>NC_034413.1:10505632-11205638 GCF_002078875.1 Numida meleagris | reverse complement strand
TCCACTACATGATGTTATGATGTGGAATACCAATAACCGAAAATCACAAAACCATGACATGATTGCACAGCCCTTCTGGGACCTAACAGCAGGTGTTTGCCCTTTCAGTGTATCAGTTGGGTCAGGAATGGTATCCCATTTGACTGCCAACAAATTCACGTTTAGTGACTTGTTTGGGGTTGGACTGAGCTGGAACTGAAAACTTCTCTCCAAAAAGGAGAGTGCTGTGAGTCATTCATTATTGTCCTCATTTTCATGTCACGATTTTCTTAAAATAACTACCAGTATCTCTATTACCCCATCAGCAGTAAAAATATTATAGGCTGGCTCCTGCATTATGCTTTTTAACTCTGTGGGTGTCCAAAAAACAGCTGGTGGGCATCATGATCATTGTATTACAGACAAGGAGACTGTGAAGATCTTTTCTTACTGGAATGTTTGCAGATCAGTAAAAGATCAGAAATGGAGCAAGCTGCCAGATTTTGTAATCAGAAAACTATGGAAAACAACACTAGGGAGTGGATCTGTTCAGGTGTACTCAGTTTTCCTCAAACTGTCAGATGAACATCTGTAGTACTCATTTACATTCTTCCACTGGTGTGTGTTTTCTTACAAGGTACACTGTCAGTGCTTCAGTGGCTCTTATGTATAATGATGATTTCGTGAAGCCTGACTTACAGGGATCATCACTGAGCATTTTACCATGGTTACTGCTTCAAGCACAAGGGCACAGCAAGAGGGCATTGCTGTGCTCATCCTCATAGCTGTGTTGCCACCTGTGCTCTGCTCATCCTGTTTGGAAGCTGACTCTTCCCAACAGCATATGTTGTTGCTAATTAACATGATACCAGGACGACACAGTGTCCCCCATAGGGGAAAACAAGCTAATAATGCATGACATCTGTCCAGTGTATTATGAGCTGTCCGAATCTCATGTTTGTGCCCATGAAGTTGGCGATACTTGTGTTAGTTACCAGTAATTGCTTGGCTCTTTTGTGGCAACATGAAAGTACTCCGCAAACTAACAATTCCTATCAGTCTTGCAAGGCAGGACACGTTCACAGTTGACCAATGGCTTAATCAAAAAGGCCCTAGGAACAAAGGCTGCATTTGTTCTTGTTCTAGGTGAATGGGAGGATGGCCTGTATGGTCCTGGATGAACTGCTGTGGAACTGAAGGCTGGCAGTGGGTGAAGACAGATTTTGAGAGTTGTGTAGGGAGCTGACCTAGGGAACGGCAGAGGGCAACAGACAGCTTCAGGATACTTCCCTTGTGCCTGTCTTTTGCTGCTGCTATTAATTTTCCTATGTACTAAATGATTTACTCTTTCTTTTTTTTTTTTTTAAAGAACCAATTAATTGCTTAATTTCCCTTTGCCTGGCTCTTCTGTTGCACTGGGGCACAGCAGGGATGCTGTGAGCAGAGGAAATGCTTGCTCTATTGGCTATTTCTAAGGAATTAAGGACCTGAACAGCAGCTAATCAGTGTTTTAGCTGTAGTTTTCAAAATTCTCTTAGTGTTAGTGTTGATAATAGATAGCTGGCCCAATTAAAACAAAAATTATCAAAGTGTATTTGAAGTGCCCTTAGGTAATTCTGTGTGAGTTTGTTGCAGAGCGGCTAAGAAAACAAAATTTGACCTTCTGCAGAACACGATCATGTTACAGAGTGGGAAGTAAAAGTTCATGTTAACTTGTAGCAAAGATTTGGCTGCACAAGTTCATTCTACCCATTAAATATGATGCCCTGCCTATGGCACTGAGCAAGAAATGGGTGTAATTTGTGTCATAGTATCCTCTGTGTTAGACCTTCAGTGATATCCTGAGGCAGTGCAGGTATCTTTCTAGGCCTTAAGGCAGTTAACATGCATTCTGGAGCATGAGATTTGATTACTATTATCTTTACCTCTGCAGTTGTTATTGGCAATAAAGTTAACTAGCTCTTTTTTTTAAAGCCTAGACTTGTTCTGATTATACCTATCATTAATTTAACGGGGTCACTTTCCACTGGTGAGTGAGACAGCAGCATCCAAGTGGGGTTTGGAGTAGAGGGCTGGATTTCTGCTGGTATCTTCACTCAGACCTGATTGTCCCAAACACCACGTGCAGCTGGACACTGCACTTGTGTGTATGTGCACTGCTGTTGTGAGCAAAAGTGGCTGATTGCATGTGACAGTAACCCACCAGACACAGACAAATGCATTTGCTCATGCACTTGGCTTGCTTTGTGTGGTTGTAGAATTGCTCAATTTTAGCTCTTTGAATTGAGTGTTCAAGTACTGATATCAAGGTTAAGAATTTCCCATTTTGATTCAGTGTGTTAAACTGGGTTCAGGCTAATGATGTAGATTGCTCTGAAAGTAATGCCTCCTATTAATTTCCATGGAGGCTACAACACATACAGTAATGCCATTTGATAGAGCAAATTCTCAGCTACAAAACACAATTTTTCAACCTAGTATACACAGAACATACTTTGGTCATTAATAGTGGGTCCTTCGTACTGATCAGACTTCACTGTGGACAACAGCTTGTACCGTATTGAATCAATGCAGCAGATTTCATTGGATAGCAAGGTCGTCTGTTCTTTCAAGCTCTTGGGGCATTGAGGCTTTATATAACTGCTTATCTGTACCTCAAGGGGAGGATAATTGGGAGGACAATTAAATTCTTCTCACATGTTGGTGGATGAGTTTGAATATAGTTTCAAACTGCTCAGAGAGTGGGTCAGTTGGAGGTTGCTGTAGACTGCAGTCTGGGTTGCTGGGTGCTTTAGGAATATAATGCTAATACCAGATATCAGAAGGACATCCTTGTCTGCTAAGGATTGCTATAGAGGGCAGGAACTACTGTCTGAGCGCTGTGACTTGTGAAGGAACTGCAATACAGGTGGTAAAGAGGAAGGATCAATGTTTTATTGGGTTGCACGACTGATTTCATTAAGGGAAGATGAAGATGATTTTCCTTTAACTCCTGGCTTTGCCAGGACTTCCTTTGTGCCATGGTACGAAGCGCTCAGCTCAAATCCTCAAGGAGAATTAGGTCCCTGATGCCAGCTTAATTACAGTGGCTGCCAAGTGCTTGCAGAGGAGTTGGAGCTGTATGAAATCAGTGTCTTAGGCCCTGGGAAAGTTGCTTGGCATAAAGCAGAGGTGTTGTGCAAAGGAAAAACTTCTTCAGTGGACGCAACAGTTTCAGAATGAACTTGTTCTTCTGGGATGTTGTCACACCTATTTCAGAATATGATTCTTGCATTTATCAGTGTCCGTTTACAACAGCCCTTGGTCTCTGTCTGCAACTTAATTCTCCACCTTTATAATAGAGATGTTATCCACCATTTTTCTTTTCTGAAGTGGTATGGTCTTCTTGAGGTCAGAGTTTGGCAGTGTTCTTACAAAAGAACTGACAATCCATAGGCTTTGTTCTCTTTGGAACTTAAAGTGCTTTCTGTGTGGGTCATTAATTGCAATGGTGCAGTACAGCATCTGTCCCCTTGCACTAAGCTGCTCAACACTGATCACATAAGGGGAGCCAACTGCTCTAAAACACTGTCCTCCAGCCCCTCTTGTGCTGCGGAGCATTGGTCTGTACACTTGGTTGTAGCCAAGTCAAGCACTTGGAAGTAATAAAGTAGCCTAGATACTTTCAGCCTTTAAACTTAATATTCAATAGCAAATTGAAAGGCAGTTAAAGCTTCTGAGAACCCACTGTAACTATCTTTCTAGGTCTTCTCAGCCAAACTGTTGCAGATTGAACAGAACTGCCAATACCAGCAAGTATTTTTACTTGCATTAGATTCTCCAAGGGATGGCTCACTGGAACCGATTAAAGCTAGCTCTGGAGACTGAGAGCAGGTCTTAGATTTTTCTGAGCTGTTCTGTGTTTTCAAAGGCAGTGTTATTCTTTAGACTGCAGAAATACAAAGTGATGAAACCGCTGCTAGACAACCGAGCTACAGCTGGTAGTAAAACCTTGCTTTGGTAGTGGAGAGCTTGAGGCTATGTTTGTGCCATGGCATAGAAAGTATATGAGCTGCAGATTAACAATGGGGGGAAGTTCCTGAGGGAGTACACAAATGCCTTTTTCTGGTCACACTTCGCAAAGAACTGGGAAATGCTCACCTCCTACTACTTCATGAGCTTTCTCCCATGGTCCACATGGCCTCTACCCAGAGAACTTTCTCCCTGTTAATAATGATAGTAAAAAAGATGATTTGACATGGCACAGAACTACTCCTCCCACCTTGATCAGGAGGGCTAGTGCCAACAAGAGGCAGTAGTATTGGCTGCAGTGCATGTGTCTGGGAAGGGTGAGGGCTCAATGACTGGGAGATCCGAGTTGAAGAGAGAGGTATGGGAGGTGAAATCCAAATGGTCAGAAACGTGGCAAGTGTGCTTGAGTGCTGTTTGGTTATCCTGTGGGATTCAGGCGAAGTAGGTTAAGGTCTTGGTTTGGGCAGAAACTTGCCATGTGACTTCAGGGCAGATATTCAAAAGGGGCCTGACGTTTGCCATTTGCAGATCTGAGCAGCTGGTGGCAATTCCAGTCCCCTATGGCTCTGTCCTGTGGTCTCTAAACACTACAGTTTTTCTTACCAGTGAGGAACTGAAAAGATCATATCTTTCAGGATACTTGGAACAGTTGAGAACAAATCTATGAATATAAAAGGAGTGCAGATATAGTGATAGACGCTCATAGAAATACTCAACTCTATGTTCTCAGCAAGGGCAAGCATTCCTTCTTCAGTCAGAACAGAAATATCTACAGAGTTTCAAATACTAGGCACCATCTCCTGAGAAAGCACGTGTGAAACTGTACACAGCTGTAAACAGGATATAGCTTAATTTACCTGCACAAGTGGGTCTAGTTTTGAGCTGATAAACTCTTCCCTAAAGGGGGCAACACCTGGTTATCCTTTTCTGGGCTTTGGATGTCATATTAGCTGGAGTGTATCAGATTTGTGGGATATTAGCATTTAGTGCTTCTCGCACTGTCATTTGTTTTATCTTAATGGTTTGTGGTAGCTTAAACTAACAATATTAATTAGGAAAATATTTTCAAGTTTTTTTTTCCTCAACACCACAAATTTCAACATGGTCTCAGGTTTTTGCCTGTCAGCACCCTACCACTGTCTCTCCATTGGCAAAGCTGTGCAGAATCACTTGTATTAAGATATGCCATTAAATACTTTGTATGTGATGATCTCCATATCCTGATGACTCAAGGTTGTAGAAGATATATCCTTAAAGTGACATATTAGAGCATTCTTCAGGGGGGGGGGGGGAAAGAGGAAAAAAAGCTGTTTTCTTTCTCTTCTGTGTAGCATGATAAGAAGCATCTCTGCGTGGCCAGTATAATGTCTATAGCAAGTCCACATTTGAGGAAGATATGTCATGAAGATCTATAACCTTCACGGCTTTAAGTACCAGAGTTTCTTTTGGGGGAGTTGTTGACTTACATGAGTGCTTCTTCCTCCTCTTCAAAAAAAGGAAAAAACTTTTTGTTGTTGTTTTTCCTCCGAACCCAAAGAAAAGTTGAGGTTGAGATAAATCAACTTAGGTCTGCATTTTGTCTACTTTGTATAATCCCTTCTTATGCCTGATGCACTGATGCTGTTTGAAGTAGTTCTTTAGCTCATCCCAGATGTGATTATTATCATTTAATTATTGATGAAGTAATTATTATCATACAGTAACTTACTTTGACCTTTTTGGAGACTGTCTCTCTGATGTGGCTGAGTCTGTGTTCCTTGCGTGGTGTAAGGAATAACAATTTTTCCTGTCCAGCTGAGGAAATGGCTGTCTCTGGGTTGAAAACAGCGATTGCTATGCACTACTGTTGTTAAACAGCCATCCCATAAGGTCTGGGGAGCCCAAGAAAAATGGAGATTAGGTTTTTGCCTTTTGGTTAGATTTGGTGAAGCTTCCAGTTTTGAGGATGGGGCTGGTGTCTAACAGCATTGTTGAGTATTTTAGACTTTCTGGTGACTTTGGAACTTAGTTCTCCTTTGTGAACTGGAAGGTTAAAGGCATTTAAAGACCATGCTGAGGCTTTTAGAGTAGCTAGCATCCTCTTCTGACAGGATTTCTTGTTCCATTAAATGGGATAAAGCTGACTTTATAGACAAAACAAAACATGGTTACTATGGGCTGTGGATGTCTTCAGGTTTTTGCAAGGGGTCACGCAAAGAGTTATTGTCAGTGCTTTCTGTCTTGCTGCTGCTGACCCACTGCCATGTTGAATCAGTCATACTGTTCCCTGGGGACCCGATTTGCTCTATTGTGATCACTGAAAGGCAAAAATGTAAACGGTCATAAGCCCTGTGTTATAATAGTCCATATATAAAAACCACGCTGGAGATGACTTTATAGCCTTCATCACAGGAGAACTGAGGCCCTAGTTTTCCCTTGGAGCAGGAGAAAACAAGTTCAGACTTCATGAGTGTTATACGTCTTTTGGACTGATGAGCTAATTTTCATTGTAGCAGAGCAATATGTGACCTAGTTTCCAAGGATGTAAATTTTTCATGTCTCTTGATGCTAGCAAACAATGCAGACTCAGACCAGTTCTTGCTCTGGCTTTTTGGTATTAATAACCCCTCTTGTCTTTCCCAAGGCGGGGGTGGAAAGAAGACAGATGCCTTATTTATGTCTAGGTGTGAAAGATGCCACCTTCTTAGAGAAGAATGAAAGTAGAACTTTTCTGCCTAAACAAAGACAACAGTTTCCACATGGATCCTTCTTGCTGAGTGTTGGATGTCCATTTTGGACATGATTTCAATGTTGTTGATCTTCTACAGCAATTTTTTCTCTGGGGATGACTGCACAGTTGTATTGCTGGTAGGTTGTACAAGAAACAACACGGTGAAACAAATGGTTGTGACAGGCAGTTACTGAGCTATGCTGCCTCATGGTTGTTAACAAAGATCTGGGACCAGGTAATGCCACCTAATCCAGGGTGCTGAGGTGCAGTGCGGCCCTGTACAAGAGGGAGCAGTCCCTGCCTGTGTCCTATCTTTGGGTGAGTGTTTAATTCATTGAGACTTTGAAGGAAAGGAAGCTCCTGTTCTGGCTAGTGTTAGCCCTAGCTAACACTAGCTAGCTAGCTAGCTAGCCCTAGCTATGTGCCAGAAGTAAAGACCGTGAGTGAAGTCAGGAGAGACTGTTCTCTGTTCTGGCTATGCGTTTCATTTCCACCTCTTGTGGCACAGGCAAAGTAGACAGTCTGTTGCCCCAGACCCTGGTTTTGGTTTGCAGAGAGAAACATTGCCTCCATAGGCACAGTCAGTTTGAACTTGCAGTTATGTTGGTAATGTCAGATTACCAATTGTTTGTTCCTTTAGGCCAGCAATATTGGCTGTCACAGATCTCTAGTAGCTAGCTGTAAGTCCCTTTGTTTTTACTTTGCTGGAGTAACACTGGTTTATATGAGTTGACGGATGACTGTATATAGGACAAAGATTTTGCCAGAGCAGCTGCTGAATTTACATGTCATGTATGGATGAAATCCCTATAGTGTCACCCTTAACAGCAAGATGTTCAAGATGCCTAACTTGATCTCTTTATGAGATGATTTTTGCATTTATGCAGCACTTCGCACTTGAAATTTTTTGCTGGGAAAACACATGGTCTTCTGCCTCTTCCCTGGGTGCCCACACTCTTGACCTAGACAAGATCATGTTCGGGAACAGGAAGTTCCTTCACTGAAAAGCAAAAATAAATGGTGCAAGAACTGAGTCACCTTATTGTTAGGATAGTGAATTATTTAACTCCATGTACATCATTAACACATCGTTCATCACAGCAAAGTTTGACAGGTATATTAACCTCATTCAAGCTACTGTTTGCTTGCAGGAGAAAGGATGGGGTTTGTCAGCTTCATATAGCAGGAAAAGATTGCTTAGAGATCTAGTAAGATATGTGACATTAAGGAGAATTGGACATTAGGGTGTGGAGTTCAGGCTGTTTCTTACAAGTAAGAATGGAAGTAATAAAATGCACTTGATTATTTTAATGACTACGGTGTGTCTTGAATTGCAAAGGTCAATTTGAGATCCAGGGGAAGAGAGAAAAGAGAATGCTCAAGGGAACCACTCGTTTCATCTTTCCTACCATTACCTGTAATTGAGGCTACGTTCTTCTAGTGCCAAACCATCTTAGCACCAGCTGTGTTTGTAGTGTGATTTGGCTGTGTTACTTTGCTTGTACTTAAGATTTTGTTTGAGATGTTCACACATGCTGAAAGGTCTGGCTTTCAAGGTGCTGATTGTCTACAGCACCAGCTGGCAATAATTAAAGAGCACCTAAACTATCTCTTGTGCACTCTTCCATGCGTGTAGAACCTTTGTGTGCTCCAGGGTGGCATCCCTCCTTGCTATTGATCCCTTCCTTGCAATTAGGAACCAGCAGTCCATCCACAGTGCTTGTTGCATGTGTTGATCACACCGCAAGCAACTGTGGCTTTCTCCTACTTTAGAACTGCTTAGAGTTCCTTCTGCTGACCACAGTACCCCAGCATCAGGTTCTTCTTAGTGCATAGGGTTATGTTCAACCACTAGGTTAATTTCACTGGTGAGGTAGAAGCAAACTGAAGGCTCCTAGGCATCTAGTGCTGCAGGTAGAACTGGTTTCCTTTGGGATATCCAGCAGGACCTGAGATTCATTTCTGAAGTAATCCTTGGCAATGTGGTTGAAGAACAGCTGGGCATTTTTCTCCCTTTTTTTTTTTTTTTCTTTATCCACATCACCTTATGGCACACTGTGTGTTAATAGCTAGAGCGGTGCTGCCTCTGCTTAGGGGGATTGTGCTATTGTGACTAAAGCAGGCTAGGAACTTGCTGACGAGCTCTGCGTTTGATGCTATTTCTACTGCCTGATCTATTCATTTCTTTTGGGGTTTCAATCTACCTGTCAGCTCCCGATTCATTATTTGAAGCTTTCTGTTCTCCAAATGGTGACCTTTTCTGAAAGAAGAGTGTAAGAAGAGAGCTGACTTTCCTAAGAAGAAAGTTATACAGGAGGGAGGAAAAAAATAATGGCAGAAATACATTTTTTTTTGGTATGGCAGCAAGCCTGGATTAGGTGAGAATCAGCCTGTATCCTGCTTACGGAAAGCAAATACTAAGATTATTAGCTACACTGGCAATAGAGCTACTCTTATTATTAAGCTGGGGATGCTGATATCACACTGTCTGGAGTTTAGGCAGTTGTACCTGTAGCAGACACATCTAAAAGTTCATGCCCGAGTGATACTTTTGGGGGAGAAATTCTGACAAGAAATGCATTACCTCAGCTACAGTGTTTGCTTCATAGCCAAGGTCCTATGCATCCCTCAGTTGCCACCCAACTTGTGTTGAGTGTGTGCTTGTGCTCTCTTCATCATTTTATATGTGTTTTTATTCACCTGCCCACACACACAAATATACGTATCCCTAGCCTTTATGGTTATGCAGAAAATGTCAGAATGTGAACTGAAGCATTAGCTGTCTCTGCAGGAGTTCAGGCAGCCAGAAGGAATAATTTTCAGAGGTTTCAACAACTTTGCTCATTAAATGAGGTGTTAACTCTGTGGAATTTGCAGCTGACCAGTTAACACCCATAATGATTCCCAAGAGATGGTTTCAGTGAAAACACCCGGTTAATTTGTCTGGTAGAAAACTTATCCTGTTGTGAGCCCTGTGCAGCACAATCTAGAAGTTGTCTTTGGCTATTTCTTTTTCATCTTTGCAAATATCTTTGGCACAGGGTAGTCAGAACATTTAGGGGAAAAAAAAAACCCAACCTATTTAGAACACACTGTGAATATAAATGATGATGATCATTCATGGTCTTAAATCTCAACTAATTAGGTAAATTAAATTAATTGGATAATGCATGAAAAATTCCCAGGCTTTTGTCAGAAAGCACTGGTTGATCTTGCTGTAGGGTGTGAAATAACTTGCTGCATGGAAATCTTTGCCATGAGTTGTCCATATAGGGATGGACTTGTCTCGGTTATGTGTGTGGCCACTTGATGGTGAACCAGCCTTGTCAAAGTCCCTCTTCCCACCTCTGTTAAAAATGTATTGGAGCAGGGCTAGCTGTGGCTACAGTAAAAGCCTATCTCAGGCCTGGCTGCACTAGATAGATTTACATAGTTGTGGTTTGCTGTTTCTATTTTGTGGGACTGGAAAATCTATCTTCTTGAGAATGGATGAGGAGGACTGTCCAGCTGCTGCTTCCTCCCAGTGTGGTTGCAGAACACCTAGCATCTGCCTTGGACCATCTGGAGCTGGGTATCTTTACTCTGGGACGTGTCCCCGTTAGATCAATACAGTGAGGAGCTGAGGCTGTTGCCACTGTGCAGGCTTTGACCAACTTGTGAACAGCACCTGGAACGGGAAGCTTTTTGTGATTGCTTCTGTCCAACACTTCTATTCCTCTTTCTTTGTTGACCTTCTCTTTGTATTCGGCATAAGAGGGGATGGAATGATGAACAAATGGTGAGGTTGGGCAGCCTCAGTGGGCCATGTGGCTGGGCACAGGGGAGACAGTGTGTGACTCTGGGCTGTGCTGCAGTTTCTCTCCAGCTTTAAGGGAATAGTGAGAAGATACGGTGCTGTGAAGAAGAAAGGAAAATAGAGGTGAATGGGATGAATCCATTATTATCGGCATCAAGCATCCACTCACAAAATTTTATAAATTATTTGTCTGCTATTTTAAACATTTATTTGTCTTAAACTCTACATATCTGTTTTTGTTTTGTACTGGTAAGGAGTTAGCATGTTCATTTACAGAAACAACTGAAATCCAAAAAGAAAAAGAATAATTTTTCTATGTCATCTCATTACTTTGAGAGACATGGTTTAGTGGGGTTATTGGTGGTAGGTGGATGGTTGGACTGCATGACGTTGTAGGTCTTTTCCAACCTAGCTAATTCTATGATTCTATGATTAAGGAGCTAAAGCAGCATGCAAGAACCTCTGGTATTTCCAAGCTTCTGAGAAAAATCTCTAGATAGGGTAACTCAAAACCTATTTACCAAATTATGACAGTTAATTTTAAAGCCTTCCCCTAGACAGGTTATTCTAACTGCCAAAAAGAAAGTACAGATCTGAGCCTGTAACAAAAAATGAAATGGTGGCATAAACTAAGAATCTGATGCAGTGAGAGAGCACAGAAAAACAACCATGAATTTAGTGGCTATGAGTCTTGCTGGCAGTCCCCTCCTTGGTTTAGGCATGCATTCAGCTAGTCACCTAGAGACATCTATGTTCTGGGCACAGCTGAACATTTTAGTCAGGAAATTTACTCTCTTAATACATTAAGGTGGAACATGAGTTTATCCTTTTGCACAGGAATGGAGAGGAGTTATTCTGGTCAAGTGCTGTAAGTAGTTACTGGAAAATGTTTTCTTTTTCCTCTGATTGGGGGTATTTACGGGAAGACTGACGTACCTGTTATCCATGATCTTCCAATCCATTATGTCTAAAGGAGTTGGGCTCATCCCTTACTCAGCAGAACAAAATGCTTGGTCAGGGCTTCATCTTCGCTCTACTGGTAATTGCACTGCCTTTGCTACCCGCAGTGATGGTGCCTGTGGAGGAGTTAACTACACACTCATGCAACAGCAGCACCTTCCATTGCCAGGCATGTGCCTATAGCATAAAGTACTTGCACAAAAATGTCTGATATTTTACTACCTGTATTTGTGGCGATGCAGTGTGCCTCTTAGTTTCTGTCTTTCCATCTTGCCCTGAGAGGCGGTGGACGTTCCATCCCTGGGCACACTCAAGGTCAGGCTAGGCCACGCTCTGAGCGGCTTGATTGAGCTGTAGACATCCATGTTCATTCCAGGGGTCTTGGGCTAGATGGCCTTCAAGGGTTCCTTCTTGTACACCTCAGAAGTCATATATGGGATATTAATTATTGCCTGAACGATTGAGAGCACAGAGACTGAGAGGATGGTTGTTGTCTCCAGCCTAGAAATAATAGAAGGAGTGTTGGGTAGGAAAACAGAAAAAGGAGCAAGACAGCTGATGATCAGGGGCTTAACTAGTTCCTATAACCCTGCTGTTATGTTTGTAGGCATTATGGCACAGCTGTTGCAAATACGTCTTATTGCTGCCTGCTGCCCACCAGCCTGTTCTGAAAACATTGCTCTCAGAAGCAAGATTATTTTGAGGAACTTTGACTACTAAACGTGCATGACTTTTCTTTTCCTGATGTGAAGCAAAATGTATAAAGAAGGAGGAAGGTTTTAGATGAAATGCCTTTCTAGTACAAGCTGTTTCTTACCAGCCAGGGCATCAAATAGATGCCATATATACACACTGAATTTAGTGCATATGCGTGGGGTCCAGAACCTCAGGGTTTTGAGCATCTTGATCTGTTAGTAGATCTGTTCTCCACGCTTGTCTGCACAAAGCCAGAAGTTAAAAATGAGGCTTTTAATAACTGCTACGGTCCTCTACTTACAGCAACCTTTTGCTTAAAAATCCCAAATTTGCTTTAGCTTGAAGATACATACATTCACATGATGGAAACGGTAGTTTATCCCCATGCTCTTACATGTGATAACCTTGTGTGTGAGGTAAAATTCAGCTAGCTGGTAAGGCAGGAGCTTTTAAGAAACCATCAGCAATGTCATCATGTGCCTTTGGGAAAGTAGCAGCCCAGGGAGAGAAAGAATGTTCAGGAAGGATCCTATGGAATTAAATTCTTAAATAGGTAATGAGAATATTGTAATGACACCAGTTTTCAAGCTTGTTCACATTGTGGATTTATGTGGTTCCATTTTTCTAGCTTCGCTGTATTTTTTGTCAGGAAAAAAAGAAATACCTGCACTAGAGCTTGAATACACCATAAAGCCTGGGAAAAGATAACTATGAACTATTCACTTGAATTTCTTTCTTACATTACTTTCCTTTCTGCTCTTCTTTAAATTTACTAATATGGCTTTTCTTCTCTCCTTAACAGCCTTATTTGGCAGATACTTAAGTACATCTATTCAAAAACTCAGAACTACTGTTATTGAGCAGTGTACTCCCCAGGCTCTTCTACTAGATGGATGTGTAGCTACAATAGATACAAAGCTACAATAGAAATACTATTGATATAATCAATTATTTTAATTTTTTTTTAAACTGACAAAACAAAACCAACAAAAACCCAGCCACACAACCCAGCCAAAAAAACCCCCAATAAATAATAAACCCCCCTGATGTTTGCATGGAGATTAAAACAAGTTGTGTTTTTGTGTACCTCTACTGCTGAAAGATTTCATATTCCTTGTGCTTATGTGTCCTGGGTAATTGCAGTCTGGGAGTTCATGCTGAAGGAAAAAATACCAACTTCAGAAGTTTTGATAATAAGAATCAACAACAATAAAAAGAAAAAACCTCAAACATTTCTTGTGTGGATGGAAATAAGACTTTCTTACATCTGCTGAAATTAGTCGGAGTTTATTTTCCTGCTAGGTAGACATCCCTGTGCCAGAACCTACCTGTGCTATTGGTAGAAATGGATGATATCACCAGAGAGGCCATCTCTGAACTGTCATGAAAAACTGATTTATGCTCTTACTTTTGGAGGTGGATTCTCCTCAGCCAGGGCTGATGTGCACTGGAGGGGGAACAATCCATTGGTAACTTGCTTTGTGCCGCTTAAAAGTAGTGATGGCAACTAACTGGCTCAGTCTCCAGTCTTGTCAGTCTGACTTCTCAGGAGCAGTCTGTTGTGATAACAGCAAAAACCAAGCAAAAGAGAAAAAAAGATAATTAAAAATGTGGCTCAATTATTTGTCGCTTCTGGATTGCCATCGAGACAGTCACATTTGAGTTTGTGTCTAACTAGCTTAAACTACCCGGAATTGAAAAATCATGTACAGAGGCTTGTTCTATATCGTTAAATTTATCATCACAAATGACAGTAGGAACCAGAACCTGTCTGGTGAGTTACAATGTTGCCTTCCTTTATGGGGATAGATTAACTACATTATAGCCCACATAAATTGCATTTACACCACACAGATTTGTTAGGGCTGTATATCAGAAAGCACTCTCTTCTCTGCTACTGACAACATTACTTTGGCCTTACCAGTGCTTGGCATATTGGATCATACTATCCAGCTATATCTCTGCTCTTCAGTATGGGTGTTTTGTCTTTGGTTGCTTTGTCTGCCCAGTGGCTGTGTTTTTCTGTCACTTCCTGCTTTCTTGCTTCTTCTGTCTTTCAATATGAGAACGAGGTGACAGTGATTCTTGAAAACTGCCATATTTGACAGGGACAGTTTTAATCCCATTGCTGAGACAGCTGTATGACTGTGTAGCTCTGGATATATTTACTGAAATATCTTCTTTAGCACTGGATGGGCTGAGCTGTAGGAAGGAGGAAGGAAGTGAAGTCTAGTCTGAGCTCTCAGTTACCTGCATGGGAATCTGAAAGCTTCTCTGCTTCCTTTCCCTTTTGTCCTGGACAGATTTCAATGTGTCATTTTTATATCTCAACTAAAGCAGGTCAGGCACTAATCCAACCTCCTTGTTTTAGAAGGGGCTCAGTAACAGGACACTCTTCAATACCCTGACTGCTACCCTGGGCTTCCTGCTTTGAAGTTGGTGGCTCTAGGCCCTTTTGCACTGCGCAATGTGCTTGATTTTCCTTTTTCTTAGAGCATTGTCTTGTGGCATGGAGTCTCAGCTGATTTGTTCCTTCCCTGCCTTTCGGTCATAAAGCTGAGCTGGATTGGATTCTCACTCACAGTCAGGCAGCTTCTACCTCTTTTTCCTTCCCCTCTCCTCCCTGCAAAAGTGGTTCTTTTCTTTGTCCTATCCCAAAGGTGCATTCATTTTGTGTTCTAAGAAATTATTAGCTCCCTGAAAATTTATCTCCCTGCACACCAGTCCTGATGATCTTACCTACTTTAACCTACAGCAAATATACAAACCTTTAATCTAGTCTTTGCCTTCCCCTAGCTTGCTCTCACTCATGACAGCCTCTATTGTAACAGAGTGCACTGAGGGCAGGTCTTGCAGGGGGAAAGTGTTTCCAGGAGGCAAATCCCTTCACACGCCAGTGAGCAGGATTATAGCCTGCAAGATGCACGAAGTAATCCATGTACACTCAGATCTCAGTGTTAGCTCTATAGGCAATCTCAGCTCGCTTAAAGATGAAGATTGTTAGGAAAGATCCTGAGAGCAAACAATGAAGGTGCTGAACCACAGGGAAAACAGGTTTACAAGAAAAGCATGAATGAATGGTGGCTGCTTAGTATAAAGAAGAGGAAACTGAAGAGGGATAATACAAATATAGGAAGCAGTTGTTAACAGTAATAATTTTTTCCCTGTGAAGGATTGGATGAGAAACTATATGCTTCTAATACAGCAGGAAAGATGAAATTAGTTTATATATGCAGTTTATAATGATAAAATGAATAAAACTTGGTACAGATCCTTTGGATATTGTAAGAGGTATTTGTCTAGCCTGTTCTTAGGAGTGATTCAGAGAAGACAGAGGATGGAGATTGATTAGATGGCCTCTCCAGGTGTTATTAGCTTAGGTTTTCTGTTCTTCCAACCCTGAGTGATCATTCAGGTTTGTCACTAGTTATGGCAGCGGAAGCAATGTCGATGGCATCTTGGTTTGCAGTAATTGGTGTACAGGTGCCACCTTGGCTTCTCCTTCAGGCTCATTTAATAACAAGAGCTTTTGGGATGGCTTCACACTTTTTGATTCTCTTTATGCTTTCTTTTTTCCTTCTTTTTCTCCCTCTCTAACATAGCTACCTGTAGGCTTTTGAGATGGAAATGCTGTATAATTCCAGCAGATAAAACCTGCTATCATTTCCATGGCTTTTCTTTAAGGAAATGTTCAAGCACATACCTCCTGCTGTACATACAGATACAAGCTTTCAGTCCTTTCCTGAAAAATAGTTGGGTCCCTCTAAGCTAGCTTAGCTAGAGCACGTAATTGTATTTTTGCACTTTTTCCTGTGACAAAGTAATTTCTGAAGGATAACACTGCAACTGTGGTGATTACATCTTTACTTGAGTGTGCAGGAAGAACGATAAGAAAAACAAGCACAAGTAGGCTGTGCGGGACAAACTGCAGTGAGGATAGGATTAAGCTCTGTACAGCAAGGGCAGAAATGGAAACTTCTCTTCTGCAGTACTGAGGGTGGCAACAGGGACTGTGGTGGGGCAGAGGCTGGAGGCAACTTCTAGTTGGGGAAGAAAGCTGGGCAGTGTTGAGCTAGCAATCGATGGGAGAACAGTGCGGGACTTCAGTTGACCTTAGTGGACCGCAGCTCAGAGGTGGAGTAAGACAGGATTCTGCTTTCTGCCCTCCCAGTGGTGCTTCTGTTCAGAACAGGTAACTACTAGATGTCCAGTCATCTGCTAGTATTTCCACTTCGGGAGAACAGTACTGTAGTCCAGGCTTAGTGATAAAGGCTAACTCATTTTACTGTCATGCTGTCGGGGCAAGTAAAAGGTAATTGCAATTAATAAGTGTCTTAATTGTTAACAGTGTAGCTGATTGGAGGTAACTCTCTAAGCTGCCAGACTCAGATTTGCTCAGGAGCCTGTTGCCAAGACCTGTTCTTGACATCCAGATGTAGTTAAGTTGGATCAGTGATAGTATACCATGAAATCCTGCCTTCATCTGTGACTTCTTTTGTCTCTCTGTGCCGCGTCCTTTCTAAGGTTACTGTTCCATGTTGTCCAGGTTGCATTATTGTTATGACATTCCTGTGAAGTCAGCCAGCCAGTGCAGCGCTGGTGAACTGGACATTCAACAGCTGTATGCAGTGTAACAATATTAACTAGCAGGAGACCCATGCTGCGCCTCGTTTAGAAGATGATTGAGAATATCTGACAAGGAAGATTTTGTATTTGCCTTATAATGATAGGTATTAGACTGAAATCGTTAATGGATTGTATTGTCTTCATGTGTTCTTGGAGCATTCAGACTCTACACTTCTACATGCTAGAAGTATACTGAGTTGTGCAGCATCTTGATGGCTTCGAGTACACAGTGGCAGGCAAGGTGTAATCTGACTTTAAAGCAAACTCGCTTTATTCCATCTCAGTACAGTTTCCTTTTCCCATCTAATAGTGCCTGTCTTGGACAGTTGGTTCACTGGCTCTAGAAATGCAAGATACAGATTAATCCATGTATTGCCCAGGGGTCAGAAGTGGCTCCTGTAGGTGCAACAGAATCCTAACAGGTGGAATATGAAAGTGCTTCTGAATTCCAAAGATGCAGCTTGCTATTTCTGATGTGCTTTGACAAGAAAGTGCTATCTTGATCGCTCTCAGATGCTTCCAGGAGACACCTCAAGAATTAAGAGTGTAGGCAGCAGTTCAAAGCCTGCTGTCATTCATTTGTTCTGCTGCTGGGGCAGATGGGCTTTGAGTCACAGAGACATGGCCAAGGTCTGTACTATCTGTCCATAGATCTCTATAAGGTGTTGGTTTATATGACCATGAAGCTTACAACAGTTGAACATCCATCTGGCTACCTCCAAGGCTGCCTCTTTTCACATCATCGTGATCCACAGCTACTGCTCAGTAGAGGCAGAAGGACATTATGCCTTTGTAACAATATTGTGGTCATATTCAAGAATGACCAGATGTGATACATCTTATTCACACTCCAGTTGGGAAACTGCTGAACTTTCTGGGCATGATGCAAAACCCACTTGTCTAGCAGGGAAGGAGTTATGGTCTTGTGGATGAAAAGTCTTTAGATTCACAGGCTGATTACAATAATTTTCTGGTAGAATGACTGCCAATGAACTGCGGTGACACCCTGTCCTTCCTGAAATTGGTAGGAATGGGGGTCTTTTGTCTTACAGCTCTGTGCACCCCTGTGCACAGATGTCCAGACAGCAGTGCTTGCTGAACATATGCACTTTGCAAAGCCTCATTTATTGTATGCCTTTAGCAGACTGAATTCTAGCAGCTTCTGTAAACTGTAGTATTAAATGTGATACGAGCCATCAGGGAGAAGGAAGGGTGTACAACGCATGTGATAGAAGGTAGTGTTTCCAAGAGTTTCTTTTCCTATGCTTGATTTTTTGTTTGATCTTTTTTTTTTTTCCTGTAAGCAATCTGAAATTAAATTTGCACCTGCTTGACGGAATGAGGAAACCACTTTATTTATGTTTTCCAGATTAAATTAAGTGAATGATATTTTTGTTCATTTTGCTTTTTATATTTCAAAGACATGATCCTGCTTAAATTTAGGTGAACTTGATTTTCAAGTACTATTTAGAAACAGAAAATCTGGGCTCTGTAAGAAACCAGTGTGGAGGCTAGATAGCCTTATCAACAACTGTTTAGCTCTGATCTTATCAGGCCTTGGCTGACTACTGCAGTACCTTTTGAAATCGTCTTGCTCTCACCCTTTTAACGAGTGGTTATTCGGTTAAGCTGAAAATAAGCAGGACTGTAGCAGAGGTCAGAAGAACCGCAGAATTTGGAGTTTTGGGGTACAGTGAAGAATTTCTACTCCAGCCTTACACTGCAAATGAAATGGTCCTAGCAGAACCTTGGCTGCTTTGTGTGATACTGATGGGTGTGCTGCCCTGCTCTACTGGGCTGCTCTGTCTGGAGAGGGTGTGTAAAGGTACATGCTGGCTCGATGTGGAGCAGTTTGAGATCTGATTCGGATTTGTCTCAGGCTGTATCACAGCCTGCTAGTCTCCAGGAGTGGGTTGTATAGGCTGTATGTTTTGAGCCACCTCAAGTTGCCTTTTTATAGGAGGAATGGTGATAAAGGGGTGTGTGTGTACACATACATACACATATATACATTTATAGCTATCTGCTAGCTTTAAGTTAAAAAGTGTATTACATCATAGAGCCAGGGTTCTCTTAGTTACTCCAACTCATAATGCATAAATGGAGTTTCTATTACAAGGGATCAGAACCTGTTAAGTTATAGAGTCATTCAGGTTTGAGGGCAGACTTCTGCAGGTTGTCTGGTCCAGTTCATGCTCAGTTCAGCTTCAAAGCTGCGTCCAGCTGTGAGGTTAGGTAAAGTTGCTCAGAACCATGGTCTGAATACCTCCAAGAACAGAGATAACTGAAACTCCTTAGGTCCCTGGTGAACATTTGATCTCCTTTGTCATGAAGGATATCTACCTCCAAAATGTCACCTTATATACTTCACTAGAAATTCCCTTGGTGCAGCTTGTGTTGTTGCTTGCCAGTCAGGTTAGTGTTTGCTAGTGAGACTTGGTACCTCTTTTTGTGGCAATGACCCGTAAGTATGGGGGGATCATAAATAAGGGAGGTCAAATAAGGAATCTCTGAGCTATTCCTATTTCTGAACAGAGCTGGCAGTTTCCCATTTGAAGGCTTCATAGTGAAAGTAAGATTCATTTTTCTGCCCGTCTCCCTGTTTCATTAAATTCCTGGTCTCAGCAACAGATTCATTTTGGACTATTTACTGTTCTTGTTGCCATCTTTGTCATTGGAATGGGATATCAGCATGTTAATGCCTCATATAACCCATGAATGATGGTAGAGCACTGTCGCTCTTTGACATTTTCAATGCTCTGTAATTTCATTATCTGGTCATTCTTCCCTTTCCCTGCAGTGTAGTGTGTCTGACATGATGACTGCCACCTCTAATGTCTTTCTGCTATTACTTCTAAAGATTTTCCTCTGTCATTATGGGTGGTTTGTCTTTCCCAAAAGGAAGGTAATTCTTCAGGTTGAAAAGAACTTTATCTTACATCCTTAAACAGTTTTATTTCCCCCCCCCTCTTGTGGCAGAAATAATCAGTTGCTGTTTCTTTGTGACTTTCTTCACTCTGAAGGATTTTAAATTACTGTATTAGATACATAAGCATCGCTCTTCACTGTAATGTCATCACTTCTCAAGTGGAGTAGGGGAGTTTTATAATAAAGAACTGTGCTGCTCTTGTTCACTGTACATATTATTACTTTAGGTGCTATAATACCAGAAAATGCTAATACAAGACAAATATTTCACAGTTCTCATTTGAAAATAGACTTTGAAAAACATATTGCAAAAAGAGAATGTTTAATAAGTGTCTTCTCCTTTGGCTCAGAAGCAGAGAGTTGCTGTATATCTCACAAGGTTTATTCCTCTCTGTGGTCCACTTCAGACACTCATCTTGGCATTTCTGAGATTCCTTGTTACTGCATGGATGGAGGACACTGGCAATGCCCTTGACTTTTCATGTCTTACTGTGGTACATTAGAGTTTGTTGTTTTTAACGGTTTGTCTTTTGAAGTGAACATCTGAAAATTGTTCAGTGGAGATGAGAAGTGTCTTGGGGACACGTGAGGTTCTGTCAATTTCTCTAGACAAAATGCTGTCCCTTCTAGTCCTGCTTTCCTGTGTGCAGTAAGTTCATGGACTCAGTGTCCATGGCTGACTGATGGTAATCCTGCTTGCACAAGTATTTGGCAAATGTCTCTGGATATCAAAGGTAGCAGAGCTCAGGGCTTGTTTCAGAGAAGCACACCATGAATGTTTCTGTTAAACAAGAAGAATATGACCAATAGTAGCAACAGTTAGGTGAACAGCAAGGAATCTTGTAGCAGGTGTAAGAGTAGGATCAAGTACTGAGGGCATTATGGTGGGCAAGAGCTGGCAAGGGTGGGCTGGGTGACAGGGCTGTTTGTGAAGGCTGTTAGCCTAGGGTCAGTCCTTATATGCTGCTGATTTACAGAAAAAAAAGAGATCAACTCTCCCCTCTCTGGATTGATCAGAGTGGAGTTCAGTGAAGACCACACTCCTTGGACTTGCTTTAACCTTTTTAAAGGGAGGAAATATTTAAGTTTAATGTTCAGAAAAAAGCTTTATGGAACAGAATTCTCATCCGCTCTCAGTAAGCTTGCTAAAGAGGCTACCTTGCTTTACAGCTTTAAATCTACATTGGACAGAGAATTAGCAATTATCCCATAGGGAACAATCCTCTATTTTCTGGATGAGCTAATAGGTCTCTTGAATCTCTAATTTCTGTTGCACTGTGAAGATGTGGATGATTGTTATTAAAGCCCGTGAGAAGCAACCGGTCAGCTCATTGCCGAACTGCTATAATTTATGGGTGTTACGCATGGGCTGCGGTTTGCTTAACATTGCAACCCATGTATTCTAAATTGTTTCCATAGTGCTTGACCAATAAAATTACAGGTTTATTGTGTTTATGCGGATCTCTTGTTTAATCAAGAATGTAATGTGTGATGTGAATGCTAAGCTGTTGCTCTAAAATTACCCCTTGTTCTCTTGATGTAAGAGTGCTTGAATCAAGTTGGTTTTATTTCTCATTTATGTTTGAATGTAAATTCAATATTCTTGAATGTGAAGGGCTCATGGCACCTGCAAGTACCGGCAATAACTGTTCAAGACTGCTCTGTGCTATTCTGACTTCAGTATTGCTAATTTGAGGCATTCAAAACATCCTGAGTCAATTTTCTCACTTCTTTTATGTTTGGAGAAAAAATACTAATGCAGTAGAGTTTAGAAATGTTATGTAGCTGTATTTATAGTTAAAAACAGCTTTCTATACATGTGTGGGGAAAAAAAAGTATGATATGTTTTGGGAAGTATGCAGTGTTCTGTGAAGGAGAAATCACAGACTTCAAATGGAGTTCTGAGGGTATTTTAGAACTTACCCTCTGGATTCAGAGAAGTGGGAACTGAGGGCAGGTTGGTCATTGTGTTGTTGTTGTTGAATTTTTGTTTTCAATCATCACTGGTCTCTAAGAGCCAGGGCTCTACAGAAAAATGAAGTGCGACATTCCAAGAGAGATGACTTGAGCTGTGCGGTGGATGGCAGTATGCTGTGCTGACAGTTTGGTTCAAGGTTGAGCCACTGATGCTCGTTGTAGCATCACATTCCTATTGGGAGCTGCTGTTATTGCTGTAGTCTTTGGGTGTGTATGTGAGCTGCTGGAATTGAGTGTAGTTGCTGCAGAGAATCGTATCAATTACTTATTGAAAGGATGGTGTGGAGAGTACCTTCATTCAGCTGTGTTCTGCATGTGAATTTATAACAGGCTGCACTGTTACAACAACAAGGGATGCCGATGATGATGTTTGGAGCCTTTGGTCCTGCTGTAAAGGGACTCAGCAAAATGCTTCTGGTTTGGAAAATGCTTTACAGGTAGTTGGTGGTGATAACCCTTACGGAAGGATAGCAAAAAAAAAAAAATAAAAAAAAATTCAACCCTTATGAAACAGCAAAGGCAAAAATGGCCTTTGGACTTGTTCTTGACTGCTGCTACTTAAAAAGCTCATCGTCACTTTTGGATCTAGCTTATGTTTGTCCTTTGTGTTGTGGGCTGTTGTGATTATTTCATTTATTCTGAATGACGGGTTTGCAGCCATCACGTGAGCTTTAGGAGTTGGGGATTGTTCACTGAAGGAACAGAGCATGCAGAGCTTGCACTATAACTTGTGGAGATGACTCTGCTTTACTTGATGAGGAACTGGCAAATTTATTTCCTAGTGCATTGTTTAAGGTTTTGTGCTCACACATCATGTATCAATAGGATTTAATTTCACCTTCAGTTAAACTTTGTCACCCATCTGTCCTTGCTGCCATCTGGAGACACCTGGACACTATTGATTCTTTCTAGTCTAGGCTCTAATAAAACAGAATGATGTATCTGGTGTGCCTGGCCATTCTCCAATCCATGTTTTCATTTCACAGCAAGTGTCAATCTTGTTTTATTGTGTGGATGATGCTAGAGAGAGAGACTGTAGGGTGAGGAGCGACAGGGCAGTGTGCAGTTCTGCTCCTGGGCCTTCATGGTGTTTATGAAGGCAGGATATTGGGGTGTGACTGATTACAGAGAGAAGAGATTATTCCCACAGAAATCTCCTGCTCTTGAAAGAGCAAAGAGAAGAAAGAAGCTGTCAGACCTTACCAGACCTGTAACAGGCATTACGTTTAGTCGATCTGTGTTGTTTCATTGTGTCTTACTGAACAGCCATTTCCTCTTATGTTCCCCAAGGGCAGAAGGCCTTCCATGAGCTCTGAGAAGTTTCTGGTGCTCAACTGAGAAGGTGGCAGTGCTGGGATAGTCAGTGGGACTGATACTGCTGTTTAGAGCCTTTCCTTGGTGGTGGGCAATTCTTGTTTTTTTGAATTTAAGGTGCAAGGAAACCCTTGGGGTTCTTGGAGGGCAAAGAACTTAGTCTTCTACTTAAATCTAAGCTTTGCTATGTGAGACTTGAAAGGGTTCTTGCTCTTAGGTTACAATATCCCAAATCCTGATCTTAGTAGCAGTCCCTGTTCAAATGAGGATCAGCAGAGTCTCAGTTTTATCATGATTCCTGTTTTCTCTGTGAGGAAAGATATATGCAGTAACTTGAAATGAAGGCTGTGTTTCAGTTTCTCTGGCTAGTAGGCAAGAATTTTTCAGGATCCTTGGATCTGTGTGTAAGAGAAGGAGAGTGATCTCATGAGTTTAGACCTTCCCGAACATTTTCTGCTGCAGTGAGGTTGTAATAAAGAACAAGTACGCATTTTTAGCTGACCAACTGCCCCTGAACCCCAGCCAATCATCAGACGGCTGCAAAAGTCAGTAGTGATTTGGATTTCTGCAGTGGTGTCTTGCTTCTTTTACACAATCCACGTGCATAATGTAGAATCTGTGCTTCTGAACTTCCTAACTTTTATGGCTTTGAAATTCTTAGCCATAATGTTGCATTAAAGGAGATCTAAATTCAAGTTCCTCTATTTTCACAGCTTTTTTTTTTTTTTTTTTTAAGTAATGGAACACTTAAGTCTGCAAGAAAAATTGCCCTTGACAGCTTTAACTGCGCTGTTCCACATCTCCCCATGTAGACATTAGCACAAGATACTTCTAAAGTGGGAAAAATATTTTTTTCTTTCTATCTTTCAGAGCTCAGAAACAGATGTGTATTTTTTAACCCCCCCAAATTTAATACTGGCTGACACCATAAGATTTTTACTGTGGTTCTTTACATACTCCTTCATTCCTTCCCCCTCCCAAAGCTGGTTCTGGTCCTTCAGATGACAGAATTTTAGGAAAAAAAGTGCAGTTTTTCCTTCCTGTGGGGTCAGATTTTATGTCAGTATGTTTTACTTTATTTAGAAAATACTCAGCTGGGGAAAAATGTTCACTCCGTATTATCTATACCTTTCTTCCAAAATTTTATTTCCTTGGCAGGCACAGAACTGGCAAATGGCTGCTGTGCAGAATGAGTTCAGTAAACTGCAGGTTCAGATGTGCTCTGCCATTGCCCTTCCTCTCTGGTGCGGGTTGTATCCCCTGGGCTATGTTCGTGCAATGGAGTTGCCCCAGCCTCTTGGTGCCTGGAGGAATCCTTAGCCCTAAGTTAAGTTCCTGTGCCAGGACATCCTAGAGGCTTACTTTTTCCATTTGCTGGGAAAGAGGCAACCCATCAAGCCCTTGAATTCACAACTTAAATCTTTACGTGGCCAAGCACGATGGAAGAGTAATTGCTGTGTGTTCCCTGTGTTAACCAGGCAGTGCACTGTTTGCTCTCAGTTCCTGTTCCGCGTGCTAGAAGGCTACTTTATCTCAGGCTGAGGCTATTTACAAGCTGTGGTGATATGGATCATTTTCAGTCTTTCTTGCTGGTGTAGTTGCAGTCTGAAATACTGAAATGTCCAAGAGCCAAGCCCTACCGCACGTGCCTAGTGTGACTGTCCGCTATCAACCAGCTCATACAGTTCTTTGGTTTATCAGGCAAAATGCAGACAGCTGTGGGGCTTTGGGCTGCTGACATTGCAAACAGCTAACTCTGTGTGGTTGCTGTACACGGAGGAATCATTCCCAGCCTCGATTCTGGAAACATCTCATGAACCAGATTTCATGAAACTCTACTTGATTGAGCCCTTCAGAGGACACGGTACCAGAGCTCCAGGGGTATTTGGCTTGAGTGAGGATCTGCTCTGCACAGGAACAAAGAAAGGAAGTTGTGCAGGGAGTGTGCTTTCGCAGCAACAGATGAAAATATTTTTTGCTTATCTACCTAATGATTCATCACAAAGATTTTAAAAAAAAAAAAAAAAAGCACAACCCGAGCAATGTAGCTGTGGTGTAAGGAGTTCAACTATTGTAGTGATCGTGAAATGTATGTGCATGACAGATAATTGACTTCAGAACTGGAATGAAATCAAACACCAAATAATAAAGATGGCTGAACTGATCTTTACTCTTGATTTGAAAGAAACACAGTAGAAAAAGGAGTTGCTAAGGCAGACTTTGACCTTACTGCAGCTGAGCCAGTAAGTTTCAAAGTAGCTGTGGTCATCTGCAGAGAAGAACTGCAGTATAAACACAGGTTCAAGGTCAGAAGAGTGCTGTCAATTTGACAGACCACTTTTTTATTACCTTAATATATAAGATAATCAGATCATTTCATCTTTGTTGAATCTGTAATAATGTAAAAAATATGTTAATTGGCTAGTTAGCACTCGAACTGTTGCTTCTGACCTTTTGTCTATGGAGAGCTCTGACTTGTGCTTTTCTTTTACCTCCAGCACTTTCTGATCCCATGTCCTTGTCAGCCTTGACTGACCCACATTAGCTGTTAATAGTCACTCATGTATTCTAAACTA
Source organism: Numida meleagris (assembly GCF_002078875.1). Lineage (NCBI taxonomy): Eukaryota > Metazoa > Chordata > Aves > Galliformes > Numididae > Numida > Numida meleagris. The sequence continues at coordinate 11,180,065 of NC_034413.1, read as the reverse complement.
TCACTTTTATTTTTGTTTCTTTTTTTCTGTAATGATTCTCATTTTCACTACTACTTAATTACATTTATAAAGGCTTTACCTAGACTTATTTAAAGAATTAAAATTAACATTTTTGTACTAACGATGTTACATGCATTCAAGGTCAGGCAGTAAACATGTGGGAAGATCTAAATGCAGGGCTTGGTTGCCTGCACTTACCATGACAGAACAATCTGTGCATTTTGCCATTATTTCCTCTATGCTCATAGTTTTTGGTCTGGAAAACTGCAGCAGTCCTTATTTCCCTCATCTGTTGCAAGCAAGGGAATACGTGAAAGTCAAAGGTGTTTGGATTTGTTGATAATGATTCCACAGTAGGCATGGAGGGTCTTCTAACTGGCCATTAAAAGCAGAAACAAGGGCTTGTTTCCAGCAGGTACGTCCTTTCCCTTCGTGGTAGCATCTGTGACACTTCAACTTTTGGACTGGTTCATCTGGAGGTGGAAGGATGTTTTCTCAGAGTAATGTTCTGAGACAATATTATTCAATTCTGAACACTAATATTGCCATCACAGATTAATATCCCTGCAGGTGGGTGAACTCAAGCATAGCAGGCTGGCAGCAGAGCTGGAAATAGAGTGGGGATGCTCCAATACCCATCCCCTCTCTTGAGCGCTGGGTCAGTGAGCAGCCTGCACTGCAAACCTAGTGACTTGTCCATCTCTTGCTGCTATGTCAAAAGCAAGGCTCTGCTTTTTGGGAGTGCAACAGGTGTGACTTTCTGTTCTTTGGTATGGTAGCTAATTCTCCTGATCTAGCAGAGAAGCATTTCCACACAAACAACTAAGTTTTTGGATCACAGTCTGAAAAGGGCTTCAGGAGGTTAAACCATCATTGTCCCAAGGGAGAAAGTCCTGCCAGTACTCTGTCCAGCACCAGTTAGAAGGTTCATTGAAGTCTAACTGAGGAAAATCAGCAATTGTTATATATATGCATGGAGTAGGAGTCCTAGGGTAGAGCCTGGAGTCTGAAATGGAAGAACAAAGAGAAATCTTGATTTTTTTTATTTTTTTTTTTAAGAGAAAGAAATCATCTTTATGGGAGCTGTTTTTCTCTCTCGCTTTTAGAAATGGCTCAGACAAAATTCCTCACCTAGTTTAGTTTTCTTTATGAAATCAGTCAGTCTTCAGTCCTCAAGGAAAACCTTCACCTGTCCTGGCAGTTTATAATGTCTCAAAGGGCTGCTCTGTCTTAACTTCTGTCAACTTTTTAGTATTTTTTTTTTCTTTAATTGTGAGCTGTCCTCTGAAGGTAATGTGCCCAGACTTGGAGTTCAAGTCATTCTTCCTTTTGAGATCCCCCTGTCAGAAGCTTTAAATTGCCCTTCAGTAGGTATGTGACTCCACAGAGTTAAATTGCTGCACAAAATCTGCTGGCTTACAGATGGTATCAGAAGATAATTGGAAGGAGAACGGAGCTGGCAAAGTAACTGGGGCCTTTTTTCATTTTCTTCTTGAACTTAGGTAGAGGTGTGCACACAGCAACTTTAAAAGGAAGAAGAAGAAAGTGAAAAAAGATAAATTAAATTTCCCAAGGCTTCAGTGGAAGTTTCTTAGCAAAGGGGAAGAATTGGGAGATATGATCCAGCATAGGTTGCTGAATCAATAAAAATAAATTATGAGTTCTTTGCTATCAGCTCTTATAATGTATGATAGGGGGACCTTAAATCATATCACCTCCTGCCAGGAGAGATTGTATTTATGTCTAACTGACTTACACAGAGATAAAGCTCAGGCTTCTGTTATTTTAAGCAATCTAGATGTCTTTTCTGGTGGGAACGTGTGTTTGTGTGCAGCAAGGCCATCCAGAGGAGCTGGGAATGATTTTGTGGAGCGCAACTGTGTCTCATCAGAGGCGTGGGTTGGGTAACTCAGAGGGGGCTTTTCCATCTGCCTTCAACAACTGGTGCTACTCGTGAGCTGCTAATAGTGTTGGTGTGTTTATTCATGATAGTCTGGAATTCTTAAATGTCTCCTGTGTTTTATTGCTGTCCTTAAAAAGGCAGCTAATTCACCATGCCTTTCTCAGAGGCTCTTTCCTGGGGGTCTAATAAATCTACCAATACTTAGCTTTTATGGAGTACTTTTCCCCTACAAAGAGGACAAATGCTTTACGATCTGACCCGGTAGCTATGTTTAGGGCTCCACTGCAGCCTCTGGGACAGAATCCAGCTTCTCTAAGGGCTGATAAACTATGCTGGAGGCCTTTCTTTTATTTCTTTAGGAAGGAGATGTTAAGAAAGTGATTATACTTTGTGTGTGCGCTAAGTGTAAGTAGGTAGTAGGCAGAAAGTGTTTGCTGAAACTTAGGATTTACCAGTGTGGGTTTTTATTGTTCCTTGGGATGGGTGGGTAATATATTCCCTATATATATTTATATAGGGAATACTGCGCACTTTTTAACATGCGCTAGAGAGGTGGAAGAGCAATGTGGCTGACCAGCAGACCCTTATACTGCTAGTGGCTACATATACCTCTCATTTGAGTAAACTCTAGAATCTGTGCTTTGGGAGGAAAATCTGAATACTTTCCTGATGCTTAAATCCAAAAGCATGAGAGAGCCTACCAAGTTCAATTCAGAATCCTTTCTCAGTGGGGTAATGCATGGCACTGGGGAGGCAGCCACCTCTGTTGAAGCCCAGCAGGTGGTTCTTCTCTGACAGGCTGCACTCACCACCAAATTGCCAAAGCAGGGAACCAGTGTGCTTGGATCCTGTCCTGCTCCCACTGGGAATCATGCAGGAGGAGAGAGTTGTGTTTTCCAGCGCTGTCTCTTTCTGCGAAGCGCTGTAGTGTTGCTTTTCTGCAGATCCTGTTCATTTAACCCAAGGTCTGGAAATGGGAATTTCAGACTGCTGCTTTCATCCAGAGCGCGCTTTTGTGTAGGTAATGTGATCTGTTGCTGATGTCCTGGGGGAATCCATGGGAAGAGCTCCTGTGGTCTGGCTCCAGCTTATTCTGCTGCCTGCTTTGTATGGAAAGGAGGAGGACAGGGGAAGAAAGAGTGTGCTCTGGCACCTTTCATACTGGAAATTGAAAAGCAACACAGGCGAGGGAGGGATTAAGGGAAAATATCGTTCTTTTAGCTACTAGTTCTTGTTTTGAGGACAAATTTGACAGCCTCAGCCGTTTGGAGATCATAGGTTCACTGGAACATGTTTTGCTTTTGTGTGTGATCTTGGGGATATGTCTCTTTCAATTTCAGAGGGCTCTTTTGCCAGCACTGCCTGAAGCCACCCACAGATCATTCAACACTTCTCTAGAGACTTTTTTTTTTTAAAAAAAAGGTCCTTTGCTTAAGCTGGCATCACTTTGCTCATGCAGAAATGTCACTCTGATTTCCAGTGGGCAGGATTTGGCCTGCATTTGTTGTTAGCACCTCTGTTGCTTTTCTCTTGTGTCTTAAGATGTGCTGTTGCTTGCAAGTTTTGGTATCTAGAGATGTGTTTCCTTCAGTTGCATTCAGCAGGCTGGGGAAAAATTTGGTATAGAAGGTGTGGATGGTCATTCTTTCACTAATCACTGTTACTTTGTATGAGTTCAGATTGCAGCCTGGTTTTTCAAGAGATGCATGTTAGTCTAGATTAACTAAATCTATTGAAGTGGATTATTTCACCCATGAAGTAGTCTTCACTTTGATTTTTTTTCCAGTGAACTTGCAAAGTGAATTGAAGCAAACTCAGAACATTGATTTGGATTGCTCTCCCTGTTTCCATGTAGAGAAACACTTAATTTCTCCCTACCTCTGCTTCCTCATCAGTAAAACAAAGATGACATTACTTGCCTTTTCTCATAGTTGTGGTGCTTGCTCAATCTGTTAACACCTGTGAAATTTATATTCTTTGCATGGGAGCTTTGTAATGGTGCTGTATGCTTCTCGCACTCCCAGGTATTAGCAGCTTAGCACTTAGGCCTCCAGGCTAAATGAGGATGGTGATGTGGGTGATCACGTGTGCACATATGATGTACGTATGTGGTGTTTGTGTGTGGGAGGAATTCTGGTGGCATTGGGATTATGCAGCAATTGTTTTTGAGAACTGCTAGACCTTGATGTAGGAAAATGCTTTTTCTGAATCTACCTGGGATGGAGTTAATATATATTTTTTTCCCATATCAGCTTGAATTATTGACTAAAGCAGTGTTCACACAGCAGTGTTTCAGCTGTTGCTGAATGGTCATTGCACAGTGTCAAGGTTTTCTGTTTTTTTACTCTGCTCCCTGGGCATAGGGGTGGGATGCAATGAGGACCCCTGATCCAAGCTGTCAAAAGGGATATTTCATCTCATATAGTATTGTGTGCAGTGATAAAAAATCAAAGTAGCCATTGCTGAGAGACTCTCTGGGCGTTGGTGTGGTTATGGGAGGCAGTCAGTGATTGCTATGTTCCTCTTTCCCCCACTTATTAAGCTATCTTTCTCTCAAATGAAAACTTTTCTTGCTTTTGTTCTTCTGATTCTCTTCCTCATCCCACTGGAGTGGGGTGTGAGTGACAGTGTGGTTAGGTGTTCAGCTGCTGGCTGAATTCAAACCACCCCACACATCAGCACAAATATATACTGAATAGAAATATGTTCCCACATTTGTGTAGAGAAAGGCAGATATTGGTGACTTTTGCCGGAGTTAGCTTTAAATGCAGAGAATGGAAGAAAGATCATTTTACTTAGCAAATTCACCACCCTGAGTAATTCCATTAGTTTGTTGGTTAGCTCGTCTTTTAAAGGGTCAAAATTAATAAATAAAGAAAAGAAAGGAACAAGCAGCTAGGGACTTCCATACCGCAGTGCAGGTCCTCAAGCATTTTAAGCCAATTTCCCTTCATCTGCGAGCAATTCTCTGATACTTGTTCCCAGGAGCTGTGCTTATTCCCATTTTTACTTTACGTATTGGGCTCTATTACTTGGGGAAAGGTGGCTGAAAATTGTGGACAAGCTTCCTGTGGTTGGTGTGTGGGGCAGAAAAGGTTTCAAAGATCATGGAAATAGGTCTGTAGGCTGGAAATGGAGTCTGCGACAGCAGCACAAGCTAGCTGAGAGCTCTCATTTTTCACTTGTAAATCTGTCCAGAGTTTTTTTTGTTCTTCTGTGTGCTGCCCGATGCTCATCCCTTAGCTCGTTATTAATTACTTTCTGTAAATATATGGACAGGGCTGCTGATGAGCTGTGTAAATCTCTGTGCTGATAAAGCAGGATCACTTAGAGGGGAGATGGATTTCATGAAACGGATCAGTGCTAGCCTTTCAGACATCTATCTGAAATGATCACTGTTCTCTCTGGCCGCTGCTCCTCTCCTCCAGTATGTATATCTCCTGATAGAGGAGCACGACTGCCATTGACTTGGCACCTCTTGCTTGTTCTGAAGTTCACAGTCAACCTGCTGAAGGAACAGCAATGCCTTTATGCTTTAATTTGTGGGAAACAGTGTAACGTATCTACTGTGGGGTATGTGCAAAGCCCTTTGCCAGCTTGAAATTGGCAAGATCTAGAGGAAGGTTTAATGAACTAAAGTAAATTTCCTTCATAGTAAAATTTTATGAGCACAAAAGATTGCTATACCACCAAATTCTCTGGAGAGAGCTGCTGAGCACTCTTGTGATTTATGGGCTCAGAGATTCCTAATAATTTTCTGAACAATAAGAGCCCCTTCAGGGATGTGTTCTCAACATGGAAAGAGACTTCTCTTCCTCTTTCTGTTTATATTTTCTCTGCTTTCATATCAATCAAATTGTGTCAAGACTTGAGGTTGCTGAATTGGACAGTCTTGAAGATCTGCTGGCTGTAGTATAGACAAGAGGTGCATCACATCAGACCTAAATTCAGTGGGTTAGTACAGTGGGATGTCAGGATTTGAAAGTACCAGAGAATCTTAAGCTGAGTGAATAAGTTATTGAGGATAAGAAGAATACCAACTCCTGTCAATTAGACACAGAGACCTTAGAGCAGGGTTTTTAGCCAACAGTGCAGTTTCTGGAAATAAGTAAACAAACAAACAGAAGCATATGGGATGCGTGTGCGTAAAACACTGCACACAAGGAAGTTATTGCAGGACTAGAATGTCATTTATTTCCAAAGGAAAAAGAATAATTTTTCTCATTATCCTTCTCCCATCCCCACTTCTGTCTTGAAAACTGAAACAGTTTATTGAATTTTCAGGTCATTTAGTTTTGTGTAAGCTTAGCTTTAAATTGCATTTTCTGGAGGGTTTGTATTGCCTTGAGGGAGCTGTAATTCAGGCTGACCTATTTCCCAGCTCTGTCCTGCAGCCTGGTTCTCCTGTTTTCCTTCTCTGCCAGCTGAGCTGCTTGGTGCCCCCAGGGCTACCTGCCTGTGGGGTGTCCAGGGAAGTGCTGCAGCCTGCCTTGTGGGAGAAGGAGGGACTCTTCCCACCTGAGCTGCATTCCCTGGAGCCAGCAGGGAATGAGCCTGGAGAAAACTGCAGTTCAGCATTCAGCTGACTTGAAATTAATTTTTTGGGGGTTGATTTCATGAACAGAAGCAAGACAATTTCATTTGGGACTATAAGTGTGTTTGCTTCATTTTTATTAAAAAAAAATGCTTAAGTGAAAGTTTTGATTCAGAAACAGCAAATACCACTTGAAACTTTTTTATTTCTTTTCCCCAGAGCAAAATGTTTTCATCTTAATTTAAGTGGAAGACTGGGCTGTGGGATGGTAATTCTAGATTTCCCACACTTCAAGGGAAGAATAAAAAATATATATATTTTTTAAGCAGTTTGTTAAATGTGAAAACTCCAGTTTTCAGTTGAATTCAGCTTTTAAAATGAAAACCATCAAGATTTTAATGCGAAATTACTATGACACAGAAAAGCCATGGTTATTTGTTAGTGTTGACAAAAACAAGCTAAGCTTCTTTACAAAGTGAACGTTGGAATCAAATGTCTTGACTTGAATTAATGAGGGTTTTTCTTCTCTTTCTTTCAACTGTCAGAATTCAATTTTGGATTAAAAAAAAGTATAATTTTCTTTTTCTTCCATCCTGTTTCAGCAAAAGTATTCATGTACACAAACATGCTACGAAATGGGGTACTTGCTTAGAGCTGCCCCCTCCACCCTTAGAATCATAGAATCGTAGAACTGTTTGAGAGAAGGGACCCTTAAAGGTCATCTGGTCTAACTTCCCTGCAGTGAACAGGAACACCTGCAGCTCGATCAGGTGCTCAGAGCCCCTCCAGCCTGACCTTGGGTGTCTGCAGGGATGGGGCACCCACCTTGCTGGTAGTCTCTTAGTGGCATGGCTGGCTCCAGCATTACATGGAGGACTCAGAACAGCCTCTTGAAATGCTTTGAAGTTTCCTTTGCAAGGCCGTGTCAAAAATACCCTGTGAAAACAAGTTAGTAACCAGACATACCTCTGGACTCTGGTTTGTGTCCTAACCTCGTGTGAGCTACCACCATAGCAGCACCATTTGTGCCTGCGGTCTCCCACAGTGACGCTGTGGGGAATGTGCTCTTGCAGTGTTTGTCAGGTAAGCTGCGTTAAAGCCCTTCCAATCTTCTCTGGTTTTCAAGCCTCTGAACTGTTGTGAGCTTTAAGGGTATTGAATTTGAACAATATTGTCTCAAAAGCCAGTGAGATGGGGTAGAGGCCATTGGGGCCTACGAGGTGAGTGGTTCTGTGGGCAGTGTGCTGCAAGCAGCTGCCCTGTGTTACCAGGGCCTCAAGAAACTCCTGCTGCTTCCTGGTACCCTTTGTGAGATTAAAGTGCAAAGAGATGGTTATTCTTTTGTTCTCCACACCTTGATAACAGCCAGAGCTGGATTTTTGTTAGGTATCCTGGGTGGAAATTCTGACAAGTCCTACTAAACAACATGCCTTTACTTCGGATTTATACTCAGGAGCTGAGTAGGATTCAACCCCTCCTGTAGAGCTGGCATTATCCTGCAGTTTGCCAGGTTACAGCAGACAACTGACATCTTCAGAAACACAGAGCACAGGGCATGTGAGGAGAGGCATACAGAATGCTGGTGGATTATGGATGCTGACTCCGTTTGGATCTGCAACTTCAGGAAGAATTATCCTGATCAAACTTCAGCTGAATAGGGAAGGGAGGCTTCATTTAAGAAGTGTAGGGATCCAGGATCTGCTGGCTTCATTGGAAGTCCTGCTGGTTTCATGGTGTTTAGGTGTCAAAAGAGGGAAACTACCTTTGTGAAACCTCTCCAGAGCTGTGAGTGATAAGAAGGGAGTCACTTCTGGCAAGGCAGTGCTTGTGCTGTGGGGCATGGCTTCCTAGAGTCTCTGTGGGGTTGTGGGGTGCATCCTAAAAACATCACTCATCAGATTTTAGTAGCGAGCAGGCTGTGCTGCTTCCATTAGTTGGTGTAAGGGGACGCTGTGTATGTACCTTGATGGCTTTGACTGGCAGCTGGTTCTTCTCCATTTGTATGGGAAGGTGTGTGCAGGGTTTAAGTTGCAATAAAAAAAGGCATTGTCCTTATTTCCCCACTGCACAGAAACAGTTTAGGCTGACATGGGCTTGCATATGCTGACTCAAATCTGCCTGGCAGGTTTCTTTTCACACCCTGCTGGAAGCAGCTTGGCTTTTATCTCCCTCCTAAAGGTCTCTGCGTGGGGAAATAAAGGGAAAAATGCAATCAGGGGAAGGGGCTGTGAATCCGGTAGAGAGATGGATGCTCAGAGCATCTTTTTGAAAGCCATTAAGTTGGGCACTGACTGCATAGTCACGTACCAAGGTCCTTACAATTTGAACAGGTCTCTTCCTGGTATTATGCTGACGGTAACAGACTGCTGCAGCCTTTGTGATATTGATTAATCCTTTGGTATTTTTCCTTTCCGCAAAGCTTTAAAACTCGTCACCCGGTCTTCACCCAGCAGCCTTTCAGCTAGGAAACCCAAACAAAAGGAGTGGCAAGTCCCACTACTCTGGGAGGAGGAAGAGGGAGGGAGAATAGGTCTTTTGGAGTAGAAAGGTCCTTGTTGCAGCAAAGGTAGTTCTGGGCAAAATTGACTGCTTTGCTGGATAGGGATCTTCATAAACAAACTTGCCATTACTTTCCATGGTGACTAGGTAGTTCACATCAGCATCTTGAGAGAAAAAGGAAAATGTCAAGTGTAATTTCTGATTGGGCTGTTGGATTAACAAGCGTACATCCATTTCCATTCCTGACCTTGAATAACACAGATGTAGGGAGGGCAACTCACAGTGTTCAGATTCCTGTTGGCAGGTTTTATTTCAAATGCAAAACATCTCTAGGATTAAAATAAATGTTACTGGTTACAGGATGCATTAAGGGAATGATTTTCCTTTTATTTTTTTTTAAACTTGCTTGATCTCATAATACTGCAACTTTAATGGATAAATGCTAAGCTCTCCTTTGGGTGATTTCAGATGCCTTATGTATTGTTACACAGTCTAAAGGAAATCTCTTTTTTTTTCTTTCCCTTTCTCTTCTAGGTGATCCTCATTCTGACAAAGCTCTATGACTTCAACTTGGGCAGTGTTACCGAGAGCTCACTGTGGAGGTAAGCAGATCATTCAGAACATAGTACAGGTGTGGATGGGTGCACTGTGCCTCTTGTAAAACTGGAGAGTGAGCAAGGGAGATTGGAGCTGATTTGGGGAGGAGAGGGGAGGGAATATGAGATAAATGTGAAGTTGCTTTTTGAAAGTGGACACAGGATTGAGAAAACATTGATTTAACAAAGGGAGGTCTGTATATGCGAGGCTTTCTTGATGTAAGGCATTTCTTTGATGCCCAGAGGAGCTTGGTTTCATTCAGTCCTTTCGAGTGTCCTCTCTTCATTACTCAGAGCCTCTGCCACCATGCTGGCCATGAGAGTATTCTCCATAGATGGTACATGCTTGTTTGAGCAAGCGTCCAAATGGTTTACAACCCAGTGCCTGGTATGAGCTTAGCTGGTCTCAGCAATGTTCCTCAGCCTTGTGAGCTGAGGTGGTCATCTTGGCAGTGAATTGGTGATGCCTGAGGCTTGGAGGGCAGTAGCCACCAAGGTACTAGAGATCACAGTGAGGTACAGGCATCTTCTCCGCTATGGGTAAACTCAGATAATGTCATGTGCCTGTCATCTGTCATGTTCCTGATCATGTGCAGGAGATGGAGTGTCCTGGCCTGGGGAAGCACACTGCTGGACAGAGTGTTATGTGTGTTTAAAAGAAAGGAAAAAAAAACCCAAACACACAGAACACCCTCATAAACAAGCAGCCCTGTTCCTTAATCTCTCTACATCAGCAATAGTTTCTACCTGCTGGGGATTGCTCTTCCTTCTCGTAGCCCACCTGTGTTGTGGAAAGGGTATGGCTTTAGTAGAATTGTTATTAGGTGTTTTTTACTGTAAGGGCAAAAAAAAAAAAAAAAAGGAGGAAGGAGTGGCAAAGGTGCAGGTGGGAAGCACCAGTGCTTTCTGTTAGACTTACTTTTTCTATTATGGATGTTGCTCAACCTCCAGAAATTGTAGTTGGTGAAAGCCGTCATTGCTCCAGGTGTAAGCAAGCAGCTTCTGGGCATGCGATCTACTGTCCTTTCTTCCAACTTAATTTAAAAGCCCCTGTTTTGGGTGTATGTTGTGGGGTCGTCTCCATTAATATACTGAAGGGTTAATTGTTCAGTAGAGCTCTTGAAACTTCTCAATTTGCAGTTACTCCGAAGCCTAATTGCACTGTACCATGGTAATCTGCAAAGGTATAAATAACCATGCAGCTAATAAGAGAGAACTCAGTAATTTCCACTTACTCTGGTACTTTTCAAGATATCTAAGCCTTAAAAACTTTTGCCTCTTTACCTAACAAGTACAAATGGCACTGTGATTGTACTTTAAATGTAATTACTTGGCAATATGCTCTGCATAAATAATGTAACAAGAAGACAAATTCTGTCCTAATACTGATCTTGCAGCAGCACCTGAGCTCTGCAGAAAGGTAACAGCAGAACCTCTCGTGGAGTTTTCCCAGTGACAGAAATCAGGTAGCTTACCATCTTGGGAAATGCACTGACTTGTGAGTGGGTTTCAGGTGGTTCTGGGACACCTCTCTTTCTCTTCTGCAGTGAAATAGAGGCCATTGTGTGGTCTAGAGACTCAGGGGGGTGGAGAATTCAGAATTCCTGGGTTCTTTTCCAAGGTCTGGGAGGAATGGTCAAGGTAAGAGCTAGAGTTCCGGGGCCCTAAACTGTAGTTTCCACCTGGAAAATTCAGGATGAAACCATTCTGCACTTCAGAGGGAGGTGTGGATTCTTAGAGAACAGCTTTGATTTTCTTTGGGGAGGATATTTGTGGCAAGAGAAACAGATACTATGTGAAAGCAATAAGCTGAGAGAGACTACATTTCTCAGGATATTCTGTTCCATTTATGCATTAAGGTATTTGAAACCTTGCATTATTTAAGTAGATAGTTTTTAATGCTTTCTCTTATTTTTTGAGAACCTGAAAATTTCACGAGGAGGATCTGTCTTTACGGAGCAAATTTTAGTCTTCTGAACCGTATATTTGCTTTCCTTATGTACTTTTCTGCAGAATTCTTCAAAACCATCTTTGAGCCTCAGGAGCTGGGAGGGCTCCATTGAATGCATATATCATGTTATCAGCAGGTGGTCATGAAATTTCTATTATTATTATTTCTCTTCCTGTTTTCTGGGACTGTGGCTTGTTTTTCCTCCTAACCAAGTACCCTGTCCATCTGAGCAGGAGTGCTGTGATGCCGATTCTGAGCACTTGGGAAACAGTTGCTGCCAGAAGAGAGGAGTGGCTTTTGTGGAAGAGAGAAAAGAATATGCAGCAATGCTTCAAAGGATGCAAAGATAGAGCAGAGTGGAATGCAGTCTTCAAATATCATCATGGCTCTGCCTGCTTCATGCATCAAAAGCTTTTGCTCTGTTTCCCCCTGGGTTACAGCATGAGATACTTCTTTTAATGGAAAATGCTATATAAGAGAAATTTCTAATCCTGGCATTTAAATATAAGGCAAGTAAATCGATATGAAAACATCCTGAATGTAATTAAGAAAGAGAGCAAGAGAGAATTAAAAGTTATATTGGATACTGCTCCTCTATCAGACTGATAAGAATTTAGACAGAGGAAATGCTAGTCAGCATTTGAATGCAGGAGCATGAATGTGGCTCTAGTAAGTAAATCCATGTTTCTGAGGCCCAAAAATATCACAGAAAAAGCCTCAGTTGCTCCTGAAACAGCCAGCCTTGAGGCAGTCAGCTTCAAGGAAAAACAGACATCCTTCCATATTGTGAATGTTGCGTCTCTTCTTGGTAACAAGGAATATCTGTCAGTTGGGGTTTGTAGTTTTGTTATTCTTATTGAGAGAGTGGAGGAGAATTTTTACTTTTTTTCCTCCTATGGAAGAAAGCTACCTTATTGTGATTGTACTTGTGATGGTGTAAGACATCAAAATTTACTGAGAGAGGTCTATTTATAAAGCAGGATATATAGTTGTGAAAATTAGGTAAGCTTTTAAGGTATAGCAACATTTCATTGCTTCTCATTTCCTAACAAAATACCTACGTTGCTAGTTCTTGAGAATCCAGCTACCATTCTGTCTGCTTTTATTTAAAAGTTAGATTAAGAGAGAGAACTATGTTTTCTGAAGCATTTTCGTTTTAGTGAACACTTCATTATTATTAAGTGGAAAACAGTCCTCCCTCTTAATCTACAGTCTAGAATGATTTTGATTTGAAGTGCTGTTGGAGAACCTCCAGTTCCCAAACCCTCTGTCAGCCACGATCCCTGCACCCAAATTGGGTTCCCACAATGAATGTGATCATGCAGCAGTCATCTGTCAAGAAATATGAACCATGTCTGCAAAGAGTAGCAACCAGGCTGCTTCATGGAACTGTGGTCTCAGAAGGCATCTGTCAAACCCAGGGGAATGAAAGGGTAAGATATGCAAAATACAGTGTCTAAAAGACATAATTCACAACCAAAAGTTGATGGCTGATTTTTTTTAGCCTGTTTTCTGTGGAAAATTTCAAAAGAATTTCATTAGGACAAGAAGAGAAAAGTCTGTTCAATGGTTTATTTCTTCAAATGCATGTTCATAACGCATCCAGGTGTTGTGACTGTGATAGATGAGGTTTACTTTCAAATGTATGCTGCTCTCAGATGTAATGTATGGGGTGCTCTGTAGGTTAGACACAAGGCATAAAGTCCTTTCATTAGTTAATCTTGTTGCTATCCAGTTGTTTCCTTCTCGTTTTATGAGTTTGAATAATCAGGAATATATCGAGCTCCTTTTCTTGTTCTGTGGACTTCCAGAATTCAGAAGTTTTTACAAGCAGAGGAGGAGTCTTATGAAAATTTCCTTGCTTGTTGCTAGTCCTGTATCCCATTTAATCTGTACACTTCTGAGATACACGAACACAACATTCTATGTAAGTATTTAAAGTTATTGTAATATTTAAAGTGTTTTCATCTGTTTTTGCCAGTGTAGGATGAGCAGTTTTTCTTGTAAGATAACTGGAATAAAAGTATTTAGTTGTTTTATTTATTCTTTGTTTGTTATGATATTTTTCTTTTGCTGTCACCTTATTTAGTATCCAGGAGCAGTTCTAATTATTTGGCTTGTGGTAGCTAAAAAGGCAGTCTTCATCCCAAGGGAACTTTCAATCTCAGATGAAGGCAAAGACACAATGGGGTGATAGAACAGACAAGAGAAGCCCACGTTACCAGAGAGTTATTTATGCTCGATGTGATAGCCATGAATGCAGCACATCAGCTAATTAGGCAGTGGGGAGCACTTCAGATTTTCTTCCGAAGTGTGAGCACTTGCATGTGTCAGCTCCGAGTCCCTGCTGCCATTTTACCCACCTTTGATGGGTCCCCTGGAGTTTCCATCCTCTGGCTGCAGTCCCAGGCTGATGGCATATAATGCTGGCCCATGCATTAACCCCTAATGAAAATCATAACTGACTTTCTTAAGATTCTAAAATGTTCCTAAAGGTATTTTTATATATATTTATTTTTGTTTTCTTGTTTATTAACCAAGAAATTGTGTTTCCGTGGCAGCAAAAATCCCCACTTCGTGTTTTTTGTTTTGTTTTTTTACTCTTGTGGCTGCTGTGCCTGAAGAGATCGGTCTGTCTTCTTAGACCTGTGTAGAGTTAGAAAAAACTTTCAGCTTTTTACAGGAGACAGCTGCAAAACAGGTTGGCTACCACTCCAAGCTTGGAGCTGAGAGAATAAAACCACTCAACTTGGCTGCAAGCTGCCTTAAATCTTGCACTGTTCTTTCATTCAATTCTGTTTGAATTACCAGAAGCGTATATGGTATTTCTTATTATATCCATGCATTTTACTCTCCCATTCTATCTTCAGAGGCCACCAGCATCTTTTGGTATACCTCTAGCATTCGTTCACGCTGCTTTCTGTGCCTTAGGTTCATGCATTACATGTGGAGCTGGCTTCAGATAGTGCTGCCCTGCAGGCATGAAATGGTGTGATAAGCCTTGGCTCACCTTTGAGAGCTGGGGTTTAATCTCCCTGCTCCAAATTTACCTGTCTACAAGACAGGTGAGGATGAAGGGAGAGATGGGGAGATTCAATGAGCATGACTGACATTTCCATGCTGTTCTTTGCAAAGAAGCTAATCTTGAACCAGATCATGGCCCAGCCAGAACTTCATTAAAAGGGTTTCTTCCCCACTGACAACGCATTATTTAGACTGTGGAGCTGAGATAGGCAATTCCCAGCTTGTGCCACCATCTCTTTGCTCAGTATCACACATCTTGAAATGGAGCAGTGTGGTTTCACTGAAATTTTTCTGTAGTGAAATAGTCTCCAAACAGCGACCATGACCAGCTGGCATCTCACTGCAGTATTGTCAGATTTGATTATATCTATTGTTTTTCAGGATTAAGCTGACAACATGCATCTCAGATATATGCTGTTTTCTGGAGGACTGTATTGAGGCATAAAATTAATAGAGCTGGCTTTCGGAGTAATAATGCTTCCTGTTGCTGCATCTTATTTGGCATTTTTAAGCGAGCAGCAAAGTGAAGAATTCATCTGCTGATTAAAAGAAAGGCTTAATCATATCTGCAATCAGCTACCTATGCATGGAGGGAAGATGCTGGCTTTGATATTCAAGCACATCCTTGACCTCTCTTGGATTCAAAAAACAGAGTCTCCAAAAGTGTAGTGACTTCCTTGTTGTTTTTTATGAGTGTTTATAAATTACTTAGCTCAGTGTTGGTTACTTTTCTCAGATTGTAGGACCCACTTGTCATTATAGGGGTTGCGAGCTGCTGGGTTCAGACTGTTTGCTGGAATGGGAAACTGCAGTGAGCAAGGGTTGTTTGACAGGGCTCTCAGCGCCCTGAGTTGGGATTCACGTGGAACTAGAGCAACATCCCAAGATAATTCAGTTCTTTACCTCTGGTACTCCTGGTGATTTGTATTTTGCCTGCAGTGGGTGATTCAGGTTGCCTTGGCTCAGTGCAGCCTGCTCATTAGTTGTTGGATGCCATGCCATGCATGGGGGCCATGCTTGAGCTACTGGGGAGGTGCACAGTAGCTGTGTGTTGGCCCGTTCCTGAGCTAGCTGCTGCCAAATGGAGATCATGGCTGTTGAATAAAGAACAGTTCCTTGGCCCAAATAGCTATATAGTCACTACCTGTGGAGAACAGAAGACGCAGCATTCCTGAAGCGAGTGGGAAATTTTTTTTTTGCTCTCATGGTTAAGCGCTTGCTTATTTTGAAGAAACAGGTCTTGTTCTATTGCTCAAGCTGACTTATCAGGCTTGGCAGGGACACCTGACATCTGTGTTTGTCCAGCTGCACATGTGTTGTAACAAGCATCAGAAAGTGGGTCCTAGCTCAGAAAGACGAGAGGGAAAGCTTGACAGCTGGAAATAGTTGTTGAGTATCAGCCAGGAGAGAAATTAATGGGTAAAGGGCATTGCCTTAGGAACACTATGGGGATACTAAATGTTCATGAAAGACTGCATATAAAGGCTTTTCTGTGCTCTTTTCATAACTATTAACAGTGATGAAGGGCTGGCTTAGCCTCACTGTGTTCCCTGGTTTAGAGGGTATCTGTGATGAGAGGGTTACAAATTGCAGATCATTAGATAGTGATAGCCATTCACCTTTGTATCCCACTGTACAAGTGAAGCCATTTGAAGTAACTAATTATGACCTGTTTCAAAATTACTCTTCTGGTGATTCATTATCCTTCCAGTTGTGGTACCTGGAAGTCTTAAACAGATCTCTTTCTTGTATGGACTTCAGGAAATGTGTGTGTGATATTGCCTTGATTTGATTGGGCTACATGGCTGGATATACACATCTATGGGATAAAAAATAAAAATAAAAATAAAAAAGGAAGAGGTGAGAATAAAATTCAAAGAGTGAAATGGAGGAGACTGCAGAGTTCCTCCTCCTTGAATATTCTGGGTGTTATTCAGAGCATGTGTTCTTTGCAGTTCATAATTTAAAGAGATACTGGTATTGCAACAAATAGATAAAGTAAGTTAAAACTGTTTGAACACTTGTAAACATTTGCTTTGGGAACTAATAATGAAAATTACTAGGATTATCTTAAATTTCATGCTATGTCTTAGAGTTAGGCATACTCAATAATAGGTAATAGGAAATGAGATGATTGCGTTTTTTCATTCTTTGACTACTGGAGAGAAGTTTCATCTATCTTCTTCCCTTGCTTTGGCAAGTAATAAAGTTAATATTGCCTCAGAGATGTAGGGATCTAAGAAAATGCAAGGTCATGCAAAAAGTAGCAGCCCATGTCAGTCTAAAAGCCTTTCTACATGTCTTTGGGTGGTGTGCAAGTCCCACCTTCATTTATTAAAATGCCTTAGTTGTCCCGTTTCATGGAGCTCATCTGCCTTTTGTGAACCAGTCTTCTGGATGACCCATTTGTTGTGTTTCTTAATTGCTGTATCAATGACCTTTCTGTGGGAGTGGTAATTTCATCAGACATGGGACCTTTTGGATTTGTTAATCTTTTGTTTGCCAAAAAAGCTCTGAGACTAATTGCCAAGACTTCCCAGAAGATATTAGTTTACAAATTTTAATGACACTTATGATTTATTAATGTGCTTCTCCCTGCATCTGCTCATCCCTATTCCTTGGTGGAATTCCTGCTGAATCAGATAGAATTAATAAAAACAAAACTGCAGATTGTAATGGTGTTTTAGCAAGGCTGTTAATTAAAAACTTTTAGTAATATTTGGAGTGTTTTATTAATACCTGTATCTTCAGAGAATCAGAGATAAGTCTTGGCTTTGGTGACTTTCTGCTTTGGAATCTCAGTTTGGTAAGGGTATTGCATGTCAGTCAATGATGACAGTATAGAGGTTCACATTTATGTGCACAAGTAGCTCACTGCGTGCAACACATCCTTGCCTCTGCCCTTTATCTACACATCATAGACTAGAATAGAATCTATAGTTGAGGTTGGAAAAGACCTCTAAGACCATCAAAGGCAACTGTGATCCCGCTGCCACCATGCTCACAAAAACACATCCTTAATTGCCACAACTACATGTTTCTTGAACACCTCCAGGGACGGTGACTGTACCACTTCCCTGGGCAGACTGTTCCAATGCGTTACCACTCGTTAAGAGAATAATATTTCCCTGATATCCAACCTGAACCTCCCCTAGTTCAACTTAAGGCCATTTCATCCTATTGCTAGTTACCTGAGCCAACCCCCACCGTTCTACAACCTCCTTTCAGGGAGTTGTAGAGAGTGAAAAGATCTCCCCTGAGTCCATTCTTCTCCAGACTAAACAATCCCAGTTCCCTTAGCTGCTCCTCATAAGACTTGTGTTCCAGACCCTTCACAGTTTTGTTGCCCTTCTCTGGACAGGCTCCAGGGCCTCAATGCCCCTCTTGTATTGAGGGGCCCAGAACTGAACGCAGTGTTTGAGGTGCAGCCTCACCAGTGCTGAGTGCGGGGGGGCAATCACCTCCCTGGTCCTGCTTTCTACACTATTTCTGATACAAGCCAGGATGCCATTAACCTTCTTGGCCACCTAAGCACACTGCTAGCTCATGTTCAGCACCCCCAGATCCTTTTCCACCATTTAGCTTTCTGGTACTGCCCCAAGCCTGTAGCATTGTGTGGGGTTGTGTGACTGAAGTGCAGGACTTGGCAGCTTGGTCATGTTGAACCTCGGCCCATGGATCTGGCCTATTCCAGTCTCTCTGTAGGGCCTTCTTACCTTCAAGCAGATCAACACTTCCTCCCAGCTTAGTGTTATCTGCAAACTTACTGAAGGTGCACTCAATCCCCTTGTCCAGACATCAGTAAAGATATTAAACTGGACTTGTCCCAGTACTGAACCTTGGGGAACACCACTACTGACTGGTTGCCAGCTGGACTTCATCTTACAGCACACAGGGATGATGGCTCCTGTGACTTTAAGATTTCTTTATTGAGGAAAATCCAGCCTTTGTGGACCTCTTTGCCCTTCGGGACTGTCTCCTAAGGGTCTCTCCTACCCAGTGTCCTAAACAATCCAAAATCTGCCCTCCAAGAAGTCCAAAGTAGTGGCTTTGCTACCCTTCTCATTTCACCAAGAATTGAGAACTCTATCATTTCATAATCACTGTGCCCAAGATGGCATCTGACCACCACATCTCCCACCCGCCCTGTTTGTAAGCAGTGGGTCTAGTGGAGCACCTTTCCTGGTAGGCTCTCTTAGCAGCTGTGTCAGGAGGTTATCTTGCATGCACAACCTACTAGACTGCTTCCTCTCTGCTGCAGCTTCAAAGCAGGGCTGCTTTGCTGAACTCATTAACCTCCAAACGCGTGTCCCTGGGAGCATATGTGCTGGTCAGTGATTGTGGATGTTGCAGATATCCTTGTGTGAGGAGTGTTTGTGGCTAAATAGATCTAGAAAAGTCATTTGATTGTATATTAGTTTTGATCTTGTAGACTACCGGGTTATTGGTCTGTTCCTGTTAATAAGTAGGCTTGGGAGTTTGAGGTTACATCTTGTTTTCTGAGTAGAAACAGAGGGGTCAAGAGGAAAAGATTTTATCAAAATTCAAAACTTTTTGGACAAATGTTCTTAGAGCGAAGACAGAATTCCAGGTAAAATGGAGAAGAGGGCAAAAGCGGGCTTTGTTTTGATTTCATTTTCTTACATTTTAGGTGAGAGCCCCAAGCAGCCATCTCTCTTTTCCTCTCTCCTTTGTAACTGTTGAATTATTTATATTCCACAAAAGAGCTCCAACAGGAGAGGCTGTGAATCTCTCCAGGGACAAGACTGATAGTAATCTTAGACATGGAAGATCCAAGTTCAAGCCCTTGCTCAGAATGAGCATAAAAGGAAGTGCTTTTTTATTCCACAAGTAATTAAATTGTGTAACTCATTGCTACAGGATGTTGTGAGGCAGAAATAATAAAAGCATAAATGGATTTCAGAGGGGAACTCAGTGAATTAATGGTGGATATTTCTGCTGGTGGCTATTAAACCTGATAGTGTGGCTGTAGCCTCTGGCTTACAGTAATTATTTTATGATACGGCATTCAGAGAACAGACAGGTCTGCAGCCTTTGGATCAGCATTGCGAAAATGTTATCCATTCTTCGTTAACTGTTCTTCAGCAAGAGCTATTCATGCTTCTGATGAAATAGCCTAAGATTGTACTGAATACATTTTATACTACAGCATTTTAGGGGATTAGTGGTTTGTCTCTCCAAGTCAAGAGAGATGATGGAGAGAGTATTGAGAGGAATCGTGCTCTCTTTGCTGTTTCTTGTAATTTCCCAGAACGTTCTGTGTGACAGGTTAGTGGCCAATAATAATTTTTTATTTGACTTACTGTGGCTGTCTCATGCAACCAAGGGATTTGAGTCTTCCGCATCATGGGTAAATTCTTAATCCATTACCCAGCTGGTGACTTTGATGTAACTTAATTTTCTAGACAATCTTTTCAGTTTCTGTCCAGTTCTCGTATCTTTCCATTCCAAAAAGCTAGATGATAGAATAGGAAACATAGGAAAATTAATACCAGAAGATATATCTAGTGTTGATACGAGTTTGAAGGTCTCAGCATGTTTTAATGAAATTTGAGCTGGGGGGGTGGGAAAGCGTTAGAACCATATGGTTGCCCTGATTTTGCAGTTTACATATGCTGCATTTGATGTATCTTTTCTGGCTTTGTTAATGAAATTCTCTGATTATGAGTTGTTCAAGAATGGAGACGTCCTGTCTCATCAGAAATGTATTTTTGGGTTTAGGTAATCTTCCTAGGCATCTAGTCCTGCAGTTTTGGTGGAGAAGGTCAGAGGAAACTGTGCCAAAACTGAGCGTGTTCTTGAAGTATTGCATCTGCCATGCAGTCATCTTGTCAGGTTCTTGTCTCTGACAGGTTAAATGCATTTGTAGTGCTTTGCCTACTTGTTTAGAAAAGTAGCAAGGCAGCAAATCAGGAGGGATTTCGTAGCCAAGAACCTGCTGTTGCAGATCCTGTGGGTGTAGTGACTGTTGCTGCATCAGCAGAGTTGCATCTGTTAACAGGAATTGGCTATTCCATCTCTTCTTTATCATTTGGAACAGCAATTCCATTGCTCTCATTAGAGAGCTGCTCCTTTTGTTGAGTTATCTCATCCTACATACTAATTAGATTTGGATGCCGACTGCAAAACTTTTTTTGCAGGAAGCCACACTTGGAGATGAATTTGTTTGGGCCTTACTAATGTCTGTTTCTGATCGCTTTTTACCATGTTGAGGATTTTCATTGGCACAGATTAGTAGCCAATACATTTAACGTGGATTTGTGCCAATATTAATGAAAACTACACATTGAATTCACTTATACAAATAGTTAATTGCAACATAAAGACTTTCATAATAAATCATGTAAGAACTTTCATACTAGATCAGATCTGGTAGGACACAGAAAGATTGAAAAGAGATGCCCAGAAAAGAAAATCATACAAATCTTATAAAATTAGGTTGTGTGGATAGGATCTCTAGTAAAGTAAGGGAGGAAGCATCTCTTACTTGAGAAAAGGCTGAACGACCTTGGGCTGTTCAGCCTGGGAAAGAGAAGGCTCAGGAGGATCTCATCTTATGTGCAAAAATTTGAAGGGAGCATACAGTGTAGATGGAGAAAGACTCTCTTCAGTTGTGCATGGTGGTAGGACAAAAGACAATGAACACAAACTGAAAAACAAGAGGTCCTGTCTTCCTGAATATCAGGAAACGCTTCTTAGTGTGGGAGTGACTGACAACTGTCAGAGGTTGTCCAGAGGAGCCTCCATTCTTAGAGATGTTCCAAAGCTGTCTAGACATGGTGATGGTAAACCTGACTTGGTAGGTTGCACTTCTTGAGCAGGGAGGGGTTGGACCAGCTGAGCTCTAGACATCCCTTTCAATCTCAGCCATTCTATGTCTGTGTGAAGAATAAAGGAGCATCAGACTTAAGCTCAGGACAAGTGGAAGACTTTTGTTCTTACAGCAACATGTACTTGATCTATGGATCTCCTTGCTGGAGGATATTTTGGAAGCTAAAGTTCACATGGGTTCAAGTGGAGTCTAGACAGGTTGCTAGAAGCAAAAATCTGTCAAGAATTGTATTACATGCAAAGACTTTAGGGAACTTTCTGAGTCACAGCTACACTTCCCCTTGCTCTTCAGACACTCAGGGCTAGATCAGGAACTAGCAGGTACTCGCAGTGCATCCTTTCGGTGTTGATGCCACCTCATGGTTGCTGGGGGATGCAGGTTCCCCACACTAAGCCCAAGCTGTACGTCATTGTACATGATTTGTTTCTCTTTGAGTCAACTGTTCTTTTCCTTTCTGTTCCCCTTTCCCTCCTCCCCTGACTTTTCTTTTCCTTCCAATTAGGCTTCGAACCAAGTCATATAAATCTTTGATGCTTTGTACAGTGGCTGGTAGAATTTAGTGCTTTAACACGGGTTGTGTCTGTTTATATTGGTGTTTTATTATGTTGTTTTTTTTCCCCTAATGCACTGCCAGTTTATAATGGCTATAAATAATCTGAAGGATAGAGAAACATTGTTTTAAAAAAAAGGTTCAAGAAATATTTCCATCTTTCTTTTAATCTGGTCTGTCTCTCATTATCTCCATGTTCCACTCATTAGGATTCTAATGAAGTTAATAAGTATACAATATCAAACAGTCACTTCTCTGAGCAATATTTACAAAGGGCTACATTTTCCCAGAATGGAAGTTAGCCTTTGATTTATCTATTTATCATATTTTCGTCATCTGTAACAATCTGTTAGTTGACCTTTTAACAGTGTAAGCCTGACCAAGAAGTAAAAAATGAAAGTTCCTATAAAAAGCTCCTATAAAATGCTAGATCATGGGATGCTAGTGCATTTTTACATGTAGTATTTCTGCTTCAGAATAAAAACTGTAAAAGATTTGAGACAACTCTATAAGTGGAATATTAGGGCCAGTTACCTTAGAGAACTGCCTCTGTAAATACTAGAAGTTGCTTGTTTCCATTTATCCCTGAACTTCCTGCTCAGGTGCCTGAGTCCAACAAGAAGCTGGTCATTCGGTATTGTGCAGGTCTGATCAGAGATGAAGATATGGTGCTGCATGGTAATAGTTCAGAGACATAGCCCCATAAATCTTGAGATCTGTAAAAGGGGAGTTAAATTTTCTTGTATGTATCTTGTAGTCTAGCTCAGAGGATGTGTGAGGAAAATGATAATAAGAGACTGGTTAAAGGAAGAAGGCTGGGCTGTTGTTAATGCCAAGTATTACCCAAAATCAGGTAGTAGTTTTGCCTGGTGGTGAGATGGGTACTGTGAATTTTCCTGAGTGAGATTTGGTGCATTTATGATGTGTATATTTGCAGCTGTCGGTATCTACTGCCAGGGGTGAGGTGCTTGACAGCAGAATTGATTGGGCTGAATGGATGCATGCAGCTCAGCTGTGCCTCTTTGCAGCCCATTGTCTTGGTGTGAACTAGCACACCTGGAGGTGCTCTGAGCTAAGTCATTGTTGTCCAAGTAGGGCAGGACTAGTGCCATCTATAATCTCCAGTGCAGAGGAATCTGGTGGCACAAGTCAGTACAAGCCCTGGAAGGTTCAAAAGCTACCTGAAGAGCTATGGAGAAGGGAAGAGCAATCCATGGCTAGAACATGGGGTCAAGACTTCAAGTCTGAAGCTCTCAAGGAGTAATTAGTCCCATAGAAAGAGAAATGCACTTAGTGTTTAACTTCTTGCTTCTCTTTCTCAGAAATGCTAGAAATAGCAGTGCTTTGCTCTTAAAAAGAAGCTTCTTTGTTGATTGTGATTGACTGTTGTCCCTGGAGTGAGAAGAGCAGCAGATTCAAAGCAGAAGTCAAAACAGCGTGGGGAAGAGTTATCTGCACACAGAGTTCAGGCCGTGGGGCCTGGTGTGGGAGCAGGACAACTGTACAGTGGTCACACAGTTCAGCTCTAGAGCACGTATGAGTTTTCTGATGACTTCAGCAAGCCATGATATATTCATGAGTCTCAGGCAATTACTTCAGGGATCGCAAGCACGCTGTAGACCTTGATGTGCCCCAGACACAGGTCACTGTAAAGCCAACATGTGAGAGGGCATGTACTTTCCTTGGGTTACTTGTAGCTGTAAGCATGGCTGAGAGCCAAGGCAGGAAGATCATCCGTTAAAACGTACAGTTTCAGATACAATCTTTTATTGCCATGGAGTAGTTAAAAATACAGAGTAAGCACTGGACCATGGTACATCATTCAGTGTGCCTCTAGCAAAGTAGAGAATAAATGTCCCATGGAAGATTAAAATCCCATTGGTTCTATTATCTGTAACCAATAAAAGTGAAAGAGATGTCTATGAGGAATGTGGAGTTAACACAGCACATTTAGCTTTGTACCCACAAGAGCATGTTTTCTATTTTGTGCAAGGCACAGGAAACAAACCAAGACCAACTTTGTTGTTTTTGAGAAGAGCTCATGGCAGGGGGTCTGTGGTGGACCATCTGCCTCTGAGGAAGTAGGGGGTGGTTTGTGCCACCACCACCTTGTGATGGGGCAGAGGAGTGTTATTCTCACCATGTGAGAAGTTGATATCTTGTCTTATGGCTCACTGTGTAACGTGGTCAGTACAGACACTCCACATTTCTGTTGTCAAATCCTGGTATAATTTCCAGGAGGCAAGGGTAAAATCATTTATTCCTAGGGCTTTTTTCTTGTGCTACCTTTATCTCAGCGTCAGTGGTCACTGTTTCCTCTCGTCTGTGTGACAAAAATCATTACAAATGCTGCAGTAGGCTGTGTTGCAAACTCTTATCTTTAAAAATGACATTCATAAAGGTTAATAATTGGAATGAGCTCTGGCAGTTACTAATTAGCACTATTACACAATCAGCTCACATTCTGGCAGCACTAGGCATACTTAATCAGTCAATTATCATTGATCTCGGAAAGTACTTCTCTAAAGTTAGCATAAGGTGCCTTTGTGGGAGGAAGAAGGGAATTTGACTACAGTGCAGTGGTCAGGCTGCTGGGAAGGTATGGTTCGAGGGACCAGAGTTTTATGCCTGATTGGGATGGATAGATGTGAATTAGAAAGCCGGTAGTGCAGAACCACTATCAAACTTAATAAAGGGAACGTCTTCTCCTTGCGTAGCTGTAATTCATGGGCCAGGTGACCGACTCTCCCAGCCACTTGACATATTGCAGGAGTTCTGGGAAAAAGCTGATTCTGGGGCAAATGGGTTGAATGGTTTCACTGAATTTAATGTGATGACTTAGAAGTTTCCTGAAAAACTGCTGCGGTGTAAGTTTTTTTTCCCCTTGTTTTCCTCTTTCTTCATGCAATGAATAATTCTAAAGCTAAGGAAATTGCAAACAAGACTGCGAGACATGGGATTTCCCTTTAGAAGCGTTGCATAAAGCGGTCTTAATCTCATGAATCTAAATGTTATGTGCGCCTTGTGCTCTCTCGGAAACTCAGAGGTGTGGAGCCTCTTCTTTTTGTGCTGGCATAAGGTGCCAAGGGAGCAGGCATGACTGCTGTGTGGAATGATTGTGGGATTCTAGCCAGTTGCTCTTTCCATCTTGAGTGTGGGCAGCACATGCATCTCTTATAAAAACCATCTGTTGTTTGTGCCTGGTCAGAAAGGTGTGCAGTGATGTGTGGCCCACACAAGCAAGGATGGTGGCTACAGTCCAGTGTATGAAGATTTTCCAGACCTCTGCTTGGAAAGTGTTTAGAGAGGAGATACGTTGTTCTCTGCTCTTTATTGCTTTAAAGACAATTCTGTCTTTAAAATGTTCAAGATACCGTCTGTAATGAATGTAAGTCCACAGAGTGTTGTATATGCCTGGGTAGAATGGGAATATTGTTAATGACATATTGGAATGTAATGTTAGTTCAGGATTCTGTGAGAGTAAAGAAACTTGTGTAGGTGAAAGGGCAAGGAAAGCTGAGTTGTGCTTGATTCCCCTTTGGAATTTGGCCCAGGGTCTCTGTCTCTTTAGGACAAGGAAAAATGTATTGTGACTGTTTTGGAGTGTGTTTTTAACCTTTATCTTTCTCTTGCTGCTTTTTCTCTGGAGCTCTTCACTGTGGGCAAATGATCCAGAAAAAAATCTGGTTAGAATCTTAAAGGCTGAATGCTTGTGATTCTGTGTAACAAATCTGAGAATGCACTTCAGGGCTGCTTGAAGTCAGAACTACACTGAATTCATTTTATATGCCTGAATTTTTGCCTCTACTCTTAGAGAAAATCTGTCAGGGATCTTGAGAGTAGGTGCACGCACAAAAAAATCTTGTCAGAAGGCCAGTTCTGGCTCCAGCTATGTGACTAGTCCAAAAAAACTACTTTCCCACGCCTCTGATTCCAGAAGCAGTAGGAAGGGGCTGCAGGAACAAGCCACCCAGGCTCGTAACATGTCTGCCTTTTGTGAAGTTTATCTATCCGTAAAACTCTACAGAGCATTGCTTGCCCCGGTGGAATATCCCAGATATCTGGGCTATGAGCAAGACAGTCTTCTAGTTTGAGAAAGAACTGTCTTGGTCCTGGTCTTCGCTTTAGTTATGTGAGTTGTAGGTATGTTTTGTGTATATTCTTCCTGATGTTCAAACAAGGGCTGTTCCAGAGTGCCTACGTATTGGGAAAAGGCTCATGAATTGCTTCTATATGTACGTTTTTCAAGGATTATTGCAAAATGATTCACTGTCATTGATGATGCAAAATGGAGAAGTAAGGTTCAAACGCTGCAAATGCTCCTCAGGGAAACTTAGAAGAGCTGTCAAAAATCTGTGAACTGCTGGTGATTGCACAGTGAATATGTAACCTGAAGAAAGGAAATATGTATTTAGACATAGGCCACTAACATAGGATCCAAATTCGAATAAGACTGAGCCTTTCAAGACGCTTTTCCAGACTTTGTCAGGCCCTGTAAAGATAATGAAAGGAAGCGTGCCATTTTGTATCAGATGGTTGGCCTGTGAAACTTCTCCTGAAACAGACTGGTGGAAATCTGGGCCTCGGGAGAAGCTGGTAAGAGATGCTGGTTGGATGGGTGCCAAGGCTTCTGGGTGCAGATGCTATACTACAGAGCTCAGGCAGGGATTTCTTTCTCCAATAGTGCATAATCTGTGCGAGCTCTTCTAGAGGCAAGAGAGTACAGCTGAAGAAATATGCAAGTCTTAGGACTCGGGACTGGTAGACAGCTATGAGGTGCTGCTACATGCCTTCTCTGCTGGTAAATTATATCATCTTATACCTATGAAGGGTGCAGTGGCAGTATCTTGTAAGTGGAGCTAATGTTTAAGGAGGTGCCAGGTTCAGGCAAAGGAACAAAAAGGTTTGATGCATTATTCTTACAACAGCCCTGTAAATATATGTAGCATGACCATTTGACCTCTCCCTCCCAAAAATCTGTTCTCCAGTTACTGGGTAATTTGCTGCAGTGTGGAGACGAATTGAACGTTAGGAAAATCTTCCTTAAAGCTGATCATGGATTGTTTTGCAAGTGGAAAGTCTCAATTTTGGAAGATTTTAAAAGATTATAGCTTTTCAGAGTAAATGCCTCATTCTGGTTAGTCTTGCCTTTGGGACTGGGGAGGAAGAGTTAAGAGAGCCTTCACTGTTCTACTTTTGTGGTCCTATGATATGAGAGCCTACCACCATGGGAGGAAAATCACGCAGGCTTCATAGTAGAAGCTGACTATGGAGGGAGCTGAGAGTTTGAATAATTTCAGTGCGTTTTTGCATCCTGTGATCCATCCTACCTTGTCTTGAAATGTTCCCATGAGAATATTATTCAAAGGGGATAGTGAAGGTGATATGGAAATTGAATGGTTTGCAGTAACAAGTGTTAACTTGAGACTAAGGCCATGCTCCCTGCAATGTGTTAGCTCCAATTTAGATCCCATCAACATGCAAAGTATTGCAATGCAGATGTGCACTTTGATAGCTTGTACAAGTCTGGTGCCTTCATAGCATGAAAAACTGTGATCTGGCCTCTTTGACCTCTTACCCACCTAATTATACAATGGAGATCATAGTGGGCAAAAGTCAGCCAGCTGGTGCTGGAGTAATGCTAGAAACATGTAAGTACTGTCAGAGCAATTGTGCTCAAGCCAGAAGTGTGTTGTCTAAATCGCTGTTCGAAGAGTAAAAAAGTGTTTTCAGGATGTGAAATATATTTCAAACAGTTCTGAATCTAGCTTTACTTTCTTTAAGAGGCATGAAGCTGTGGCAGAATCGGTGTTTAAACCAAAATGCTGCTGTCTTTGTACATTTAGGCAATGCAAGACTTACAGATATAACACTAGGGGAAGTGGTGAACGCAGGCCATCTGGACAGAGATTTCTTTAGCTCGTGGTGCTAGGGTGGAAGGAATCTTACTAAAAAGAGAGTCCTCATACGACCTGGTTGACTGGAGCAGACTGTTGCTTTGCTTTCTGTAGTCACTCTGTATAATGAGGTGTAAATAGTGAGTGATGAATTACATGCAGATTGAGATAATACTATGTTAAGATAAGGTTTAGTGAATTCTTTTGACACTGGAGTTTTCCTTGGAGCAAATAGCCTTCTGAAAACATGGAGCTGTACTCTGGGTAATCTCAAATAAAAATAAGTAAGTTCATCTGGAAGCAGCTATCTGGATAAGCTGTGAAGTAACAGCTGTATTTTGCAGGTACCTCAGATGCATCCAGCCCCAAGGGTGAACAGAGGAGCCAAAGTCCACTTGCTCCAATCATTGTAGATGCATCCATTTGTTTTTACTACTTTGGTGCTTGTGTGTCTCTTTATCAGGTGGGTGCATCTGCAAACTAGGTGCAGCCTTCATCAGGCTTTCTGTCACTTGGAAACTGCTATCAAACTGCAAAATGACCCAATCACTTTGTCACCAGCTAGGAGCAAAGATAATAAATACGAAGATGCTTAGTACATTGCAGGGCTGAGGATGCTGTACCAACATTGCAAAAAGAAGGCTCCTTTAGATGATGTTCCTGGTTATCTTGGCAGGGATAGGGGCAGCTATAGGGTTAAAGGCACTGTACTGCTCGTGACAATTAGATGAAGTGCTCAGACCCTTCTTTGATAGCTTCTCCTTTAAAAGAAAATATGGTTCAAGGGGAGCAAGATAAAAAACATTCACATCCCATGACTTTATTCCTTGGTTCTGGACTGAAGTAGGAGATGGTGAGTAGTAGATTCCTGGTAGTGGATTTTATTTGCTAAGATGGAGAGTGTGTGTGTGTGTGTGTGCAGACAAAGCATGCATCCTTTCTACAAAGGGAACTGAAACACTTTTCAAAAAGGCACGGTCTTTGCAGGTCTGACCATTCTGGTGCAAAAAAAAAAAAAAAAAAGGCTCTGCAATTTCAGAACAACCGGCTTATGTTTTCTTATATTATTAGTTACTTTAAAAGAGCTCTCTGCCCTTTGCGCGGATGTTCTAATCTCTCTTCCTGGACTAGGGTATTTTATTTTAAGTGTATTATTCACTTTTGTAATGCGTTTTCAGGAGCAGTGTAGGATGCATACTGGACAAAATAAGGCATGGACTATATTTATATTGGACTGTAGATCCTTATGCAGTACAGAGAAAAAGCCGCCTCTGTTTCCCTGCCATTAAATACTTACGTTGTTTATAGGGTTTTAAAATCAAAACTTCATCTAGTCCTTTCAGCAGGGTGTACCTCTTCCCTTTCTGCCTCTCAGTAGAGCATTTACAAGTGTTTATATTGGCTTTTTCTGCCTAGCAACATTTGTTGCAAGTAGTTTAGAAAAAAAAAATGGCTTGCCATCATAAACTCGAAGCTACAGCAAGTCTTAACAACCTTTAGTTATCCTTCCTCAGAGTTCCCCTTAGAAAGAAAGAGCTATCTGATGTGATAAAAATGAAGACTTGGCGCTATGAAATCCCTGTTTACGTTCTGCAAATATGGCTTTATTCCACCAGAGTCTTTTTACAGAGCAAATTGTGAGATGTCCCTCGCTTTCATTCATGTTGAAATAACACAAATGATGGTGTGGTGTCCGTAGCTGATTGCTGTGGCATGCAAGTGAGCCTGGGGCTCATGTGCCTGCTGCTGTCTGCTAAGGGAGGGCCCAAATGAGAGACCACTTTGACAAATTACTCTGCAGGTAATGGCCTCTTCTTTGCACGCTTATGCCCTCTTTTTGCTGCATAGGTGCTATGTGCCCTGATAGGTTTTGTTATGTTTGAGCAATGACATTTCTGTTACCTAACCTGGGAGATGTTTCCATGGCTGAAATGCCAGAGCAGGCCCAAACTTGTGCTATCTAGATGTTCTATCTGACAGGAATGTGATGTTTCAATTTTACTTTTTTTTTGTCCATCAAGACATCTTGATGAAGAATCTCCAGGCAGAACTGTTGGTGATTCTGCAAGTTATGGGATTGTACTGACATTCAGCCTAAAATTTCCCTTTTCTAGTTCCAGTTTTTGTATCCAATTTTTACAAATAGAGAGTTTTGTGACTGACTTCAGCAGGAATTAGATGTAACTTCTAGAACTTTCACAGGTCTCTAATGGACAAAGTTTATCCATAACTGTTTTTTTTCTCAATACAACATTAAACATTGGCTCATCAAAAGCATTTGTTATAAAAAGCCCCAAACTACCTCTCCAGAGCCCAAGTTAGGGGCAGTAAAGTGTTATTCTTTTAGCTAATGTCTGCAAGGTTTTCATGCTTTCCTACTCTCTCAGATTTGAAGGGACGGCCTCTGATTCTTTCACAGATTGTCAACAGGAAGAGCTCTTTGCATATTTAGCATTCAGAGCTTATTGTTCAAGTTATGTGGTTGGCTGGAGAGACTACATGGGATAGTTTCTGTAATGAGATTGGTTGGCTGGAAGGAAGATGCTGCTGTGGAAATGACCTGGGGGCAAGGTAAATGTACTTAAAGAAGAAAAATGCTTCAGGGCAAAACCAGATAAAAGAAATCTTAGGGTATTTTGATTGAGATTGTTTGAGTTGTATACTTAAACTCAAAGAGAGTTGGTCTTCAGCTTAATTGGTTATCTGTATTAGATAGGTCATTTTGAAAATCTTTCAGTTTATATACAACCATTTCTAATATGCACAGAGAATATCCATTAAAATACATCTGGCCTACACATTTTAAAGCATACTTTTTTTAATAAGGAAGAAGGCAGATTAAAACTTTATTTAAAGAATGGAGTAGATATTTACCCCAATCAGCTGTTAATTGTATTTTTATAAATCAGTTAATTTCATTAACATTCTGTTCTGATATTCTCATTTTGGGGGTCAGTACATTTCTTGCATGGGAATATTTGATTAACGCTAATACTATCTCCCTTCCAAGCATTTGTACTCACATCTTACAAATACCTGAAAAATGACTGCTAGAGACAGAATGTGTGTTTATGAAATAGTAATGAGACAAACAGAGAAGAGTTGTTCTTATCTTTGGAGGCTCAGAGTTTCTCCAGAAGTACACATGATGTTGCCTGAGAATGCAGTCATTGGGAAGGTAGGGTTCTGCATCTTCTTTTGTTGCCAAAGGTCCTTCTCTGGATTCCAGATCACTTGCTCAGCAGTGCGATAGTCCTCAAGAATCAGGGCAACATGCTTCTGTGAAAACCTCAAAGTTCTCAAAGAGCAGCCATGGAGAGTCAGGGCATAAGTAGTGCTTCGGGGACACATGGCAAGGGGAGACCTTAGTGGTGTTCTTCTGGAGCTGGGCTGCAGGGCTCGTGGCACGTGGCACTTGGTTGTGGGCCACCTTTTGGATTGCTTGCCAGGTGGGGCATTATCATAGAATCATAGAATGGCCTGGGTTGAAAAGGACCTCAAAGATCATCGAGTCTCAACCTCCCTGCTAAGTGCAGGGTCGCCAACCACTAGACCAGGCTGCCCAGAGCCACGTCCAGCCTGGCCTTGAATGCCTCCAGGGTCGGGGCGTCCACAACCTCCCTGGGCAACCTGTTCCAGTGTGTCACCACCCTCTGTGTGAAAAACTTCCTTCTAATATCTAACCTAAAGCTCCCCTGTCTCAGCTTAAAACCATTCCCCCTTGTCCTATCGCTGTCTACCCTCACAAACAATCGATCCCCCTCCTGTTTATACGCTCCCATCAAGTATTGGAAGGCCACAATGAGGTCTCCCCAGAGCCTTCTCTTCTCCAAACTAAACAAGCCCAGTTCCCTCAACCTTTCCTCATAAGAGAGATGCTCCAGCCCTCTGATCATCTTGGTCACCCTCCTCTGAACTCTTTCCAAGAGCTCCATGTCCTTCTTGTGCTGGGGGCCCCAGGCCTGGACACAGTACTCCACATGGGGCCTCACAAGAGCCGAGTAGAGGGGGACCACCACCTCCCTCTCCCTGCTGACCACTCCTCTTTTAATGCAGCCCAGAACATAGTTGGCCTTCCGGGCTGCCAGCGCACACTGCTGGTTCATGTCCAGCTTCTCGTCCACCAGGACCCCCAAGTCCCTCTCCGCAGGGCTGCTTTCAAGTATTTCTTCCCCCAGGTTGTATAAATACCTGGGATGGCCCTGGCCCAAGTGCAGCACCCTGCACTTGGCCTTGTTGAACCTCATTAGGTTCTCGTGGGCCCACTTGTCCAGCCTGTCATGTTGTCCTCCAAACTGCAGAGCAGCCAAGATAAAGAATGCCTTTTATTTTTTTTCTGCAAACAGCTTCAACCTGAGAATGGAACAGTATGAATGCAGAAGAGTAAAGGTATCCTTGATTTGATCATGGCTCTGTCACACCTATCTTTGGTATAAACTCTCCCTGTGGGAGCTGTGAGGATAAGGGAAGACTGGAGAAGTGAGGGAGCTTTTGGGGTATAGTGACAGAGGCTGCATTTGCTGTCTTCCTTCACCCCACAGACACTACAGACAGCCTTTCAAAAATATGTACCTGGCACGGTGCCCCCTCTTGTTCTGCGTCAGTTTGCACTTTTGTTTGGACCAAGCACATGCTGACATCAAAGATCCTTTCAATTCTATCAAAGGATGCTTCTTAAAGGGTAAATAATGTCAGGAGCAGGACTCTATTGTCCCCCCTCTTTTTTTAGTGGTGATGAGTTGATTATTTCTCCTGCTATTTTTTATTTTCCTATTTTTACTGTTCCGCAAACTTTTGAGTGCCACAAAAATTCCCGAGTGGTTTTTGCCCAAACACGTTCAGGTGAGCTTTTAAATGTGAATTGTTTGGTAAATAAATTAGGATTGGTTGTGATGTTTAATTACACTGTCTTCTGTAATGCATCTTCAACAAACATTCATCTTGTGGATAGTAATTATTCTTAGCACGCTCATCTGAGCAAGATTATACTTTGGTAATTGGTTTTGAATCCTATATCCATTTTGTTTTAAGTAGCACTCTCTTTAATCCTTTCTATCAATGTTTGGGAATTGAAGATGAGGTGAGCATGTGGCAGGAACAAGGGGAAGACTTCTCCCTTTGTTAGGATGCTGCCCAGCTGATATGGTAGAGATGGAGGGTGGGTGCTGGTGAGCACAGATAATGACAAACGTGGCTGCTGGCTTCTTTGTTCATCCCACTGTATCAAGGCAACCCAGGCAGTGCTGCAAACAGACAGCTTGTGCGGAACCTCATGCTCTTGCTAGCCCTGGGGCTGCAGCAAAAGTGGAGGACTCTGGAGATTCACAGCCACACTGGTGATTGTGCTGTTACTTGTCTGCAGTGGAAGTATGATGGTTTCAATTTTTGGCCTGCACAGAGAGCAATGTCCTGGCATCCTTTGGCAGCAGGTGGTCAATATCTCTTCATGCTATTTAAGTGAAAGTTATGATTTTTCAGCTAAGAGCCTGTATTGGACATTTTTTGAATGTAACCCAAGAAATTAACTGAGTTTTGCTTTTATCTTTTTTTCTATGCTTATTTAGTCACGTTGGTCATGCTAGGTATTTTATTCACGCAAATAACACTCAGAAAATGCTTTTTAAAAAGACGAATTGGAAGTCATCCAGTGTGCTCATCTCCTCTTTTCAGCAGGGAAACTGAAGCAGAGAAGTTGACAACGCAGTGTTTTCATGATCCTAGTGAATGCTTCTAGCCAGAGATGATAACTCCTGGGGAGCAGGGAAAGAGAAGTGCAGGTCCTTGTGGCCCGCATTATGGCTGCTGGCAGAATAGTGTGTGGAAGCTTTTTATATTACCCTGATATGTTAATAGTTCTCAAACTCAGCACAGTGCAGCCTTTTGCCATGTCTTCAACGTATCTTGGTACTTGCAGAGTTGTCACCTTTGAAAGCCTGTCTGTGGTAACCCACTTCTCCTTGTCCACTCAGCGCAGTCCATCTGCTGAGCTATGTGGAAGGAGAGGGAGCAGAGAGCCCTTTGCTGTCACTAACCTCTATGTGTCTGACCTGTAAAGCATTTGTAAAGGTGTTAGACTTGGAGTTCTTGTACTGGAGAAACATGGCATCCTCTGCTAGGTCATTCCCTAGAGCAAAGGGTGTTATGTTTACACAGCATAGGTAATAAATACAGCTCTTGGAAGCAGCAGAAATTACCGTTCAGAGACTGGTTGCTAAAATCATCAATTCAGCAGTAAAAAAAAAACAAAACCAAAGAACAATCTACTAAAATAAACGCTTAATTCTGCCCTGGAGGTAGAAGAGCTTGCAGATACCCGTGCTGCTTGCTGCTTCCTCATGCACTGTGCTCATATCTGCTATAACCAGGATGCATTAGGTCCAAGACAGGTGTCCTGAACTAGTTTTCTAAAGCTGTTTAGACCCAAATGACTAGCATGAGATCCCTAGTTCCACCTGGGATCTTATGATGTGAATATAGCTGTCTACTCATAGAAATGAGGTCAGGAAACCCTGCTGAGTGGAGGAGAGAGTTGAAGTAGTCTCATTATGATGCAGCATTTCAAAGTCAGTGGGATCCCAGTTGTCCCAGTCTCTTCTGTCTTTGGAACTTGGCAATAGTTGGCAGGGCTTGGGGATTTACTTCCTAGTGAGCTCCATCCTCTATCTACCTACGAAGAATTCTTCCTCCATTCTCCTTTTCACTGTTCTTGAGAAGTAAAGCTAACTTTCCAAGACAGAAGATGGATTTGAGATGCTTCTTAGAGGAGGTAGCTTTCCCATGCAAGTGTGCATCCACTAAGGGCTGAACGCGTGTTGTCTGTGGCAATAGCATTAGGAATAATTGTTAACATCCTGGAGAGCTGCGATGGCGAAGATAACGGCTGACAAACCAGCATGTTCTGCATGTGATAGTCACACTGTCAGCCTTTAGAACCGAGCAGTCTTTCATTTTTATTTTAATTCTGACATCTCTTTAATTTCCTTGGCATAATGCACTTAATCCATAATTGTAAAATACATAACTAGCCCTTGGCTTTGCTATGTTCTAATAGTGTGAGAGTAATTCTGTGTTTTTATTAATTTAACTTTCTACAAGCTAACAGATTGCCATAAAGGAAAACAGAATTTCTCAACCAGCACAGCTAATAGCTGTATTTCAACAAAGGCCCCATGATACATGTTGAATAATAACTATCACTTCCGTGCCACTTGCAGTTTTTAATTGAATTTCTATCCCATGGATATCATGTCAGAGCCATTCATCTGCTCCACTAAGTCTTCCGATATTAAACAAGTTCTTCCAAGTTATTACTGTAGTACAAATACAGCTCTTGATTTGCATTGGATATGCATGGCTGTGGTGTAGGGGTAATTCAGTCCAAAAGGTTTAGCTTGCACAAGCAAAGGAGTCATTATTATGGATGAAACTATTGTACTTTTCCCTTTCTTTTTGGGATGATAGAATCTGCTCTGCCTGTCTTTCTTAGTGAGATACTGAGACTGGAAAAAATACTGTTCAGCCACGTGATGGTCTTGCAACCAGCAGTGGAGAACTGCATGACTCATCAGATATTGCATGTCTTTGTTCTCCAAGACAAGTGGCTCCGGAGAATCACTGTTTGCAGCACAGCAAAAGTCTTTCTTGCTCCACTGTTCACCATGTTTATTTGGTGCTGATGAACAGAGATCGCAATGATCATAAGGAGTACGGAGATGAGCCCTAGGGCTGAGCTGGGAGCAGATCTCATCTCCCAGCTATGTGCATGGGGCAAATTACACTTTGTTTCTGAGACGTGCTCTTGCTTAGAGGCTGTGAGTCTTGGAAGAGACTGTCTTGACATGAATATGTACCAAACTGTCATGTGATGGGATCTAAATAGTTCCAGAATGATAAGCATTTTCACCAATGAAAATGTGTTCTTGTGTTCAGTGCATGTAACTAAGGAGATGTGTAGTTTAGACTTTGCCATCACTTGAACTCTGCTCTTTTGTCTCTTATGACTTATTTCATATACATACCTTTTTAAGTAGATGAGTCAAAACATTGTGTTTTTGTGGAAAGACATGAGCAGTAAAAGAAAGTGCAAAGTTTGGAGCAACAAATGCGTGAATATTAAATACATGGAGACTCTAAAATCTGAAATTCAAGGTGATTTCCCAGAATGCTTCTTATCTCTCCATCGTTATCTGTTAATATATTAATTCTGTCAGGGAATTAATAATTGAATCACCTGAGAAGATGTAGTGACCCCAAGTTTGGGCTTGGGAGCTGCTGCTTCCTAGCTGCTCCTCTGCTCATCTGAAGAGCGTGCTTGGTTGCACTGGGAAAGAGCAGAGAAGCACTCAAACAACTGGATAGTTCTTGGTTTGTTGTACAAAAACATGGAGATTTTCAGTATCTGGCCTTCAGCATATCATATAGAGTGGGAGCAGTGTTGCTGGTCTACAGCTTGTTGGTGTGAGGGAAGGTCTGTGCCCATTGCAAGTAGCGTCAAGGCTCTCAAGCTGCAGATATTTGCAGAGGCACTAATCTTGAGTCTCCAACCTCAGGCTACAACTAGGAACTGTTCAGTCTCTTTTTAAAAGAATCTTGCAGTACAAATTTTCTTAATGATGTCTAGATTGTGATGACAAGGTCTGAGTTGCTAAATAACTTTTCAGTAGTTTATTACGTAGCCTCAATTTAGAAAAGTCATAAGGGACGTCTGGGCCCTGATGGCTGGGGAATCACTGGAATATGTTTACATGAAGAAGCAGCTGCCTGGGGATGCCCTTGGCACTAAGGAACTGCCATCAGAGGTGTAAGCTTTGCTGCATGACAGCCTTTGCCGTGTTTACTTCCTGCTTTCTGAATCCAACACTGTTCTGGGACATCCTGTTTAGTACTCCCCGTATAGCTTCAGTCTGCTTTTAGTTTTTGCTTTCCTGTGAGCTATCCAGGCAGCATTTAAGAGCATGTAGAAAAATCACATTTAGAGCCTGTCTAGAAACCACAGTCTGAAAAACCCTGCCTCTTTATCTTCCCTGTAAGGTTGCAACTCTGATATTAGCTGGTGACAGCAATTATTGATGATGTCATTAAGGATGAGATCCCATTCCCAGCAGTGCATTTAACATTTTTTCCCATTTTTGCTGCAGGGACCCTGATAAGTGGTGGCAGAATATGGTTTAAGAATAAAAAGATTGAGAGGGGGAGAGAGGAAGGGAGGTTCGATGGGCAAAAAAACCCATGTTTATCATTTGCCCTAAACCATGAGGAACGGAGATTAATTCCTGTAAATATTTTGTGTACTAGAGCTATTAGAGTGTAATCTCTGCAAAATAATTACTTGTAGGAAAAAGTCATCATTATTTACTTGCTCCATCTTCAGCATCCGTTATGTAGGAAAGTATGGACAAAGAAATAACTCTTTCGGATAGCACTCCCCGATGCATTTACTGTTGTCTTGAAGAGACAGCTGTTATTTTACCATGCTACTCTGATTGTTACAAATGCATTGTTTAAAGCTTAGCAACTGTGTAATAGATGCACTTGTACATGATGTAGCATCTCTTTCTGTGTTCCCTCTTTCAATAATCACAGCACTTAAGTCTCAGTGTGAACTGTATTGATCCATGATTTTAGCTCATTAACATGGAAACATTCCTTTACCTCTGAGTCAAGAACAAATAAATAAACAAATCTATGGAGTCTGAGGAAAGGTGCTTTCTGACTATATGGACAATGGTTAATATAAACACAAACCAGAGGAGTTATAGAAGTATGAGCGAAAGAGAAGGAATGGTTTGGGGGAAGTTTGGTTGATTCTTGGCCATTATTCTTTAGTGGAAGATGATCTCGCCTATCTATTTATATTTCCATCTAGCTAAATGATGTAGACCCACTCTGGTACTTAGTTAAGAGTGAATGACACGGCTGCATGTAGTGAAGGCTGCGAGGAGCGTACTGTAATGTATTGAAGCTTCCAGTTTTGGATGTGATGGGTAGTTTCTAATGCTAAAACATGAGCAGTCAAGGAGTGTACTCAAAGCAGTGGTGTGAATCCAGTAAGTTTCTTGTCTGAACCCACTCACAGAGACCTCCTGAAGGGATGAAGTGGTGGAAGGAAGTTTATCCACCTGGAATTCATGGCCACCTGTCACTGCCATGACTCTGCAGTAAGTCACAGAGAAGCACTGCTTTCCTTACATCTTTTTGTGCTCAACACGCTTGTGCACTGTTCACTGATATCTCAGTTGTGACAAAGGTTTTGGTTAAAAATAATTGTGACACTGTGTATACCTTCCTCTGTAGTACCCATATTTTATTCTCGTAACTGTCTGCAGAATAAAACCTTTAGAGATGTCCACAGACAAGCCTGCAAACTGCCCCTGCTATGGGTAGTTGATTAGGACTGTACAGCCTACAGGAAGATTCATTCCCAGAATATTAAAGCTGATGTTAAAGCAAACCACGTGCTTTCTGGTAAGGCAACTAAAAAGGATTAGGAAATGGCTAATGATGAGCTGCCACTACTTCCTAATTAATCACAGGCTATTGCAATCTACCTGCTGAAACATGGGTGACCCTTTATGCTGACATTATCCCTGGGGTCTTAATAGTGCCCTTCAGGAATGTAGCATCATGATTCATTTTCTCATTGCCTTTTGAAGCATTGAGTTAAATAGAGCATCAGGTGGAATGAATAAAAAAAGCAATTTCTCTCCTGTGCTAAGTAACATGACTGAAAGAACTTCAGTGCCACTGCTTTAAAGCTGTCCAGGGGTTTTGAAGGAACTATGTAGAGAAAAAATGTAATTAAAGACCTTTTGTATTGTGTGAGGGGTTTTGCTTTAATTTATTTTAAAGCATGGATCCATGGAAGCAGAAATATGAATAACAGTCCATAAACAGGCAGAAACTCTGAGTGGACTGGAGCCCAAGTTCAAGTAGAAAGTGTGGCCAAAGGCCCCAAACATATTGAGTCATTGACTTGAAAGCTAGAATAGGCAATTATGTTGATGTACTCTAACCTTTGGCGTGGCACAGGGCACAGGACTTCACAAAGTAATTCCAGTTCATCTGTCATGGCTAGCAAGTGTTGATCTCACTTTATAGTTGTAATGTCCACATCTGTGTGAATCTTTGTGGGAACTGTCATCCTCCAACCTACATGGTTGTAACATTAAAATATGTCACTGTGTGTAAGAAGAAAGATCACAACCATGTTGGAAGTCTATGGCAAAGTCAGAAACTTGCAGATCTCCAAGTCTTCCAATATGCTTAATACAACATAATCTTTAATTCAGTGGCCCTCACAGTCTGCATCCTACATGTTTGGGAGCTTGATCCTTTCCACAGGTAGCTGAATTATGACTAAATGCAAAGACAAAGAAACTCCATGGCATGCCTAGAAAAAAGGACCATAGCATCTTGCATCACAGTCAGGTTTCCCTTTCCATTTGCCTTGATAATATGCAGGATACTTAGCTCCTTAGAAATGCATTTAGATACAAGTCATGACTTCAGCATGAATAAGAAACACATTTCCAGCACACTACTTAGGAGCAATGGCATCAGGGCTATTAATCTTTGTGCTTCAGGGCCTGAACAAAAATATTTCTCATCAAATACCTGGAGGAAATATCGTTCTGCAGAGTATTACTAGAGCTGTATTCTCAGTTTTAAGAAATGTGTTGGTTCTTACTAACCTGACTGCTGCTTGAGATGGCCTATCAAGCTAGAGAGATGTCTGGTCTCTTCGAGTGCTTCCTTTTCTTTCTCTGCTTCTCAGCCTAAGGTATGCTGCTTTCTGACTTTGGAGGGTATGTACATTTCCTTGTGCTCAGTTTACTATTCCTTCATTAAAATGACAATCATCAAGCCATCTCCTGGGGGACTGCTGGAGCAGATTGACTTTTCAAGCTGTTTCCACTTTATTGATCTTCTGTCTGAAAAAAATTCAACTGCTTTATTCTCCCAAGGCAAAGTGTTTTGTGTTAGATAAGTGTCTGAGTGCTGAGAAAGAAGGATGGCAGAAAAAGGAGGCTTTTCTGGGGCAAAATTAAGCTTGAGCCAACTGTGGCTTGAAAAATGTTAAACAGTAGGGACTTAAGGCACAAGAGTACAGGAACATTCAGGTATGTGCAATCCGAGCTGCCCTAAACTCACAAGCAGTTGAGCTGGGTAGGTTTCCATGTTGAGAACCCACCATATGGATCACAATCATTTATTAACATTGACATAAACAGCAAACATACCTCTTCAGAAACTCGAGTATACTGACCTCTGTAGTGTAAATTAGGGTACGTCTGCCAATGCTACATTAGTGCAGATCTGCCATTAACCTGCATTTAGGGTCATGATGACTTTAGCTGAGAATCTGTCTTAATCCTTGTAAAACAGTAGCAAGTAGAGACTCACTTGTATTGTGACTGGAGGTAAACATGTTCCTGCAACCAGGAGGATCTTCTTGTATTATCTGTCAGCCCTCTATTACCTCAGGTAGTTGCATCTCATGCACGTTTTTTTCTTTTCATTTTTTATTGTTTTGGATACAGTAAGAGGCAATCTTTTCCCACGGAGCAAAGCTAATTAAGCGGGAGAGAAATTGGAGGACTGAGGAATTGGAGGACTGAGGAGCTCTGCCTCAGGTCATGTGGGATCCTGTAGTTCTGTTCAGACTGTGTGGGTGCAGTGCTGAGAGTGTCAGTGAGGTGTCAGGCTTGTGGGGTCAGCTGAGATAGGGAGTGGAAAGTGTTGCTGGCTGGATAAGTTGTTTGGAAGTTGTCCGACTTCTAATATCTATGACTGAGGCACTGGACTGTACCACCTCCATGCTGCTCTCTTTTTAACAACGTCAGTTTTTGAATGATTCACAGTTTGAAAAAGTTAACACACCTTGTGTTATGTCAGAAGTGACACTTCTTTGGAAAATTAGAACACATCAGAATGAAGAACATGATAAATATGTCAGATTTTTTAGAACAAATGGGAAGTGAGTAATGATGAGGTGCAGTTCCTCAGAGCTGTATAAAAGTAATGCTTTTACGTACATTTCACAGTACTGAATTGATCAGAGTGGAAAGAAAGGAGACCTTTGTGAAGCCAGAATGTCTTAGCTCCAGATCATCTCTGTTACCTGGGAAGTGAATTTTTTGGGTGGTGTTTGCAAGGATGCGGTGTCCTTGTCTCAGGTCAGACTTGACAAGCAGATTATTCTCTCTCCCAGCTGCTGTTGCACAGCAGGTTTTTTTTCCCTTTCTTAAATCTGCTCTCCCACAGGCACAACCAGTGTTGCTCATGGCTGTGCTCTGGTCAGCAGTTGCTCCCTTTTGGAGCAGCTGGAGCTGGCTCTTAACTTACCACCCCAGCAGCACCCAGCTACCAAAACCTTGCCATGTAAACCCAATACATGGGGATAGTCTTAGGAGCTAGAGTTAAGTAACCAGCTCATAGGTAGCTAAAATTAAGTTCAGACAAACCTCCAAGGTACAGAAGATATGGATTCTTACTGTGGAAATACTTATTTTAGCATCACAGTGGGAGACACCAGTCTTTGTTGCTTTTCTGCTTCCGTATTGTGGGTTATTCTGCAGCAGAATATAAAGCAATGCTTAGGAACCACTACACCTGCAGCCTGCTTGCTTTGATCAGGATCCAAGTTTTGCTAATCCAGAGCATACTTTGCAGTAGGCTTTCAGACCGACCTAGGTGTTACAGTTCAGATGCTTGCCTGCCATGAGGTATAAGGATCCATTAGTTTGATTGGTTTTCTCAACTTCAGAAAAAAAAATATGCCATTTTTAGTTGAAGCAAAATGGGAACTTTAGAGCTGCCTTTAGCCAAATCTGTGTCCCACAGTAAAAGTATACTGCCTCTAATATGTAT
The DNA here is from genome assembly GCF_002078875.1 of Numida meleagris. Lineage (NCBI taxonomy): Eukaryota > Metazoa > Chordata > Aves > Galliformes > Numididae > Numida > Numida meleagris. The sequence continues at coordinate 11,138,389 of NC_034413.1, read as the reverse complement.
AGGTAACTCTGAAAGTAATACCTCCTATTTATTCCCATGGAAACTATGACGGATACAAAGAGCACAACAACAGTATTTGATAGAGAAAATTCTCAGTTGCAAAACGCTATTTTTCAACACAGTCACCACCATTGCGTGCCACACTCATAAAAATCTGCACCAGAACCACTGCTGAAACGCAGCACCCGTTGCCTCACTGTGCTCACATCCACTGTTTGGGCGCCATCAACATTCAGCAAGAGTCAGTGAATGTCAGTGGGTGCCATTTTCTTCACATGGAGGAATTCAGTGACACACCTTTGCTTCGTATGCACTTCCATGTCAGACGCCACTCTGTCAGCCTCCCCCTCTGCTGCCATCTGTCACACGGCAGCAGCATGTAACGGAATGTTGGTGGGAAGGTTCTGCCTCTACTGCCATACCACCAACATTTGTGTCTGATGTTGTGGACCGACATCATAAAATAGGAGGCATTAATTTCAGAGCAGCCTTTGTATTATGTAAAACATATATATTATGTACATATAAATATAATGTGTGTATGTGTGCATATATATGTACATACACTTCCTGTGTTTAGACAGTGACACAATATTCTGGACAAGTGGTTACTCAGATTATCCAAAGCACCACTGACTTCCCGTGGTACGGTAAGAACAAGCGTGATGCAAACATAGCTTTCAACTTAGTGCTCGCTGTCCGTGTAGGCCAAGTACACAAACTCACATCTCCAGAGGCTGCGTTGATGCCCATCTGAGCAGTCATTTCTACAAAGGAATGAGTGTTTGGCATAAACATTTCCCTGTGAGAGTTAATGTTTTTTTTAAAAAAAAAAAAAAAGAGGAAAAGAGTAGGAAGAGTAGGGGAAAAAAGGAAGAATCTGGAGGAAATAAAAAAGAGGAGGCCAGTGTTGCTAGTTAGGAGTATCATATCTCTTTCTGAGCTGTGAATCAGGATGACTAATGCATCACGGAAGCTTGTTTTGCCTTGCCAGTCTCCACTGTACTCATAAATTGAAATTTATCAACAGAGGTCATCTTCAAGTCTTTCAGATGTTTGGTGACAGAAATAGTCATTAATTAAAAAAAAAAAAAAGTGAGGAAAGAGTATTTAAATGGCATGAAATTTAAAAGGAAAAAATATATATTTCCAAGAGAAAATACCAAAACTATGATCTGCTTGATCTTTTTTCCCCAGTAACACCTATGGTTTTAGGTTGTTTTGAAACCAAGTCACTTTTTGAAAGTGAAAGTGACCAGAACTGTTGAGTTCTAGAACTATAAATGAAGTAACCTTTGGTATGAAGGCAGAAAATGATTTTATTTAGGATGTTTTTAAATACTGTGTTTTTGCTGATGTATTTTAATAGCTTTTTTTTTTCTTTTTACCAAGAAAAAGCCTTAGTGCTTACTTTCTGAGGCCTTCATAACAAAAGATGTAATTGGACTAGAAAGAATAGTTTCAGGACGATTAGAGAGAGAAATAATTTGTGCCAGCAGTGGCTAAATAAATGGGGAGTTTCCAGACTGCTGAAAGAAAATAAATCTGTAGGGAATGTAACAAGAATCAGTGAAATCACAAATGGCAGATGTGGTTCCATGGTTTCATTCTCATTAAGCTGTGCCAGTGGGCTTTGAATTATGTTATCAAGTTAAAACAAAGGGGATAATCTCTTAATATAGTGCACATGAGTAGGTTGTGGGTGTTTATTACCATAGGATAGTAAAGTTGCCAAAAATTTCCCTATGAGAGGTTGGGCAAATTTATGGAACCAAAAGCCCACTGATGGCTCTTGCACGCAAAGGCATCATCTTCAATTTAGGAAATCTGAGATCAAGTTTGCTATGGGCTGGGAAACTACACCAGGGAGCAGCACCATCTTCTTGCTTGTTTTGTGTTCTCTTCCACAGATGTTCTTTACTGTCCTTAGTTTTCTTTAGTGGGATGGGGACAAAAAGAGGGAATTGTTTCTTTTTGTAAATCTACAGTATTTCGATTTTCCATTTATTAGAGCCACTCAGTAATAATCGTGGTTGGCTGAAGGAGAAGCTCTGCGAAAGGGAAAATGCTTGGATTTTGTCAATTAAGTAAGCAGGTATAGTCCCATAGGGCTTCTGTGGGTACTTTCATTGTACAGTGTCCGGATCCAGATTTGTCAGTGGCAGGGAGGTAAGAGCTAAGGACTGGATTCTGTTGGTTAGCTCCATCGCAGGCAATTTTGATAGCATAGGTAATAGCGCTCATAGCATCCTGCCCATGGGGTTGGATGGTCCTTTGAGCTGACCTGGTAGAGCCATTTCTTGACTTAAGTAGAGAAAAAGAAGTTTATTTTGGAGCTAACTTCATGTTTCTGTTTCAGGCCTTTGGCTGCCCAAGTGTGACTCTGACTTGGTGTAGGCTGATAAGCAACCTTAGGAGAGGAAAGATTGCTTATCTGTGTTGTATCTAAATATGAAAAAGGCTTTGGGAGTGAAGGATGCTCAGCCATAAGTGGTCATAGTCACCAAAAGACAGGAATGAGTCTAAAACCTTCAACAATGAAGAAAAGAAAGAATCCCATTTTATTTCAAAAGCATCAGGAAGGCAGACACAGAGCATAGCAGCATTGCTTTTTCAAGCAGAGAGTGCCCGTTCCTAAGAACCACTGCTTGACCAGCATCCCATTCTTCTACCCTTGCTTTACAGTAAATGAACCTACAGTCCCCAGGCAAAACTTCTCCTTGTTTGCTGTTAGGTGCCTGGCAGCTTTTTGAGGAGCAGCCCTCTGCCCTGTCTGTATTAAAATTGTTGTGTAGTCAGCCTGATTCCCGATTTAGGACTCTGCAGCCCTTAAGCTACTGTGGTGTAGAGCAGGGTAATGGAGTTAGTGCTAAACTGGCTTTTGTCTGAGTTCTAAGCCACTCGCAGGCGCTAAAGGAGCTGGCCAAAGGGGCTGCCCCAGGGGATGGGCCACCTGGACCTTGACTTGAGAAGGGCCTTCAGCTCAGGGAATGTAGCTTGAGGGGAGAGGACAGGCAAGGGAGGAGAGACAGAAACAAATTTTCAAAAGCAGTGGAAGCTCAGCAGCCTGACTTCTTGTGTTGTGCTGATGGATTCTTTGTAGTGCATTAATATGTGAGCTGTGTTTGAATGTTTTCCTGCAGCTGGATGTTCAGAGATGTGCCTGCTCTTGTGTCTCATGGGATTTGGTTTCATGCTGCAGCTTTTTTCCAAGCATGAATAAGTTTGCTCTCTTTTTGCTGGCTGCTGTTTTTCATGGAATTTGTAGAAACTTCGTTACTCTAGGGTTTTTGTTTCTCTGTCAAACTGGGAGAAAATTGGCCAATGGGTGAAAACAAGAAGTTGTTTGAGGGGCACAGGGAGAAAGGCAACTGCAGGCAGGTAGCTTGCAGGCACAGGTGGAGAGAAGAAAATGTTAATCTGGGCTGTGTGTGCTCCTGGTGCTGTGTGAGATGCATGGAGCTGTCATGTTCTTCTGCTGTTTTAAGTGGAGCTGTGCATCCACATGGTTCTCAACGTGAGGCTTCAGGTGTGTGCGTGCTGGGAATCTGATCTGGAGGTGTATGCATAAGGTTTTGTACCTTACGTAAAACGCTGATAATCTAAACTTAATAACACGGCTGTTTCTTCACACACAGTGGGGAGAGTCACAGGCACAGAGAAGCTCCCTCACAGGACAGTCAATCACACATGTGCTCCAGGAGGATGGCTTGTTCCTCCTAGCTGTCTGGTCCCAGCATTTGTAGCTCTTTTGCTTCTAGGAGGTTGATTACATGTTTTATAGCCTGTCTTTATAGCTTAATTGCTAAGGCTGCAAACAAACAAAATCTCCTTTGCTCTGCCTGACAGAGCTCTGAGATAGAACCCATCTGAGGGGAGGATTCCACACCTTTGCTTCACATTCCTATGCCTGTGATGAATAATTATTATGATTTTGGAGTTGGCTGGCTCAGGTCTGTCTGTCAGAGCCCAAACTGTTCTGTTCCACCTGTGGGTCACACCTCTGAAAGTGTTCAGAGCTGGGTTGTTTAAATTAGACAGCTGAGTTTCCAAGTTTCTTTCTTTCTTTTTTGGTGCCTTGGTAAATATTTGTTTTTAAGTTAGGGAATTTGGTGGTGTTAGGAATTAGCAGGTTTGTTATCAAGCTCTGTACCTGGTGATTAAAGAAGTTGAAAAGGCTATTTATAGATGCTGCCTTTGAAAAAAATGCACCATTACCTATGCAAGCTTTCGGTTCCTTCATCTCTAGAATGGAGATGGTATTTCCCAGTATGGCCCTTTGGGACTTTGTTAGTTTGAATGGATTAACTCAAAACAAAAGCTTCAGCTTCTTAGGATGGGAAAGAGCCATGGAAATACAGTATATTATTGTGATACCCTTCGAGACATTTCTATGAAGCTGGTGGTGACTGTCATGATAATAAAGAAAGCTTTAGAGAAGCTAATGAAATAATGATCCTACTTCCTTTCTATCTGTTCTTTCAAAGGGCAAATGCAACGAGTGATAATGGTTTAATGAGAAAGAGTCATTAGGGCATCCAGCCTGCATCTTTAGAAGTGCGAGGCATTTTGGGAGATCTGAAAAAGACTGGGAGAACAAAACCGAAGTAGCTCTGTGAGAATATTAATTCATTACTTGTATTCCCTTTGAATGCTGATTGAAACTAGTGATCTTTTCCTGAATAGTGGCTTGTACACATGTAGCCATGGACATGGCTTGTATGAAGCTTCAGCGCAGTTGAAAGAGTGCAACCAAGGAAAGAGCTTAGTGCATGCTCTCTGTCTGTTACTCATTGCTTTGGGCCTGGTGTTGCTTAAAGATTTCTGACCTGTTGAATTAGTGTGTATCGGAGGCCTTGTGTAGTGGAATTGATTGGCCTGGATTATTTTGTTTTATTAATCAAGCTGCTTCAGTTTGAAGCTTTCCTGGAGGGGGAAATCTGCTAGGTAATTTGTGTTGTATTGACACCTAGTGAGACAAGTTTCCAATGCTTTATGTGGGAAACTGCTATGGTGATACAGTGTGTTATTGTGATAGCCTTTAAGATATTTCTGTGGACCCACTGAGTGTACATACTATACATTAGTGTAAAAGAGTATTAAGCACTAATATAGTAGTAGCTCTACTTCAGTGTCTTCTTGTCATTCTGGCCTGCAGTGGCAGCCAGAAGACTGACAGAGCCAGGTGAGGTTCCTAGCAATACTCAGTTTTGCAGCTACCGGAGTGGGAGTGTGGAGCTCTGGGCACAGTGGCACTGTTCACGTGGATGCCAGAAGGGTAACACGTGCCATTGCTCTGCCAGACAAAGAACATGGGACTGGTCTCAGGCAGAACCAAATGCTGGAGACTTGCAGGGGCTAGTTACTAGGAAAGGTATTGGATGTTCTCTAATCACTTATTTAGTAAAAAGAAAGGGTGAGTAGAGAAAGGAGGGCAGGGGCTGTGAATTCTGATCTTAATAACATCATAGGTACATCCAGGCAAGCTTTCTGTGAATCTTTTCTTGTCCACCCACTAAGGTTTGTATTTCCTCTGTCTGTATGACAGAAGCTGTGTAGGGTCCAGAGCTGGGCTCTGTGCACAGTTCGTATGTGGCAAGTTGGCTATTTGTGTAGATTCATGCCCTTCTAAAGCACCTGGTGCTGACCTCTGTTCAGGTGTAGGATCCTGGCCTACATAGTTGTCAATTTGTTCTGGTGGGAAAAATCTTGTTTGTTAGGAAAAGCAGTGTGTGAAAGCAGAAAAGAAACAAGCAGGGCAAAGCGTGGTTTCAAACATGCCCACAAATGAGGAGGAGGAAACTACAGAAAAACCCTCTGTGACGAAGCAACTCTTTTTTTCCCCAGTCACGAACGAGTAATGCCACCCCCAGATCATCTGCTCTTCTGAGTGGGGTTTGCTAGTGTAGGGGCCTGAATCTGTCTCTGCAACTCAGAAAAACTCAATTCCTGGCACAAAGTAGGATGGGGGTGACTAAGGACTCAAGATGCCAGTTGAGATACGTTTTTATCTCGACGTGAATTCAGCTGTTACAATTCTAAGCCACATTTGTATCCTCGTCTCAAAGTCAAAAATCAGCCTACTTAAAATTGCTGTTGATGAGTTGAATTTGAATTTGTCTGAAAATGAAATTTGTGCTAAGTGCTGCTGAGATCAGAGTCTCTGCATAGATGTCTGCAGTCCCACACCAGCATGTGAGAGCAGAGTCCATAGAAATCCTCATGGGCAGACCACAGTTCCCCAAGTGCTGTAGGATCAACTGATGCAGTGATAGACCCTGTCCCAAAGGACTTGAGTTTCTTCTTTTCCTCTTGCAATCCTGAATGAAACAAAAAGCTTCTATTTTAAGGGTAACAATGTTCAAGCTACAACCCCAAGTATCTGTTCACAGTCACTTTCCTTCCCATAATAACCACATAAACTCTTTTTGTCTCCTGTTTCTCCAGGTCAACAGACTATGGCACTACCTACGAAAAGCTAAATGACAAAGTAGGCCTGAAGACGGTGCTGAGCTACTTTTATGTATGTCCCACTAACAAGAGGAAGGTAAGGGAAAGCCGTCAAACTGGTAGATGTAGAAACAAAATTGTGACTTTCTGTTCCTTCTGAGAGGAATTACGATCCTAAAGTGAAATCCATTGGCAATTCATGGGAGCTTAATTTTGCTGTCTAAGTTACACTAGTGTAATTCCATGGATTTCAGTAGAATGATGCCTATTTTACTCATGATGGGGATGGAGTCCTTGATCTCCTGCTGAATAAATTAAAGGAGTAGAAGGGTTGCTTTTATTTGCTTTTGACTTTACACCTTTAAAGAAGCCAAATGCACACAAATACTTCTTGCTCAACCTGACTTTAGCTAATACACCTCTGTTTGCCTTCTCTGTCTCTTTATTAGTAGAAATAGCAAGGTAAAGGGCATTTCTTCTTGCATTCAGTGTTTATACTTTTTCTGCCTTTGTGATGAAGTTTAAAGTAGAAATGTAATTGGCGTTTTGATTGGTTATATCACATCAAGGAGAGAAAAGGAGAATATGCTGTGGCAAATGGGTGGGAGACCTAAGATGTGATTCAAAGGTATAGGACAGAAGATGAAGTCATGGTTTTCACCCACCTGTTCATGCTTTCCATGTGATGCAATTAGGGCTCTGGCTGGCTTAGTTGTTACTTGGCCCAGGAGTTGCTACTCAGTGCCTTCTTGGTTTAAAATTATGGCCTGTGTGGATTCAAGGCAGGTAATGGGACAAAGGCACACTCAGCTACCCACAGAAATCAATGTGGAAGGGCTGTAGCACATAGCAAAATGCTTTCAGTGTTTGGAGCCGTTTGGACGGGGGTGCGGTACGTTCTGTCTCATCACATCCAAACTGCCTAGCTCTTGTCTCCCTTGTTAGATTTCCAAATTTGTATTCTGCTACTCCTAGTATCATTATTACTGCTATTGTTTTTTCCATCACTGGTCAATCCACAGAGGTTTCAAGATTGATGCTTATTTCAGTGTGTGCAACCTTAAGGCAGTCATAGCTCTGATTATTATAGGCGAGCATGTATGCCTTTGAGTTTAAAGAGGCAAAGGAGAAGGCGGTGGGCAGGGGGCAGCTTATATATTTTCCAGTGCAGAAGCTGAAAGCTACTTTGACTTGTTTGTTCTGAGCAAAATGGAATGAAGATGTTTCCTAATAAACTCTCCTGGCCTTCACGCCCCCTGCTAGAACCAACACGGTGGGCACTGAAGAGTTAATGCTTGTTCATTCTGTTTCCAAAGCAACTCTGCCCACCCAAAATTGGAGGCAATATGCTCAGTTACAAATCTACGTCACTGGTGTAAAGTGTCCCTCATAAATCAGAGTACTAGGATATATGATTATCTTCTGACAATTTTTCAAGCTATTGAGCTTTACAGATTAGTGATCTTTTTTTCTCCCCCCCTTTTTTTTTTTTTTGTCTCCCTCTCTGTCTGTCTTCCCTCCTCTCGTCCCTTCTGAAAAATCTCTTGAAATGTAGGGACAAACTGCAAGGAAAAGCCTTAGGAAACCAGCGTTAGTGTGGTTGCTGTGGGAACAACTTGTTTTCATTCTTTCTAACTCTGCTAAATATATTTACTGTACATGGTTAAACAGGTGGTTTGTCCTGGTCTGGAGCTGGCTTTACTTCGTTGGCCAGCAAAGCAATCCCAAGCATTGATTCAGATTCTGAAAAATGCTTGGAGAAGATGTCAATGGATTTTGAGCATGAGGGATTTGTCAAATTCATTATCAGGCTTACTGTGCACACAGCCCTTACAGATTCACAAGGTTGTGTGCTGCAGAAAATACAACCCCTAGGTTGTAATCTCCTCCAAATGTATCTGGGTAAATATTGTTCACCCATAAATGGCCTGAAGAGTAAGCATAACATTTTTACTGAGCTCCCAAGGATAACCACCAATAATGAATCGCAGAGCAGATTGTGAAGCAGTGGTACCTCAGTAGAGAAAGTCTAGTTCCCTGGTGTTTCACCTCTAAGAACACAGTGCTGCCCAGTTGTGCATGGTGCAGTGATCTACTGTGAGCCTCAAAAATAGATCTTGGAGGCAATAAACAGTAGGGAAAAAGACACCAAAAAGCATCAGACGAGCACACAGTGAACTGTACAGACCCTTTCCACACACGATGCTTTCTTGTTAGGCGTCAGCTTCCAGATACTGGTAGGACCTTGTGTGCCTCACAGCTCCTGTCGATTTTTGATGGGTTGCTAGCAGTGTCTGCTCATTAGCGCTTAGAGGATTAGCAGTTACTTGGAGGAGGGGGAGAGCTTTCTATACATTCATTCCTAATTGATTTACTAGTGAGAAGGATAATTACCTCTCAGCTACCCTGCAGAACAACAGTGGGAATTACCTGTCAGATTTCTTTGAAGCCCCAAAATGCCTCCCTTCAGCCGTTAAATAGGAATTATGCATTCAGCCAAATACCAGTTATATAAACATCATTTACCTGAATTGTGGCATAACCCTGGGCTCAATTAAAAGGAAAGAGGATTTAAACACTAGCTTTTTTCTTTCTTTTTTTTCTTTTAAAATAAAGCTTGTTTTTTTTTTAGTTTTTGCTGGGAACATGGTAATTATTTTTGGCAGCTCCTGCTGTATTTCACTGCTCTGTGCTGCCAAATGATGGTGGAACACTGATTTCTCAGTACCAGCATCAGTATTATTGCAGTACTGGGGGATCAGATGGGGCTGGAGTTGAAAATCAGGGGTGGAGCAGATGGATGAGGTGCAGTTACAGCCTGTGGGCTGAGAGCTGGTGCCATTCCCCTTCTCTTGGCTTCCAGAAAGCCACATCTGATGTTTGCCTTACCCATATGGGAGGGCATAAAGTCCTCAGGGTTTTATTTCGAATTACAACACTCCAAGCATTTATGCTTTTCCTGTAAAGTAGATTCCGTTCTGGAAGAAATACTGAGCTCAAAGCAAGAATGATTCTGTGAAGTTCTGGAACACATGTTACACAGGGAGATTGGACTTGATGGCCTAATGGCTCCTCTGGCCTTAAAATATTTAATTCACTGTGGGTTTTATTCTGTCCCCCACAAAGATCCTATCTGGGCATGTACTATGTAACACTGATGGCAAAAACAAGTCCTCAGTTAGCTTCATGTATATTTGGCCTTTCTCTTCTAGACTAAAAACTTTTGTTTCAGTTTAGTTTATATTTTTAGTCAATTTTATTCATTTCATGTTCATTTTAAAACTTTTTTCTAGACTGCTCCTGTGTATTTCTCCCATCTCTTACTGGATAGCCCCAGGATGTTGTTGAATATTGCCTCTGTCAATATTTGGTGTCCTGTCATGTTTTGAAGTATCTTTCCTGGCGCAGAGGACTGAAAAATGCTGGAGCAGCCTGAAAGCAGACAGTCCCCTCTGTCCTGCCCTTTGATGATCTGTGAAACATATCAGCCACTTTTGTTTATCAGTGGGAAGAATCACAGTGGAGATTTCATGTGTTTGTGTCTGAAGAGGAATGGTGCAGTAGATGGGGGAAGAGGTGAAGAAACACAATCTGTAGTTATATCACAGTGATAAATTGAGGATGGCCTTAGTTCTTGTTGGGAATCTCCTGGCTCTGCTGGCTTTTCTCATTTAGAGGCCAGGCTCATTTTGTTGATGTTCCTTGGTTTTAAATGTTGTCTCTGGGAGATAGCAACCCTCCCCAGGCTCTGAATTAATCAGGGCACAGAGCATCATAGCCAAGACCTTTCACTGCATCCCCGTGTGGTGCTGGGCATTGGCAGCTCTTGATCCCCGCTCTCAGCTGATCATTGGTTTGAAGCTGGGATGGAGATGTCCATGCAAGTTATTTCCCAGAAATCACAAGAAGATATTTGGAAAATGCACTTTTCCATTGTATAATTTGAGGTTTTGCAGTTACAGTTAAACAAATATAACAAAAGGCAGATGGTACGTGAAGTTATCCTAGAAAACAATTATAGAATTGTCCAATTGGAGGAGACCTTCAGAGATCATCTGGTCCAACTGCCTGCCTGCTTCAGGGCTAACCAAAAGTTAGGCTATTGAGAACACTTCCCAGCTACAACTCCTTTTGCTTCTCGCATATCATTGCTAGTGATCAGGGCCAGCCTGGTGATCTGACCTGACACATCATTTCAAATGGGATCACTCTGGAGTGCTGACATAAGGAGGAAGACTGAAGAAATGAAGAAAGGTTGAGGGAACTGGGCTTGTTTAGCTTGGAGAAGAGAAGGCTCTGGGGAGACCTTGTTGTGGCCTTCCAGTACTTGAAGGGAGCGTATAAACAGGAGGGGGTACAACTGTTGGTACTGACATGGGTTGATAGTGATAGGACAAGGGGGAATGGTTTTGAACTAAGACGGGAGGTTTAGGGCAGATGTTAGGAGGAATTTTTTCACTCAGACAGTGGTGATGCACTGGAACAGGTTGCCCAGAGAGGTTGTGGATGGCCCATCCCTGGAGGCATTCAAGCCCAGGCTGGAAGTGGCTCTGGGAAGCCTGCTCTAGAGGTTGGCAACCCTGCCCACAGCAGGGGGTTGAAACTAGATGATCATTATGGTCCTTTTCAACCCAGGCCATTCTCTGATTCTATGACAGGACTGCTGCCTACTGTGAATCTGTAACCTCTGGCTTTACCAGAGCAGAAATGTTTCCTGCCCTGAGCCGGGATGACTTCATCTCCTGTAGGTTGTTTGTACTGTTAATTTCCTTCTGAGAATGAAGGAACTCAGGGTTTCAGAACCCTTTGCAGCTGGCCAGTGTGCACATGACCTCTGCTGCTGGTGACCAAAAGTGCAAGATTTGTACCTGCTCTTCTGGGAGGTGCTTGCTTTGGTTGTTCCTTCTTCCTGCTGGGGAAGTGAAAAAGAGTTTTCCATAGATGAGGAAAAATAACCTTGATTTCCAGGTGATTGTCAGACCTAGCAGTCTCTGAAGTCCTGAAGATTATGGTTTTCTTATGAGTTGCTGCTTTGAGCCCTAGTGAGAAGCCAGGTTGCCTGTATTTGTGACACTTCCACACCCATGAAGATGCTCTAATTGGCAGAGAGTATTCCAGGACACATCTTTCCCTTCAATGCATCCACCACCCGGTTGTTTGCCTGAGAGGCCACATGAAAAAACATCTGCTTTGGCCCAGCTGACGTACACATTTTAACAAGCCCAATAATTCTGCTGTGAACCTCAAAAAGGGGAAATGCTCATGTCTGTTTGGCAGTACACTCTCCTTGCGGTTTGAAGGTCAGGTGGCTGTGCACCCTGAAAAGCTGGGGCTTGCAAAATGCACAGCTTCGTCTTTTTTACCCCATGGCCTCTTGTCTGTCTTTAAGGGATATGACAAAATGCTCCTTGCTGTTGTCTGGGCAGAGATCTCAATTCTCTGCTGACCTTTAATTTAATGCTGTATTTTGGGCATTAGTTACATTTTACTAGAGGCAGATTTTCACAGCAGTGTGAGAATTACAATTGTTTATGTCTTCCAAAGCACTAAGGGGAAAACAATCTTTATTTTAATATTTCCCTTGAATTTTAATTTCAATTTTTCTTCCTGTCCTTTTAAAAAAATTATTTTTGAAAGTTTTATGTTAGAAAAATGGATAATTTCCACAACTAAGCCTTAGATTCTTTAACTATCTATGTACACTTTGAAATGGCACCTCTTGGAGTTGAAGTGCTCCAAATCACCCTTCTCCATCTTGCATTCTTCTGTTGTGTAAGATCACTTTATCTCATGAACATTTACTTTCCTCTTGTGATTCTGAAATTGATGTGTCACAGGTGGACATAGACTCCTTCCCAAGGGTGAAGAAGGAAGATGAGAGCAGAACTGCTGTGTATCTGAAGCACTGCTCCTTTCAGGCACTAAGGTGCCATTTTGAATCCCGAGGAACTGTTGTTGAACTAGAGATTTCTTGTATTATTTTTTTCATGAAATGTTCTGTAAAGTGAATATTATTGGTGAAGGTTTTTAGTTGAAAGCCCAGTTTCCACTGAGAAAGTTTTATCTCTACCCTTGGGATTCTTGTGGAGGTTGGGAGGATGGAGTTTAAAAGCATTTAGAAGAAAAAGGAGAGAGGAAAAAAAAGGGAGAGAATGACAACTCTAACTGACAAAATCAAACCGGAATGTACTTGCCTGTACATAGCATTGCTGAGATGAGACGTGGATAAATGTAAAGTCCTGATTGCATTTAAGATCTGTGGTGACAGTTCTGATGTTTTAGAAATACCTTTGAATTTGCTTTGCAATTCAATTGGATGCAGTTGCCTTTAGCTTTTCTCCTGTGCTGCTACCATCATTGTTGTAGGCAATAGCTTAAAAAATTAAAAGATCTGTAGTCTTTCTATCTGTGCAGAAAGTCAGCATATAAATATCACTCAGCTACAGTGACTGAAATGAGGATTCCCCAGTTCTTTCCTCATAGCAGAACTGAAACATTTGAGATTTTATTTATAGGTAGACCTTCTAGCTAAGGAATTTGAACAGTAGTTGCAAACAGCATAAAGAAAGAATTAATTCACAGTGCTCAGCTAAAGAGCCTTGAGTAAATGGTTTTGCAGGCCAGCTTCCCAGTTGTCATACAGTCGAAATGGAAGGGCCAAATGACTGAAACTATAAAAGCCAAGGATGTGTGACACCTCTCATACCTATTAGTGCCTCTGGGCTTGGCCCATCAGAACGAGAAATGCTTAGAGATATCTGGAGAGTTAGAAGCTCTGAAAGCTGAGTCTAATTAGGTTGGTTTGTTTCTGTGCTGCTTCTTGGGGGTGAAGTGAGGCAACTGTTTATGAGCTGGAAGAGAGCAATGCTGCGTTGCAGTTTAGGTTAATGAAGGAAGAAGTAAATTGTGACTGTTATATTGGAATCACAGAGGAATGTACCTACCTGACTGGTAACTAGACAGCGTATTGGGAGTGACATCACCTCGTGCGGGAGTTGGAGATTCTAAATGAGTGCAAGTTGGGTTGACCTCCTTTTTATTTCTTCCTTCTCACTTGGAGAGTAATTGAGAGCAAACCCCATGCTGGCCTCATGCATCTCCTAAGGGAATTCCTGAGCTCTCATGGAACCTCAGGGCAGAACCATGATCTGAAGTCATTTTGTTTTTGCCTTTATTTTTCAGCCCACTTGGTCCCACAGGGAATTACACAGCGTTTTGGTTTTTTTTACTCATCAAATGTGTGATAGGCTGATGAAGCAGTGGATCCAGCATGCACCTGGTGCTTGCTAACTCATCTTGAACTGAGCTGCCATCCTTTGCCGCAGCTCCCATTAGTCATTTGCTGTTTTGTTTTTTTTTTCCTCCCCTAAGATTGCATCCCTAGCTATCAGTGAGGAGCTGTGCTCTGGAGTACTCAAAAGTAATACGGCAAATGAAAGGTTTCTTTGTACCCCTTTTCCTTATTATTCTGACACTGTGATAAACAGCATGTACTGCAAATTGGCACCCGCTGGTGTGGTCTTACAAGACATATTTATGACACATGCAGTGTGGCTGAGTTAGAGCCACAGGGCAAGAGTGATAGAACAGGTTTTTTGCAGTCTTTTATCCCTAATCTTTTCCTCAGTCCAGTGAAATACAGTTACTAAATAGCTCTCGGCTTTGCAGCTGCCGTTAACAGGGCTATGTTACCTGAGCTGCAGACTGAGTTGTGGTTATCTTTTTCTGCACCCTTCTCTGGACCCACTGAGCAGTCTAGGATGTTCTTTTCAGCGCTTCAAAACACATGGTACCTAGAAGAGCCTTTGTGGTGAGAAGCTGCCCACTGCTGTGCTGGAGAGGTTGTAGGCCTGAAACACAGCGTCTGGATCAGCTGAGCTCAGTCTTCTCTGATTTTACCAGTGGGCTGCACAAATGTGACTGATCTCATTAGCATTGCACTACATTCTGTCTGGTAAATATACTTCAGGGGCAGTCACCATCAGTCGCCAGATACGATGATTTAAATAGAGAATGAAGTAGTATTATTTCCCTTCACTTATTGATGAGGCAAAGATGATTTCCTCAAGGTCGCACACAATTTCTGCAGCAGAGTCAGAGGATATGTGACATGGCGTGTTTTATCTACAAGGTTCAGTCTTGTGAGCTGTTGTGCATGGGCTTCTCTCTACTTGTCTGATTAATTCAGCTTGAATTTGTCACCTAGGAAAAGAGAGAATTTTTGTAAATGTTTGCAGAACCATGACCTGAAACTGTAAAAGAGCTCATTTGAGTTACAGATGCTGTAATACTTGGAGAAGAGGACTTGAAGAGTTTTTCCTTTTAAAAGGATTTTTACTGTCTCTTTTGAATTCAGAGAAGCCACATTTTCTCTGTAGCTTTTTCTGACCTTTACTAAGTAAGAAATATAGTTTCTCTGTGCTAGTAGACTTAATTTATTACTGTTTTACATGTGGTTCCAAATTAAAATATGCATATGAAGAAAGAGTAGTGTATTCTTTCTTGGGAGGACAGGAGAATGAAAAATATTGATAAATAAAAGCAAAACACAAGTGTTAGTAGAACGCTTTTAAAATATAGGGTCACAAAATTGTAGGGATTGTAAGGGACCTCTGGAGATCATCTAGTCCAACTCCCTGCTAAAGCAGGTTCCCTGCAGTAGATTGCAGAGGAAAGTGTCCAGGTGGGTCTTTTTCAGTAGCCCCACATCTGTATTGTTTTTGTTGTTGTTTGCTTGTGCCTCCTTGTGAGCCCTTATAGCCAAGGGGATCCTGTGGGAGAGAGTGCCTTGTTCTGCTGCCGTCTGGAGTGTGGGGCCTGGCATGTTGGATGCCCTGTTAGAACCTGGCCTGACCTGTAGGCTTCTGTACTTCAAGAGAGAAGAAGCTACTCTGTTTGCATGCAGATTTTAATTTTACCTCCTCCGACCTAACATAAATCACAGAGATAAATGGAGTTCTTGTAGCAACTGTTGTCTGGGATGCAACCATTTGTCAGCACAGGTATCACAGAGACCCAAGCTTATGAGATTTCTCATTGGAAGTTTCCTTCTTTCTTAAACAGAGACAGTTTGATAGTTGTACTTGAAAGAAGACTGTCCTTCAGTATGTATGAACATGAAAGCTGTTTTTATTCAGTCATTTCTCTGAAAAAATGGGTATGTTAAAATGTCAGCTCTTTCTAAAAATAAACACAGTTGAGATAATTCACAGAATAGTTATATACGGCATTATTTAAATGGGGATGGAGGAGAAAGGATTAGAAGAGAAATGGGTATATAACTGTTCATACATATCTTAATGATACTACATTGAAAGTTATTGTTTAGGTGCTCATGAAGAAGAAAACATTCATATGATGAAACCCCAGAATTAGAGTTGCCTGTGTGTACCTTTATGTATCTATATTTCACAGCTTTGTGCTTATCCATTACAATAACTTTTACTCACATTTTTTATAGGTTTCTGAACTCATTTAATATGCATTTGGGTAGAGCTGAGTTAGGTATTGAAAGCAAATGGAAGCCTAATGTAAGATTCAATTAATAAAGATAGAGAGTAAAATGAGGCCTGTCTAAGTTGGCTTTATGGAAAATATTTTGTTAAATAAATATTTTAGTCTTCACAGATGTTGCGAGTCTCGCTGATAAAAGTAACTGTGTCAACATGAGACATATAAGTGAAATAAGAAAAAAGTAGCCAGACACCTGCTGTATCTTTTATCTACCAAGGATGGGAACTGTGATCTTGAAATCCCAGCTTAGCTGCTGTCTGGAGCTTTGGCTCTGAGGGGTAGTTTTACATCATAGAAAAAATTGGCTATTTGAATGAAAGCAGGCACAGATTTTATGGAAAGCAAAACAGAACTCAAACCCTTTGACCTGACTTACTGTACATGCTTTCCTGAGTTTGCTTTATGTGCAAGAGCCAAGTGAAGGAGTAGCGTTTGTTTGGCACAGTTTGTGGACAGTAAATGTAGCTATCGACAGCTTTAAACATACAGTCTCCTTTCCCATCGTCCTCAGACGATGAATGAGAAAACCCTGAGAGTGGTTGAGGAGGGTATCACTGCATTTCACTGTCTACTGGAATTGCTGATGAGTCAGGTTGTGAGGAGAAAAGACGGGAGAAACCCAAGCTAACGTGTCAGGGAGAAGAAAGGGCCAGTTATCAGGTAAGACTTAGCTTGGCAGGATGGATTCTGGTGCAAATCTATGATAGGGCTGCCTTGGCTGGCTTCTTAGCAGTCAGATGATCTCTCCTGCTGCTTTTTGCCTTCTTCACCTCATACTGCTAGTCAGGCTCCTGCAGAGCCTTAGGGATGATTGTAAAGATGGGGTAAAACTGGAAAGGTCACATCCGCATTTAGATATGGACTTTCCAGAGTTGGCTGACAGTCTTTAATAGAGGCAGTTTGTTCTAATTTACCCAGCAAGCATTAAAGGACAGATCAGAAGTTATAATATCCACTAAAATAAAGCTGCAGTTTTGTCACTTAGCATGGCCATTGCTTTTGTGAAGTGAAACAGAGCAGACCTGTAGGAGTTTGAGGGCACTGCCTTGGTTACAGTTAGGTAGTGGGACTGTCAGGATGGACCACCTCGTAGGGGCTGCTTGTAGCTGACCCTTCAGCAGGGCAGACTGAGCTGCAGATCCTGGCATAGGGCTGGTTTGTGAGACTTCCATCCTTTCTCCACCCTCCTGCCTCTCTATGAAACATTGCCATCTCCTTTACAGCTGCGGCTCCAATAATATATTAATTTATGGAGTATGAAAAATGAGGTAGTTTTGAATTAACGAGGAGGGGAATAGTGCTTCACAGACAGCAGGATAATCAATCAATAATAATGAGTCAGCATGCTCTGTTATTAAAAAAAAAAAAAGAAGAAAAATAATAGAATGGGTGGAGAGAAGCCCTTGGAAAAGGGGCATGTGGGTCCTTGTGAGACTCAATAATATTGTGACCTCGATTGTTAGTGATTAGATCTGGTTCACCAGGAGACAGTTATTTTTCTTTGAGATAAACAAAAGAACAAACCAACCCAACCCCCCAAAATCATAACCTTGAAACTTGACAATCCATGGTAAAATATCTTTTCATTTTTTTCAAAGTAAAGAATGAAGAAATTCAGTACTTCTCACTGAGTGAATTTTCAGTGAGCAGATTAACAGAATCTGCAGGATCATAAAATCATAGAATATCCTGAGTTGGAAGAGACACCCACAAGGATCATTGAATCCAACTCTTGGCTCCTCACAGGGCTGCCCAGAATTCAAACCATATTTCTGAGAGCGTTGTTCAAACGCTTCTTGAGCTCACTTTCCCCTCCCCGATGCAAATCCATACTGTTCCCCCAGATCCTATCACTAGCCCTCTGCTCCCCTTGTGAGAAGTTGCAGGCCACCATTAGGCCTCCCTTTAGTCTCCTCTAGGCTGAGTAAATCCAGTGACTTCAGCTGCTCGTCATACATATTGCCCTTTGGACCCTTCACCATCTTTGTAGCCCTCCTCTGGACACTCTCTAATAGTTTATGTCCTTCTTATATTTGTGTGCCCAAAACTGCGCACAATGAGAAAGCACCCACGCAGAGCGGAGTGGGACAATCCCTTCCCTAGAAGCGGCCAGCAATGCTGGGATTGAGGCACTGTAGAGTACCCCAGGTTGGCCCTTTTGGTTGCCAGAGTGCACTGCTGACTCAGATTCAACTTGTGGTTAACCAGAACCCCAGATCCCTTTCTGTGATTCTGCTCTCCAGCCACTTGTCTCTCAGTCTGCAGGTATATCCAGGGTTGTTCTGTCCTAGGTGCAGAATCCAGCACTTGTTAAATTGCATACAGTAGGTGATTGCTCAACCCTCTTAATTGTCAAGATCTCTCTGCAAGGCCTCTCCACCCTTGAGGGAGTCAAATCTCCTCCTAATTTAGTGTCTTCTGCAAACTTAGTATGCATTCAAGTCCTGCATCAAGATCATTTATAAAAGAGAACTGGCTTTTAAATGGAGCCCAGGGGAACTCCACTAGTGACTGGCTGCCAGTATGATATAACACCATTTACTATATCCTTTTGAGCCCAACCCATTGGTCAATTGTTTGCCCATTATATTGTGTATCTGTCAAGCCGTATGTTGGACTTTGTTTTTCACAGTATCCTTCTAGACAAAAAGCATCAAAATCTTTTCTGAAATTCAAAAGGATTGCATCTACTGATTTCCCTTGGTCAACTAGAGAGGTAACCTTGTCATAAAATGAAATTAAGTCTGTTAAATGGGACTTTCCCAGGAGAGTGTCTTACTGTTACTGCTAGCCATGCGCAGTACGTGGCACTGTGCTTTCACCTGGGGTGCCTGAGCACCACAGTGCTGTGGCCTCTGCAAGTTCAGCAATGTGTCCAGAGCTTTGGCTTCACTGTGCGTTACTCCTCTTCCACATCTGCGCTCCCCAAATATCCACATTTCCCCTTACAGTGTAAGAGTAATAACTAACTTCATCTCTGCTCTGCTCAGCTCTGTATAAACTGTGTTACCTCAAGAAGCAGTGAATCCTGGATGCTTTTGCTTGGCTGTTTTTAGGAGCAGCTTTCCTTCGTGGAGCTTAGCTGGGCTAGATCTCAAAGAAGCATTTCAGCACATCTCAGAATGTTTGAGATTTCTTTTGTGCTCTAGCTAGGGTTCATTGCCCTTGGCCCTACCCATCCTCAAATGCCTTGTGTCTTTGTATACAGAGAAATGCTGGTGAACTCAGAGTGATGACAAAGATTGCCGAAGTGGAGCACAGAGGCAGTGAGAGGAAACTCAGGCTATGGTTTCTCAGTAAATCCAGGAAATCAACACTTTGTCAAGCCTCACATCTCTGAGGATAGACCAGTGCTGCTTTGCAATGGATTCAAAAACCTTTTGGTTCTCCATTGTAACAAAAGCTGATTCTGCTTTTTCAAACAAAAAGGCTTATCTGACATTTTTTTGGCTCCTTTGGAGCCATACAATGGCAGGCCAACATGATCCTTAAAAGCGATTGCAATAAGGTAGCAAATCTTAAGTGTCAGTGTCCAGAGATATAAATACCAATAAAGTAGAGGTGATGAACACAGAGCTCAGGACCTGGAAATGGATGGACAGATGGAGTCAGTCTGGCAATTTTCTGATTTTTGCCAATTAATTTCTAAACCAAAGTATTAAGGTTGTGCTGAAGATAAAAACTTTATTTCTTCTACCAGCTACCTCTCCTCTTGTGCTATTAAGAACTAGCCTTGCAATGGCCAGGGATTGTGTATGTGCGTGTAAAAGGATGTTGAGAGCAAAGTGTGTGATTTTCCCAAGACTGCAAGGTATCAGTGACCATGTTGGCATAAGGCATAATGGCCACAGTTTTCAGTCACTGAAGCATTCCCTCACTTTCTCAATGTGTAATCATAAACAAGACTTGCACAATAAACATGCGGGAGCTGTATCTTTGGGCATTACTTTTGCAAATACAATGAGAAATGTGAAAGCCAGTGAGCTGGCAGTTATGAATCCTGTTCCTTTATTCTGAACCTTTCCAGATGTTAGGAACTGGTGGCTGAGTTAGCAGGTAGAGCTTGCAACCACAGTGAATAGGTTAGAGCTGAATGCTACTGTGCAGAGCAGTGCAATGCCATTATGTTTTGTAATTGTAAGCCTTAATTTTTGGGTGCGTCAACTTCCTATCCAGAAAACAGACCTTTTCCTACCTCTTTGACTTCACCCAGTGAGGGAAAGTTAGGAAGAGAAGTGCATTTAGAACAGCATGGCTAATAGATACTACGTAAGTAAATTGAGATAGATCATTAGTATATGGATGTGAACATTGATAAAGCTGACTGTTGTCTATGTTCTATGCAATCTGACTAAAAAGCAGAAAAATAAAGTGTGTAAGCAGTAGAAAAGCAATGATGCATTTAAAATTGTATTCAGGTTTAATGGCCTCAAGGGAGATACATAATACGGTTTTTATTTTTGTAAAGAGTCATGAAACACACTACTGTCCTCAAATGAAGTAGACTGCTGTATATGGGCTACAAAAGTTTACCCCCTTGAGGAACTATCCACGCACATCTCTTTGTTTTCCGTAATGGGGCAGCCACTGTGAGTAAACTTATTCCCACATGTAAAGCGTTCTCCCAAGTGAAGCCTATAATCAGAGAAGTGTTTTTATATAAATGGTATTCTCATTTCCAGCAGTTCTGGTGTACAACAGCCTCTCCTTACTGATAACATTATTTTCTGTAACTATTTCTGCTTACACAGTAAGTTACCATAATGGTGAAAATTACTTTGTAGTTTTGTAGAGAATAGTACAACCATGCATTTACTCAAATAACATACAATTATAACAGTGAATTCTGCTTTTGCTTTTTCTCTGTATGCAGTTCGGGATCAGAGCTGTTCTGTGCCACTAGAAAAAGCTGGTGACCACAGCGCAATGTGCTGGATGTTGCAAGTTTCCTACGTAGAATGGAGAAGAGTGAGAAGACATCACACATAGCTATGGTGTGAAGAAAAAGGCTTGAGAGCAAAGCACACATAGATCAGCAGCTTTACATCAATCTCCTGATATAATGTCTGCTTTTCCCAGTGGAAGCACTGGTTGCTGCCTCAAGTCACCAGCCAGGTGACTTCTACTTCTTATCTAGGTCCAAATGTGGAAACAGTGGCCAAACTGGATCTATCCAAAACTGGCTTTAAGTGGTGATACTTACAATCATTTGGCAGTTCACAGAGGGGCACTGTGCTTGAACATGCTGCGATATGGAAATGCCTTTAGCAAAACAGCTGAACAGGAGCTCTCTGTGAACAGCATGAAGCACTAAAATAGCAGCAGAAGGGTGGGGTTATTGTGTTAGAGGACTTTGCTCTGATGAGCTGTGGGGAGCCCGAGGATGTGCAGCTATAACAAGAGAATAATGAGGTGAACTAACTTTGAGTAAACTCTGCCTTGCTGTGACAATGAAAAGGGTTTACAACCAAGCTCATAGCTGTTGCCAATCAGTCACTCTTCACCAGGTCAAACACATGCTTTTTGGATGGATTCCATCCCTACTGGCACCTGAAATTTAACAAGCAAATGCTTGCTGTGCCTTGTAATTAAAAGTGAAAAGTACATGTGTCCAGTGCCAAAAATACAAGAGAAAGCAGAGAGACATGTTGTTCTGACCCGCTTAGCAGTAAAACAAACTTGAGACATTCTGCTTTGTTGGGTCTACTATGATAGTTTATCCTGCTTCTGTGCATGCAAATTGGATCCAGCGTAGGACTGGTATTATGGGTGGATTAGGATAGCAGTCTTAGTGTCTGAGTTCTGTTCCCAGCTCTGACTTAGCCTAAGCATTGGAGTGATGATAAGTTTTCATTTTCACACCTGCCAAGGAGGATGATGGAGTGGTTTTTCTTCAGGGGTTCTTGCTCTGTATCCAATTTAGCCTTGATTTGCTCCTGATCCTCAGGGCATCCTTGCAAGGTGCATCTGCACTCTTGCACAGATGCTGGAGGTGGTAATTAAATGAACTTTTCTTTCCATAGGGATTGGAGTGTGTGAGTTTGGCATTCTGTTCAAGCGCTTTGTTTTGATTTGGCAATTTAAGGCAAGCATGGCTGCAGTGCCAGGAGATTGTTTAGTTTTTGTACAAGCCTGAATTAGTTGTAGTTGTAATCTGGATATGATTAGATATGAAAAACAACAGAGGTCAGAAATATTAACCAGGTTTGTTCACTGTAAACAAACCTCGTGGGCTGTTGTGTTCCTCCTCAGAGAAGGCAAGGTGGTGCTGGTCCTCATTTTGTCTATGTGTTTTTACTAATCTCTTTCCTCAAAGTTAATAGTGTAAGCTCTGGGATGATATAATTCCTGTGGCTCTTCAGACAGGAGGATGATAGCTAATTATTCTTTTACCACGAAACTGCTCTATCTCAGTCTTTCCCTGAAGTATTTTTGGCATTTCTCTTTTTCAGCCTTTGTGAAAAGAATATGAAAGAATTGCCGAGATGCTTAAATGTACAGTCTTCCATGACTGAGCCAAACTGTATGTAGCATAAGCTAAGACTGCACATTCCAGTTTCATATGTAGTGTCTGAATGTAATACTAGTGTCTTGTACATTATTCGTCCTCATGGACTAGGCTAGTGTTCCCTTGAACTACTGTCCCAAGTTCTGTCAAATCAAGGCTTAAGTTAAGTTGATTGTAGTTATAATTTGTAATTTTATTTCTGATGGTAACAGGATTCTTGTTCAAGTTAACAACGAATCTGATCCCTCTGTACAGCAGTTTTATGTTCACATTGTTCCTGATTGACAAAATGCTAGGCAGAGTAATGTAGGAAACTTAAATGGAACTTACTAACTCTTACTTCTAAAGATGGTTTGTCTAAATGCATTTATAGCAAAGGTACAACAGAAAAGTTATATATTACATTTCAGAAGGGGATATTCTTAAATATGAATAAACCTCCAAGTTGTGTCCTCTTTTGTGTTGCAATGTTGCAGGAAGACCATACTCTTTTAGGTTAATGTATATATATATATTCATTGCTTATTATTCTCTACTCTGTGCTCATCTTTCATGTACCTTCTGCAAAAGGGAAAATGTCCTGTAAAGAAGGCATGGGACCTGCATGTAGCCAAACTGCAAGATTTGCTCTCATTTTTCTCTCAGTGTTAAGATGGGGAACTCTAAGATGGCGTCCCCCTAAATTAAGTGTCAGAAATCCGTGCCATCTTCTCAAACCAACTTACTGGAGTCCACAGCTGGTGGACTGAGGAAGAAATCTTTCTCAGGTGTTAGATGTGCACAAACAGCTGTTGACATCTGGAAAGCTCAGTGATGAGCAATGGAATTCAGCTGAGTAGATATTGGTTTGTGATTACATAGAAATCCTGATGGAAAGGAAGTTCTGGAGGGAGGCTAGCATGAAGTGCCTTTTGGTCTTAAGAGGGCTATTTGGTTATTTGGTCATGGTTCACGTAATGCAGATCCAGCGTAAGACTCAGGAAACTCTATTTCATTGCTCATTTTCTGTGGATGTCTGACTCATTTTTCATTATCCAATAATAAATACAGTAGTGAAAGTCACCTTTAACACTTAAAGATTGCTTGAATTTTATGGGATTGTATTGAAGTGAATGCCAAGGTATAAAAGCCTTATGGTTGAGGTACTTTTATAACACATGCTTCATAAACCCTTATAAAGTGAGTGCAGTGCACTTCATCCTTTAAGATTACAGCGTTATGGTTCTGAGAGATGGTAATCTGGTGCTATATTCGTTAATTAAATCTGTTATTAATGTTAAATTTCAGGTAATAAGAAGTGAAGTTACAAGAAGTTGAAAGGGGTTAGGTCCAGGCAATTTATCTCTCATGAGAGCTCAGTGCATCTTTACTGCTTGACTGATGCCCACAGGTTGCCCTTAACATTGAAGAAGTATTTGAGCCATGTGAAGCAAGTAGGAGCTTGAGGTCCAAATCTGGTGTATAAGAAAAAGGGTTGCAAAGACTCTTATCTTCTTGGGACTCAAAGATAGTAACGATGTGAAAGCTATTGCCCTTCTCATGGCTGTCTTGTTTGGCTTCCTAGAGTACCGTGGTCCCTCTTATCACAGCTGTTGATGACTAAGAGATGGGTTGGGTATATGAGAACTGGCAAACTTCTCTCATCCATGCACATGCTGTCCTCCAAACAGTATTGGCATATGATACTAAAGCCTGAGGAAAGATTTCTTCTTTGCTTTATTTGCATGTTGAATAAACAGGGCTTCTCTCGAGAGCAGATTTTTATCATTGACATCTCCCATTCTTCCTGATATGCTGGTCTTAGTGTTTGGAAAGTAGAGGCTGGCTTCCTTTTCTTTTGATTGTTACAGGAGTTGGTTTATCTACAGAGCAGTGAGCAGGGATCTAGCACTCTCTGAACAACTTCAGTAAAACTTTGTATAAAGATGGTGTGTGCTTTCTAAAACATTCCACAATAATGTATAGCTTTTTTTTTTTTTTTTTTAGCTAAACACTTACTTATATGTGTGTCACATTTTCTGGTAAGAAACAGGTATTTGTGTACATTTTTGTCTTAGAGATATTTAGGCTGATTTCATTGAACTGAAGTTTTTCAATTGAATGGTAACATGGTGGGGAAAGGAGTATGCGGTTGGTGTTTTGTTTTTTTTTGCAGTGAGTTGCATCTGTTCTCCATGGCTTTGGCATAGAAGGGCATCGGGTATGCTTGTAGCTATGTTCTAGAGATAGTGAAGTTGTGTATATATATCTCTGTGGGTGTAACTTAGTGTGCAGCACAAGTAAATTGAAGTAATAATGTAGGAGGGAAGAAGGATGAGAGAAGAATGGGCAACAAAAATTTTCCCCTGAGACTTTTCAGGTGGTCAAACTTTAACTTTACTATTGAAGCATTTTAGATTAGTTTTCCCATAAGAAGTTTCCCAGTTGTTCTCACTGCATAAGTGTGGTGAACTGATGTTCTGTAGGAATAAAATTATTTTTATTTCTTTATGCCTATAAATATAATTTCAAATTTATTTATTTTTTAACTTCAAAAAGTGTAATGGACATCATAAGTCCAAAAATAAAACAATTCTCTTCTTGCACTGACATTTCAGCATAAATTCTTGAAGCTTTATGGCTTTTTAAACACAAAGCTAATATGGTTTAAATCAAAATGGGAATGCAAAGATTAAAAAAAAAAACTTCAAAGAAATATATTTGTGTTTTCCTGTTGTTGGTGTAGATAGAGCCACATCTACAGAAAATCCTCTGCCTGGCTTTGGAAAGATTCCATGTACTTAGGAGTTGAGGGTCTAGTGTTTCATAAAACAAAACAAAACCTAGAACATTCAATACAGAAATCACTATGGAGGTGTGAACAGGAAACCTGGAGTTTCTGTTTTTACAGAGTTGTTTGTGGCAGTGCTACTTTCTGAATTACAGAATAGGACAAGGCAGCGCTCCAAAGCAAATGGCTAACGCACTTCTAAGGACCTAGGATTCTTTTGTAGCTATGGAGACTTGAGTGGTTTGTAGGTGGACTTTTTTTTTTTTTTTAGACTGTTTTGTTTATTTCTTTTTATAATAGCACTTTCAGTAGGGAAATGAGAATTTGACTAGGAACTGTGAAAAGAGCCACAAAAGCGCATTGAAAGTGCAGAGGAAAATCAGGAGGCAGTACATAATGTTTTAATGCTATCTACTTATTTCTGGGAACAAAAGTCATTTATTTTGAACCTGTCTTCTTTGTGCACTTACTGGGAGGCTTCCTGCTAATGTAACTCAGTGGCACTATTGCTGAAGATATTTGCCTATAAAACTTCTTCATGCTGATTTAAAGAGATGCACTCTGGTAATTTAAAATCAAAATTTATGTTAGTTGGGAAAAAATGAAAGGATTCAATGAAAACTAATAATGAAAATTAATAAAAACGCCTTTTATGTGGGATGTTGTTTCAGTTTTTGTCCAGAGGTAATCTGTTAAAGGATTCAGCTGTATACAAAATGGATCTCTGCTGTGTTGGGACAATGCAGAACCAGGAAGCAAATAGAGGTAACATGATGAAGGCTTGGGGGTGGTTGTTCTTGTGCTTTGTGTACAGAAGAAGGACAGAGGTGATGTGCCAAGCAGGACTTTAGAGTGAGGGCAGAACAATGAAGAGTGTTGCGAGAAGAACTGAGTGCCAAGCTATAGAGAAGTCTTAAGCATAGTTACGGTAGACAGATTCAGACAGATACGAACTCAGGCTACTTATAACTCCAAGCCAGTAGTCAGGGCTCACTGCAGTGTTGTACCCATGAGAAATGTGCCAGCTCATTACTAGTGTGGTTCAGTATTCCAGGTCACAGCTGTCTTGTGCCTTGTGAGGTTGGAGCTCAGGAAGAGGAGTGTGACACCATCCATGTGAAACCAGGGCTGAGGAAGATGTTTGTATTAACCCAGAGATGCAGCTGGAATTTTAATCAGAGTAGTGGGAACTCCTAGTTACAAATCTTGCCTTAGTTTTTATTGTATCAGCCCCATCAATGAGCATTCCAATGTAGTGGATTTGTGATGTGATGTGGTGTCACTTTCCTTCATGCCTGCTTTGGAATTCATTCACAGCTGCTGTAAGAGTCTTACATGCTCTCGGACGAATGCCAGTGGCTCTTAGCTACTCTTGTGATTTCAGTACCAAATACAAAATGGCAGGTATTGGATATGACACCTCTCTCTTCCTTGTTCTTTCTGCCTGCAGCCCATGCTCATTTCCTGGGATAAATCCCCTTCATGGGTTCAGCTGGATGTTTCTCCTAGTCACATGCTGAAAATCTCATTGTAATTTGTGTTGTTCAGGCAAGGTAATTTATCTGAAGAATATCCCTTTTTTGCACTTCCTCCGCCAGTGTCTCTTGTTCTGGAGTTGAATCAGAACAGATCTCTATATCCTCTAAGCTCCTGTTTTCATTAGAGGCACACTGCATGCCAGGCAGCTCTCTTCCTCGGCTTTCATGTCCTACGGAACTACCCGAAGTTCAGCCTGATTTTCAGTCTGGTTTGTTTTGTCTGGTGCTTGCCATTGCTCACTGAGTTTTGGAGGGCAAGCTATAGGCTGCAGAGGAAATCCTATGTAGTATAAACCTTCTCATCTCAAATGTGTTTTCAAGGACTTCCCCCTCAGAATAAGCAATTTTGCCTCTCCATCTCCTCTCTGCTAAAACTAGAGAAGACAGCAACGGAAGATAGAGCTAATATTATTATTTATATATTAAAATACTTTCTACATGTGTGTGTATAAATATATTGTATAACGTGGCAAGTTGAAATGTAATTTCCTTTTTAATGAAGGCTGCAATTTAATACTATAGAAAATGATTAGATCTTAGAAACCTATAAATTACATTTGACAACTCTGGTGCTCCTTTGCTGTTCCTTATGGCAATTATAAATGGCAACACAGGGTGCTGGCAGAAATGCTCATTCTGACCCAAGTTTGTTTATTGGCTCTTAATGAAAAGCAATTAATCTAAATCTCACATGGGGTGGATCCTTCACCTTGTTTCCATAATGAGAAGTGACTGTTTCGGGCCTTTGACAAATGTCCTGTTATTTCCCCTTCCAAAAGTTGTCTCATCCCCCCTATAACTTCCAGCAGAGAAGAGATAAGCAATAATAACATAAAGGCAAATCTTCTTGTTTGCCACAACTCTCTTGCTTCGACCACAACAAAACTGTGAACCAGTCCTGGCTTCACAACCAGTGGCATTTTGTTTCTCACCTTGAACCTCCTCCTTTGTGTTGGATCAGCCTTGCCTGGAAGGATGAGTGCTAACAGAGTTGTTGTATGTGTTGTCTTTCCATTTGAAAACACTGGAGGAGTATTTTTGCAGTGTTGATATCAAGCACTGAGTAAGGGATGGTTTGTGACTAATGTGATGGCACTTGCAACAAGATCTGACTTGTTAATCTATTCTAGCTTTCCCTTTAATCTTCCAATAAGTTTGACTGTTGATTTGCCTAGCTTAGTGGTTTTATTATGTGATCTTGCAACCACTGTTATGCTTCCAGGGTTAACAAAATCAAGCAATTTATTCCATCTGGTGCAAAAATTGCCTTTTTCACTTTATCTGACCAATTTCTTGAACTTCCCACCTGTGTGCTGTGGATCATGTGTGAAAGGGCAGAGTGGATGTTTTGCATCTCTACTACATGAGGTCTGTGCGACTGTTAAGAGTTCTGCCCTCAGATAAGGAGCTTTGGACAGCTAATAGTGACCTTTTAATCTACATTATTAACTTTGTAACCTTTTGTGGTATCAGGCGGAAAAACCATTATTCCCAAACTATTCTCTCTTTAAATGCAAAATCTCTCTGGAATAACTTCTTGTGCTGGCAATCTTACGTCCTTCCATTCTGCAGATGCAAGCAATTTTCTCTAAAGTGCCTTACAGATCTCTCTTCTCTGGGAGCAGGTGGGGATTGCTTTGTGGCTGCTAATTGTCAGTGTGAGAAGTGCTGAAGGATCTGTGAGCTCAAGCTGGGTTCATACAGGTGGCTTCATCTTGGGACAACTTTCAGCTCTAGATTTAAAGGCGCTTTCCATTTCTTAATGGAGAGGATCAGGAACAATTTGCATTATATTCACTTTCCCTTGATGGCTTCATACAGTTAAAGTTAATGAGCTGCTTAAGGTTAAACAAGCCCTGATTTTTTTTTATTTTTTATTTTTTTGCATCATCGGGGTCTAACATACCAAGGATTTTAACATTCCTTTTAACTAACTTCCCGTAATTAAATAATTGCTGTCAAAATTCATGCATCTACAAACCATAGTCTTGAAGTTGGAGCTCTGTGAAGTTGGATGAG
Organism: Numida meleagris; assembly: GCF_002078875.1. Classification (NCBI taxonomy): domain Eukaryota; kingdom Metazoa; phylum Chordata; class Aves; order Galliformes; family Numididae; genus Numida; species Numida meleagris. The sequence goes on along the minus strand of NC_034413.1, from coordinate 11,109,591 downwards.
AAGAGTTTATTTGAACATGAAAATGTAACAAAACTGCCTTGGATTGCATTTAGCTGATCATTTCACAGCTAGCTAGAAATGGCTGCTCCTGAATCTGTTTTCCTGTTGAAAAGCAGTTTCTATATTTGTTTCAGCTAGTGTATCAATAACCTGCTGTGTTTAGCATGGCTCTAATTTATTTCCCACTGTTTGCCTTTATTTTATGGTGTTGGCATTTGCTTTAATGTGATGCTGTTTTCTCCAGATGTTAATAAGATGGTGTTAATGTATCCTCAACATTTTTCTTGATAACATTTACATAGAGCATGGCATCTGATAATGTGGAATCAACCCATTTTAAAATATTGCTAATAATTTTCTAATTAAAATCAAAAGCACATAAGTGTTTTTCTCCTTGTGCAAATGGAGGTCATACACTTTCTTGTACTTGGGGAAAGTTATATATTTTATGAGTGAATGGATTTCTCCTACTGTATGAATTGGAAGCATGATGTATAAGATCATGTATCGATGTTTGCACGTGCACCTGTGAACTAATTTTGGGTGCCAGCAGATGATCCACATAGGCATTCTGTTTCCAATGAAGTGATGCTCTCATCTGTAGCTCTACAAGCTGCCAAGTAATGAGTCTGAAACCTCAGGAGCCTGTTATCTGCTCCTGGAGAGAGATTTCCACACTTCTGGAGGGAAGCAATAGACTAAAAAAGGGACCAGGAGAAGCCAGATGTTGCTCTCCCAAGTTGTCCTGCCCAAGTAGGATCATAGCATCTTCATTCTTGGACTTTCTGAATGTTTTGGACAAAAAATGAAATTACAGTATCACCTGTGAATGAATCACCACACAGAATAGAAACCTAACACTTAGAAAATCATTTGGTAAATCCTGTAAGCCCTTTACACTGTTGAACAATGTTCTGAATATGTGTGATAGGAATTAGAGCTGTATGACTTCACTTTCAAATGATGTTCAGCTTTACTTTTCTATTCATACTCTATTCCTTCCATTTTCCTGTTTAGATCATGCTTCTCAGTGATCCAGATATTGAAAGCAGCATTCTTATCAGCTCTGATGAAGGAGCTACATACCAGAAGTACCGTCTGAACTTCTATATCCAAAGTCTGCTCTTTCACCCCAAGCAGGAGGAGTGGATCCTGGCCTACAGTCTGGATCAAAAGGTGAGCAATTGATTTGATGTTTCAGTGATTCTTGAGCCAGGTGCTTAAAGAAGTAGTGTCTAGAACCACATGCTTCCGGAGATCATGAAGAGATTATGATGTCCTTTGGTGCTCTCACTTTGCAGTTTTAGATGCGTTCAAAACTCACCCAGTGACAAAAGCAGCTTTCTAAAAGGAATGGTGTGGGCGATCGTGGTGGGTATGGAAACTTCAGTAGTGGTAATGGTATGAAAGTACAGAAGAATCTGACATTTGACATGAGATATGGAGCTGTTCTAAAAAGTCTGTTTATTTGTAGCTCTTAGTGATAGCTGAGCTGTCTGTGAGCATTGAGCACTCTGAGTCAGCTCACAACAGCTGGCTGTTGTGTATGAAGGGACGCTCGTTCTGCTTGCATACTGAAGTTGGTTAATCTGGAAATCAGTGAGCAGCAACAGATGAAGGATGCTGCTGTGCCTCTTTTTAAGTCACTGCAGTGCTTTTGTTAGGGAGACAACTCTTATGTCTGCTACTTTGACCTCAGTGGGTCTGCTCTTATATAGTGCTCATCTGTCTTGAAAGATGCTGAGCAATGTAAGCGCAGTGTGACTCATAAATGTGGTCCACTTCTGGAACAGTAGTCTCCACTTCAGCACAAACCTAAGGCATGGGCCGGATTATCAAGCTACAAATTTTAGAAATCTCAAGGCTTGTCAAGTTTTTCTCTTTTCTCTCTTCAGTTTCTGTCATCTTTAGACTATATAAAGAAGTAAAAATGTGCTGAGGAGACCATTTAAGTTTTTTGCATTAATCTGTCAAGTATATGTGCATGTTTTGGGTGAGATCTTCAATTCCTACAGTTATTTGTGAGGTTTCTTTAATAGGCAGTCTCACATACCTGGTGCAGGGCAAAACCCCCAAATTTTTGTGCCTCTTATGTTTGGCAGTATTTCTTTTGAAATGTTACTACAAATCTTTACCAAAGATTGAGAGTACAATCAAATAATGTACTAGTGCTGTACTTCCCAAACTAGCCTTTCCATCCCCTTGTAAACAGAATGCTGTGGCAGGCACCAGGTGGTTTGCTGCTGGGCTGCTGTTGATGCTTGAGTGACATTTGCAAGCACAAAGCTATTGTAAATAGACTCCTTTCATACTATCAAATGGTTACTGTAGGAAGGAGTTAGTCAAATGTCAAATAGTTTTCTGCATTCAGATGTTCAGTGTAACCAGGATTTTGAAGGAAGCTAGAAAGACCAATCTATTTGTCTGATGTCATGGAATGATTTGATGCCATTTTAAAACTGGACATAAAGATTTTAAATGGTACTGGTGTTTGTATAAAGACAGTGCTGAAAGAAGCAGACAGCTGGTGCGAGGCGCACATGGATGTGAGAAGCCAGATACGACATGCTGAGTATGCATTTGCAAAGAGATCCAGCTGTAGTGAACGTGAAGCATCTGCTCTTTGGTTTAAACACTGTACTTCTATTTCCAGTGCTCTGTGGTCTTTTTTTTCCCCCTCTATATTAGCCACTGGAAAAAATACAAAGCATGTGTGTTCAAATGCATATGCTTTCCTGTGAGGTGTTAATTACTGCACTAATAGATCAGGAGCCTTTTTTGCTCCTGCTCCTTCAAAGTAATTCATTTCTGGAGAGTGTAGCACACCTCAGCTGTTCTCATATGCTCAGAAGAGAGACAAGGAAAATGAAGTGCAAGTTAGAATCTCCCTGAGGTTGCTTGTCTTTTATTGTGGGAACTGAACAAATTTGTCCACAGTGTAAAAGCACAAAGGAGGTGAAGGTGGTCAAAAGGAAATGAAGCAACATGAAGTTCAGACTTTGTCTTTACTTTTGCCTTTGTATTCACTCATATTCATGCGGAGTTGTAGGGGTTGGAAGGGACCTCTGGAAATCATCTAGTCTTACCCCTTGCTAAAGCAGGTTCCCTACATGGGAAGCTGTTCAGACAGGTTTTGAATATCTCCAGGGAAGCAGATTCTAAAACCTCTCCGGGCAGTTTGTTCCAGTGCTCTGTTGCCCTCAAAGTAAAGAAGTTTTTCCTCATGCTGGTATGGAACTTCCTGTGTTCCAGTTTGTGCCCATTACCTCTTATCCTCTCGTTGGGCACCACTGAAAAGAACCTAGTCCTGTCCACTTGACTGCTGCCCATTAGATATTTATAAGCATTGGTAAAATCCCCCTTCAGCCTTCTCTTCTCCAGACTGAGCGGCCCCAGGTGCCTAAGCCTTTCCTCATAAGGGAGATACTCCAAGCCCCTCATCATCTTTGTGGCCCTCTGCTGGACTATCTCTGGAAGTTCCCTGTCTTGAACTGAAGAGCTCAGACCTGGACACAGTTCTCCAGATATGGCCTCTCCAGGGCAGAGTAGAGGGAGAGAATAACTTGACCTGCTGGCCATGCATGATGCTGACCCACTCGTGATACTTCTCAGTGTTCAGAAAGATGCACCAAGTGAGGCAGCGTGAAGTTGCCTAGCAGACCGGGTTGTTGCCTGGCACAGACTAGGTTGTGCTTGATTTCTTACTTTGTGAACCCAAGTGGTGTGAATACAACTGCTCTAAAACATACCTCTTGCTTCCAGGGGCAGCCCTTTGCTGAGAAAACTACAGGTACCTTTTGATTTAAATACATGCAAGGACAATAAAATAGGAAGTTTATAATTAGCCTAGAACCTGCGGCTAATGCTCATCCGCAGAAAGTGTGATCAGGAAGATGCTGGTGAAAATCGTCATATTGCTTTATGTTCAGTGTTGTAGGTACTCCTACAAAATCATTCCCCCTCTAAGCTTCGGAAGTGTGCTTGACCTTTAAAGTCTATTTATAACGATTGCTTTGGAGGCAGATTAAAACTGCAAATAAATCTGAAAACACACCAAGTACAATTTGACTCTCAACATTGGGAATTATTAAGGGAGGATCTAATCCATCCTCTCTTGAATGTGTAAACAAGTTTGCGAATTTCATTTCACTTCTCAGCTTAGAGATAACTTTCAAATTAATATTTATTTTATTTTATTTTATTTCAATTTAAAGTAATATGGTGTTGTAAGGAAGATTTGGTCAACTTGGAAAATCAACAGAATGAATCTGAAAACACATTTCCCCCAGTAACTTGTTCCATACAGTATAATGAAAAATCAACAGCTAGTGCCCTACAGTCTATTGGGTCACTGTTTAGATCAGATTTTAAAATTGTTTTGTGTATTAAAATAGAGAACAGTGCTGAAGTAAAACTGCTCAATATTTTGGACCTTCCTGCTTGAAAATTTTCCTGAAGTTCTCTCACCTACAGTCCTATCAAAATAATTCTAGCGTCTTTTTTAATCACTCATTTGTCCTAAGCAGATCTCTCTATTTTTAGCTAACCTTTGCACATTTGACAACGATATTTGGCTATTTCTCTAGTTGATAAAAACCAACCAACCGAATAAAACCCAATTCAGTTCTCTAACAGATGTACTGTCCCTTCCTAATTGATGTCTTCTGCCAGTTTTTAAAGTGTATTTGTTAGTCCAAGGTACTAGTGAATAAGTGGAATAATATGGAACTTTGTGACCCTTTTGAAGGGTCATTATACATTTGCCCTATGTTGTGTGGAATGTAGTTACTCCTTTACCTTGCTTTTTAAGAATTTGGCAAGGCCATGTCGTCCTTCTTGAATCATCTCTTGATGAAAAGCAGACCGACGTTCCTAATACTAGGATTTCAAATTCCTAGGAATTTGTTTAACCTATTCAAGGAATCAATTAATTCTCAATAACGCCAACTTTCCAACCTTTCATATCCTTTTGGGGAATGAATCTGGAGGTGGTAATGGGTGGGATTTTCGAGTTTCAGGAAATTGAACTTTGAATGACTTGAACTTCTTTCAGAGCAGCTTGCACAGCCCTCATGAAGGAATTTTTGAAAGAGAGAGAGAGAAATAATACTGGGGATTTAGAGTGAAGTTTAAAATATTTCAAATCATTGTTAAGAGAAGAAAACTGCAAAGAGATACAGTTCTCTCCATCTCTTTCAGACAAAAAATGCCAAAGTGTGACTGACACCTATTCGGAATAGGTGGGAGACTGACTAGTTCAAAGCCATACCATCTGAAATTCCCCATTTTAGAGAACTGGATAAACATGGAGTTAGGCAAGCAATGACTTCTTGCTCCATAGTGTTTAATCTTCAGGAGGAAGTGAATGAAAGAAAGTGGGTGTCTATATATCACTTTGAATGAGATGATAAATAACACGGGTAAGATAACACTCTGCTGTATCAACAAATTGCACCTGGCAGACAGTATCAGTCTGGATGGGGAGATGTCTTCAGTATTTGACATCTGGCAAGTTATGATCTAAAAAATCAGGTGTGGTGCATGTTAGAGCCCTGTCTTGTCTTGATTAGATGCTGCTGAATTTATCAAAAAAGATCACAGATAAGACTGGAACTGTGTGGAAGAGTTTTAATTACCCAGGCACACAAACCTAGAGCCGCTAAGGCAGTGCCTCCCTGCTGCCAGGTGAAATTCTCCCCTGGAGTTTGAGCCCACGTTCCAGATAAAGCATGGGACAGCTAAGGGGGGCAGGGGGGTGAGGGTTATTTGTTTGTCTCTTTGTTTTTGCTAGACATCCAGCACGACTTGCGGAGAGGAAGGCTTGGCCGCAATCATGTACTTACCAAAATTTAGGCACCTTGTTCCAGGCAGCCTGCTTTGTGGAGTCATATAAAGAAATACATACGTGTTTTCATACGTATACCCACACTGGGAACAAGGCAATTTCTCATCGCCTCTTTCCCTTTCGCAGACGTGGGACATGAAGAGAGCCGTCAGTGCCTTTAAGGCACCCTTGGTCCCTGTCCCTCAGGAGGTGCCTGCACTGCAGGGTCTGGGGCTTAGCTCCCACTCCGTCTGCTCAGCTCAGCTTCACTAGCACAGAGGCTTGGGAGCTGTATCCTCCTTTGTTTCCAGAGGGTGCCTGGACTTCAGGGTCATTGCACTTGAAGCTGAAATGTGTTTCTAGGCTAACAGTTGCACACTGGGATTGAGCTGACTGTGCTCCTGCGTGTCCAAAATCAGATGTGACTCCAGATCAAATCCTTCAGGTTTTCTTTCCTCAGGAACTGAGATGTGGAGTTAATGATGAAATCTGGGTTGGTGTCTGTGTCTGTACTACATGTCATTGTGATATAAATCAGCAGGCACCCACAACTGTCACCTGGTCCTCAGCAGCAATCCCAGTGCTGAAATGCAGATGTAACTGTGGTTGTCAGAGGTGTGAGCTACCTCTCCTTTTATCAGCGATGGCTCGAGACTGATCCTCTTGAGTTAAACTCAGCTTTTCTTAGTAAGATGTGAACATTATATTTAACAAGGAAAATAAGCTCTCTCTGCTCTTGCATGAACTCTCTCGTTAGAATCACCATTTCACTATATGATGTGAGAGAACACACTGGGGCTAATTTCTCATCATGGCTCATTGACAACTGAAGAGCATGATGGCTGTGGTTCCAGTCCTGTGGATACAACACTCAGTTTTCCAATTTATATTGTACCAATCACACTGACATTCGAGCACCCTGCAGAGTGAAGCTGGAGGCACACCTACCACATTCTTCTCTTCACCCAAAGGGGAAAGGAATTGAGGAAGCTGCCATAATAACAATTACTCCTACAGGCTTATCATTCTGAGGAATGAAATAATGTATGTGGCTCTTCTGTCAAGTAACACTTAGTGTTACATAGTTAACACAAATCGTGTTACAGTAACTGCTCTTAGAAATTCCTACTGTGCTGACTGATCCATTGTATTACGCATTCATAGTAAAGCAATCCCTGGCCCAGAGAACTTGCAATTAAACATAGCACTGACAGACAAAGCATTGTCCCCAGAGTATCTATAGTGGATTCAGGCACAGGTCATTAATGTGTTTCATTGCCTAACTACCACCGAGGGTTATAACAAAGTCAGAGATTGAATCCAGATTGAGTCCTGTTCCCATGACTTAACCACAAATACGCCTTTCATCTCTTTGCCTTTTGAATGCTCTTCAGAGAACATCAGGTTCTACAAACGCATCGTGTGTCCTTCGCTGGACGAGCCACCTGCCAGCAGCTCTCCCAGGCAGGCAGAACTCCATCAAACAGATAAAACTGAAATCTTAGTCAAGTTTTTTTTTTCCCCCTCTTTTTTTTTTTTTTTTTTTTTTTTTTTTTTAAAGGCACTAAGCCCTTGAGATTGGGAATATTTAAAGGCAATTTGCAGAAGTCTCTTCTTCAATATGGTAATGAACTGAAGAATTGAAATCACTTAACTTCATTTACAAATCATGAATATGTATCAGTGCCTTTAAATGAAAGGAGGACTAAAACAGATATAGTGTTTGTTCAATTCATTAGAAGGAAGACAATTTATCAGGAGTTTTTTCCACTCTTAAACCAAAGCTATATGCAAATTTAGGGAAATCAAGACCTCGCGCTAATTCTACTGCATGATGAATATTTTTATAATCCTAATTAGAACCAGTCATTTAGTTCAGCAATTTCCCCCAATCTAGCCAATTTGAAATTAAAATAGATGCCTTGATTACAAAACTCATTAGCAAAGAAGCACCCTTTTCGCTAACCAGTTCATTTGGAATGCACAAACTGAATGAAATGAGGAGCACTTGTGTTGTCAATTGCCGTAAGTGAAGTGAGCCTTAATTGTTAGCATTGTGAAGTATTTGTATTGCTGCATGTTTCATTGCAGTGTAATATATCATTCATTAAGTGTAACAAAAGTAGTTTTTAAATGATTTAATTAAGTGATGTTGGTGCACCAGGTAATTTTTATAAAGTCAAATGTTACAATTGTTTGCGTTTGAAGCATTGATGGGCATTACTGTCAGAAGGAAGATGTATGAGTCTTCATTTATCACTCTGATTATGGTAAGCCTGGCAGTTTTAATAGGAGATGAGAAATTAAATTACGCGATGTTGGCTCCACTTCAGAAATGCTCAATGAATTTTGTCCTAGAGAAATAGTGAACTTTGGGCTTGTGGTGATTTGTGGTGGCAAAAAGAAAGTAACTGCTCGTGAAACTTGATTTAGCTAGAACAGACTTTCTTATTGCTTTTTATTTATGATATAGATACTTCATGAACAGGTTTTACTTTGAAAAGGAAAATATAGAGATAAATGGAGTGAGACACATTTGATGCTTAAATGTTCTCTGCTGCTGAAGGAACTCAGTTTATTGTATAAGGAAGCAAGGATCCAGTGTTTTATTCCTGGACAATGCTAAATCATAACTGTATATTGATTTTATCTGAAGCCTAAGTGTGGCAAGGGTGGTTATAAATACAGCAGATAGGAATAAATATGAGGTAATGGAGTAGGTAGAAGAATAAGAACATCAGGATGTGATTTATTTTACCTTACTGTAGAGATCTAAAATGTAGCAATGTACACCTGAATTGGGTGTCAGGGCTGTGTGTAATAGTTGGTGATCTACTGGATGGTGTTTATTGATTTTTGGGACCAAATGTAGGTGACTATTGTAGAATATGGTACCTTAGGCCAAATTGTATTGGCTAGAATTCAATTGACTGTCAAGGAAGTAACTCATATTGCTGAGATAGAAATATTTGCCATATAGATATCTGAGATTAAGGGATATGATTCCAATATGAACAAAGCAACAAAAATTGAGTTTTCCAGTTTCTGCTACCGTGCCTAAGGAATATAATGAAGAGATCAGTATATTCCTCAGTATTCCTCCTCCTGTACTGGAGGAGGGAGAAAACAGGAAGTGGAAGTAATAATGAAATTCTCTGTTTTTTGTTCCTCTGTATTGGGATTAATTTGTGTAGGTATAGGTTACCTACTAGACTGCTTCAGTGGAATGAGATGAATCCAGTAGCATTTCTCTGACCTTTATTTTGTCCTTTTATTTCTTTATTTCTTCCTATTTTCCTATTTTTGCCTGATCTGGTGGCACCAATAAGTCTCCTCTAAAACTCATTGAACACAATTAGGGATTTTACTTCCAGCTGCAGAAAGAGCACAATTCAACTGTTGACTCCAATTAAATGTCTACTGATGCTGACCATGGAAACCTTTAGTCTGGTGTCCTTTTCTGTCACTGAGTTGACTCAATGTGGTGCTTGAGTTTAGAAATGCTATTGACTATTCCAGGCCCAGGAACAACAGGATTAATTTTACCAAAAATACTACAAATAAAGTAATAGAAATGTGCTTGTGAACTTCTGTGAATTGTCATCAAAATTTCACTTTGAATAGCACTGCCTATAAAACGTAGAATTTAGTAGAAAAAACGTAACCCTGCCTGATGTCAGAGCAGTCAAATGCTTTAGCTTGGACCTACCTTTAAGACTTTGCGTAAGTGCTTTCCTGGATTAATGCCAGTAAGTGAGTCTGCCTTTACAAATTAGAGTGTGAAGTGGTTATAAAGACAGTCTTTCACTATTGTAAAGAGCCTGCAAAGACATACTAGTAATGTGGGCATAAGGGCTTTTACTGTTGGCATTTTAAGTAGTTTGTCTCTCATGGATTTTGCTATACTCTCATGTTTCTTTAACAGTTCAGGACATTAAAGCCATAGCCTGGGGAAAGATGTGTCTGGGAGCAACTGAAAGTATGACCAGAGGCATGTAGAATTGAATACAGAGGGACACCATTTAATTTCCTCCAACCAAGTGTGCCTTCTTGAAGATGGCAGTTGAAAAGCTGTTATGTTTTGTTAAACAGGAAGGGTCATGTGTTACCCAGAAGGATCAGGGGCCCAGCAGCTCCCATTACTGTCAGTGATTCAGATGGTTGAGAACTATGGGAAGTCTGCCCAACAGGGACTATTCTTTCTGTCTAGATAATGGTGGCATTAATTAGTATTTGCACATTGCCTTGACAATACTAGACCTCTCTGTGTAGAAGTATTGCACATTAGGATGGCAGTGGGCCACTTAATAAAGACAATATTTTCAATTTTTAATGTCATCCAGGATGAATGACTGGGATGACATAGACCAGTGCCCTTATGTAGTTAGCTGGATGAATGGTGCTGAGGGGAGAATATGCTGTCCTTCTCCACCATGCATGCACCTGCACATGCTTATTTGCTACATCATCAGTGAAATGAGGCAGTCTGTTAGGGCGCATTTTTATGTGCCAGATCAGGAGCTTGCAGTCAGGAGTGGGAGTAGCAGGCCTGCCTTTGCCCTCACTTTCATCTCTAACTCAGGGCTGTTTCAGCTTCTTATTAACAGCTCCCTGAACCCTTGACATATTTGCAGAACATAAAAAAAATGTTAGTACTAGGGAAAAGGGTTAAGTGAACTGTCCAAGGATGGGAACAGTATTTGAACTGTATGTGTACAGTCTTGAACCCAGTGCAGAGCCTTGGTTGTAGTTGGCAGTACTGAGAACCAACGTGCTTCCCACTACATTACTTCTAGCAGCTATCATACCTTTGTTTTAAGCTGCAGTTGATTTGAAAGCTGGTAAAGTTGCACAGGGCCCAGCGTAGCCATCAGATTGTACAAGTTGACCTTAGAGCACACAGAAATCTCCGAGTTTATTTCTATGATGGTAGTATCTGCCTAGTGCTTTCCTGCTGGGCATGGCACATCCATTTAACAGAACACTCTTACTGTATCTTATCTGTACCACTGTCTTCTCTAAGTCTGTTTATACAGCTGACAGGTGCATATCTGACAGCCAACAAAACAAACTCCACAAAAAGTTCACAGACAGGAGCTGACATTTCCTCTCTGCTACTCTTCTCTGAAGTGCAACTGGATTTACTAAACCCCGGGATGCCCTGGTGAGCGCTGCACCATGCAGTTGTCAGCAGCTCCCTTCATGCCGTGACCAGAATCAATCATCTCGTTTACCGAGGAGTTGCCTGTGTTATCGCAGTCCTGCCCAGCTTATGTTGCCTTCCCCTGTCAGGAGAGGAAGACTGAATGGCTCAGGAATCACGGCCATGTCATTGCCAATACAGAGGCAGAGTAGGTGAGGCAGTGAGAAATCTAGAGGGACAATAAAGCACAGGAAGGTGTAGTGAGTTGTACAAGCTTAGCCAGCTAACCAGTGGCAGAGCTGTGAATTTACCCAGGCTCCTTAAGTCATGCTATTTTCCTTTCCACTGGCATGGATGACCCTGTAGAAAAGTTATAGGAGTCCCTCTTGCAACCTCATTCCTCCCCAGGCTCCATACACTGGTGGAATTTCCAGCACAGCTGGGATAAGAGCTCTGTGTAGGAATTTCATACCAGCAGATGCTGTAATTTTAAACGTACCACAGGGCAGAGAGGGCCCTTTGTTTATGTAGTAGCACAGCAGTATACTAAAAAGCTCACACATTTCATTTCAAATAATTTAGTGGCTATTGTGTGAAGCAGATCTCTGTAATACTGGAAGCTGGTATGTGGCCCCAGTTCTGTTTCAGATTTTTCTTCACAAATAGGTTTCTCTGTCTCTCTCCTCTTAGTGAATCACTCCAAACCATCTCTGCCTCCAGTGTTTGGTTTCAGCAGGTAAATGGACCATGACCTGATCTAATAGCACACCTGAGCTGGTTTACAAAAGACGCATGCAGTCACATATGTAGCAGCTGAAATTGAATGTGGGTCCATTGATTTTAGCGGGGAAATGCTGATTTAAGTCTGGAAGATCTGGCCTGAAAACTTGCATTGTATTCTGTTCCCTTGAGGAAAAAAAAGATAAATGTAGTTTACTCCTTCCAGCGTGCAGTATTTTTTTCCCAAAAATCTGCCTGCTGAGAGATACAGAGTCCCTGGTGGGCTCATCTGCCTGTGTGTTAAGCTATTGCTTATGCAAAGGTGGCTATTTGTTTCCATTGCTTAAGCTTGATATATGGAAATTCACCTCAGCTGGTATTTTTTTCCTTCTGATAGTGGCTGCATGTAACAAATGTTATTCTGGAGCATAAACTTGCCAGGGGCACAGCCTGAAGTCTTCTGACCCTCAGTAAGCAGGGCTGTTTCAAAAAGTTGCATGCTGTCATTGGTAATGCAGTGTGGATTTCAGCTTTTTATGCTCATTGCCTCAGTGGTGAAAAAGTAGACTAGTGCATGGATTTTCTGGTCTAGCACCTCAGGGTTACTAATCCCAGGGTCTTAGAAGTCATGAACTGGTAATGAGTTGGGCAGAAAGAAAATCGGGAACATGTTTGAGGTATTCTGGTTGTCCTCTCTTATATTTCTTCAGATCCTTCTGTGACTAAGGACAGGTTGGGAATGTTATTTTTCAAATGCTTCCTCACAGTCATGAAGACTAGAATTTCTGTCTTTAAAGAAAAACAAATAAACAAGAAAAGGCCAATATTTCCATAAACTGATTCCAGCATTATTCTGCTGTGGTCCATTTACCTTTTCAAGAGAGCTCTTTATTCATCACTGCAAATGCGGCTTGTCTTCAGTTCCGTTTTGGTCTGTGTTTGAACCTGGTCTTCCATATAGGTTGTCTGGGAGAAGACTAACGGGTTGCTTATTAGTGGGTGTGCATATCTGTGTGCAAGTTTGGACTTCTGCAGTAGAAGCCCCACAGCAGTTTTGTGGCACTTACAGGATGTTCTTCCGCTGTAATAAAATTCTTTGGGTTTGTGTTCAATTGATTTTTATAGGACCACGGGTGGCTATAAAATGAAAGTTAGGGCATGTTGCAGTAATATTTTGGTACATCCGAAGTGTAGTGGGTGTGATAAAAGGAGGAGCTGAGGGACCAAGATGAGGAATGAAATTTTTGAGAAAAGGACAAGTGGAAAAAAAAAAAAAAACAAGCAATAAAACTCAAAGCTTTATAGAAAATTCTTGGGTTTCTTACAGCAAAGGAGGAAAACCTGATTCTTCCCACAGCCACATACCTTGGGCATCTCATTTTTTGCCACAGGCTCAGTCATCATAAACCATCTGAATTTGGTAGCATTTTATATTTGCAACATTGAAGAGAAAACAGCACGTACAAATAATGTGTTAGCAGAATATACTGTACCCAAGGGGGCTTTCCTGCCATATAGTAGGAACACAACAGTGTCATCAAAAGTTTTGCTGCCAAATCAGGACTCTAGTTTTGTCCTCTTACAAATGCAGCTCTTGCTGCAGGCCAGTTGATTTCCTTAGATCTCAGTGCAAGTCCACAAGAGCTATGCATGCATACCCAGCGGCACGGATATGACAAACCTGAAAGAGGTCTCCAGCAAAATTGAGTCTGATGTTCCCCATCCAGATGACCTGTGTTTTTCTCTAGTGACAGCATGGAGAAGGCTGCTTTGTTTTTCTTCTGCAGCTTTCCCTTATCCCACAAATTATGCTGTATAATCACTGAGAAGTCTGACTACCTTCAGGAGTTAATGTTGCTTTATATTGATGAACTCATTGTAGACTATGCTTGTTGGCCTTGATCAGGCTTGCTTCCCATGTCCCCTCATGCCTCTGCTCTGTGAGGTGGATTGAAGGTATCTAAAGTTTGAATTAAATGGGGTAGAGTTGAGGTATAGTCACCACATAAAATACAGAGAGAGGTTAGGTAGGAGCATCCTTTTTGTTGCGTGGTTTGCCATTGCAGATTCACTTATTCCAAAGGTACAATTTTCCACTGTTTGACTGCAGGAGCTGGATGATGGATGAATCAGAGTTGACAGTGTAAATGGTGTATGCCCAATAGCCCTAGGAGATCCCTGAAACATGCGAGTTTCTCATTTGGTGATTTTTCTGGCAGTGATGCCTCAGTGCAGTGACAGTTTCTGCTACAGCTGTCAAGCTAAATTGTTCCTGATGGTGGTTGGTATTTGCAATGATGCTGTTCATTTGGGTTCCTCCTGTGAACATCCGTATGCTGCCCTTCATGCTTGTGCATGGGTGGTACTTATCCATCTCTGCATGTTTGGATGAGGATGAACTGAAGCGCTGTGAAGCCCAGGGAGGACACTGTCTCCTTTTGTTAAATGAGACCACTTGATGTTCAGGGTATAAGAAAGAATTACTCCACCACATTTTAAGAGTGTTACATTAAGAAGAACACTGGAGAACATTTTCAAGCCAGCAGAACACCTGGCAGAGACCAGAGCTGATTGAGTAGAAGGAGGTTGAAGCTGAGGAACTGTTTCTTTATTATGTAATTTATTCAAACTCACAGAAGCAAGTTTGCTTTGGCACTTGAGGCATTCAACGAAGCAGGACATAATGGACCATTTCATCTTAAATTTTAGTTCTCTTGATTTATTGTAGGACAGGATATGACAAGTGTGAGGTAATAAAGATGGCCTGTAGAAGTTGGTGTAAGAGCTGGGATGTTTGAGTAAGAGATGGTATTTGCTGGAATAAAGCTGCACCTTTAGCACTATCAGAAGTTTTCTACCTTTTATAACCTTTTTACTCATAGAAATTGTTTCACAGTCACAGATGTCCTACAGGCAGCATCTGTGTTCAGTTTTGAGGGGCACCAGACTACCTCTGGCTGTAGTGGGCTTTGCTCTGCTCGCTGTACTGCATGGGACCAAGTCTAGGGTGTTTGTGGGGACCAGAACTTTACATAAAAGGATTCTTCCCAGTACAGGACCTGTACACCTCCTAGACAGTGCCCATTCATTCACTGTAGTTTCCCAGAAACCTTTTTGGATTGCATCTGGGGCATATCCATGACCAAAAGGTGTAGCGTGGTGTTTTGTGGCATCCTGTAGATGTGTGCTGTAAGGCCCAGCCAGCAGGATCGCAGCTAGAGATACCAGTTGTGCCATCCTTCCTGGCTTATGGGTCTCTTGTCCCTTTGCAGACTGTGTTGCCATTTGAAGTAATGAGACCAGCTGTAAACTAGAAAGGAAATGATTAAAAATTAGTATTTGCAATTCTGGGAACTCTATCTAGGAATGTTCTCTGAGGGTTGGTAATATCAGTCTCTGCCTTTTCACTCACCTGCCTTTTCTTTGTACTAACTTCTTAATTTTACCTCTTTTTGTGAGCCATCCAGTTTATATCCTCTCAGAGTTTCCCATTTGCTTGGTGTTATCGCATTTACATATGGATAGGCAATTCTGTGCTTCCTTTTTACAATCTCTAGAGAAACTCTGTGTATTCAACTCTCAGAATCTGTCTCCTTGGGTCACTTTTTATTACCTTTTTCTGACTTCCCTCAATGTTGTTTGGCACCTGTCCTTGCGATGCATTTCTTGGTGTGTGCATCTTTGCCTCAGACTGAGTGAAACCCATGCCAAGGAGAGCAAAGTGGTTAGCCATTGTGAATGCACATCTGGGCTGATGTGCTAATGTTGCTGAGCGGAGTAAACCCCTCGAGCTTCACAGCTTTGATATCACGCGTGCTTACAGAGAGGCTGCAGTGGTCTCTGCCAGCAGAGAAATGTGGGATCAGAGCAGGATTAACCGGAGCTTCCAAATGGGAGAACTTTGTTTTCTGTTCTGTGTGATTGTTGCCAAGGAGGTGATAGCCTCAGCAAGGAGAACAGCTTTATTTAATTCATTTTTTTTTGTGTGAGTTAGGCAGTGTCAGGAGCATCTCGGCTCAGTGACTGTGGGGTGGTGAGCCCCGTGCTGAGTTGCCTCCCTGACCTGTGAAAATGTGAACGGAAGGAAAACTGAAGCTGAATATGGTGGCAGGGTGTATGTTAAATAACACTCAGTTTAACCTCAAGCAAAATGCATTGCTCTAATTTTGCTCTAATTTTGCCAAAATGGCACTTTCTGATTGAGCTCAGATTAATGTTTCTTTCTTTCTAGCCATGTGAACTTTTTTACGGGAACAATTACATCTCAGAATAAAAATCCATTCAAACCCTTTTACTTAATACCCAGAATTGATGTTTTTTTTCTCCTAAAAGAAATAACTCAACAAAATCCTATGAATTTGGAAGGTATTTTGGTGGTGTGAAGTCTATCTCACTATCCTGGGGAAAAAAAAACCAAAACCTTTTCATTACTTCTTGTTTTGCATAATATGGAGGTTACCCTACAGAAAGTGCCACAGGGGTTGCAAAGGAAGGAGGAAAGGAAGAGTCACGCATGTGATTGTAGCTTTACATCTTGCTGTGGCTGATGTCTGAGCCTCAACTGCTTTCCCTGTTGTAGTATTATGTTTAATAAACATGAAAGATCGGTCTGTAATAGCAATGAATGTACCCAGATGCTTGCGCTTTAATTAAAGGCATATATCATGCAATAAAGCACATTTAAAAGAAAAATCTTCCCATCAGTCATGTAGTTCCCATTCAGTTCCCCTCATTGTTAAACTTTTGGAATATAAGCACTGAATGAGCTTCTGAAGAGGTACAGTGTGGATGCCCCCATAGCAAATAAAATTTTCCATTTGGGGTAGGAGAGCACAGAGCTCCCTGGTGGAGCACCTGGTGGATTCAGTTAGCACAGACCTCAGACCAGTATCTGCTCGATGATGTTTTTAAGCTGAGAAGAAACTGGGCTTCAAAGGGACCAGCTCGGCTCAGAGTGAGAAAAGTCAGCAGCCATAGAGCTGACTCAGTCTTTTGTCACTATTAAAGAGCTGATCCTAGGGAAAAAGGGAGTGAAGCAGCAGCTGGAACAGGCCTTTCTCTGCCTCTGGATGCCAGTGGGAGAAATGTTAGCAAAAGCATCACCTAGGGTGATTTGTGGACCCTGGTACCAGGAGGTGGCTCTGCCACCTCCATCCCATTCTGATCTCACAGTCCCAGTGTTGTCCTTTTCTTCCCTTGCATCCCTGCCCCTTCACTGTCTAATCTCACACTCTGCTCTGCATCACTGATGTGGGAAATCAGGTCCCCATGCACCACACCTTGCTTGCTTTGTGTGCTAGGTCTCTTTCTGTTCTTAGACTCTGGTAGGGTTCTTTATCAGTTCCAGGTTCTCCCCTCCCCCCCCCCCCCCCCAGTATCTGCAGTTTTCAATAAAGTTTATTAACTAAACTTTAGTTACAGAGGGATTGGTGGCAGCAAGTTACTCAACCTTAGCCCTCCCCTAGACTCCAGAATTAATTCTGGAGTGTTTGAAATGGCAGAAATTAAGGAATAGTAAAGGAGTCAAAAAAGTGAGCTTTCATTCAAAATGGCATTTCTATTTATAGTACCCTCTGCAAGTTGTTAAAACTAAAATATTTATCTGAGATGTACTTTGAGTGACCAAAAATGAACATGATTTTTCATCCAAATCTTTAGTTAAAGAGAAAAAATCTGAAAGTAATGCTTTTCATCTTGGTTCTGGACAAGTTCAGCATTTTTGGGGCTGGGAGAGAAATTAGAGGAAAGAGAGGCTCTTTTCACCCAGGACTGAAGCATGCCTTAATGTCTTTAGTGACACACATTTATGTCATCACTCCTCTTGCAGCTCTATCTGGACTTCTTGTTCCACTGCAAACGAGTCATGCAGTGGAAAAGCAAAAGATATGCTGTGCTCTCAGCAGAAATGGCATTTTTTTTGGCGGAGTATACTCAGTACCAATTAGGCTTAAGAGAAATTGCAATGTGAAGGTTTTTGAGGAGACATTTTTTTCTACCACCATAATCCAGTTACCGCTTTATCTTGGAAGTGAAGGGGAAAAGCAGAGAGAGGGAAGTCTTGCTTTGAGCACCTGCTTTAACCAAACTCAACTACTGTGAGTGGACTCATCAGATGAAAGCACTTATGTATTTAACTGTAAAACCACGAAATGTAAGATTGGTGTACTGTCTGGTTGGTTTATAAGCCAGGTCTGGATTGAGCTGTATAATTACAATGTAAAGTTCAACATTTCCAAAGTTTTGGGGGTTTGCTCAGAAGGTCCCTGACCAATTTTTTATAATGGTGTAGTTGGAGTGTCTTTTTTCCGAAGAACCACTTTTGCCAGCCAGCATGTGAAATATTTCAGTAAAAGATTTTAAAGTGCGAAGAAAAATTCCCATCTTCTGATACTTTTTTTTTTTCTGTATGAGAGAGAGGATACAAATACATCTAATATTTAATTTCTCTCTAGACCAGATTCTCATCAGAAGAGTCTGTTTCCATTGTGCCTTTTCCTGTATAACATCTATAGCAAAATGAGCGGCTCTGGTGGGTCTTGGGCATGCAGCACTCTGTGGACACATTCTTTATTCATGCCTAACAAAGTCTGGTTGCTCTGTGCTAGAGAGGAGCCTTGGGCTCTAATGAATTGTCTTCATGCAACCCTTAATCACCTGGAAAAGAAATCAAAGCGTAGAGATAAACTGGTCCATTTGTTTTCATTACAATTACTAGTTTTTACAACTCTGTGTAAACAAAGTCCATAAATATGGTGCTGGTAGATTTCTTTTGCCTAAACTCAGCTCCACCAGCTGCTATGTTAATGTTTTGGCTCAGGAAGCAGGATGTATTTATTGTTTTTTTTAGTGTGGAGCTGACAAGGATGTCTTACTGGACAGCTTGTGGCAAGAGAAGAAAATGAGAAGCTCTCATTAACCTTCTCTGGAGGTCCTGAAGAACTTCCCAGCTTTAGATTTTCTGTGCAGCCCCAGCAAAGCAAGGTGGTATGGAACAGGTATTTCCCTGGGAGGTTGTGAAAGGAATGAGTACAGATGGTGTCATTATTCTTGAGCTGGACATCAGCTCGAATATGACAGAAGCCTTCGTGTCTCATTATGGTTTCTGCTTGACATTGTGGAGGTGCCTCACGAAAGCTCATGAATGAGAAGTAGTAGAGATTGTCACAGGGATTCAACTGGAGCTGAATGAGAAAGACACCATTTTCAAACAGTGAAACAATGAAACAAACCAAAAAAGAAATAGTATTTTGGCAACTTGGAGTGTCAGTGGTAAATTCAGCAGAAAACATGGTGGCTACATGGATTTCATCTTCAGATGCAGTCTTACAGTTGTTGACTAGAGATGGGTATAATTTTAACGATGAAAGAAATAACAGAACTGTAATTATATCTCATGTCCTTTTACTTGCTGGAGCACTTATCTCTGACAGTACAGACCCCTTTATTCATTTACTTTTGTCAAGTAAGGGCAACCATATTAGTTCATTCCTACATCTAATTTTAGTTGCGAAAAAAACATCTTTCTTTGCAGTGGTTGAAGTGAGAATCATCCATCTATCCTGTACAGAATGTTGTTCCAAGATATTTCAAAATGTTTCCTCTCCTGAAGTATGTAGGTACTTAATCTGCCTTTAGAAGAAGCCTGATGTTGTCATCTCCTGAAACATCCTCACTGCAGTTTGAGTTGATTATGTACAGCTATATTCCTCCACATGGTGAATCTTCTCTGGTTGCTTTTAGACAGGGCTTCTTTGTTCTGTGCTATCAAAGCTGAAAAGTACTGTGACTTTCTCCTGCAGAAAGCTCTTTTTCGTTCTAGAAATGAACTTTCTGACATATTAACGATAGCCCCTTCTTCCCCTTTTGTAATTTCATTTGTAACACAGTGTAGACAGAAAACACATCTTGCAAATTTCTGAGTAGTTAACGTTTTCTCAATTTCTGAGCCTTTAAATCTTTTCCAGTAGTTGTGATCTTTTTCTTACTTTTCTGAGTTAAGTTTTGCAGATCACTTGCATGCAGTCCGATTTCCTACAGAAATGTTGACCTGATTTTATTTTTCCTCTGTCCCAGTTGGATTTCTTGGCAGGAATCCTCCAGACATTCTGTAGCTATTTCCCACCAGCTCTAGCTAAGAAGGTGTTAGCTTGCTTTTGTGCTATTCTGGTGTCAGAGCCATCTTTTCACAAAAGCAGTCCAAGCTACTGTTTGGGATCATGCTTTTCTGAGCACATGGCCGGCCTGTCTGGTCTGCCCCTCCTATCATGTTACTGCATATCAGCTGCTGCCCAGTAATTACCCCTAGGCTGACTTTCACCCTGCTGGATTCATATGAATATATCATGCCATCTTCAGCTGGACGTATTGTCTTGAGGGGGGAAGCATCATTTTGTGCGTAGTATATGAATTGTTCTTGTACGTACATATAGTCCAGCTGTTATTGCTCACTCTATCTGACACCATTATTTGCAAGCTCCAAATGCACTCCAGGGTTGGCTGGCAGGCATGGAACTATTGAGATTCTTTCCAGATGTTTGTTCAGGCCAATAGTCCTGATTTCATAGCAACGAAGAGTGATTTTATTTGGATATCGGCTTTTTATGTGTTTGTGATGCCCTAATTCCTCTTTTATGTTTGAGCAAGAAAGCATATCAATATCAAATTTTATGAATTTATTTAGTCTGTTGTATAGATTGAGAAGCAACAGACATGACATCTCCAGTGTTTTTGCTGTGGTAACCGTACCCAGACTATCGTATGCTGACCCTTCCCTCACTCCTGCTGAATCTTCAGTCTCCTGCCTGCTTCACATGAGGACCAGGCAAGTCAACGTGGGCACAGGGAACCTAATGTGCAATCTGTAGTGGGGGCACCTCCGTCTGCACTAGTCAGTGGGGGCTACTTTTAGTGTCTATGGAGAGAAGTGGAGGTTTCTAAGGCATGAGTAATCAGCCATTTCAGAAGTGTATTTTGGTATAGGAATTGAGCTTTGGAAGTATCTGCTTCGTGCCTGTTTAAAAATGACCCTTGGTGACTAGCTCACGAGTGACTAGCATCTGAGTGACTAATGTCAGGGGACTGATCTGCTCCGTTTATTTCCAGGCTTTTCCTTCTTTGCTCATTTTTTCCCAGTCTCTTCAAGTGGCATTTAAGTCAACCAGTTTCTCACACTGCTTCTGTTTTGAGAAGCTGGACTTGAGCAAAATATCTACTTTTTTCTAGCTATTACTGAGAAAATAAAGCATCCCAAACATATGATCCCAGCCTCAAACAATATCATGCAAGCAAAAGTTGTGAGCCACCCTGAGAGTTTCTACTGGAGATCTAGAAGAGCGTGGAGACTATTTTCATATGCAACACCGTGTGCGTGTGTGTATGTATAAGATCTTTCCTTTCCAGCTGAGTTGCTCTGTTTCTGGCAAGTTGTACACGTTCATGGCCTAGAATGTGACATTAGGGATAAAGGTCCCTTTTTAAAGGTCTTGCTGCTTATCTCAGGAAAAAAAATATCCGTATTAAATGAAATGTTGTAAGCATTACTGGAATTTGAAGGAGTCTGCTTTTGGCAGCTGCTTATTCAAACAGCCGTTGCTGGGATAGGCCAAGTGCTATGGTGGTGGTTACTGAAGTGCTTCTGTGGTAGGTGTAGGATGGTGAGTTTGTCTTCGCATTAAAAATTCAATTTTGTCACTTTTTCCACAGACCAGGACTTAGTCCTTCTGCTTTGGGTTCTGCTTCTGATTGATTTACTCCTTAGTCAAGGCCTCTGCGTGGTACTTTTCAACTGTGTCAAGGCATAAGAACCAAGTTTCAGTGAGGCTCAGCCCGTCCAAACACTATGACCTGCAGTGGGCTTAATTTTCCATTAATCAGCGCAGGTCAGATAACACAAGGTAGCTGCAAAAAAGGCATATGCTCATGGCACACTGAAATCCATATGTCTTGTGAGCTGATGTGTTGGAATGGTCTGGAAGGTGGAAATGCCAAAGATTATTTATCACTGAGGAGCCAGGGCAGGGCTTTAAAAAGGGAAAATCTTGGCACCATGCAAACCTCATTTCCTTCCATCACTTGGTATTCAGCCTTAGGTCAAATTAATCTCTATTGAAATCTGCTGTACTTGCCACTAAATTTGTTGTCTCATCTAAAATGTATCTTTTCTCCCATGAAGGGAGAGGAATGGAAGGCATATATGCATACTAGAAAGGTCTTTATTATGTGTTTTATTTAGTTATTCAGTGTTAACTTTTGCATCTGTATATAATACCATGCAAGTGAACTGGTCTGGGGATACCCTTCAGGAGTTTGTTGTCATACAACAAACAGCTTTAAGACTTAATCATCTGGTTAAAATTCAAAGTGGATGTCTAAAATAAACAGGAGAATAAATAAATACAAGTTATTCAAATTAATAGTTTAAGAATGCATAGAAGGAGAGTGTCTACTTCTTTAAGGGTATCTGGTCAGAAAGGAGATCCATGAAGCAGGTAGGACACCCAGGGGCTGGGTGGATGTGGTGGGTGGACAGAAGGGCCATGCCAGGTACTAGAAGGTTCAATGAATACGTATCCTCCTTATCTCTCTGTCTCAAATCACCTAAAGGCTGCAAATACAATTTAATCTTTCTACCATCAGTCTGTCTGAGATTTAATAGAAAGAAGGGAAAAAGTACTCAGTAGTTGGTCTCTGGTTTTTAGCTTGATAGAGAGAACGATGTTCCCTGAATGAGGCACAGTGGGAGAGACGAGTAGCTAGAAAGAGATTGTGCCTCCTGCCACTGAGCTATCTGTAACTACTGCTGTTAAGGAGCTGTGAAAGGAAAAGAAATGCTAGGGGCAAAAGATAAAAGAGAATCTATGGAAATGGATATAGTTTGCTAATCCTTTGTGCTCATGGTGAGAATGGTTAATCTGTTATGGAATACAATAAGGTTGCTGGTCCCACTTACTTATGAACAGGAGTTACTGAGGCTATGATTTGTAAAGCATCATGGATCAATCTGCAAATTGTACATGTGGTCAGGATAGGGAGGAGAAGTTGTTTCATGTGACTGGTGCAACTGAGTCTGTGTGAACAAGTCCTCATATGTGTGAAACCGTGTTAAATGACACAAGGAATATTGCTGGCAGGTACCAGGCTAATGCTAAGGCAGAGTTCTAGTGCTGTCCAGTTTTACTCCTGGACTGTGAATTTTCAATAACTCTCTGTAAGAACAATGCTAATCAGGATGTTCCCTCAGAAGGTAGTTATCTTAATATTGATGTTGAATTAATAAGTCTATTCTTAGGTTTAGATAAGGAATCCTCTTTTCCCAGTTCCTTTAATAAAAAAAAAGAAAGAAATAATAATAAAAAATCAATGCTTTATTTTGTATCTAAGGATAATTATTTTGGGAGCAGAGGTTTCTCTACTTGCTTTTTTTTTTTTTTGAGCTATCACTGTGATGGGTGACCAGAAAAGGAGAGGAGGTCCAGATAACGTAGTTTTATAGTGCTGTATCTTATCTGGTGACAATGCCAAAGAAATAAGGCCAGATAGGAAGTCTGATCTCCTGTAGAACACAGATCAGAAAATCTTTCCTAATAATTCTTACCACAAGCCCAATGATGTTGGCTGAAGCGAAGTCTGCAGAAGTAGAGCTCATTTTGACTTGAAGATTGGAGGACACCTGTTTCTACTCCACAATGTGCTTTATTCACTGACAGCTTGAGCTATCAGTGCCAGAAATGTTCTCAATTTGCAGAAAAGCAAAAATCTGATTCTTTAGTCTTTGCAGAACTAACTGTGTTAGATGTTTGATGAGTCTCTTTTTGAGTTTTCTTTTGCTAGTTATGCAGTGCAGAGACTTGACTATGTGGTCACGTGCAAACACAGTAAGAATTAGTTAGCTGCCTTAAGGTGCAGACACTGCTTTAACAGTCCTTCCCTGTCTCCTTTGGTAAATTGTTCTAGGGTCCTACTCTGATGTTTCTGCTGGGTCCTTGTGGTCAAAGATACTGATCATTCAGGAAATTTCAGTGCTCAGTGCAAGCACGTATGGTTTATCTCCCAGACACAGTTATCCATCATAGCATAGCCACAGTTCACATCGCGAGGTTGTGAACCCTTCTAATCTGAACATGGTCCCGCCTCCTATTTTTAAATTCAGTTACTCCAAAGCAAATGCACAACCTTAACTCAGATGCTATCATTTTGCCATTAAGAACCTAAAGTTTAAATGTTACAAACATATAAGTTTCTTGGCTCTGTTATCTACCTGCTTAGCCTGCAATCAACCCTTATTCTGTTAAACCAGAATTTATTTCAAATGGAATTTATTTGAAGTTCCCTTCAAAACACTGTTATTTCTCCATGAATGTAAAGCAGAGTAGCTATTTCTGAAAGTGTAGTTTATTTCTAAAAAGAAAAAAAAATCTCAAAGTTGCAGGAATACAGCTTATGCATGGAATTGATTATGAGTGTGTGGGTGATAAACTAATTGGAGGATGGTGTTTGTAGTGTTAAGCAGAGTACATGCGAAGTGAACCTGTGTCTGAGACTGTGTGGAATTGCATTAGAATTAGGTTGCTGCACCTTTTGCTACCCAGAAAGACACAGATCTATTATTAGATTGAAAATTCAGCATTCAGGAAGTTTTATTTCACTATCTTGAATGTTTAACTGCTTGACCAGATGGATTCCTAGCCTATCTGAAAATTTAGACCTTGCTTGTTCTGTACATGGAAGCTGTAAATTAGAAGTTTCATATTCTTTCTTACACTGGAGAGGGATGTAATCCTCACCATAAAAAGAAATCACAGCATGATGTTGAGTATAGAGCCACCATCTACCATATCATAAGAATGTTAACTAATCTCATTTATCTTTCATTCTAACCAATGATAGGAATTTACATGTCATCCATCACCTGCTTCCTGTTGGGCTGAAAAAGCTGGGGGACTGCCAGCTTTCTCAAATGGCAGCCAAAGAGAACGTGCTGACAGCGGAATTAGGAAGCACAAAAATGTTTGAAAATGTTTTGGAAGAGCCAACCTGTTTTTAGTCTCAGTAGTGCAGTTTCGGTTAAATATGAGAGGAGGAGATTGTCTTATTAGCCATCACCGGCAGTGAGACTGATAGATAACTGTGCAGTACAGTCCTTTCCTATTCTTTAATCTGAGCAAATTCTAATTCTTTATGGAGCAGCAGCCCTTCCTTTTCTTGCTCAAAGTTTATGCTTCTCTCTCTCTCTGTCTTTCAGCTGTACAGTTCTACAGACTTTGGAAGAAAATGGCAGCTCATGCATGAGAGGGTCACTCCAAGCAGGTTTTACTGGTGAGTTTTGCCTCTGACCTTGTTTGCTTTCAGCATATCATAAAGAGGTGAAGGGTATTTAATTTGAAGACATTGGTTGTTTTACCAGAACACAAAATATGCTCTTGATTTTGGTTATGATTAACATTGTATGCTCATTCCATAGTATATATCTTGCAGAGCTGTAGGTGCATGTCTCCATGTTTTTACCACTTTCTTGCACAGTATCACCTGGTGTATTCAGGAGATTAATACAAGTCTTTTGGTAACTGCAGAACTCCTACTTCTTTTTTCATATAGCTGCTCACACTAACAGAAGAACTGCCCCAGTACTTCAGTGGTAAATCTATGATCATTAGACTGTCTCTTTTTTCACTCTTCTGAGATCTTCTTTGACCTGCAACACAACCTTTGCACAGAGTCAGCCACTCTGACCTGCCTCCTTGTGCGAGCCTTTGGGAGAAAGAATGGCTCAGACTCTGCTTTGAATCACCCTCTAAGGAGCCAGTTTCTTCCTACAGACTTGTGAGAGCCCAGGATGTGCAAAGTGTTTGCTAAAAATTTGCTTTGTGACTCTCTTTCTTTCCTCTTCCCAACTGTTAGTATCCAAAATTGGAAGAGTGTCTTAAAAACAGAAGATGAAATATACTTAGTTCCTATCTCCAGGCTCCTCTTTTTCAGATGCTGCTTTTCCAAACTTCTCCACCAGTTGAAGGCTCAATAATTGACTTCAGAGAGGGAAAAGAAACCAGCGGTATTCTTCTGTAGTTAAATCTAGGGTTTGGGGGTTGAATCAGTATAAATATTGTACTACGTGCTAGATAATGCAGTGAATGTGAGTATGTAGAAGTGCTGATTTACAGTATCTGTGAAAAGTCAAATAAGTGCCTTGTCCTTAACGCCAAAAAGATGTGATTTTTAAGGAACCAGAGGCCCTTATTTTGAAGAGTCAGTAATAAAAAGGACTTGGATGATTTAAGTATTGAATCCTTCTTGTGAAGAACAATGTAAATATTTTAGAGTGAAATCCTCATTCTTGCTCATCATTAAAAATGCCTGGAATCCATGCCAAAATGTCTACAGATGGAATTTGCAGTATTTCCACACCTTGCAATGGAGAAAGATGTCTCTCAGGTTTTTCAAATTGTGCAGGTCCTTCTGCTAGTCTCTTTAAGCAGCTTTAGTTTCCCAAATTTAAAAGATGGCTTTTTTGTACCATGTCTGATTTGTCTCTGTGTGCCTTTGAATTTTGGACAGCGAAAGGAGGTGTTTGAACAGGTAGGAAAGGAAGTTGCAAGATTGTAAGTCCCTCAGGCCTGCAAAATATAACAAAGATCTACGCTCTTTTCTGACCATGTCACTGTGGACATTTTGGTAGTGAAGGAAAGGTGGTTATATTCTCCTGGTTCTGGTGACAGATAGTTAACTGACTTATCAAAAATTGTTTGATTTCATCATTTGTGCCTATGGGCACTTGACACAGATGAGCATAGAACTTCTCCAGACGCATACTTCTGTGGAGTAGAATAGCTGGTCCTATGGCATAGATGTACCCTACCCTTCAAACAGCACAGCTGAGCTTAGAGGAGTGACTTTCTTAGTAGAAAACATGCAAGGGCTGACCTGACCTGTGAATAAAACAGACTCTTTCTAAAGGCAATGCTGTTGGTGATGTTGGTTTTGTTTTGTTTTGTTGTTGTTTTTTCTTAATAATAATGGTTAATGGATTATCTCTGTCCATTTGACTCCCAAAGCTGTAGATTTTTCTACAATTTGCTTTTCATGCAGTCTCTTCACTGTGTAGTTTAAATGCTCTTTTTTATCATTGCACTGAAAAAAGCTTCTGTTTCAATTATCTCTTTCTCTTAGAAAACATAAAAGTCTTCTGTTGTTAAAACTGATATGGCACAGATCTAGAAATCTTTATTCCACTCAGAAACAGTAGAATCCCATTGACAATATACTTTCCAAGAGAGTGAATTAGGTTTTTCCCAGAGTGAGACAGATTTGAACCAATTCGTAGTGCAGGGGTCAGAGATGTTGAAACTTTGGAACATAATAACTCCCCTTAGCTGTCTGGTTTTTTCCTTTTGTCCTTTCTTTTTAAAGCTGCAAACTCTGCAGCTTAGCTCTGGCTTGTAAGTAGTGTACAAAAAAGAAATGTGAGAACACTGTAGCTCAAAAATTTGATGATTTCTTTTTTATTAGATTATGGAAGAAGGAGAAAGGAGACATAGTTTAAGTTTCAGAGCCACTACTCAGTGGCCTTCATCAGCCAATAAACTACTCGTTATCAAATGTATTAACTAAAATTTCCAGGAAAGGTGAACTAATGATGAGGAGATACCAAAATCAGTGGTTAGTTGTTTACTTGTGGCGCTCTGTGTTTACTTATTAGCAGGGGCTCCTGTAAACCTCCTCCATCAAATGAATTGATTGTCTGATTTGAATGCAGTTGATCTTGTCTAAGGTAGCCTCTGTCTACCATTTTTTCTTCAAAACATGATTTTCATCTCTCAGACTGAATGAATAAGTTTGTGAAGACTGTAATCCTCACCTGGTTCATAGGATAAGTCAACCTGATAGGGAGAGGTCTTATTTTTCTCTCTGAGACCTTTCCAAATAATTATACCTTCCCTGAGAAAGCTCAAATAGAGAGACTTTAAGGCCAGGAGGAAATTACAGTTGTATCAGAACTGTTGAGGATGGAATGTGAATTTTCACTCAGTCTAGTGAGCAAGAGCTCTTTGGTAGTCCTAGATACACAAGTCTTCCTCTGTGTTTTGCTGTAGCTCTGTCAGGCTGTGCCTGTAATGGCTCCATGCTGGTCAAGAGCAAAGTCCTAAGCTGCAATATTGGCCTGTGGCTTTTTATCCTGGCTCTTACTTTTGACACTTTTTCCTTAGTCTCAGACTTCAGTGCTGATCATTGTGTTCTCATCCCATATGGGTATCACATGTACTGCAGCTTGTGGGACATTTCTCACCACTTCCTGCATCCAGCTCTGAGTTTGTCCATATGCTGAAATTCTTATCTGGGCCACTTGTAGTTACAAAAACTAGGATGTGAGTTCTCTACTTCTGTAGTAATGATTCATTTGTTAGCTACACCCACTGATGGCAGTGGCACAGCTTGAACAGAATGTGTTACTTGATATGATTACAGGCATCCAAATTTGGTTCCCACGTGCCTTGGCCTCAGATATTTTAATAATTTAGGATTCTGTAAGGCTGGAAATAGGAGCTTATGCTAATGTGCTACAGAAATTCCCAAATCTTTCATCACACAATGAAGTGACTCAAGATAAAGAACTTTCCACTCATGCTGATTCCAGTTAGAGGCATACTCAGTGCTCTTTTCTAATACGTATTTCTTCAGTTGCCTGTTGGCCCTGCTTTTTTTTCACATGCTGTGATGTAAACACCTGTGCTGACATGTGGAATGTTATAAAAAGTACAGTCCATATTTTGTATGGTAGGAACTCTGTGGAAGTTTCCTTGACTATGAAACCACATGGTGTGTTCTGTACTGAATAAGGATAAGGACAGTCAAGTCCTTTGAGATCTCAAGTTGCTTTGCTGCCTCTGTCTCTCCCTTCGGTGGGACATTAGGACTAACCAGATGGCAAGACAACGATTAATGGGGCATTTGCCAAGCCTTGCTGAGTACTTAGCTGGACCGTGTCCTGTTGGGTGACTCAAGATGCCTTTGCCTTCTAACCCCTTGGGTAAGATAGAGATCGGAGAGCACAGCTTTTCCTTGCTGGCTGTAATGGTTGAAGTACTCAAATATTGTCATATCAAGTGCTGCATCACTGCATATCCATGAATGAATTACAAATACTCAATGACACTAGAGAGTTAAAAGATACTTCAGTGGCTTATACAGTCCTTTTATTGTCTTATGATTTTATTCTTTAAAATGCAGTGTTCCACAAGGTGACCTATGTTTTCTGACTAGTCAGCTAAATGGCTGTCAATATCATATGCTGTCCGTCTGTCTTTGGAGGCCCTGCCTATGTTTGCTGAGCAGACACAGTGACCGCCATCCTGTGTGGATGTCATCCTCTCCTGCCACTCTCTATGCTAATGAATGAGGCCTCTGGTTGTTTTGGTATCAGTGAGTGCCGGTCCCAGTTGTTTTGAACTCCAGGGATTAGAACCTAGGAGAAGGAAAGAGACTGTGATTTACCTTGGATCATGTTTTGGAGTTGTGTGTTTTCTGTCAGTTGTTTGAGGTACAAGACAGAAGGGCTTGAAGGCCTTTTCATCGTGCTTTGGATAGAAACAGTGATAAAGTTAGCCAGTGTTTTTTTATGTGTTTGCAGCTTGAATTTTGTGAAGACTATGGCAGAGGGTGATATGGATATCTGAGAGCAAAGTAGCAGGAGATAAGGAAGTTGTATCAGTGTTTCAAAAGGTTACAGATCTGCAGATGGGCAGAGGTTTGTGTGTTTTTATTCCTCAACTCTGTGGGAGCTCTAATATTTCCTAATCCCTGTGCCAAATTGGGTCCACATGGACTGTTTCAGGAGCCATTCCAGAAGTGATATTTGGATACAGCTAAGGTTAGCTTTACTTCACTTGTTTGCTAGTGATTAAATGGTTAGTCAAATATGTGCCTGTCTCTCTTGTAAATCCCACTAATCATTAACTACCAGATGGTGTCATTGCATACTGCTTGGGAAACATCTCTGAAGTTTTTACAGCCAAATTTAGTGTTAAGAAAGTACAGTTTTGTAAATGTCAAATTGACTATAAATTAATCCTGCAGTAGTGTTTTTTGGAGTTAAAACAATACTGGACTTGGAGCTATGAATAAAAAAATAAATAAATCCAGTTTGCCAGCCATTGGTAACACTGCCTGTAGCCTCATGGAGGCATATACACAGTGCTTATTCACTTTGACTACGTGTTGAGGACTGAACAGGGACCTATCACTCCTGTAAGCTGCCCTGGGTTAATGACTCATTTGCCTGTGTTAAGGGACTCATTTACTATGTCCTGTGGGTGGGAGCACCTGGAAAAGGTTTTCGTCCCAGAGAGTGATGCTAACATAAATCCGGAGTATGCTATTCAAGCCACCATGACCAGTAACTGAACTAGGTAGGATAATTTTAAAATTCTAGTCTCCAGCTCTGTAATTAGGGTTGAGGAGAGAGACCTTCTTAAAAGGTCTTGGCATATATTGAAAGATTTCTTGCAGGGACACATTACTTAAAGATCACAACATTGTGGTAATAATAAGAGCAATTTTATTTTCATCTTCATTCAGAAGATGAACAAATGGGGTAACTATGAGGACAGCGATTTTCTTTTCATTCTGTGTGCTACAGTTAGTGCAGTTGGCAATACAGATTTTTAATGTTTCCAAATATTAGATTGTAGCTGACTAGCTTGTGATTACGCAGTATGTCAGTGGCAGAGATAGAAAAGAAACTTGGATGTAAGAGTTGGATGCATTTTATTGGCTGAAACATTTTGTGGCTTTTTTGTTTGTTTCTTTTAAGTTTCAAATACCAATATTTTAGGAACCTATGTAAATAGGGGTAAAATATTTGTCAAAAACAAACACCAACAAAAAGGATCCTCCTTAAGTGGCTGACTTTTTGCATGTCTTTTGAAGTGATTTTTAAATTTGAAATAAATTCTTATTTCAGTATATAAATGAGGTTTTAAAATTAAAGTAGAGAAATAGTGAAGTCTGCAACAAAGTGTCTGGATAGAGGGATCCTGCCTCACCTTCACACCTGTTTTTTGTGATGCAGAGCATGTATTGGTTCCTGTTATCCAAACTAGATGTTCAGGACACTCATTAAGTATTTCTTTATCACTGTGATTGTTAGCATACAAGAGTGACTAGCAAGGTTTGGGAAGCCTTTGAAAGTTTTGTATCTTGCTTTCTCTATTAACATATTTTCCCTCAAATTTAGTAGTATCCTATTTCTTTCACTATAATTGCTAAGTCTTCTTCCAGGGACCTTGTGACAGATTTCACGGAGAGCTAAGAGAGCCTAAAATCCTAAATGACTCTAAGAAAATGAAAATCCTTTGGTTTCTGTTTTTGGAAAATCCCACAGAACTGTTCTACAAAGACCCCATGAACCCTACCTGTTCTAATGACTTCAGCTTACAAAGGACATTTCATACAATTAGTCTCTTGCATTGTGAATTGTAGTTCTAAGCAGTGGCTGATACTTTGGAAGAACTTCTAAAGTATATACATTGCCTGTTTTTTTTATTTTTTTTTTAATTTTTTTTTTTTTTTTTTGTGATTCTTCACTCCTTGCTGCTTGCTTTCCTTGGAAAATAAACATTTGACTTTTGAATGAAATCTTGTGGATGCTATGCTGACAGGCTCCCTGGGCTCAGAGCTGTTCTAATAAGAAAGAAAGAAAGAAAGAGAAAAGCTTTCTGGCTACACGGAATGTGTGTAATCATGAAGGGAAATAATTTGAAATACTTTTAAACCCCATGAATTACATAATAAATGAACCAAAATAAGAACACCACTTGACAGCAGACTTAGAATTCTGTCTAGCACCTCTGGAATTCTGGCTCTGATAGAATGCAGCCGGAATGAGCTCTTTCAAAGGTGACGTAGCAATCTCTAGGAGAGATATTTTTTGAATAAGTTGCTTCTGAGAAAGATTTTTATTCTTAACCTCCATTTTCTTTAGAAAGATGGCACAAATTGGAGGAGGAGGTACTACCCTTTTCCACTAATGCAACTGTGGATGACTTACATAAATACTGTTTGGCTTTTAAAATTTCTGACTTGTTGTAATTTTAGTGTAATTTGTAATTTTTTTTTTTACTTTAATATAATGCATTTGGCAGTGTCTTTATTTTATAAGACTGGAAAAGGAAAGCCTGAAATATTTCTGTTCAGTGGTTTAAAATTTGCTGCCTACTACAAAACGTCGCACTTCGTTCTACAGTTCAGGCTTTCTGCCATCTAAAAGCCTTATGATTCGGTCTCTTATCTATCAGGTTTCTTTATGTCCCCAGGGTTCAGTCTCATCTCTTATTTCCCCATTGTAAATCTTGGATCCATCTGTAATCCCCCACTCTCTCATGACTGACTGACCAAGACTGGAGCAGACACTTTGCAAGAAAAGTCTAAGGAGGAATTGGTCCAATGCTTCTCCCAGTTCTCTGGACTGGATCCTAGTACCATGTCATTCCAGACAGGTGGAAGGATCTATTTCTTTCTCATGCAAGAGGATGCCAAATAAGACGCAATGAAAACCTCATGATCAGCATTGGAAGCCTAAATGCTGTGATGCAGACTTGTGTGGCATGCATGGGCTGACTTTGTTCTGCTTCTCCCTAATGCGTGTGAACTCAAACACAAATTAATTTCAGTCTGACAGTAACAGTCCCAGAATAATTCTGTGTGATACTTTGTAGGAAGCAATGATGAAAGCCAGCTCCTTCTAATTAATATATTGAATAATGCATCTCCCTGAGGCATATGGGGATCTCCCATACTGTCATGGCTTGGCAAAGCAAATTGAAAGCTAGGCTGCCAGACTGATGGTATTATCATATTTTGTGCTCTTTGGCTAGTGAGGAATATTCTCCTAATTTTTCATGTGCAATTTGGCTTAGGTTTTGGCCTTTGGCTCATACCACCACTGTTCTGAGAAGACTGGGAATGATCTTTTTACCTGCTTTGATTATGGACATAAATTTTCAGGCATTTAATTCAGCAGCAAAACATCTGCTGACAACAGAGAGCTGAGCAGCTTTCCTGGACATAGCCTCCCCACTGCCCCAGGCCTCATCCCAGATGTCCCACTTGGATTTCTAGAGACACGTTTTGGTGTGAGTTCTTACAGCTCCTGCCTCTTTGCAGCAGCTGGGGCTGGAAGCATTCTTGCATTGGAGAAGGATGCAATCTAATGGAGAACTTATTCTCAATAAGTGAATCACACTCATATGGGCCATTTTTGCTTAAAACTAGAATTTCAGTCATATCTCAAAGCTCCACCGGTAATTTTCTCAAAAAGAATCAGAAAAGACCCAGATAAATTTGACTTCATTTCCCTGAACTGACTTCAACCTCTCAACCTTTGGAAGTTTGCCTGCCATTAAGTTGAACAAAAACAGTTGTTTTATTTAACAGAAGGAGCTGAACCCATGCCGTGCAGAAAGAACAGTCTTATCGTGGCAAAACAGACAAGATGTTTCCGCATTCATTTAAATGTGAGTCATTTGTGTTGCTCAATAACATCCATTAAAGATAAGGAGGTCCCTCTTTATGCCTTCTGCCTGTTGGAAATTAACAAACCCTCTTAAAACGACAATTCATCAGCAGTTATATGAGGCAGAATTTGTTCTCGGCAAGAGAAGAAATTGAAACTCCCATCCTTACGTTCCTTGGCATTCCCCCGAGCCTCCTCTGTAGAATGAGATGAGTTTAATTTTGCTATTGTTCAGCATAACAAGCACAAAGCTACATCAGAACGTAAGAGCGGGAAGGAGTATCTTATTAGCTACGCCACGGGTTCTTTTAAATAATGTTGATTCAGTAACTTGTCTCTTGCTGATCATATATAGAATAAGGATGAGAAGGCAGTGAGTGAGGCTGTTTTACTTGCATACTTGTAGCAAGCTAATTGGAATAGAAGATAGCAGTGGTTATCGTAGCTCTGTAATTATCTTATGGATAACTGTCCTTCATTGGGCAGAAGGCAATAAAATCAGATTGTAGATACATCTTCATGTTTAGTGAAATATCAGAATTTCTGTGGCTGAGTTTCAGAGAAAGGTACTAACCTGTGACAACTGGAAAAGACTTGAGGAAATAATAAATAATACCAGCAGTCTTCAAAGCTGATTGCAGTAGGTCTGTGTTTTCTCCTGCAGGATGACATCTTGCTTTTTATTGGAAAAAAAATGAAGAAAACAAACCAGAAACCCTGCCAAGTCTTTGGTCAAAGAGTACGGAAAGATTCTTGGGTTTTGCTCTCAATATTTTTGGTTTTCAGGTTTTGATTGAAAATCATTGAGGAAAGGAGACATGTTCCATTATAATAATGATTTTAGGGACAATCTGTACTAGTGCCTCCCTAAAGCCATTTCTGGATCTGCTGTATTTTCTCCAGAATTCTTTTTCTTTCTACAAATCATTAGATTTGAACAATGCATTGACACTTTGGAATTTGGCCTGAAGCTAGAAAACAGCAGAGTATTACATTTCATTTGGCCTTGTACTTCTCTTTCCTCTTCTTGCTCATTTATAACAACAGATTAAGAACTTGACAAAGAGCAGCTCTTTGTTCACCTACAGCTTGGCCATCCATCTTCACTTCTTGTCATGTACGTAGCACATACTCCTGTTGTAGCACTCTGCCGTGAACTTTCTTACTTGAAAAGGGGAGAATGCTTTGAGGATGGTGGCACTTTTGAACTCTACTGTTCAGAAGAATTGGGAGTGCATTTTGTACTCAACCTGCCAGGATGTTGGACATCCATCCAACTTGAAGCAAAGGAACCCACAAAAGCTCCATGATTTCACAGATCTCTCCTACTACAGTGTCATTCTATCACTAATGGACAGACATGCAAGTAGCCTTGTTTTTTTTATTTTTCTTCTCTTCGTGCTGTATCTGAGGATGTCTGTGTTTTAAATGCAAACTTATCTTGTCACGAGATACTGGGTTGTCATGTTTGCTTTTACCCATCATAGACACAGAGGCACGCTGTTTCTATAGAAGGAGCCTGTCTTTGCAGATCTGATTGCTACCAGAATGCTTTTTGCTTCCTCCTTCTTTGTCTTGTCTTCCCCTGTTGTTGATGTTGGGACAAATGTGTATCTCACTCTCAGCAGCTAATTGAGTGTGATTTTTTTTGGGCAAGGAGACACATTGATGCAGTTACACTTGCTGGTGCTGAACAGAGTATTTTATTCTCCTCCTTTGTCGTTCTTCTCCTGTCCCGCCTCTCCCTCTTCTTCTCTACCTTTCCTGGCTGATTTGTAAAAGTCAAAGAATGAAATAAGCCATTTGTTCTCTTCAGGCTTGTGTTTGAAATACAGCACAACAATGGTCAGAAAAGGTTTGCTGTGCAAATCTGTTTTTTCACAATGCCTTTCTCCAAAATGCATAAACTGAACAGCAAATTTATTTCTGGAATGTTAGACGTTATCCCATGGTGATTCTTTGCAATATTCTGCAGCAGGGAATGTGAAGACTCATCTTTCCTTAATTAATACAATGTACAATGCCCATAGGCATATGGCGCTCATCAGCATATCTTATACATTCTGCCTGTGCCAAGTTTCATACTGGCATCCCCTCTTTGGACAATTTAAGTTTTATTTTTATTCATCTAATGCTGCATTCATTTATTAAATGATGCGCTCACACTAAAGCATTTCAGAAGCACTGTGTTCTGCCTTGGACTCTGTTAATAGCAGAATCACTGAGCCTTAGCATTTCAGGCATGTCATATTTGCAGTTAGAAAATGTTCATACAAATGAGGGGAATTAAAAACACAGTGAACTGAGAATCCTTATTCTGGTGTAAAACATTGCTTGAGCAGATTGCATTTAGGATACTTTTGATAGGAGACAAACTGAGAGCAATGAGTCTTCTAAGCGTTCCCTTCCATGGAGGGAAACAATAACTCCAGCAAAATCCTTGACTGCAGGACTGGCTGATGGTTTCATTGAACATATGTTTTGCTTTTCTAAATTGAACGTAAACATGGTTGATTCATGTTTCCTGAAAAACCAAAGCAATAATCTATAGCGATTCCCAATCTGCATGACTTTCAAAGGAAGATAGCCAAGCGCTGAGCAAACATTAATTAACTGGACTTCATAATGTAGTAGGCGCTAAACTCATTTTAAATCAAATGCAGGGAAAGAGCTGAAAGTCACTCAATAATGTCAGTGATCAGTCTGGGAACAGAAACAAAAACTCTGCTTGAGTTTCACAAATTTGTGCAAAGCACAGCTGGCTAGAAAATGTAATTCCCCTGATATATACCTTTTTTTCCAAAAAGCTGCAAACAACAACATCCCCCCTCACATAGATTTTGATCACTGAAATGGCTTTTGTACAAGATATTTTCTATATTTTCATTTTCCCCTTCCTATGCTATTTTCTGTGCTCTTTTCCCCTTCTCTATTCCAAACCAAAAAGGTTGTTGAGAAAGTAGACAAAGCTGAAAATGTGTCCTTTTTAATGCTTCAAAAATTGATTTTTATTCTTATTTCCTCAGAGGACTTGAAATCTAAAATACTGGGGGGTTCTGTGAGAAGTGTCCTGTCCTGCATGCAAAACAGAATCAAATTATCACATCCTTTTGTTGGAAAGTGTTTCAGACTTGTCCACCATTAATTTTGCAATCCTCTAATCGCAGGCAAATCCCCTCTCTACTTTCTGCAAATGCTTTTCTCAGAGCCTCGCTGTCTGTATTAGATGCGCATGGAGCAGGATGGATGGTATATTGTGTGCTGAAGCTTTGAGATCTTCAAGACGGTAACATCTTAAGTCAATGAGCAGCTGCTGCTTTACTTCCACCATATCTGCTTTTACATACCCTGGTTCAGGTGTATGCTGATGGGTCAGGGGCAGAGAAGCAGCAAGCTGCATGGGAGCAGCTTATTTAGTTTGTAAGTTAGCAGCAGGACTGTGACTACACCTGGGAGCACACTCGCTACGAGTGCTGCCTTGACATAGCTGACAGATCTGCTCCCCGCATGAGCCTCAGTCCCCAGGAGAAGTTATTTCTGGCACCGCTGGGAAATTAAGATGCCACCTCCAGCATATGTTCTGCCGGTGCTGCTGGAGCTTTCAAACCTTGACAGGGCTGCGAGTAAGGTTCTTCACCCTTCTGCCCACACACTTTTTCATGATTGTATCACAAACTTCAGTTATGTTTATTGGGATTCATAGTATAGGCAAGGTAAGAAATGCCAGGGGATTTGAAAGAGCTAAGACCTATTAGCTAGATGAGAATTAGAGAGGAATATTTGCACTTCCTTAGGTTTTGGTATTAGCATACAGAGTAAAGAAAAATGTGATCCAACAGTGGCTTTGTTCAGCTGATTAATATCCTTTAAAGTATTCTCAGGTTCAGTGACATTTCTTTCGAGTTTCTGTTAATTTCTATGAAATAAAGAGTCACCTTCTTTTATGCAATGAGAAGAGGGGCTGAAAAAAAAGTTTGTGCGCAGCAAAGCCTGCTGTCTTGTGTGGCTTCTCTACTGATATGCAAGGGGGTTGAGTTTAAATATCAGCCTGTCCCGCAGGCTCGGACCTCTTTCCTCTTGCTGCACTGTTATGTCCATGAAACTTGTAGCAACTTCTTAGTTTTAGGACCTGTAATCCATGATGAGTTGGCAGAAAACTGGTTTAGATGTCCAGCATGTAGTGGGGGTGGGATGCAGGCAGTCAGGTGCATGTATGCACATATGAACACACAAGCAGAGATTGTGAACACACAAGTTTTGTTTCCTTTGATAAACCAGGCAGACCATCTCCTCAAGATGAACTAGGACATTGGCTCTGCTGGAAAGAAATAAGCTGAGAAAAAACACTTGGCAATTCTTTTTTTGTCTTATCTAGCAAGCTTAGTCTCACAAAAATTAGTTTCGCTGATGCCCAGAACTGTAGCATCACAGAAATTAACATGGAAAAGATGTAGGAAGCTCCAAGGACCTGGATCAGATACTTTCGTACAGCATCTTCCTGCCAAGCTTTTTTTCTAAGCTTTATTTCAAATATGCTGTGCAAGGAGGTACTTTATCCATGACTCTTCAGAGCCTTTTCACATCCTATCACATCCAGCAGTGTCTCCCCTGTTCAGCCACAGAGAATAATGCCATATTTATGTGTTTAATAAATGCGTTCTTTCTTCAACTGTATGTATAGTTTCCCCAACTGTATTTGTTTATTTTATGTTGTCAGCCTGAGTGTATGTAGTTTTTGTGTGCACTGCCTGTTACTTGTGCATAGTCAGTACCTGTGGGATCTAGTCCTAGGCTTGACTCCAGTAGATAGTAGGGAAATACAGAGAATCCCCTTGGTCATCTGAAGGCAACCTCAGTTCTTGATGCTGAGGGAAATCTGATGTCACTTATTGATACCTCGGCAACACGATGGAGAAGGCAGTCAGTTGGCCCATGTTGAAAGGGCTTTTGTAATTCACCAATGGCACTAAATGTAAGAAGATCCACATCAGCTGAACAGGAATGGTCTGCATCCATTTCTGCTCCCACCTGCCCTTTTTGTTGCTTGGATGAGTTGGTCACATGCGCTGCTTGCCTGGCACCATCCACAAGTATTTATTCACTTCTGGAGCAGGGTACAATTAAAATTGCAACAGGCTAATAGGCAACATCCACTAATTTGACTGCAGTTGCCTAAAGCAAAAGGATGTGTTTTTCTTCCTTTACATATTATTACACAATGAATGTACTTTGTTCCTTCCTATTTCCAGTCCTAATGCACAACATCCTGCTAAGCAATCTCCATCTGTTTCCTCTGTCTCTGGATATGAGCAGTCACAGATGCCTTTCATCTGACATCCCAACCTCCAAAAAAGTCTCTCTGAGTTGTCATATTGAGGAAGTTTCAGTCCATTTTAAGTTTTGTTTTTGTTTTCAAAGCCAGAGTTGCTGAATGCTGTCTTGACTGGTCCAGAACAATGCATGCTCCTGTGCCACGTGCTCAGTCTAGCACTTTCCAGACCAAGTTTGAAAGCCTGAATGTTGTGACTTGTTTTTTGACCTTATTATAAATCCTTGACTCAATTGTTGCTGAGTTCTAGTGATAACTTCTTCCCACCCCCCATGTGAATGGGTCCAGGAGATAGAGAAGCAGAGTATCTCTTATTCTCTGTTGATGGTTTAGGGAGGTGGGATCAACAGCAGGTAGTCTAAATTGCTCTGCATTTTTGATCTAAGTAATGAGAGTAGTTAAATCTCAGTGCTGTTCTTCATCATTAATGCCTAATATCTGGAAAACAGGTAGGAAAATAGGGCTTGTTCCAGGTAGAGGCAATGGAGTTGGTAGTATCAGTGAGATGTTCAATAGGGCAGGGAATCCAGACTGAGAGTCTGTGTATTTCTTTTTTCTTTTCTTTGCATTTTTAATTTTGAACTACACAATGTCTTATAGGAATAGCTACTTACAATGCAAAGTACTGTGTTTTCCTTGCCCTTCTTGCTTGCTCTCCCTCCAGGTCAGAGATGAAATATTATCAGAACAGCATAATAAATGTGCATCCATGCACAATGCTTTCCCCTCAAGACAGAGATAAAGATCTTGTGAGGGTCCTGTCCGTCCTCTACCTTTCAAGAACAGAGAGTCTTCTCTTGAAACACAGGGAGTAAAGATCTTGTGAAAATGAAGAATTACTATGAAAGCAAAAAAAGAAAAGCAGCAGAAGATAGAGACCATGTAACCACTGCGTCCTTCCTAATGGAATTCAGAGGTAGTTTGAATTCTTAATTGGCCAATGATCCTGTGTCAGCTGCAACATTAGCTGCAGGCTCCCCATTTCAGAAACTGCCTTTGCAGCAGTCAGGGAACATGTCAGCAGGAAAAAATGACCTTTCCTGTCACTTCTGGCTGCATCCTCTTCTCTCAGCATTTTTTCATCTGAGTGGTGATAAATGAATAGAGATGGTGGAGGATGTTGATTTAGCATTGTTTGTTACAGTGCAAGTGCCCTTTTTTTTTTTCAGCCCAGGGCCATCCAGGGCAGCAGCACACATGGTGCATCTTGTGGAACTTGGTTTGGTTTGTGCACATCCAAAACAGAGCTGACCCTAGAGCCTGAGGTATGATCATATAGCAGGAAAAATGTTTTCAAGCTACGCTTAGGGTTTCTGATGGTTGTTAAATACTCCTTCCTTTGTAACTCTCTAAAATAGAGCTGTTTGTCAGTCAGAGAGCAATGAAACTTCCTTCCCAAGCAGTCAGCTCTGTGGGCTCCACTTAATCGTACAGAACACGCAAGGGAAAGTGTAAGTCACAGAATGCTGACATCCTCCTCATCGTACTTAAGTTGCTAAGTTGTTTTTGTGCAGTGCATCCTCCAAACGTCCTTCAAAGAGAGAAGGCATGAGAAAATGTATAGCTGCAAAGGTGTCTGTTTTTATCGTTGTATTGCTAGACCTGAGTGGTTGTTGCAGTGTGTTCACAAGACCAGCAGAGTTACCACGCAGGCTGGGGAATAGCTTTACAATCTGTGTGCTCGTTTGCAAGTGTGCTTCAGGACCTGCGTTCACATCTTGCTTTTTCCATTACATAACTTTTTTTGCATTCTTCATGTAAAGCTTCGCCAGTCAGAAAGGACTTGAGAATGTTTACTGAAAACACCCGTGTTCTGGAGGCAGACGCACTGCAAAGCACAGCCATCATCGTTGTGGGTGGGAGCAGACATGAAGAAACAGCACTGATTGTGGATTTGTTTTGCAGTCAGAGGCTGTGAATAGAAGAGAACTGCTTGGTTTGGGAGACAGAAGAACGACTGAAGCATTACTTTACAGGCTTGTTATCTACCTGTAGATAACAGGAGCTTGTTTTGCTTTTGGATCGCAGGAGATTGGTTTGTGAGCTTTTCCACTTGAAGTACGGTGTTCAGCGAGCAGACAAATACTGGGAGGTGCTGTATGCTGGTGTCTTTGTTGTTGTTCTGAAAAGAACCATTGGGCTTGTCAAAACTAATTAAGGAAAGAAGTAGATGGCATTGGGAAGGAAATTCAAGCTAGACTGACATACTTCAAGAGATTCCTGTCCTCCTCTGGTACTTCTGTAATGGGAATTTTAAGTGGAGGTGATCCACAGAGTCTGTATGTACAAACACAATGGTAATCAGAATTTTGGCTTTTATTCAGAAATGCTTAGGTTCCCCTAATTCCAATCACTTTTAAAATGGTTAGCATTATGGCAGGCCTCATACTGATGCTTTTTTCCTGGGCCAGAAGTGGGAGGAACCCAGAGGTGCCAAGGGGGAATGGTGACAGCTTGGCGTTGCTGACATGGCCAGTGGCTCCGTGTAAGAGGCTGGCATCTGGCTTCCAGAAAAACACTGGAGAGTGTCGTCACTAGAGTGACAACTGGATTTACTAGAAAGCCCGCTAGGAAGGGCTATTGGGTTGAGTCTTGATGTGCTCTCAACCTCTACCAAAAAGTGCTGAAATTACCAGTCCCTTTGATAAAGTTGTGATGCACCGATACATCAGTGAGCGTATACCTCCATCCCATTTGGTGTGTCATAAATGAGAGTCGTGATTTCTTAACAATTGAGATTATAATATTTATAGCTACATATGGGGAAAAGGCAGAAGAATTTTGCTATGGACTGGAAAGATGTGCTCTTTCTGTGCACTGGTAATGTATTTTGCTGTATCCTGTAATGTTTTCCATTGACATTTTAAGGAACGTCTTACCTGTCCTACTGCCATTTCTAACTGTGCCCAGATCTTTCAGAAGATTTGACCCCAACAATTACGTGGTCACAGGGACTCTGGACCTTTCTGACATTCTTACTGATAATGAACAGCACTTTCTTCCTTGTGGCGTCACCTTGAAACTGATGGAAGCGATTAAGGAACAGGCTATTTTTCTCTGGGAGTGGAATGATGAAAACCCCCCTGTGTGGCTTTGTTTTTGCTTTGTTGGTTTTTGCCACAGTTCAGTGTGCTGAGAGTGGGTTCGCTATTAATATGAAGCTCTGGTTAATGAGAAGAGCCACTTTCAGTTACCTCCACTCTGGGTCATAGTGTAGCTGCTTTGGAATTTGCAGCATTGGTTGATCTTAGCCGAATTCTGAGACATATGTATGCTTGTTCTTGTTTTAATTGCTTTGTTTTTTCAGCTCCACAAAAATTTATCAGAGCATCTGTATTTTGTATGTCCTTTTTTTTTTTTCTTTTTGAACTGTTTTAGCTGTTGATGCCCCAAGGATTAAGCAGCAAAAGATTGTGATGGAAGTGCTTCGGAGCATTAGGGAATTGTGAACGTTGGTTGGCTCAGAGGGAATCTATTATTTACAATCTACTGTATCAAATTCAGCTTCCACCAAATTAGAAACTGATTTTTGTCGTTGTCCCTTTTTAATCTAACCCCTTGGTTAACTTGGGAGAAGCAGCTCCATAAATCACGTGGACATCTATGGATTTTTTTTCCCCTGCCAGCCATTGCTAGGACTAAATGTTCATCTCCTGGTGATTCTTATCAGCCAGAACACTAAGAATAACATTTCTGTTCTGGGCTTGACTTTCCCTTTGCCAAGAAGAAAATTGTCTTTGTAGTGTGTCTTGCAAAATGTTTTTAGGGAGTAAAAGAAAAATGCACATGAAGATTTGACTTGAGGTGCTCAGCCCCTAAGGTTTAGAGAAACTCATGCCTTATTTCATGATTATCAGGGACTATGACATGGAGGGGATAATGAATAGTGTCTTGCAATTTCTTGTCTGAACTTCACATGTGTACCCCATTTGAAGGAGGAAACTGAGATAAACAGTAGCAAGATTGCCCAGCAAACAAGGGACAGAGCTCATCACACTATTCATCTAAGTAAAACCCCTTTTTAATTTGCTGTCTATAAGCTTTCGTCTGCTGTGTCCTCATCTTTCTTGCAGTATGAAAATAGAGCTCTCATTTTACTGAATCTTGTAGCAGCTAGCTTTGCCACCACAGGAATGGCAGCTGTAGTCTTGCCCCTGTAGGCAAGGGACAGGCAGGCTCATTTGCCAGCACCTGGGAAGGCAGGTTACGTTTAGCAGTTGGCCCCTGAGAGCAGGCTACATAGAAACAGAGGAGACTGCAAAGAGGGCAGAAGGCAGGGACCTACATGCCCGGTATCATAAAGTTGAACTAGTTTTGCTTGCCCTCGCTCTCTGTCCATCTGATTGCAGCCTTTTAGCTCTCCTCTTGACTTCTTTTCTTTTTTTCTTTCTCCCTCCCAGGTCTGTGATGGGTTTGGATAAAGAACCAGACCTTGTACACATGGAAGCCCGGACAGCTGATGGACGTGAGTGCCTGCAGCCAATGTTGAAAAATTGTACTTTGAGTCAAGAATGGAGTGGGAATTGAAATTCACTTTGCTCATTTTGTGTTTCCATTTACATTTTAATTGATAGGAAAAACGTGTATCATGGGGTTTGATGTGAGGCATATTCTTATCCTTCAAACCTAGGGGGAATTCAGAGGCTGCAGGGTGTGTGTCTGTGGAGAGCCCGGGTGGAAGCACAATCTGTTGGGCTAAAGAGCAGTTTGTGCTGTTCACTATTTAGCTGTTTTCAGTATCGCATTTTTAGGTGATACACGTATGAATCATGAAGAGTTGTGCTGCCCGTGCTGTGCAGTACAGCCTCCATGTGTTTCCAGAGGTGTTCACAGCAGCTCGGTTTTACCAAGGAGTCTGAGAAATTGCTTACAGCCAGACTTCTCTGGCTAGGATGTCCCTATGCTGCAGGTACCCTGTGCCTCATTTTGAAAAGACTTCTTAGTTTTGCGTAGGATGTATGAATAGGTCCTCTGTATTGGAAACAAGCCTGGAAGAGTTGCCTGTATCTGAGGTAATACACAGGAAAACAAAACAAAAAAATCTTAACCCCTCATTGAAGTGTGCTGTAGATTCCTGTGGAACTAACCTCCAGCAAAGACAATGTGTGTTAAAGTTGAATTTTTCCACCACTTTTTACAGCGTTTTAGGCATTTCATGCAGGAATTTTAGCATGGTAATGCATCTCCTGTAGCAGAGCCAGTGTTATTCCAGCTCAATGCTATCCAGCTATGGGATGCGTCCCTTTTATGCCACAGGGACAGCATAGAAAGCAGCACAGGACTGAGGTTGTAGAAGATTTCTAGGGGGAAGAGGGTTTCATTTTTGTTGGTTGCAAACTTTCTGTTTCAGATGAGTGCTGCATAGGCCAGATGCTGTGTGAACAAGCTCCTGTCTGTCAGGGTGACTTCTCTGAGGCTGTGGATCTTCCAAAATCATTCATGGGCCTCCTACTGCTATTTAGTGATAGCAGCTGAATAAATAACCAGGCAATAAAGCTTAGGGGTGACAGCTGTTTGTTGAGTATGGGAAAAGAGCAAAACAAGCTTGCAGGTGGGTGGGCAAGGTAGGGAGGCTTCTTCAGTGCTTTTGCTGCTACATATGCTGTTGTAGAGATGCTAGGAGAAGTGGTAAAAAGCAAGTGAAAAAGTAAGCAAGTAAGTAAACAAAATGCTGATGAGGTCTGTTTTCAAACTAAGTTTAAACTTGCTCAGCCAGCTGAGCAATACTGGATGCGTCAAGGCTGTAGATGCTTCATTTGAAAGATGCTTCCCCAGTTCCCAGGCAGCTCTCTTCCTTCGGGTCTTGTTTGCATGGGGTGTG
The DNA here is from genome assembly GCF_002078875.1 of Numida meleagris. Classification (NCBI taxonomy): domain Eukaryota; kingdom Metazoa; phylum Chordata; class Aves; order Galliformes; family Numididae; genus Numida; species Numida meleagris. The sequence goes on along the minus strand of NC_034413.1, from coordinate 11,065,252 downwards.
CTGTTTGTTCTTGTTTTAATGTATAAATTCAGCATTTTGAAATTGGAAGTTGATGGCATTGAGGGTTTCCCTGAAAGTCAGACTTGAATAGTAGTGTCAGCACAATAGGCCCATAGCAAGGCATTGTCCCATTAGGAGGAACCCAGTGGGCTGTGCTGGCCCCGCTGGTGTGTCCCGCTGGGGAACAGCACTGAAAAGGTTCCTCTCCCAGCCAAGCATAGCACAAAAGAACTATGTTGCTCTAATTTGAGTTTTTAAGGCTTAAAACAATATTAGCTTGTGTTAGAAAACACCGACTGCCTCAGAGCTATGGGCTCACCTGGTGTGAAATGGTGCAGCTCTGTGTGCTTAGGAACCGCAGGCTGAGCTTTTCTCCTGGCTGGCTCCGTAACAAAAATGGTACTTCATGCTCTCCGTGAAGTGGCTGAGGCACTTACACCTGCTGGAAAATGGGTCCCTGTAATGATCTCCTCTTGATCAAAAAGTTTGTGACTAAAGTTTTCCTCGGTGGCTGGCAGAAGGAAGAGGAGGTTTTATTAATTCCTCTCAGGTCAGTCTGTGTCTCAGTCACTTATCTGACGCATTAAGAGACATAGATTTGATTATTCCCATTGCTCAGCTCAAACTGGGAACTAGAATTCCTGTCTGTATTGTCCCTGACAATTTTAAAAGTATACAGTTCTTCTAGAGGTGGCGTTTGTCTTTTGCTCTTTGTTATTTTTCCCTTTTTTTCCTTTTAGTGTGTGATATTTAGGATTAGAATCCTGAACATGACTTTTTTTTCCCTTCTCTAACAGTAGTTACTCGTGGAATTCAAGCCCTGATCTAATATTGATTCAGACACTGGAGCTGAGAATACACAGGTGGTGGGACATGGTAGAATATCATTCATCCATGAATGAGTCAGGGCTATCATTGAACTCATGGGGCTAGAAGATAGAAGTCCTGTCCTGTTTTTGTTTTTCCATAGGCGCAGCTTTGCTCCTTGGGTTTTGTCTGTCTGGTCATTAGGAATGTTAACATCTTCAAAAATTATGTTCCCCAGTATCCTTGTCCCACTAAATATTTGCAGGATGCTGTGAGTTCCAGTGCCTGGCTGATCTCAAGCTGTTTCTATCTTTTGCAGCAGATAAATTTTTCACTTTTTTTTTTTTTTTTTGACATCTTGACAGAGCTATTGTTGCTGAATAATAATCTAGGCCTGCATTTCTGAAGAGTAAGTACAAGTAGGGGCCTTGGGTACTGCTACTTTGGTCCGGGTTTAATAGAGGAAAGACAGGGCTGAAAGCAAGAGATCTATTACAGATACAGGGACACAGTCTCCCACCGGTGCTCCTCAGATAGATCAGTTAAACTTCTGATGTTCACTTTGATAATTTCCCTGCTCACAGGTATGATGCAATAAACAATATTTCGATTAAAGGGAAAAGAGTAAATTTGGACAAAAAGGAAAGAAGGAAAAAAAAAACCAGACCCTTGAAAGACGAAGAAGGCAATGGTAACTAATTCCTAAGGAGTAATTTCCAGTCCTCTTTACATTTCTGCATCCTGTTTTCTAGCCATTTTTTTCTCCTTTCCATGGTAAGCTTCCCTGTCAGTTTAATTTTAATCTGAGCCAATCTGCCAGGACAACTTGTTTCCCTCAGCTGCCCTTCTCCCCACTGGCCTTGCTGGCTAGCCATGCCTGCTCCAGTTGGCTTGTTAATGCTGCCTGGAGGAGCAGGCCCTGCGAAGAGCCTGTGCTGCTCTGTGTCACCACAAGTCACAGTTACGTGCTGCACAGATCTACCCTTACAAGCCTTCAGCATGGTGCCAAGTTTGACTTTTCCAGTCTCTCCTTTATGGGCTCACATCCTCGGGTGTCACCCACAAGGGAGTGGGAACCTGCTTCACCCCTAGAGTTGCCCAGTTGTGGCTGATGGGAAAAGAAGGGACTTCGTAGCTGTCTTAACTTGCACATTTCACTGCAAATTTCAAGAATTTGCTTCAGTTTTATCACTTCTAAAAACAGTATAAACACACACTGAATTCTTAAGATGGGAGACCATGTTAATTAGCAGTGGGGAAGTGTTTTGAGCTCCTCAACTGGAAAATGGATATGTCTCTGAAAAAGCCATTCCCTAATCTGGAGTGTGATAAGTTTGTGGGAAGGGTTGTGCAGAGGTGTGGATGCTGGGATTGGAGCCGCAGGAAAACCTCCAGGCTGCTCGATGCCTACATTGCCTCATTCACAGATGGGCTGAGAAAGTAACTGGATGTTGGGTTATGAGCACAAGAAGTTGTTGAGGCCAGCTAGGAAATTTCAACTCTTTTTGCAGTGAAAAGGAAGAAGGGCGGAAAAAGTCTCTAATTCTGTTGTTGTCTGGAACATTATACAAACTGGAAATGATCCTTGAATGAAAGATAATTTTTTTTATAAGACATACATCTTCCTGGGAAAGGCTAGCAAGACTTTACAAGGTTAGTACCTAGCTTGGGCACGTGCCATACTTTTTCCTTGTGGCTCTGCAAAACAGGGATGAAAAATGAGCTCCCTTCAGAGAAGAGGGATATAACAGCTTTGATGGTAGGATGTTCCTTTATTTATTTGATGTTTATGTTGTTTGGCCCAATCCTATCTACACAGATAAAGGTATGCTCTGTAAATAAGAGCCTAGCCCTTAAGGTATCTTACCCTTCCAGCAGCTTGGATAGGGACTTGGGGTTGTTTCTTGCTTTTGGTAGTACTCAAATGTGAACTGAGTGCTGGGCAGGTAATGCAGGTGCAATTCACTGTTTCATTACAGAAAAATCTGAGAGATCCTGGGAACTCAAAAGTTAGAAGGAAGATGCTGATTATTTTAGAAAATAGCTGCGCAGGGTCTTCTGAAATTACTGCTTAGGAATTTGGCTCCTCAGCTTCAGTTCACTTGAAGAAAACCAGCCTTCCTGGCCTTGAAATTTTTGCCTTTGCATTTTCTGAGAGTTTGGCTATATCCTAATCTGAACTGTTGGTTTGGGTTTTTCTCTAGCTTGATCCTCTGGCCTTGCAAAATGTCCACTTGGAAGTTCATTATGCTGGATGACTTTTTTTTTTCTTGCCCAGAAGTTACTATTTGTTATACTCCATCATATTTTTACCTGATTTTTAAGGTACTTTAAAAGGAATCACTTTTCATTTTCTGTGAGACAACAGGAAGAAACTCAAAATTGAACTTAGTTTTGAACCCAAAGGCAGACAGGTTTTAGGACAATTTTTTGTGCTCTTGTTTTATTTTGCAGGTTTTGTGTTGTAAAATATATGAAAATAAGTAAACAAGAGACTAAGCAGAAAATGAGTAGGGCACGACTCCCCTTCTCCACCACCAGCTTTCCATGAATATTAATCTGGTGCCATTCTTTGAGTGTATTTGATTGCTGGTGTAGCACACTCAAAATGACACATTTCTCAGTAGGCAGGAAGCTAGTTGTCATGTCAACACTTGTGGTTTATTTGCATTTATTTGTGACAGGTTTTTATTCCTCCTCCCATTCTGTCACTCAGCAGCAGCAAATTATCCCTGTTTTTGGAGGGATAAGAATATCCAGGCGACTGTGTGGGAGAACATACTGGAGGGAATGAGCTTCTAAAAATATAGCTCCTGACCTTTCCTCCTTGTTCTGACTAATTTTAGTGCTACCTCAAAGAACAAATCAGGGCTGCTGAGCTCTTTGGGTTGAATGGAGATATGGGGGACCCTCTTGTTTTCTGAGAAGTTGCTTCAGTGTCTTAGATTCCACATGCAGGACATAAACAGCAACTCCAGACCAGGTCTGTACGCAGCAGTTGATGTAAAGCCTGAATTTATCCCATCTGAGAATCTGACTTCTCTACTGCTGCTGGAATTCTGTGTTGGAAGAAAGCACAACTCCTCTGATACTCCAGTTATTTGGCACTGTCTCTAGGTAGGTACGTTCTAGCATATACCATATGCATTAATTACCCCTAGATAGTCTGAGCTAGAACTGGCAACTGTTGCTGCTACTTCAGCATCATCAGTGGGACTACCTTTTGTTGCAGCACCAGATGTATGCAACTGCTCTGAATTGGCTGCGTTGTCTTTATTAACCTGGAATTCCCAGTGCCTCTACCAGGTTTACAGCCTTGAGTCATGGACCTTCAGGCCGTGGAGCTAGGCATTGACCTTCATTAAATTAAAGTTTAATGGCTGTTTGTGGCATTTTTTAGAGTCAATACCTTTGACTTGCTTTGTTTTTGCTTTGCATTCCTAGAGTCAGTAGGTGGGACTTGGCAATGGAAGGCAAAACTGCCAAACTTTGAGAATTTTGTTTTTGAACCTGAGATGGCAGTTAGCAGTGTCGGAGAATCTCAGTTGTGCCCCCCGCTGCTTTGCAGTTAAACACATTTTGCTGTTTCTAAAGGCACAGACAAAGGACAGTAACAAGTTTTATGGGATGGAGAATCCTGTGAGTAGCTGTGCTAGGCTACTCCCCTTTTGAAGTTCTCTTTTATCTTTTTGGGCTCTGTTCAGTGAGATCCTTGCTAATAGGTGCAGTCATGGGAACTAAAAGCGCTGCACCAATTTCACCTCAGCCATTATAAGCTGGGTTTTCTTCCTAGATGGTATGTTCTCACCCTTTGTAGAAAAGTCAACAAGTGCTTGAAGCTAAGAAGTCTGTTAAAGTGCTGCAGTGTAAAAGACATGATCCTTTTATCACTGCAGCCATCATTTTAGTTGTATTTTCTTTTTCTTCCTAATTTGCACTTCTCAGAAGAGCAGCTGAAAGGCAGAGATGGCATATTTAGATTACATACATCCAAAGACACAGTGCTGTGCTGTGATTGTTCTGTTTCACAAGTTCTTTTCTTAACTTGAGTGAAACAATGCTTAATCCCCTATAACCCCTGCCAAATTGTTGGAGGTGAGCCTGTCTCTGCTTAACGCACTGAGTGTCTGGCTATATATCTTCCTTCTTATTCAGGCCCCGTTCTTGTAGCACCTTGACTGCCTTATGTCTTTTTTCCTTCATGCTCTTCTCCCAGTCTTATTCCTTCTCTCAAGCAAAGCCAAGGACTGATAGGGTATCCCATTACCGTGAGGGGCTTCCCGTTCCCTCTTCAGACAGAAGCATTCATCAGTTTTCTACTGCATTTATTATTTGTATCCTCCATTTATGGTTTGAACTCTACTTGCCTGAGGAATTTCTGCACAATGAGGAGGGGAACAGGGGGTATGGAAGTGTGATAAATTCCTGATTCCAGTGAACAGTTATGGTTTTAAAAGATGTAAGCAGATCTTATGCTAATGTTTAGGGAGCTGGAGATGAGATTGAGACTTCCCATCAGACACTTTCTTCTGAACTGCTGATGACATTTTCAGACGATGGGCCCCTATATGGCCATTTCTCATGTGTACATATTCTCCCATTGCAGACACCCACTATTTGACCTGTCGGATCCAGGAGTGCTCAGAGACCAAAAGGAGTGGGCCATTTTCACGCTCCATTGACATCAACTCCCTTGTTGTTCAGGATGAATATATCTTCATCCAGGTACGTTGACTTGATAAGAACATGACATGAATTCAGCCAGCACAAGTTATTTGTTCTGTGCATGAGAGGAGGCATATTTTTAGGACAAGTGCATGTGATCACACAAATCACAAGAGCAGGGAGTGAGTGTATGCCTGCCTGCTGTAGATTGGCTATGCATTCTGAAGCAAAACAATTGATGTCTCTGTTACTCATTTGTCTCATGTTGAATCTGATATATTTTGAAAGTTCACTCATCAATAATCATGAGGGTCCATGTGTGTCACAGAAACTCTAACTTGCTATTGTGTGTCTACTTGGAAAATGCAAATAAGCTATTGATGAACTGAAAAGAACAGAGAAGAGCAAAGGAGAGGAGTGAGTGATCATTTTAACAAATGGAAAGGTTTATGCTAATTTGACAGACAAATAATGCTAATGGATTGAACAAAGATTTGCAGTGGGAGGTAAACAGCAGAGAGATTGGAAAAAGATGTTACAGGGCACCTTCAAAGTAGACGATGGCTGTAAATTTGTCAGCCAGTTGATGATGGTTTTGTAGATGAGGAGAAATTGACAGAACTTAAATGAGGAAACTACCTGTTTTTGAGACTTTCTGAGAAAATGTGGACTGAATGGAATATGGCCATCTCTTCCTATTTCTTTCCTATGTAGTTGTGAGAATGAATCATACGATATGAAGGAGTAATTCCTGAAGATGTGCCAAATGTGAAGACAGTACTCTATGTTGCAGTAATTCCAGGATATAGAAAACTCAGGGGACAGGGATTACATGCATGCTGATGGTAACCAGCTGTCCCCCTTGCTGAACGGGGAGAATGAAATGAGACGAAGCTTTGAGCCAGGTGGTAAAGAAAAGATACATACTTCCTTTTTGACTAAGACTGGCTTAAGCTAAGCTCCTGTTTCTCTTTCTTGAAGGGACATTTTTCTTTAATGCATCCAAATTGGAAGTTCTGCTCCATTTATTGTGAAATTGTAAGTTTAGTGGGAAGGCTGATAAATTCTGTGGTGGGATTAGGTGGAGGATTGCATCCATATGACCTGGGAAGACTGGAATGTGGAAACTGCATGCATATGGATAGCGCAGGCAGTCTCCTCCTCATGTGCAGAGTGAGCTGTCCTGAAGAAGACTGATTGCTGTTAGAATATACTGGGAATATGGCTGTTGCAAGTTAGCGAGTCACAATTTCACTAGAGGCAACATCTTTCCAACTGATATACTTTCCAATTGGCCGTACTCACCAAGGAGTATTTTTGAGGGATTGCTTTTATCTGGTATTTTATACCTGTGGCTGAGGGCATTGTGTAGCATCCAGTTCTTTATGGTAAGCACCAGGTCTCACAGGTGTTTCTCATTCCATAGTTCTCACCTGTGTTAAAAGAAGGCTGCTCTGTTTAGAAGCTTAAGCTCACAGTAAGGATATCTGCCTGGTGTGCGCATGCCTCTGCCTCAAGTTAGCAAGGAAGGAAACAGTCCTCCAGGCTCATGCTAATAGCTGCCAATTGCTTCAAGTTTGAAAAATAAATAAGTGTGTTTGTATACAAACATGCATGTGTATATGTATGTGATACTTCAAGTGCCTTGAATATCTTTAGCACTGTTTTATTCCAGCATAATGGATGTTCAAAGTGAAAATCACATACCGGCACTTCTTAAAAATTTTGAAAGCACAAACTGAATATTTCTGCAGGTTTGGGGAAAAGACTTTCCCTTTCACAGGTTTTCTGTTACTTTTGCTTCCTTTTTTGCATCCCACTTGTGTGATTTCCAGCCATCCTCCAGCCTGGTGTTACTGGCTGCAGAAATAAGTCCTTGGAGTACTCAAGTAACACATGGGCACTTTGGGTTTGCTGCACACACCTTGCTGAGCTGAGGGTGTGTTAAATCCACCGTGTTCAGCACGTGGTCGATGGGCTATGCAGTGTTTGCCTGGTACATATGTAGGAGTACTGATGTGTCTGGGATGTATTAGTTTCACAAGCCATGTGAGATTGCTGCCTATTATGGGATGTGTTAGATTTGCTGTGCACAATATCTCACGCGTATCATTCTGTCTGGATAATCTTGGACAGGAATATGAGAGCCAGCTCTTCTGAATTTCAAATATTAGACAGAGATGAATAAATAAATATCAAATTAAATGTTAAGAACCTGGTGAGGCTTAATAGCTGCATAAATGATAGGTGTATGAGTTTCAATCTGTCTGTGCTGGAACAAATCAGAAGTAATGTTGTAAAGTAGAGAGTAGAACATTTCTTGTTATGTTCATCGTGAAAGCATTAGGTTTTCAGTCTAAACTGGTAGTCTATGTTCCCCTGAAGTGAATGGACAGATCAAAACCATCAGAAGCAATTCATTTTCTCCCAGAGACCTACTGCAGGATGTAAAAGATCTCTCTCTGAATGTGCTTTTCTCATCAACTTTAGAAGATGCCTAATTATAGCTTAGAGAAGACCCTAACTTGACAACAGCTAAAATTAGGACAGGTGAATCCCAGCTTTTCAAATCATTTTAGATTATCTGTATGCAGTTATTCACTAGTGCATATCCCTTCTAATCAAATTGATGAGCAAGCCTGTAGGTCCCTGGGTATTGTTAACCTGTATAACTTTGCACTCAAAGCAGATGTAATATTACGGTGCATAATGTGCAGGGGATGGAAGAATATGGGAAATGTTATAGTGTCCTTAAAAGTAAACGATTCCTGTATGTGAAGTGTTGTTGTGCAGCACTTCTAAAAGGATCGTCCAGAATCACAATGCAAAGAAAGAAAATGAGAAGAGTCCTATGCTTGAAAGAAACTTGCTTTTAAAGAGAGGCTGAAAAGACTTGGGCTTGGTTACTAGGCAAATAACATAGGTAAATAACATAGTACATGATGAGAAACGTAAAAAGTAATGAAGGAGGAGGAAAGAAATAGCTATGAGGAGAGAGTAGGAAAAACTCTTTATGAATAGAACAGTTAACAATTACTCTGAACTTATTGATTGACTTTCTATTGGATTGATCAATAGTTGTTGAAGGATGCCTAGCACAGCTCTAAGATTGGGTAATTCTGTATAAGTTGATCCATTAAGAGAAAATTGTGCCCTCTGTTATGTGTTGAGATTTCATTCTGTTCATAGGATTGCTCTGGTGCAGCCAGGAGCCACTATCAGCTCCTTTTCTTCATAGCTAGTACTTAAAATTCATAGAGCTTGCAATGTGAATTGTGTAGTTGTGAGAAAACCTTGGAATATGATATTAAGTGTGAATTTATTTACTGTACCAAAAAGGAGCTAATTTTATGAAAGTATGGGAAATATTAGCTGCAACTTTGCCATTAAGGTCAACGTCAGTGATGCTCAATTATATAGCTGTGTGATAGTGGAGCCAATAATTTCTCTGTGGCTGTGCCACACCTTTCTTTATAAGTGTCTTTGTATAGTTGCTGCAGAATTTTTATCACTTCCTAAACTCAGGTACAGAGATAACCTGAAAACTTGTCTGTAAGAGTTGACTTCCTGACTATTACCTGAACTGCTATGGTTCTTCTCATGTGCACAGCTTATGTTACAAGACTCAGGGGTCAGGGATTGGATTTTGTTTTATGTATGTATCTAGTTTATTGATGGTTTGTAGAATTTCTACAGTAAAAATACATCAGTATTGTTCTGGGGAAACAATTTTTCAGCCAAGTCACGTATCAGGGTGTGTAAAAGAATTGTTCAAGTTGCGGAAAAGAAACTAGAATGCAATATGCTTTAATGAAAATGGGGATTATTTTGCAGAAAATTGTATTTTGAGTGAGAAGGAAAAACTTATTTTTCTGTAAGTACGAAAGTAATGTCAGTGTTGTAGCTCTTTAGAGTAGCTATGAAAAAGAAGAGCAGAAACGTTCTGTGTAAGTTTCCTTGCCGACAAATGAAAAAGTTCCACTGAAAATGCAAGAAAGCATGAGCAAATGTTTTCACTTATTGCAGGGAGTGAAAATATCTGTGATGAAAAAGTCTTAGTATAGTGTTGCTTATCTGTGACGGTCTGAGAACTAATGGAGGTATTAAAAAATGGCATTGCAATTGCTAGGGATCAACTTTGCTGTAAAAACCCCATTTTTCAGAAAGCAACATTAATGTGGGCAGACCTACGGCTGGCAGAGGGAGCTAATTATTGCCAAGTCATTCCTGATTACGTAAGGGTAACGTGTAGTTACCTCAAGCATGATAACTCAGTGGTTCCACTGGGTGCCTGGATTCCTGCGCTGGACAGGTCTGACTACCAGTGGGGTCTGTGGACACTCCCCAGCTCAGTGCAGACCTAGCTAAGGAGTGGATTTTCCCACAGATCCCTAGGTGTCAGGTGAGGGACAGTAATAAAGATGAAACTCTCCAGGATGTGTAGTATGAAGGTTACTGGTTACTGCTGTTACAGTGCTGGTGGCCTAAGGATACGAGTGAGATGAAGTTTACAGAGATAGGCGGTATTTTTTTATGAGGTCAGAATTGATGGAGGTAGAAAATGCACAGATAAGCTTTTGGGCGTACTCATGAGATCCTAAGGGACTTGAGGAAGGATTTGGTATGTGAAAAATATCTCCCCCAACTCCCACCCCTCAGCTATAGATGTAAGTCTCATAAAACATGTTTCTTCTCCCTCTTAATCTTTTTGTGTTTTCCGTGTGTAAACTCTTCGGTGTGTGGCTTTCCTCCTAGAGGTCATGCCGGTCCAGCTCTGCTTCCAGTTAACACTGTCCCCATTTCTTCCTTAAGTTTCTGTTTCTGTGAGTACTTAGAGACCCTCAAGGTAACTTTGGCCTGTTTGATTTGAACTGGCTGTAGGTCAGTGCAGAGATATGTGGATGGGCAATCAATATCCATCATGGTTGTTTTTATTTATTATTTTTCTCTGGGTTGGTATAGGAAATCTGTACCATCTGCAGCTGAAGTCTGTTTGAAGCGTAGCTCAGACTTCCAGTGCTTCCATAGCAGTGACAGAGCTTATGGGCATGGCAAAGTCTTGTGAGTTTTAGAAGAAGCTAACACCTGGTTTGAATTTGCCTGCTTTCTCTGGAACCACAGAATTGTAGGGGTTGGAAGGGACCTCTAGAGATTATAGAGTCCAACAACATTTGTTTGGAAGTCGAAACAAATCCCTTTGGAGATTGTTGTGGTTTAACACAGCAAGCAACTGAATGCCACGCACCCTTTTGCTCACCCCCCTCCCACTTGAATAGGGGAGAAAATTGTAAATAAATGTAGAACTCAAAAGATTGAGATAAAAACTATTTACTAGGACTGAAAAGGAGGAGAGAAATAGCATAATGACGTATACGAAACAAGTGATACACAAAGCAATTGCTCACCACCTGCTGACTGTTGCCCAGCCAGTCCCCGGCCAGCGGCTGCCCCAGCAGTGGCCAACTCCCCTGTTTTATACTGTTTTCACATTATATCTTATGGTATGGAACATCCTGTTGGCCAGTTTAGGTCAGCTCTCCTGGTTCTGTGGTTCTGTCCTCTCCCAGCACTTTGTGCCCCCCCCCCAGCTCCCCTCACTGATGGAACAGTATGAGAAGCTGAAAAGCTGAAACATCCTTGGTTCTATACAGTTTTGCTCAGCAACAACTAAAGTATTATGTGTTATCAACATTGTTTTTCTCCTAAAGCCAAAACATGGCATCATACCAGCCACAATCAGCTCTGTCCCAACTGAAACCAGGATGGAGATGGACACTCAAATCTCCCTGTGGGGGTAGAGGCTGGTGGTCTCGCCTTGTAAAGACAAGGAATGGCACCTGCAAGCTCTGGTTGAAAAGGACCTCTTGTTTATGTCAGGCTCTGATCCATTTCCAGTTTAGATGAGAAGTTCCTTGCACCATTAACCAGAGAGGCATGCTGAGAGGCTCTGCATAATCACTTTGCAAGGCCTTTATAGAAGGAAAACATGGAAGCCTCTTTCCTTTTCTACTCCCATGGAATAATTTATCAAGGTGTTTAACTGCAGGCTGAAATTCGTAAGAGGGTCTTTTGTGCCTGGTCCTCATGTACTTGCAAGGCATTGCCATATTAATCACTGCTGTTGTCTGTCTCCTGGCCCCTTCTCTTGGAAAGATTTCTTGGCAGCTTTTTATGCTATTTCATTTGTGATTTGGCCTTCTGGGAACACCAGGAGCCACACAGCTGTCTCTTGATTCCTCTGGTTTAGGTTGTCCTGGGATATGTGAAGGTTTTGTTCCCATAAGGCTAAGCTGCTCTGGTGGTTGTCCTTTTCTTCTGAGAGTGATATGATGAAGGCAGAAGTGTGAGGTAGCAGGGAAGAGATGTCTTGGCTAGTATTAACAACTCTCCTGAATGAGATGGGATGGCAGCATTAACATTCAGGAACATTGGATGGTGGGCACTCATAGCTTGCATATGCAGCAAGCATTTCATGTGAAAAGTTTAAGTCAAAATGCTCTTCTTCACCCTCTGAAGTAATTTTGTACTTAGAAGTTTTTTGCTTAATTCAGAGAAATGTACAGCAGAGTAGTGTCTCAATCTGCTCACTCAGATGAGTAAGAACAAGTAAACCCAGAATTTCCCCAGATGTTCCTATGTGATGCAGCTTAGTGCAACTCTCATAATACAGATCCGTATAATTCCTCTGGCTCACAGGAGCTAACACTTCTGCCAAAAGCTATTGAAGCAAATCAGTGTTCTTTCTCATCAGAAAGTCTCCTTAGAACACACAGATGTCAGCATTTGCCCATAATTACTGGTAGCTTCTTATGGCACCTATCAGTGATATAATGTTTTCTGAATGCTTGGCATCACATCTGTGTGTGTCCAGAAATCTTAGCTGAATCAGATTCTATTTTAATCCAAATTGATATCTTTATGAGAACTTTTTTTTTCAGTCTTAAGAGAAAGGAAAAATACTGATTATTTCAGATTAAGATCTTAGATGGGGGAAATTTCTCTTTAACTTTTTGTAGAGGAAAAAAAAATTCGTAATTTTTGTATAAGCTACATTTATCTTATAAGAAAACAACATAGGATGAGAGGTAATGGCTTTAAATTGTGCCAGGGGAGGTTCAGGTTGGATATTACGAGAAACTTCTCAGAAAGAGTGGCCGATGCATTGGAACAGGATGCCCAGGGAGGTGGTGAAGCCACTGTCCCTGGAGGTGTTCAAGAAAAGCATAAATGTCACACTGAGTGATGTGGTTTAGTGGGCATGGTGGTGATGGGTTGGTGGTTGGACTAGATAATCTTAGTGGTCTTTCTAACCTTAATCATTCTATGATTCTATTTTAAGCTTAACTCAGAGAAATAGTTTAATTACTATTGCTGCTTATAACTGTGGTTATTCAGAAAACTTGTAAGTGCCTATGTTTAGTAGGACATGAGTGTATGTTTCAGGTTTATGAAGTATTTAAAGCTGGGCTAAATGATCATGCTTTGAATCAAATAGGTGAGTAGATGTCGATCACCAACCACAGCTGAGATGGTACCAATTCATATGGATACCCTACTTCAGCTCTCAAGGTGTCAATTTAATAACTTCAGTAGGAAATTTCCCCAAGAATAAAGAAAGGAAAAAGGAGTATGTTTTCTTCTTTTCTTTTTTTTTCTCTTTTTTTTGTGAAACCTCTTAGTGAAATGAGATAGAAGAAATTAAACTTTGATTTCCTGGTCTGAAGCCTTCTCATTATTTTCATAGAAGCTAAATGCACCACGTTCAAATATATCTTTCTTTCCTCAATTTTTTAACTAGGAGCCAAGGGTCTTAACAGAAATCAATTGGTGCAATTTATTTTTAACTTCAGCCTGCTTAGCTCTGATTGATTTTTATCTTTGCGATCGATGGTGGAGAGAACGGCTTGACGGGACAATGGAGCACTCTCCAACTTGTAGGGTTTGGTCTTTGAGTCTTTTATTGAAGAAATCATTAAAAGCTTATTATGAAACTAATAGGATGAAGATGTTTAAATGATGAACATGATTACACCTGTTCTACTGGTGAATAATGCCTGCCACAGCTGATCTTCTCTTGCCCCTATTTAAAATGCTGGACAGCGCTCCAATGGGGGAAATTAATCCATGCACATGAAAGAAGGTGCATGCCAGGTGCTAGTTAAAAGCTCTCCTTAAAGCAAGATAGGCACTGAGCAGTTAGCTACTTTCCTATTCACTACTGGGTATTTTTCATCCATTTCTTGCACTGTTTCATCTTTGCTGTGCCAAATGTTACTGGATTTGGAACGTGAAGCTAAACATCTGTTGAAAAAATTGATTAGCATTCTTCTTTCCTTATTTATTTATTTACTTAAATATATTTTCTTTCTAGGGCTTTTTGAGCTGTACTGTTTATCACTCTCTACCCTCCTCGCATCTTGTATGATTTATCAGCAGTGTCTGCAGCTGGAGATGTAAAGGATTACCATGGCAGACTCATATGTTTCCTCTGAAATCCCTCAGGAGATTGAATGTATACAATTATTCACCTCTCTTAAGTTGGTTTCTGTGTGGGTAGTGTATGTTTGCAGCTCTAACATGGCTTGTATTTGGTACAACTGTGCACATTTTCTGCAGGAGTTGCTTTTAAAATTATTCCAGTATTTTCTCTAAAGACTGTTTCATTCTATCATGTACCATCATAGCTCTGAGGGGAGAGGGGCATGAATGGGTACTGGGCTGATATCATAAATGCTGCTTTGTCTTAACAAAATTTTGCTGATGAGTCTGACACTCTGCAGTGTGGTGTGTGTTCAAAGCCTGCTGAATTTACCAGGCAGCTTGAGGCTGCTTAGCCCACAGAAGCATTACTATGCATATTTCTGCAGCATGGAGCTCTATCTCCTCCCACTCAGGTCATTGTATATTGCCTTAATGGCTACACAAAAGATATGACACTAATGAAAACCAGGGAGGTAATTCAGGCTAGATTGTACCTATTACAATGTGGTTTATGTACAGTGGTGGGGAAGCTCAACACACAGAAACATCTGGAAGATGATTAGTCCTGGCCATGATGAGTAATCAGGAAAGAAGAGCATTACCTGAGGTACATTCAGGTGTCCATCTCTCTGTATCTCCTGAATCTCTTGTGACTGGCTCTGGATCTGAAACAACCAAAGTTCTTTGCTAAGGAACAAACCTACTTGTCGTAATTCTTCCATACTTTAATCCATAAATTGATTTAGAAAATTTTGGGCCAACAAGAAGGGGAAAAGTAACCAGTGTCAAAACAGCAAGAAGAGATGGCAGGGCACCCTGTGGAGATGGAAAGCACAGATCAAGAGTTCCATTACTGTTTTTATACATCATTTCTCAGCTTTTAATTTCCACCAACTTATTTTATGTTACTGGGAAGGAGAGAGTTCTACAAGCTGAGGTAGCTGCTTCATCAAAAAGTGAGAAAATTATTGGAAATAACATCCAAAGACATACTGTCAACAAGGAAGTTTAAAATTTGGTTCTGTAATTGATTGAGTTGCCATTTACTATACTTGATGTGGGAGGTAAATTACAGGAATTACAAATGTCTAAACATGTTTAATGATTGTACGTTGAGCTGTGCTATTATCAATTCTCTTTTCGTATGAACATTATTAACAATGCAAAAAAAAGAAAAAAAAAGTCCTGTTCCAATAACTGTGCAGGGCAAATGATTGTTGTCCCTGTAAACTACACAAGCAGATAAAGTATATAGAAAAGAGTCCTCTGTTGTCTTCTGGTGTGCTAGCTGTACGCTGTAAATGTTTCACAACCAAGACTGTGCCTCTGACGTGTGGTGTGCGTCTACATCAGTGCACATACATTTATCCTTTCTGTGAGTTCTTTGAGCACCAGGAAGCAGATGTGGTTTTGTGGAGCCCAAAGTCATTTTGGAGATTTAGTCATTCCATGTTGGTTACAGCAATACCTATCTTATGTTGGAAGTTGTAGGTGCTAGCATCAGCTACCTAGGGAAGATTTTCTACCCTTCTGGAGCCTTGTGAACATACTTTTGTTTTCTTCTGTGTTTGATGTACTCTGTCTATTGCAGATTGGGGTGAGTGATGATCTAGTGTACCACAACTCTTATGACTCTTAGAGAGAAACTTCTCATGTTTCTCTTAAGTGCCAACTAATGTGAGACCAGACTTTCATCTTGTAACAAAACATACAAATATTAAAGAAGAATTAGTAGATTGTGAAAGAGGGAAGGAGGAAGGAAGAACACAGGTTAGGAAAGACAAATGTGTTTAATAGCAAACACGTTTGTCTAAAGGAATCATTTCCACTGACCAGAAGCCCAATTAAACACATATAATAGAAATCCAGAAAAACAGATTAACCAGACAGTCATTAGCAAAGGAGGAGGAAAAAGACAAACCCAGCTAATTTTGTACTGATCATGACAGATGAGCTCACAGCAAATAATTGGGTGACATTCATCAAATGTAAACTAAGAGGAGGCATTAGAGGGGATAACACTATCATAATCTCTGGGATTTACAATGTCTGAAATTTTGCTCATAGGAAAAGGAAAAGTTCATCAAAATAAATTAAGTTGGTCCTTCCAAAATTCATTCTCTACCACAGTGCTTGCCAAAATTTTATTGAAGGCTTGATCATTTTTTTGGAACAGTTATAACCCTGGATGTAAATCATGATGAAGCAAAGATGAAGTCTTGGCTGAGATAATCTTCATGCAACTCCTGCCAACAGAATTTGTGGGTGGCTTCCTATTAACTGGCTCAGAAAGATCACAGACCACAAAGATTTTTACTTCTAAACCTTTGTCAAGGTGACCTTATTGCTAGGTAGAGTGCTGAAAGAGAGTTTATCTAATATACAGTGAATTTGAATGGTGTTTGAATCCTAACCTTTCCTCCTTAAAAAGAAGCAAAAAACATAGGTGTTTGCAGTAGCATGAAACATTTCAACTATGTGAAAGGTGTGGCAGATTTGGAATAGAACCTTTTTTTGGCACAGGGCTGGGGGGATTTGATCACCTCTCGGTCTTTCTTGGATTGTGGGCTGTTCCCAATGTTAATTAATTATTATAGCATCCTTGTGAAGTATTTAAACATTCTTATCTGTATCTTAAAGCAGAATCAATGCCTATGTCACAGTCCATCAGAAGAGGTGGATATTGTGCAGAGGGACCTAGCCAAGTAGTCACTGGACATATTAATTCCAGTCTTTACTCTGTTACAAATACCGAGCTGGCCCTGAAATCACAAGCGGTGTAAAATGAGTTGATGTGGCACAGTTACTTCAGTTGAGAATGTGGTTCTTCCACTGGAGGTCTGATATACTACCAAGAGAATAGAGGACATTGAAATATTCCCTGTGCTGTTTAGGTAGAATCACCTGGAAGTGAAGGATACTTGGTGCAGTGTATTTACAGTTGTTAGAGAGATACAATTACTGTAAATATGAATTTTATCCTCTAAGTTGTACTGAGTGTCAATCAACTACATAGCCTGTTCTTTGCTATGAAAACTTGATTTTGATGTGGTAATACTAGATGGGAAAGCTATCCTTTCAAAATAAAACTCACAGACCATCCTCATACCTGGAGGACAGACCCCATAGATGCTACTGTGCCAGTCCACAGTGCGCTCTACCTGCAGTGAGAGTCAAGTGAGTCTTGTTCTCTCCCTGATCCTTGCTCAGTTTGGGACTATAGGCAAATTGCTTTTGATTTTCATTTCTGTTTGATCTTGGCTTTAGCTATATGTTGTCTATAGTTTCAGCCTATGATACGGGCTTTTTTCCTGGCTTCATATGTGGTATATGGCATAATGATTGTTTTTTATGTTTTATTTTGAGAGCAATAAATGCGACTATAATAACATTACAAGTAAAAATGGCAAACAGGAAGGAGAAATCTCTATGTGCATAGCCTGTCCTATTTCTAAACCTTCTTTTCTTTCCAGTTCTTCAGGCTGTTAATAGAAAAGCCTTATCTTGAGTTGATTAGGTACCAAATTTCATGACCATAGTATAGTGTCCTTCAAACAACAACTTCTCTAGGGAAGAATGCTACTGTCTAGAGGTGGTGTCGTTACTGAGAATATAATTGATGCTATAGAAATATTCCATGTAAGCTCATTCTGAAATATCACTATCAGATAAAAAGGAGCATATCTAGAAAAGAATCTGGGAGCTTTGTTAGCTTTACTGGAAAATAAGGAAGCCAACAAATCCATATAATAAATGCTTTGTGGTATTGTTCATGCTCTTCTTAGTGTGTTCAGAGGAGGGCGACGAAGCTGTGAGGGGTCTGGAGCACAGGCCTTATGAGGAGCGGCTGAGGGAGCTGGGATTGTTCAGTCTGGAGAAGAGGAGGCTCAGGGGAGACCTTATCGCTCTCTATAACTACCTGAAGGGAGGTTGTAGTGAGCTGGGGGTCGGCCTCTTCTCTCATGTAACTAGTGACAGGACAAGAGGGGATGGCCTTAAGTTGCGCCGGGGGTGGTACAGGCTGGACGTTAGGAAAGACTACTTTTCTGAAAGAGTGGTCAGGCGCTGGAATGGGCTGCCCAGGGAGGTGGTTGAGTCACTCTTCCTGGAGGTGTTCAAGAAAAGTTTAGATGTTATGTTGAGAGACATGGTTTAGTGGGGTTATTGGTGGTAGGTGGATGGTTGGACTGGATGATCTTGTAGGTCTTTTCCAACCTAGCTAATTCTATGATTCTATGATTCTATCTCAAAAACTGCAAGCTTGCCAGAACAGCAGGATACAGGAAGTTTACCAGTGTAAGCCTTGTTGTACCGAGATCTGAAATGGTGCCAAAGAACACCCATGACAAGAGTAAAGGACTAGTGACAAGTTTAAAATCCCATATATCGCACATTATCAGGGCTAGATTTCATCAATACATGGCATTTGTATGCAGTCTTTGCAGCTCATCCATTCCATAAAACCACAGATTTGGACATCTATCAGTTTCCCTCACATTCTCATTCAGGGATGATATGATTTCAGAGAAACTAGCTTTATAGGGACAGAGAACATCTAAGAACTTAGCTCCAGCTTTCCAAGAGGGCACTCTGCATTTACTGTTTGTATTAAATAATGTATTAAATATAATGTAAATAATGTATTAAATAATGCTTGTATGCACCTCTCATGTTAGTCACTGTAAATGACTGTTGGAGGACAGTTGGAGAGACTCTAAATTACTTGGCCAAGGTAGTTGAGTTGGAACCATGTTATGAAAACCAGGTCATTTTCTTTCTACTACGCAAGACCTTAAACTTCACACTTTTTGCTTTTTTGTGAGATACCTAATATTAACGTCATGCTGGAATTGAAGCATAAGAGATAAGCTGTGCCATTGTACTTTCCGTTTTAAGTAGTAATTGTCCAGCCCTCTCAAGTCTAGGATTTCTTTGATGGAGTTATACAGAGGCTTTCAGGGACAGCTGTGCAGGTCATAGGAAAGATATCTGAAAAAAACAGTTGTTAAACCCTCTTAGAGGTGTCAGCATAGAGTGTCTCACAAGGGCCGTCACTCACTTTCTTTGGTGTTTCCACAGGTGACAGCTGGTGGAAGAGCAAATTACTACGTGTCATACAGACGGGAGCCTTTTGCACAGATTAAATTGCCCAAATACTCTCTTCCTAAGGTGAGTGCACCATTTATGAGCACAAACAAATAATACCTTTAATAGCACGGCCTGCCTAGTGGTGAAGCATCTCAGTGGAGTTCCCCTCTGGGGAATTACATTTGTTGTGCTTCCTGAATGATCTTTCTTAAATATGAAGTTGGGATCTTTATCTGCCTTTGATCTGCGAGTATTTCATAAAAAACGGATTCCTTTTTCCTCTGTAAAGAGCAAATGGGAATGAACAAGTACCTCAGAAAGTAGACAAGTTGAACCAACTCCTCCTGGACAGATCTGCTATGAACTGCTTTCCCCAGTCTTGTTTTGCTTTATACTAAAGATTTCTCTGGTAAGCCTTGCCGTGGCACCGGGGTACTGGAAAATGCTTAGGATTCTGAGTACTGCCGCGGTCTCCGTACTGTGTTCCATACAGCACAAGGTGTAGCAGATCCACTGTCCCCATCCTACGTTTGGAAATTTTCTATTGACAACTAATGATTTATTAATCATGGAGATAAAGTTGACTTCCTTAAAAGTTGTGTCTTAGTGATACTTAGGACACATAGAACCACTGTATGATGCTGCTTGCATGCTGACTCAGATGGCAGTGCCTGGCAAAGCTGGGAAGGAGAGAAGCTATTACTTCTCATACAACTATGCCTGGCTTTCCTCACTTAGGATTTAGCTATCTACCGGATGGAATGTGTCAAAGCTCAGTGAGAATACATCTCTGAAGTGATACTCAAATTCCCTAGTGTAGTCCTTGCATAGGACTGTGCAGAACAGAAGGGACCAACCTTTACACTGCCTTGGCTGATACAAGTTTCTGGGTAGCTCAGACCATTCCTGCTCTTTGTAACTACAGAATGGCTACTAAGACTACTGTTATATAGGACTGATACTGCGGTAATGACCTTCCCCTTTTTTCCACAAGTGAAAACTTTTCTGGTGGCCTTGGTTTGTTAACAGATGCATAGTGAAAATCCGGATCGCTTTTGTTATTTAAAGATCAAAACTACTTTTAAGCAAGATTTCATGGCAAAGTCATAAAATCTAGCCATGTAAAGGAAGCTTGTTTATGGTGCCCTTAGTCACCAGAACATATTTGCTGTACAGTAATAACTCCTTTTTAGTTGTACATCAGTGAATTCTGCCTGAGTTGTACACATGTGGAGCTGGCAATGGGGTAATGCAGTACTTCCACTGCAATTGACCAAAACAGATTGAAATAATTGAGAGATTTTCTTAATTTTCATGCTGCTAGGCTAGGTTTCATTTGTGTGTAGTCTTCAAGGAATTAGAACTGTTGTGGAAGAACCAAACATTAATCAGGGCTCCTTGGCATCCTGGGAAAATTTTTGAATGGATGGATAAGTGAAGTCTGACATAGCCATTGTGCTTCTGATTCTAGTGGACCAGTGTTAGTTCATTCAACAAGGGTGGCAGTGATGAAGTGTTTCACTATTCATCGCTACACTGCAAATAATTTCCAGGTCATGAATTTGCTTTAAGGAAATCTGAGCAAATACACTGTCAAATCTTTGATACTAAAACTAAATGGAGAAAGCTTCCAGTGGAGCACTGAAACAGTTTGCACAGAGAGGTGGTGGTGCTCTGTCCTTGGAGACATCCAAGGTCAGACTGGATGGGGCTCTGAGCACCTGATGGAGCTGTAGGTGTCCCTGTTCATTGCAGGGGAGTTGGACTAGATGGCCTTTAATGGTCCCTTTCAACTCAAACAATTATATGATTCTAAAATGTTGTTGGACCATGTTTTGGTCACTGGCAGGAATTCAGCAAAGGTTGGTGGGTGGTCTGGTGGTTTGATAGTCAGTATTGGACAAACATTCTATAGAAAATTATGTTATTAAAAGTCACTACCAACTCTTTCTCAAACTACTCCTTATGCCTCAACTTCAAGAATATGTAAACTCACTTTTTTTTTTTTGAAACTAATTCTTTACCTGTTGGAAGAAAGATCTGTTAGATAAGCAAATGGATGGAAGTTGTCACTGATTGAGCTACAGTTAATCTACTGACTGTGGGAGAACTCCTGGCTCCAAGACTGTGAATCTTCCATGAATGATAAAATTCACTTTCAAATTTATAAATAAAAAATGAAGCTGGATGAAATTCCTTGAAGCTACCAAAAATGCATAAAGTAAAGACCCTTTGCCAAGCTGGTGGTCATTAAAAAAAAAGAAATGCTGAAAAGTCACAATGGTAATTTATTGGCTTCCTCGAACAGAAAATTGTTTAACATACCTATAATTCATGCTCCATCTCCATTCTTCCATAAGTCATGGTAATTACTACATGTCCCAGAGGGCGAAGAAATATAGGGGTCCTAGTAATAGGTCCTTTTTTCTTCTTTGAACAGGACATGCATATTATCAGCACAGCTGAGAATCAGGTATTTGCAGCTGTTCAAGAGTGGAACCAGAATGATACATACAACCTGTATGTTTCGGACACTCGAGGGGTTTACTTCACTCTGGCCTTGGAAAATGTGAAAAGCAGTAGAGGACTGGAGGGAAATGTCATGATTGACCTTTATGAGGTATGTAGTAAAGGTCATCCTACAAGAACTACAACTGTTCAGGCAAGTGTAAATCGCTCACCATCCTTCCAAGATCTTCATTTGTTTTGGAATCAGCCCAGAGGCACTTACTGAATTTGATGCTGAGCTTACTCATGTGGGAATAGATGCAGAGCGTTCTGCTATGAGGATGATAATTGTTTTTTTATTTTTTTCAAGTCAATGTCTAGTTATGCTATGTGACATTTCCAAAAGGGAAAACTGCTATCCCTTTCATCCTAATCTGGATGTCTAGAGAAGGTCTAGAAATACAGGTTTTCTCCTTGGACAGCTAGAGACACCTAGTCACAGGCAGGGAATATACATTCCACCTTTGTAAGCACTGATCAGTTCATGAATTGTAAGCAAAAGCTTAGAGGTGTCATTTGTTTTGAGATAACAAATACATAACTTTTACCCTTAGTGATCTTCTGTTCTCATTCTTTTGCTAGGCCTTTCAGCCTTGGCCATGAATGGTCCATTCAAAGTAGTTGCTCCAGTTACTGGTTTAGTCAAAGCATCCTGGCTTTGGTGGATTGATCTTACTGGCTGAAGGATCTGTTGAGGTTAAGAGCTCAGTGCTCTGCCAGCAAGAAACAGCAATATTACCAATAAAAATAATTGGTAATACTAATAGTAGTAGTTGCAGACAATCTTGGGAAAGTTTTACTATGACACTGAGGGATGTGTTTCTAGTTTCATATGTAAGTCAGGGTTATGTATGAATTTATTTCAGCCAGAATAATGCCAGTTTAACAACATCATGAATTTGTTTGTAAAAGTCCAGTTGGTTTAAGGCAGTGAGAAAAATCTCACGAGTAACACATGGATCAATACAAAGGACAGGCTTTACATTTTATTCTTGCTTACTTAAATATATTTTCCTGCCTTTGAAAAAAGATGTTTTTCTGTATTGTGATGAGTCAGCTGTAGTAAACATGCATTATCCCCTATTCCTGGGCAAAGTCAGTACTCTCCACTTGTGTACCAGTCTTTATTGATAAATGCCAAGGAGATTTTCATGGGATCTTTCCAAGGATAGTGTCACTCAGAGGCCTTTAGAGCTGGAAGGATTTGCATCCTGGCTCTTGCCAGGAAGTTCCAGATTTGCAGCGAGTTCCTCCTTCCTGTCTCACTTTCAGAGCTGTGCAACAGAGACCAAACTCAGCATGAAATCTGCTTGGGAGCATTTTGGCAGGACCATTTTCTGTTGGAATTGGTTCTGCTGACAAAAATCAAAACATTTGGAACAACTGGGTTGATTTTGACAGAATTTGGGAATGGAAGAACACGAAGAAAACAAGTTTACAAAACATCAGTGTTTCAATATATTCAGGTTTTCCATCTTTTGTGTAAAAGAAGAAAAAGCCCAAAACAAACAGACTCCATCTGCTTCTGGTGTGACCTGCTGCCTTCCATGTTATGGAAATCTGAGGAAGGAGTGGAGCGGACCACATCCCCAGGATTATAGAGCTAATGTGAGAGGTGGTCACTGTTGTCCTTTCAAGCCCATCATATACCTGTCTGCAGCCATTCAGGGGAATCTGTAAGTGGGCTGTTTGATAGGGATTTGCTCTATGAGCACACTTGTCTTTTTCTTAATGAGAGAGAAACTGCACAAGGCCCTTTCAGCTGCGCAGGAAGCATCAAGATGTACTTCTAATGCCATTCACAATCTCCTAAGGCTGGACTGAGATAGCTTTATTGCTTTTGCAGACAGCTTCTGCTGCTGAGTGCTCAGATGGGCCTTTCCATTGGCCTGTTCTTCCGATGTATTTTTTTCATCTCTCTCCGTTTTTCCTAGGTAGCAGGGATCAAAGGCATATTCCTGGCTAACAAAAAGATAGATGACCAAGTCAAGACATTCATTACCTACAACAAAGGCAGAGATTGGCGTTTGCTGAAGGCACCGGACACCAATCTGAGAGGGGATCCCGTAGTTTGCCAACTGGTGAGTGGCAGACCTTTTCAAAGCACGGCTGACTCCTTTTGAGCCTTGTACATAAGTCTCTGGGTTAAAAAGCTTCAAGAGCAGCTGAGTAGGAAGGATTATTGCCTGTCAGAGAATCGCAGAGTCAGGTGCTCCACAGTAGGGCACAGTTTACAGATGAGAACTTTAGACTGGATTCACAACGTAGTTCAACAACATTGATTGAACAGTCATTTTACTGTAGACTGTAGTCCCTGTGTTTTGAAGGAGTGGTGTTTTACTGGTTACTTTTTCTGCGTGTTTTCCTCCTGATTTGTTAGGTGTTAAGAGAGCTGCCTTAAGCAGATTTCCCTTAAATTCTGTGAAGCTATACAAAAAGAAAATTTTCACCATTTTGCTTCACCTTTTTTTACGGAACTTAAATTAGAATATGAAAGTTCCTAGTGGAAAGTACTCTAAATCAGATTGATGGTAAAAACAAATGCAGATATGCTCACTTTTGCTTCTCTTGCTCTCAGCTACTTCTATGGTGCTTATTCAAAAAATGAACATATACTTGTAACAGTGCTAAGAGTAAAGGGGTCATTTTCAGGAGGATTGGAGCTTCTGTCTGCAGTCAACAAGGGTTCCTCTTTTATTTGACTTGTTGAATGTTGAAACTTGTGCCTTTTGTTTGTTTCCTGTCAACAGCCTTTTTGCTCGTTGCACTTACATCTGCAGCTCTCAGAGAATCCATATACTTCAGGAAGCATTTCTAGTAAGGAGACAGCCCCTGGGCTGATGGTGGCAGCAGGTAAGAACTTACGTGCTTCTCAGCGCTCACCTATGCTTCCTTGGGAGTCTGAGTGTGTTTTGAGACGTTTGCTGTTGATGTAAAACTTTTCAGCTTTGTGTCAGGTAGTGCTAAGCTAGTTCAAATTAACTCCTACATGCTGTGGACTAGGAGAGGACAAGTGGCCTCTTACTTTCACAGATGTAATGTCTGACAGGTATTTGTTGCTGTGCAATAACCCTTATACAGGTCTAAGCCCAAATCTGTGTGGGGTCATTACCAACTGTCAGAATTAGCTCCTCTCACTTGACAACCTTACAATCACTGTTGTAGGTCCACCCGTTTACTGAAGTTAACTATGAATGAGAACTCAGGGCTATGGTCCCAGGCAGTATCAGTAAGTTCCACCTATTGAGTAACAAGCACAGAGCTGTCTCAAAGCCTGTTGGGTGAAGCCTGGACTTCATGAATGCCTGTCTTGTGTATGGCACCTACTTTCTATGCTGTGTTACTCCTAGACTGGCAGCATTTCAGCAGCACTTCATGGGTCATTGTTGCTGTGTGTCATTCTGCAATATGGTGTTTTAGCAGGTTGCAATGCTTTAATGACAGCCTGCTACAATACTTGCACAGTGACAATGGCTGACCCACTGTAATTAATCTGACAGCCATCATGGGCGCTTTTGTCCTCTGTTGCCTACATACAGTGTGCAGCCTAATCAGGATAGATCAAGATCTCAACCATGCTCAGAACTCCCACAGCTCTGTGAGAGGTACTAAGGTAACAAAGTGCTCTCTAAGTGGTTGTTGCTATTGAAAACTGACCTCTGAAGCAGGTAAACTGTCCTGCTTTTTCTCAGGGAGGTTCCTACCTAAGTTCAACTATACTTAAGTAACTTAACTGTTCTTTCCAAGGCTCATATTAACTTGTTCTCTTTGTTGCTGTATCTCCTTTGTCCTGTTCAGCCCATTAGTGGTTTGCAATTCTGTCATTTTAGCATACTGCCTACATGAATTTCCATTGTTTCTTACAGCCATTTCCCTTCACCTGTTCTTCTGTACTTGCATGCATCTGCTGGACTAACCCAGAACCTAAGATACAGGTTCCCTTTATGACATTTATAGCTCCACAAGGAAAATACTGTGTGATTTCCAGTTCACTGATCCAGGCCAAACAGGGCGAGATAATTTGGTTTAAACCTCCAGATCTTCTTATGCTTAGCCAAGTGGAGTCATCACAACTGGCAGGCAACACTTGCTAGATGGATGCATAGGAGCAAGCCCTACTCATGATGCTGTGATTGCACTTTTTTTTTCTTTAGCCTTTTAGGAAGCAAATAGAGGAAGCAGGACAGTGAGATTCTTTGCATTGATCAACATTGTTAGTAAATGAGGTTCTTTTCAAGCTGATGGTGGATGGGATGAATGCTTTCCCAGTCTAACAATTAACCTTTAAGAGGCAGAATATAATTTCTACCTTATTGTTTTGTACAATAAAGAACTTAACCTGCTGGGAATATACACATCTGTTTCCACAAACCAGTTTCACAATAACAGGAGCGTATCACCATGTTAGCAAATGTGTTCCAGAATAAGCACTGCAACAGGTATTGACTGCTCAAACTCTCTGTTAAGCAATGTCTTACTACTTGGTTTACAGTGGTGCATTTCCAGCAATGATGGGAAACTCAGGCTTAATATGGGGACAGAGTTTAGATTCTTGCAAAAGGAAGAATTACATTTTAATATCTAATTCTACAGCTGCCAAATCCTCTTCACTTGCCTGGGAATTAGTTATGTTTTGTAAGGTTTTAATTCATATAACTGCATGAAGCTAGATGGAAAGAATGAAGAAAATCGTGGAAAAGCTTTACGCAGAAAAAGAGAGAGAAGTGGTATCAACAGACTCTCACCACGTTACTCATTTTGTGCCACAATTTGGAAATCCCTGTTTGGAATGTTGATTTTCCAGTTTTGATATTTAAAAGATCACTGTACAAAATTTACACTTCTGTATTTAAGCCAGCAGGTGATGACTTCCACTCATGATAATACACTGGGCTAAAGAGACCTTTGAACTCCTGTAGATTTGTTCTTGTGTACCTGGATGTCCCTGAAGACTGACCTTTTATGTGGTTGTGGTAGAGTTTTCTTGTACCTTTGTCTACAATAGTTTGTCATTCTTGCTGGTGTCAGGGAAGGAAGATTAGGTAGATGAGAAATGTATCGTTTTCTACATCGTGAGTGCTAATAGAAAAGTCATTCTTGAATTATCCTTCCTCCCTGAGCTAGAAGTTTCATTTTTGGAAATAGCGTTGTCACAACGATAGAGCTAGTTGGATTCCATGATGCTGTTGGGAATGCGTCAACCCACATCTGGGTTTTAATTTCTCATTTTCCAGCATTAAATGTCAGAAATTCAATTAACATTTTCATTGGGGTGTTTCTATTATGCTCTTGTTGATGCTACAGATGTGATG
Organism: Numida meleagris; assembly: GCF_002078875.1. NCBI lineage: Eukaryota > Metazoa > Chordata > Aves > Galliformes > Numididae > Numida > Numida meleagris. The sequence goes on along the minus strand of NC_034413.1, from coordinate 11,038,391 downwards.
CTGCAGTGCCACCTCTCCCTTTGCTGTTTTTAAAGAAAAAATATTAGTTCTTCCTTCTTTTCACTGAAATCACAATTGTTTTAAAATCAGTCTTTCTTGAAAGGTGTATGAGTGTCTCACTGTTCAAAAGAATTATGGGTTTGACGACAGTATGGTGGCTGTTGGCCATTATGACTGGGAGACCTTCTGGTGGAGTATGTCAGTACTATATCTGCCTGTTTCCTGTGGGACAGATTTTCATACCATCAGAATCCCACCTAGCACTGACGGAAGGGGTTGTTGGCAGGCTCTCAGGAAAAACAGGGTGACTATGGTAGCTTTTCTGTAAAACCACTGGGTGCTTTGGGAAGCAGGGAGGTCTGAGTGAACTAACTTAGAACAGACCTACATTGTTTGGTGAACCCTAGTGCTTGTAGACATTTTAATTCTGAAAACAGAAGCAAGATGCTGACCTCAGGGTAATGTGGGGATAAGCGAATGAGGTCTGTTGAGACCATTTACAAGTTTTTCCGCTATTGATTATGCTGCTTTTTGTGGGTGCTCAAAGTTCTAGAGGGCTGAGGATTTAGTACAAATTCATTATGTACTCTGTAATAAGGTGTATCACTATAGGACGTGAGGTTCTGTCTGCCGTCTCAGATGAAGTACCTTTGAAAAAATCTGTTTCGAGCTCTGAGATAGCATCTCCAAATGATGTTTTGCTGTGCTGTCTGTATTGGTTCAGGCTAATGTTTGAACTTTGCATTGCTTTGATATGTGGCACGTCCATTCCCTAACACATGGTGGAGGCTGGGTATTTCACTCTGTAGAGCTGTCTGCAGAACACTCCATCATAACAGAAATTACAAGATTGAAATTAAGAACCCTACAATTTGTTAGGTCAATGAGAGTGAACAGCATTATCTAGAATGATGCTTAGCCTGGTCTACACCTCTGCTATTTTTTTTTTTTTTGACCCAGCTTAGTTCTCTGCACTGCTTCTGTCCCTGGCTGAGTTTCAGACCTAAACAAGATTTCCTTTAAAGAGAACTGATATTTCATTATGTCTCAGTCCTCATTAGTCGCAAACTATCAGCAGACCCAGGAAGAAGCTTTGCTTGTTTAACTGCAGATTCTGAGATTAGTTAAGTTTTTAAGCATTTTAACAGAATCTCAAATGGGCTTCCTAGTCCAGTAATCATGAACTTCAGCAAGGGCCTAATTTTCACCTTTAAACTCCGTTGTGTAAGTGACTTGCCTTTGGATGCTCTCCTGTACAGAAGAAGGGGAGAGAGATAGAAGTAAGTACATTGTGCATGATGAAGACTGGAAGAATACAGAGATTGAACTTGCTAGCCAGAGCATAGAGATTAAAAGTTTGGAGAAAAATGTGTGTGCAGTAGAATATCTAGTGGCCAGAGTCTTTAGCCACTATTCTGCTGCTACTCTGATTTATGTACACCAAATGGGTGTGTGATTTCATACGCAGTTTTGTGTTCATCTACACAAGAGTTTCTGACACTCACCTTTTTTTTGCAGGCAATGTTGGCTCTGAGCTTTCCTACACTGATGTTGGCATGTTCATCTCTTCTGATGGTGGGAATTCCTGGAGGCAGGTATGTTTTGCAGAGAGTGGGAAAGAATAGAGCCTTTTGCTGTTCTTCCTCTTCTTAGTCTTCTTTTTCCGGTGGAGTGGAGCACTCATGCAGTATTTGCTTTGTTTGCAGATCTTCGAGGAGGAATATAATGTGTGGTTTCTGGACTGGGGAGGGGCACTAGTGGCCCTGAAACACACCTCGATGCCTGTCCGACACTTGTGGTAAGGGAACTTGTTAGTTTGACAAGTTTTCCTGGTGGGAGTGAGCTGACAGTGGTGCTAATATCTCTTGGTCAATGTCTTCTGGTGCCTACAAAATGAGCAAATGAGCTCATTCGTATAAACATTTTAATGTTTCTTTGTTTTTATTAATACTATGATTATTGTACTTTATATTAATATAATGGCTGTATCCATAATTACATGTATGAATTACTCTTTGCATTAATAATGTTCTACAGTGCTTCAGGTGGGGTTTATTTATGCTAACAGGTACATATTTAATAAGTAGGAAGCCATCCTTTGTGCTCCAGCTGTTTCAGAGGTGTCCATCATTTTTGTCTTTTGATTGCAGAAGTTAGTATTAAACTGCCCTCTCCTAAATAAAGATGGTAGAGATATGTTGCTAAATGTTACTGATTCCTAAAGGATTTCATGTTTGTTTTAACGTAAGCAAACTTGTTGCAGCCATAATATATGAATAACCATTCTGAGTTGGGACCACTAAGCCGATCAGTCTAGGCCACCACCCTGGGATATATACAGGAGAACAGTGACAAGGCAGACCTCTAACAATGCTCCCAGCAGACTCCAGCTACTTTCTGCTCAGGATCTTTCTGTCTGTGGTTAGTGTGTGTTTTTGTGTGAGTAGAAACATTTGCCTGTGCTAGGTAATTTGGTAATCATGGCCATACCTGAAGTTCCTTCAGGAAAGAGGACATCAGGGAGACCATGTCCAAGCCTTCTTGGATCTAACAAGTGCACTACGTGTAAGTGCATGTACTTAGATTTCAGGAAAGAGTTGATCACAGGTTAATTTTCCATAGGAACTGAGAACCCAGTTCACCTTTGTCTGCCTTGGAAAGTTTCCTTTCAGGTATTCTTCCTCTCTATCTAATCTCATGAAATGGTATATGCAATACTATGAGTACCCCACCCAATCTATTAAATAAGGAGTGATTTAGAGCTGTTACCAATAAGCTCCAACAGATTTTTTCCAAAATTGTGCCCTTAGGGGCTTCGGAATTTGCTTTATATTGCCTCAGTAGGCACCTGTTTTATAGACAGGAGTGGAACAAATTAAAGGGTACATGTATATCTATTAGTTCTCAGACTGAGACATTGTACAATAAGTTTCATCCTAGAGAAAAGAGGGGCAGATAATTGAAAAGCTGAGAGAACTTTAGCTAACCTAATGAAGTGTGCGGTTCCCCAGAAATTGAAATGCTATTTAGATAGATAAGCATGCAGGCAGAACAGCATACAAATGCACAGGTGTACAGGAAGATACATACATTTAAATAAATAGATTTGGGACAGATAAGCTTTTTGTATGCTGCTGTTCTTCCAGCTTTCTGTCTTTGGTCTATAGTCAGCTTCCCTTTCTGGCAGATGTGCATTGTGAATTGGGTGAAGGTTTTGCTAAGTGCTGCTAGAGACATATTTAGATAATGGTGACTGCACTGCAAAAAAACCTTGGCTTTCCACACTACATAGCTCAGGTTAGTGTAACCTGTTGTTTGTAGTATATATTGCACTGGCCTCCCAGTCCTTAGGTGGTATCTCTGTGTCCCTGATACTGCCTACTTGAGTGAGGAGGACTCAGTTTCCAGCAGGACCCTCTCAGGCAAATCCGCCTGCTCAGGTGCATGCACACCTGCATGTACCCCTAAACTTTCCTTGCCTGGAAAATAAGGCAAGATTCTCTTTTATACTCACTTCAAAATGGGAAGTGTTTCCTGCTGCTTGGAGAAGAAGTTTGGGCCATGATTGTCTCTCTGGTAATGTCCTTCTAGGGTAATCTGTCAGTTTTCACAGCCCAGTTACTTTGGAAAATTACAGAGAACTCTTAAATGACTCTACTGGGAGAGATCAAATAATTTCAGAGCCAATAAACCTCTGTGTTTCTCTGTTTATTCTTCCTTTACCAGTAGAACTTGGAGATAAAATTCTGGGCAGAAATTTGCAGAAGCAATTATATGAAGTCTTGGGCAGAGGGAAACCTCACTGATCTCAGAGTTGTTGTTGGGTGGAAGCTCTAGGAGCTGGATGCCGACTGCCAGGCTAACAGTCAGTTACAACAAGGGGGTATGCATACCTTCCTCTGACTGTTTTCTGCGCTCTCTAGAGCAGGGTGATATGAAGGCTGGCAGCTCCCCTCAGGCCAGGAAGACAGGAGCCAAGGGGATGGCAGGGTAGGGCCTGCCAACTGGGACCTGTCCCCATGTCCTAGCCCTGGGTACTGGGCACCTGTCTCGGAACAGGGATAATTATGAGTAGGGATAGAGAGATTGTAGCTAACGCCACATAGCATTGATACACACATGGGTTGAAAAATCCTATGGTATTGACAACAATTTTCATGTATTCAGACAAGGGCTGCTTATGCTCTGAGCCCTGCCCCATGCCAGGTGCTCTTGTAGATCCAGAAACAGGACTTGGCAATGCCCCTTTATCCTCTGAGGTCTAATGTACAGCTGGATCCAGGGTAGCCATGCCCTTATTGCCAGTGTTTATAGTCTTTATGGTTTTGATTGTTCAAAGTACACCAAGAATGTGAATTAGGTGGCTAGGAGATGGCAAAGATTGGTGCCTGTCTATTAATCTAGGTGCTGGGTCTTGCAGACCTCAGCCAAAATTCAATTGCCACAGTTGCTCTAAAGTAAGTCTTTTTACATGTATAAATCTTGTCTGCTTCTATCCCAGGGTGAGTTTTGATGAGGGAAGATCCTGGAGTAAATACAGTTTCACATCAACACCACTTTTTGTGGATGGATCCCTTGTAGATCCTGGCATAGAGACTCAGATAATGACGTAAGTATAGCAGTTCTTAACTTTCTTAAAATGTGGTGCAAGAAGGAGTGCACGGAGATCCTGCCGTGCATGGTGAGCCTCTCTGCTGTACAGTGTAGCATTGTGTAGCTACATATGTAGTACTGCATGAATGCATGGTGTTGATTTGTGTTTTATTTTGAAGACCGCAGACTCAGGTGAAGTGTCTGTGTATCACACATGGCAAACAGATGATGCGGTGAAACTCTTCCCGGTAGGAACAGAGAGGTATAACAGGGAGAGATGGTTCCTGATCCCAGGCTGTGACTTGTGAGTTCAGATGGGCCAGAAGGAAAATCTATTTCTTGTTAGGGTGGCGTAGCCATGGTCAGGTTGCAGAGAATTTGTGTTATCAACTCTGAATGTTTTCAAGCCTTGACTTAGATGAAGCTGCACCTGCTCTGATATGTAGATAGTGACAGTTTCTCTTGGAGTAAGAAGTTGAACTACTTACGTCCAGTGGTCCCTTCTCACAAAGACTGCTTTGACACTGTTTCTTAGATCTGATGGCCCAGGAACTGTGATGCTCTTCAGAGGCCAGCGATGTGATTGGTTGCACCTAACGTCAGTTTTGTGATTACTCCAGATGTGCTGCTTCACTGTTGTTTGAGTTTGCTGCTGGATATGAATATTCCTCAGCTTTGTTGCTTACTATCTCCATTGTGGGTTGTACATCTGGTTTTAGCTCAAGATAAAGGTGTTCTCAGTGTGCAGATGCAGAGCTGAGCTCAGACTAACCTTCCTGAATGGAGGTGTAATATACTATGATCCACCCATGCTGTGGAAAGAGGAGCCTGGGCTGCTACTGAAGGTGCTCAGACCTTTCTCCTCCCAACAATGCTGTAGGTCTGGATAATGGTGAAGAGAAAGAGATCCTGGCCCCAAGAGCAGGCAAGGTTCTAAGTTTAGCAGTGAAGGGAGTGGGGGAACTTCTAAAGTTCTAAGACACCTCAAAGAATCATCTGACTTCTCTTGCAAAGCTGATCAGAACACTGCTCTGGGATTCCTAACAAAGCAAGGACTAGATGCACTGCCTTTCTTACAGAGATGCCTTCTTTACCTGTGTTTTATCTGGGCTGGCTGGAACAGATTTCTGAAAAGAATCAGAAAGCAAAGTGGCTAGAGGCTGTTCTTAAGCTGAGGCATGCCTGCAAAGCATATCTGCTGTGTCATGAAGAAGTGCCCTTGGTTAATCACATCAGACGTTGCTGCATGTCTGATATTGTGTTGTTCCTGCCCCAATTCAGGGATGGGAAATGTGGGATAAATTTCACCTTTTGTTTGTCCTGCTTTCTGCACCTTACACTGCAAAGTGCTCCAGGTTTTCAGTAGTTGCCATAGGAAAGAGAAACAGGCCTGGTATGTCTTCTTCTGGGCTTCAGTCCATCTGCTTACTTATGTGGCAGGAATGCGTAGGTGGATCTCATTGCTGGTGTCACAGGTAGTGACAGACTGAGAGTAGACTGCTGTGTATGCTTGTCAGCATTTTCTTAAGAAAGCTTGGATAAGATAACAGTTGTCTTGGGCATTTCTGCTAGTGAATTGAATTTGTTCCAACTGGGTTGTGTGATTTGTGTTGGTATGCATTTCAAAAATCTGACATATATCAGCCTTGCAAGAACAGAAGTGACTGTGAATGATTGAACAGTTTATTTACATGGAATCTAGGAGGCTCGCCTTAGCTGAAGGTGACTGGGGGAAATCCTCTTATAGAAAAGGGTCATTTGAGTTGGCTTTTCTGGCTATCTATGCCAAGCAAAATTACATGTCTTGGTGCTGTAGTTCTGGATAGCTAGAGGACTGAGAAGTTATAGCTAACTCTAGGCCATCTTTATTGCCTGTTCTGAACTGACATAGGGAAGCCAGAGTAAGTAATTATGGTTATAATTTGCGCCTGTAAAGCATAGGAGTGGCACTCTTAAGGGACTTGGAGTCTGTTTTCCAAACAGTGCTGGGGCAGCACAATGCAGCCTCCATGCTTATGTTGCAGACAATTATTGAGATTATTACTGGAGTAGAGGTTGTATCAATTTTGGCAGGGATTCTAGTTTTTTCTTTCCTCCAAAACCATGCCTCAGCTCCAGCTTTTTTTCACTGAAGTGGACTAACTGTTTGCATAGAAGACTATATATCTGTTTGTCTGCTGCTTCGCAGTTGGCAAATATGCCAAGAACAAAACACAACAGCATATCATATACCTGTTATCCTTTTCACAAGACTGCTGTGAAGTATCTTATTGGGAATATACATGCCAATCCCTGACTAAAGATTAGAGCCTGCATTCTGTTCACTCTGCGCATTTTTTTCCAAATGCAGCAATAATGTTCAGCCTTCTGTGCTAGCTAATGTGATGGTTTTCCGTGACATTCTTCATGCACTGCAGGATGGATGTCACTTTCCTGCATGCAGCCAGCTCTGAGCTCAAATAAATCTGCACATCAGCAACTTCACTGAAATCAATGGAGCTAATCAGTTTCAACTAGCTATGGATTTAGCCCATTTACTTTATAAATCAATGTGGTTTTATTTTGAAGTGGAAGATGCATTTTATATCTTAGGTTATTGTTTCTTGTATCTTCATAGTCTTCTGATGGAGAAGGTAGGTTGTGAGTTACCTCGCTAAATATTGCATCAGCTTCTGACATCTTTGCAGCCATTTTATTATTATGATTAGTCATCATTAAAAACTTTAAAAATTATTCTTAGAAATCCATAAAAGCCATAAAAAGTAATTTCCCATTATAATTGCCACAAAAATTTAAAATAATGCCTATTCACAGAGTTAAAGGGAACTGACTTAGAAAACAGTCTATTTGTAAAGCTTATCTGAAAACCACTTCTATTCAAATTGCTTAAGTATTTATCACAATGAGTATTTCAGTTGACAAATATGTAAGTACAGTGTAGGATCAAGCTGAGCTTGTTGAAGCTTTGGCTAAGAAGAAATCAATGCTTATTTATTGCTACTGGCCATCCTCTGAGTCAGAATATGCTATGGAACCCATGGTGTTTGAAGATATGTGGAATTTGCATTTGCAGGTAGAAATCACAGTGATTTCAAGAAACATATGGGAGCAACACAGTGGTTTGTAATCAGTATCCTCGAATCGAGGACAGGATCATTCGGAACTCTAAAAGTAGAAGCAGAGTGGACATATAGGCAAAGACTGTGCTCATATTACAGTACTGCCAAACTGAATAGGTGGCTTTTAAGGATTTGTCTCTCATCCTGGAACATGTGAGATACTCAATTTACAGCTTTTGGCTGATTCCTGTGAGGGAAAGTTTCTGCCATTGATTTGCATCAGTGGTTTATGTTCAACTACTACTGAAAAACAAAATATTCTATGTGGGATGTGTATTAAATAATTATTAGAACCCAACAATTATTATAACCTGTCCTATGAGGACAGGCTGAGAGAGCTGGGGCTGTTCAGCATGGAGAAGAGAAGGCTCTGGGGAGACCTGAGAGTGGCCTTTCAGTATATAAAGGAGGGCTGTAAGAAAGAAGGGAACAGACTCTTTAGCAGGGTCTGTGGTGACAGGACAAGGGAAAATGGTTTCAAAATCAAAGAGGGAAGATTTTGACTGGGTGTAAGGAAAAAGTTTTTACAATAAGGGCAATGAAGCACTGGCACAGGTTGCCCAGAGAGGTGGTGGATGCCCCATCCCTGGAGACACCCAAGGTCAGGCTGCACAGGGCTCTGAGCACCTGGTGGAGCTGTAGGTGTCCCTGTTCATTGCAGGGGAGTTGGACTAGATGATCTTTAAAGGTCCTTTCCAACAAAAGACTCTATGATTCTGTTATTACCATATTGCATTATTAACAATGTTATCGTAATACTATTTTATTAAAATCAATATATCAGTAGAATGACTATTATTCCCAACTTTAATTTTGTGGCACATCCTGTGAGTGGGCTTTCTGGGTTATAGGAAGCAGTAACAGTTTTAGCAAAGAATTTTGTGTCACTTCATGGCTGTTATGTGAGTAGTTGCAGTAATTGTGTTGTAGGAGCATCTTAGGCTTTGGGATCCTGTGCTTTGTGCTGTGTATATTTGTCCTAAAACAGTCCTAAAGAACTTAGCAGTATGCTGAAATCTGTGAATTTGTATGTAGGGACATTATATGATTCTGAATATCCTAGTGAACCTTGTCATAGTGGAATTTGGAGTTGGTTTTAGTGGGGAATTGGACAAGATGACTTACAGAAGTCTGTTTCAACCTAGATTATTCTATATTCTTTTTTTTTTTTATGTAATGTATCTGTCAGTGTTAAGGAATGAATTATTTCCTTACAGACTGCGTGGGCTCTACCTCAGGATGTAGATTTGTGACATACAGGCAAGTACCATGACACTGAATGAGCTGAGTTTCAAGTCTGACTTGGACCTACTGGCTAAGCAAGGTGAATCCACTCTCCCTTTTTCCATTCCTGGCTGATCATCCATTTCTGCAGCTCCTTTGATAGCCATTTCATCTGGCAGGATGATCAGTTCAGTTCCCTTAGCGTCGCAGTACTTAAGCAGATGTGTGCCAAAGCACATTGCAGTGTTTGATTTAGCTGTGAAGAAAGCAACTGTACAAAACAAAGGGTCTTTTAGGAAAATAACTCAAATGGATAAGGGCAGTGGGTTTGGCACATTCTGAGGTAACCCAACGAGTCCTGTATCCCTCACTGGTGAGCTGTATATCTTTTCATGATTTTATGTTCTTGTGGGTTGGGTCTAACTTTTCCATGTTGACAAGTTGTAAGCTCAGGATGTTACTTGCCTGAGGTAGTCCACCAGTGAAAAGGAATTAAGTCTTATTCCCCTTCTAGTGGGTTGCAATATCCAAAAAGAAACAGCATTTTCTCAAAAGTTACTAATCTATAACATTTAAATCGAAGAAGAGATGTTTTTCTGGATGAAACGAAGTTCTTTATGTTGTTTGAGCTCTTACTCTTAATTATTATCTATACCACTTCGTCTACTGAGCTAAGCATCTCTCCAAGCCTACATAAACAGAAATAACCTTTTTACTTTACAGCCCTGCAAAGTTTTGCTATTATTTTAGTAGACTTATTATACATGCGTGAGTGCAGACGCTCATATATAGATGGGGATCATTAAGTTTGTCTCTGCTGATCAATATATATTTATGTAGACACACCTATGTATGTGTATATAAATATGTATGGGTTTCTAGGTACATATACTTAATGATCCACCTGTACCTGTGTATGCATCATTGAGTATTAACGTTTTCATTGAGAGGATTTAATATAAGCAAGTCCAGCATAGCTGTTTTTCTTTACCATGGCGATGTGTACATTAGAAAAAGTTCCCAATTGTAAATGAATAGTTTATGAACCCTGGCTCTTTCCAACACCTTCTCGTTTACATGGCCATACAGCTTTACCAGAGATGAAATGGGAGTACTTTTTTCCAGGAGATCCGTGTAATTACTGGAAACCCATCACAGGGTGGCAGGGGAGCAGTAGGGCTGAATGACTAAATTGTGAAACACTGGAGAAGGTGGGATGGAGGCTGTGAGACTTTTGAGATGAGAAAGAGAGAATTAAGAGCACAGGCAATATTGATTGAATCCAGAGGTCCCTCTTGCTCAGTTGCTTGTTCCAGCATTAGCAAGCAGAGGATGCTAAAAGTATTTAAAAAAAAAAAAAAAAAAAGTTCCCATGTACACTTTGCTAATTTACAGAGATTTGCAAATAAGGGCCTTTCTTTGCCAAGCATAGTATCCTATATGTTTCAAAGACTTTCATGATTTCTTTTTCTAACTTTTTGAGGATTTCTTCTCTAAATCCTTTAGAAAATTTAGCAGTCACATCACAGCCAGGAATTCCGTGAGTTAACTCTTTTTCTGAAGAGCTGACTGACTTTTGGAAGACATCAACGAATTATGTGCAGGTACTAAGGCAATGTGGCCAGATCCTGATTAGCGCTTGGCAGAAGTCCAGCAGATTGAATATGAGAGGGGCAACAGCTCCCAGGACCAAGCTCCTGCTGAGTTCAAAATTACATAGGAGTCAAGAGTCATTTTTCTGTCACTTTCTGATAAGGTGATTATCATCTTTCCCCTTTAAGCAAGGCAACATTCATTGCCTTCTGCTCAAGTCTTGCTGTCACATTTAAAATCTGGTATGGAAAAGAAAATTACAAGCTGACACAATGTCCTTGAATGATTCTGCACCTTTGCTTAGGGGTAGGGAGTTGTGGATCTGCCACCTCTGTGTGGTTGTGCTCAGAAAAGTAAGGTGAAAACAGTTGTGTGGTAGAAAATAGTGCCTTTGCTGGGATACAGTCAGAGGAGGCAGCTTTCTCCTTTTGGGTAAACTTTCACCCCACAGACTTGACTCGCTTCAGAGCTGTCACCCTTGTTTGCAGTATCAGCAGATGAGAGAAGAGGTGAGTGGATGGCAGAAACACTGAGAGACTGCTCTTCTTAGAGGTAACAGGTTTTTTCCTAACAATGCTCAAACAAAAGAGGGTGTAGCTCAGTTCCTGTGGCCCAGCAGAGGACAGAGACTCTCCTGCTGCCAGTCAGGTCTCTGTTAGCTGCACTCTGCTTGAGAAAATGAGAAAGAAGCTATCTGAGAAAATCCAGATTTTCTTTGGTAGCCTTTACTGTTGCTACTGAGCTGAACAGAGGATTTGGTTAAGGGGGAATCTGGAGGGAAGATTTCATGAGTTCTGTAAGGAACTAAATCTGACATGCTGTTTCCAGCAGAAAGGGATTCCTGAAGGGATCTTGTGTAGGGGCTGTTGTGATGAAGGATGCCCAGCTCTATCCTTCAAAATCTTCTCTTATTTTGTGAAACAGGGCTTGGAACCAGAATATCCAGCCTGAGAATGCTCTAAGGTCTACCGAAATAAGTTTTTTTTAAGAGAAATCGAGGGGAGGATTTCAAAACTTAATTTATCTGTATTGGATAGGTACCTTAGAGAGAACTGTGAGTTTTAAATTATTGTCTGCATTGTGGACTTACATTTTGTATGTTTGCTTTTTGTGCCCTTTTATGAATATTGCACTAACCATTTGTGGTGCAGCTGGCTTTATTATTGGCTGTGAATTTTATTGTAAGACTTTGATGTGGCCTTGTGAGTTCATTCTACTTTCCTCACTCACGGGGCTGCTCAGACTGTAGTGTGAAAACCTATATATGGACTCTTTAGAACAAGATTCATGAAATTAAAATGACTCTGTGCACACAGAAAAGTAAAATTTTAAATTTGCTCTACAAAGAAAAATTGCAGGTATGGTTATTAAGTTAGGAAAGCGAAATGATTGAGAGGATATTGGCATTTGCTATAGTGAGCTGCACTCCTGGATCAGCTAATCTAATTTCAAAACCATCTGGAAGTGATGAATAGTTGGAACTTAGAGAGAAGATGATCAATCTGCTAATGCTGTCAAGTGATTTTACAATGGACAAGAAAACGTGTATTATAGGAATTCTCATTTTATCCTAGTAGATGATCAGTTTATACCCTGAAGAAAGACAGTTGATTACCCATATCATTATCTTCGTTTGCAAGACTTAAAAACGTTATTAATGATCACAGATTAATCAGTGTCGCTTCCTTCTCCCATCTCTCTGCCAAAGGAGTGTTATATTCATTAGCTGTTGAACTGCTGCATGAATTCACCTAAGCAGCTTGCAGAGACACAGTATTGATTATGCTGCTGATAGCTGCAGCGTGAGCTGAGGTCTTATGGTGGCACCTGAATAGACAAATCAGGTGATGAGGACAACTGTTTAGAGAAACCTTTCTCTGACCAAATCATGTGATTTATAAGGCCTTAGGAAAAGGATGCCTGTGACCTGAGATCAGTTCCCAGCAGTTGCATTGTGTATTTGGAAGATTACTGACAGAAGCCATAACACACAGAGAAGGCATTGGGCTCTGGGCACGTATTGTCCTGGCAATCCCTGCTATCAGTACAAGCTGGGGGATGAGAGGATAGAGCACAGGCCTGCCAAGAAGGACGTGGAGGTTCTGGTGGATGGCAGCTGAACATGAGCCAGCAGTGTTTCCTTGCAGCCCAGAAAGCCAACTGTATCCTGGGCTGCATCCAAAGCAGTGTGGCCAGCAGGGCAAGGGAGGTGGTCCTGCCACTCTGCTCTCGGCTGTGACTCCTCACCTGGAGTACTGTGTCCAGATTTGGAGTTCTCAGTACAGGAGAGACATGGACCTGTTAAAGCAAGCCCAGAGAAGGGCCTCAAAAATGATCCAAGGGATGGAACACACTTCTTGTACTTTCCAATAAGGATGGATGGATTATAGCTCTCGTGCTGTCTTCTTACCGACAGCTGGGGTGAGCTGTACTAACCACCCATACTAACCCTGGGCTGCACAGTCAGGAATGAGGTGCCCTATGCACACTTCTTCCTCAGATTCCTTCACCCTTCAGTTAGGGCAAGCCATAAAATATTCCAAAATATCCCAGCAGCCTCAGGCAGATTGAGAAACTGGATGGCATCAACACCTTTCTGCTCAGCCTGACCCCGATCTCACATGGAGCAGAGGGCGGTACAGCTCACAGCTTCTCTGGCAGCTGCGCAGGCTCAGCCCTGACTTGGCTGCAGAGTTTACTCTAACAGATTTTTCATTGTTTGTCTGCAGTGAGTGGTTGAAAGCAGCTTTCCAGAGCAGCAGTGCTATACTTTGAGGCATTTCACATTGCTCAGGCGGTGCTACAAGCCTCTGTTACCAAGGAGAGCCCGTCCTCTTATGTTCATCGTACATGGTTTCCCTGTTTAATGATCTCTTTGATTCAAACCTGTGAAGCTTCTCCCTGTATAGCTGATCAACCACCTCACTCTGTCACTCAGCTGTGTATAGCTCTCATTTCACTTTCAAACTAAAAGAGGGTAGATCTAGATTACATGTAAGGAAAATGCTTTCTACCGTAAGGGTGGTGAGGCACTGGCATGAATTGCCCAGAGAGGTGGTGGATACCCTGTCCCTACAGACACCCAAGGTCAGACTGAATGGGGCTTTGAGCACCTGATGGAGCTGCAGGTGTCCCTGTTCAGTGCGGAGGAGTTGGACCAGATGGCCTTTAAAGGTCCCTTCCAACTCAAATGATTCTGTCATCTCTTCTGAGTCTTTCTGTGTCCAGCTCTCTGATAGTCTATGCCAGGAAAAGCTTGTAACCCTAATCCACCAAAAAAAGTATCTGTTATACGTATTTGGGTCTTTTGTGTTCTGAGCAATGTCTTCCACACGTGTTGAACGTTTCTGGTTGGAAATCCACTGTTTCATAGGATGACTGATTGAAATGACTGAACATGTTCTGTTATCCAGCCTCTGCTGGGACCACAGACCTGTGAGGAAATGCTCAGATCACTGATGGCTGCCGGTTTCTTTTCTAGAGGAGGAGGCAACATCTTCAAGTTTCAAAGCTGTCAGAAGCTGGTTGCCTTTCATGACTACTTCGAAGAAGAGAGATAACACTATAAAAAAAAAAAAAACAGCATTAAAAATTAACGTGCTTTCCTATCCCCCTTTCTAAGTGTCTCACACTCCCTTTCATGTTGCTGGGATTTCTTTTGAAGCAATTGTCATGTAAAGTGTATTGGGCACACTGGCAATAATGTTTTTAGAGACCAGATTTCAAAGGGTTTGGTTTGTCATACAGTGAGCTCTTATTTTGATAGCACTTTGTATTAGAAAATAAAAATTAAAAAAGTTCCCTTCATCTCCTATTGCCTTGCACAGTATTTGTGCAGTTAATGGAGAAATCGAGCCCAAGCAGTAGGCTTGCTTCATAATTATATGTTCTGCAGATTACTTGCTAATAATACTTGGCATTACTTGCTAACGATGTTGTACCATATCATTTGCAGTAGTTTTCCTCTTGTGCTTTAAAGGAAGCGCCCATCAGGGTGATGAATAATCCCAGAGCTGTTTTCCAAAGCTGAGAGAAAAAGGTCTACCATGCAGGATTTTTATGGGGAGGATTTTGTTTTTTCTCTGTGTTCATAGAAACTCTTCCCTTGTACCATCCCCTCTCTCTCTCCTGACTTGGAATCTGGCAGTGTTGCAGCTTTCCATGAGTGGTTTGATACAGATTGCTAGTCAGTGAATCTGGCCAACATTTTGAATTTCTCCTCTGCAGAAAATCTCCATGTCATGGCAATCACTTTCACTTGGATGTGGAAATGAACCATTTCCTTCAAATTTCGTCTGTGTGAGCAATTCTGTGAAAATTTTGTTTGACATTTTCCTTTGGGAAATAGAATACAGACTAAGATTTTCTTGAGCAAATTTATTTCAAAATTTGTCGTCATGGGAGCCACTGTATGCTATTAATATATTCTTCATAGTTTCAGAGCTGATGCATTTTCCCCCTCTGATTAACAGCAGAATAGGGCCTTATATCTGAAACGTTGTATAGGAGTTACGCTGATTTGCAGTAGCTGAAAATCTAGATCCAAACAGTCAGTGTATTTTATTTGGAAGAAAACTAATCTTTTCTTTCTAGAAAGTTTGCCATTTTTCTTATTCTTTTCCCATTCCCAGGCAGAAGTATAGCAGCCCTGAATCATCACCCAGTTGCCCTCAGGCTGCTGTTCCTAGTTAACAGGTCAGCCAAAAGCAACTGAATTAAAAGCTCCAAAGTGGCTCTTAAGGACTGTATTTATTGTTTAGAAAAAAAATTAGAAAGCGTTTTTTGCTGGCAATTGCCTGCCTTTCCAGTGCCATGTTTCATCTTTTTTGTTTCCTTCATTTCCAGTCTCTTGGTCCCTGCATCATCTTGCCAGTCATGAGACAGTATAACTCTGGCTCCTCTTCCACTCTCCCTAATTGCTGATCTGTGTCTCTCTCAATTAGATTCTACTTCCTTGTCTCAATCCCTTTCCATCCAATTTCCATGTAACTAGTGACCTCCTTTAACACTAATTCCATCCAAACCTTAATAAAATACAATCAGGAGGTTACACAGCCCATTTGGTTTTCTCTGAAGTCATGATTTATGTTTAATTCATGGGGAAATAGCTCATCTCTTACTCCCCATTCATAAAACCTAACCCCGCCAGCACAATTTGCAATTGTTCTGTTGCTGCTTGTGTGTTTTCAGCCCTGACAGCACAGCCTGCACACAAGAGCTAGTCTTGCTTTCCTGCTACTTTCTTACACACAGATGCTTCAGGTCCAGATTTTGTAATGGACTCCTGTGTCTGTGTGCAAAATTGTCAGGTTTTTCTTTTCTTGTCTTAAAAACTGTGAATGTCAACTAATAATGGAGGTGTGTTTATTTACTGAGTCCTTCTGTAGGTGTGTGCACTGAACCAGCAGGCTCACCCTTGTCCTAGGTAGTGTAGTAAGAATGTAGCCTGGCTAATGAGGACAGAAATGAAAACCAAATCTGGGCAGTACAGAAGCAAGAGAACCTTGTACAGAGACACAGTCACCTCTCAGCTAGAACTAATATATTTGGCTGGATCTTGGCTTTTTCTGCTAGTCCACCCCTCATGGTTGGTCTGTGTTCCCTACACCAAGGCTGACAATTGACCAAGCCTCCCCTCTTCCCCTGTGCGTGAAGCCATGTTGTTGATGCTTGCTGGGAAGTGAGGGTGGTCTTTTATGCCTGGCTAGCTCTTAAAAATCCAGCAACAGCAGCATGTGCTTGTGCTTGCTGGGCAGCAAAGAGAGTGAGCACCTTTAGTTGTGGTGGATTCACTGCTCAGTGCTCCTGCAGTCGTGATTGTCCAGATGTGTGTCTCACCTTGATTTGAGAGAGAGAGCTTCATCCCCTCCATGGAACTGGAAAAAGCACGTTTCTCTTCCAGAAGGTGGTTCTTCCGGTTTGTGCTTAATAGCATTTCTTGGATCCTCCCTTTCCAGTATTGCTCCTGTCATTACCCGTTAGAGGCGCAGATGTGAATAAAAAGGAATTTTAACTGGAACCAGAGGACAACCATGCTTTGTTTTCTCCTTTTCCCTGTTTCCCCAGTGAAAGCACAGATTCTGGTCAGCTGAAATGTTTACCATTCGGGGTGATTTTACTGTTTTCTTTTGCTTGCTAGGATGCTTCCTTTGCAAGCATTTTTCTTTTACAGTTTTAGTTATTTAAAAAGAAGCAACAAGCTTGGTTTCAGGTTTTCCTAAATTATTTGTGTTGACACTGCAATAAGCTTTTCCTTCACTATTACTAATTAAAGTGTATATTTGGCTTGCTCTCTATCTAGTCTTCTGTTGATCCTTCTGTCTCTTTGTATGGTTTATCTACAAATGCACTATCTGCTAAGGGTGTTTTTTGCTTTCATTTTATTTTTAGATATTCAAAATGCTTAAAACATAAGCAGCCTATTCTGTGGGGGCTAATCTTGTTAAAACTTGACTTCAGAGGCTGCCAGGGTACTTTGTGAGAAGCAAAATGAGGTATCTTTTGATCCCTCTCACATTGTTGATAACCAGTGAAGGAAAAATGCTTAGGAAAGTAGTATCCATTTGATGTGTAGTGAAGATGACCTTAGCAATTGCTTCCTTTCTTTGTGTCTTCAGTCATCTCACAGAGGGGTACAACTGAGAACAGAAGGCGCTACCAAAGAGTCTTAACAGTTATCTCCCATTACATGTAAAGGAGCTAGAGCTGACTGTTGAAAAGTCCTACCTCTATATCTAGACTAGCCAAATACAGATAACTTGAATGCATTCCTCATATAATGTCTTGCCAGTTTACTATGAAAATGGTAGAAGACAACTTGTTTTAGCCATGAAATGACATTTCTGCTTCTGTGCTTGAGCAGCTCATCTTACACTGCCAGAAGGAATAGATCCAGATGGATAGAGCTGACGGCTTTCCTGTGATCGATGCAGAAACTATTAAGTGAGAAGATTTATTTCTCATACCTAGGCAGGGACAGAGATTCAGGGACTGAGTCTATGGTCTTGAGGTGGATTGCTGGAGTTGTTATCTTGTGACCCTCAGATCATCCAAGGTTTCTCATTGACCTGTCACGAATGAGCAGTATTCAGTGACATAAAAAGCACAGCTATCAACAGTGCAGGGGATAATAAGGCAAAAGCATTACAGTTCATCAAAAGAATACTGTATAAATATAATAATAATAATAAACCCTCTTAAATAGTTTCTGTACAAGGTTATCCAGTCACTATATTCCACATTTGTAAGTTATTGTGTATTTTAAAAATTAATGAAAGATATAATTATAGCAGCGCTACCAATGACCTTTTCCAAAATGACTCCATCATGAATCTGTAAGCATTTCAGAATTGTTTTTCAGGTTCTTAGTAATTTCACTGCAAATTAATGGCATCAAGCTCTGGCAATAAAAGCCTTGCCTTGTTTCTCAAAAGAAGAGATTGGGAAGAATTTTCTGGTCTCCTAGCAATGGCTTCACTGTGAGTGGTGCATAGATCCAGTTGAGAAGATGCTGTCCTATTAGCTGAGATTTTATGTGGAGTTTTAACTGCTTACTCAGAAAGACAGAAAAAAATCTACCCTGACTAATGTCAGTAAACTGCTATACTGTGGCTTAGTTTGGAGAACCTTTTTTAAATTGAGCTTACTCAGAAAACTGACTGTCTAAATGCCAGCTGGGTTCTTGTATTTGTTGCTTCTCAACGGCTTCCAGATCAGACTGGAAAAAATCAAACAATTATCTTTGTGTTGGCTTTGCAGTGTAAGACCTTGAAAACCCAGCTCCTTTCTTTTGTCTTTTGCTCTTGCAATGAGCATTTAAGAACTCTCAGTCAGACCATAGCAGGCAAAGTTATTGAAGCAAAATTTATAATACATTATGTCTGCTCTTCCTCTCTGTCATCTTGATGGTTTGGCTATGTTTAGAAAGAAAAAGTCCCCAGTTTAGTAAACAAACAAAGTAAATGGGAAACTAAGATGCATGGGAAGTGGATAAGATAAATGAGATTGTATCTTCAAAGCAATGTGATGATTTACCACTTGGAGGGGGGGTACTAAATTCCCACGAGCCCTTTTTCAGTCTCTCTCCTTGTGTGATTGAGACTTCTTTTATTTCTGAAAGAGAGAGGTTCAAAAATGAGAAAAAACATGTCGGACTGGTGAGCTACTGAGCACGTAAGATTTTTCTGTCTTCAGCCAGCGAGAAGTGGCTACCTCCTGTATGCTGTCTTCTGTCTTGGCTTCTATAGCTCTTCCTAAATCAGCTGTGCTGGATAAAGAAATCCAAATATACCTACTGAAACACTGAATGCTGAACACTTTTGACAGGTTAACACCAGCAGTTTAAGGTGTTTGAGCTCTCTGCCATCTACCCGGCCTACTTGGATGGGCCTGGTGACCCCAAAACAGAGACTGTGGGGGGGAACAGATGGATGCACCTTGAGTCACTTTGGTAAAATATCCAGTGATATAGTTCACAAAAGTGATAAAAGTAGAGTTCAGCTGTAATATTCAGTCAGAATTTGTTCCCTTTGATGGTTTGTTTATCTTAGTTCTAATGCCAAAAAAAGATGAAAGTTTTCATCACTTCCCAGAAAAAGCTGTTTGGGAGTTCAGTGGAGCTCTGCAGATAACACAGATCTCCTTTCCATTTGTTACATTTGCTTACTTTCATAGAAGTTTCAAACTTTCATGCTTTCAATCTTGAAACACAATGTAACCTTTGTCATATTCGCTGATTCTCCAACTGAGAAGTACCGTAGGCATCTGGGTTGTGTTTCATCGGTGAGCAGTGTTCACAGAGTACGGTTGCTTGCTAGGTGCTCTGCATATGTGCAGTTCTTAGCTCTGAAGGCTGCGCTGCAGTGATGGATCAGGCTTAAGAAGCTTTTTATTAGCAGGAGGGGAAAAAGTTGCCACTTCAGGAATCAAGTGACCCAGAACCATTTCTGCAGCACAGAGAAAAACATCCCTCTCTGTTCACACTCTTCTAATTACATTTAGAGTAGTATTGTTTCCATCTAAATTATAGCAATTATATACAAAGATCTTCTTTGAAATCATTTAATTAAAGAGTAGCTAATGCTCTGTGCTTTTGGAATGCTAATATATAGTGTTCCACTTAGGAATCCTTGTTTTTTTTCCATTAATTATTGTTATCACGGAAGAATTTCAGTGGCAGAGAGTTTTTAGCTTGCTCTAATAGATTTAAAAAGCTAGGGTTCCGGTGATTTTAGTAGCACGATTTTTGTAGCACAAAGAAGCATTTTACTCTCTTGCTGAACAGTTAGTTAAGGTTCAGTCTGAGGAACAACGTTTTCCTTCATGCTGACAAAGCGGTGGGTTTCTTTAACCCTGTTATCTTCTGGGTTCAGGCAAGAGTTTGTGTGTATGTTCTCCCTTTCTCTTGCTATGTCCTCTGTGTTATATACTCACAGGTCAAATCCTGAACTGGTATAAATCTGCTGGACAAAATGATTACTGTCTGCTGAGTTGCTGCTTTGCAGGAATGACATTTTAGTCATGCGTCAAATCCAGACAAACAAGATTCATGGGAGAACTGCCCAGTGCATTAATACCATGTCCAGATGAGCACCTAGCAAGAGCATGGAATGAAAGCAGTTGTGGCATAAGAGCTGGTGGGATTTAAAAAGTGACAAGGCAAAGTCGTGAGCCAGCCTGGAGTTAGAAGTAGTTTGGGCAGTGAGGCAAGAGCAAAGCCAGCAACACTGAGTGATTACAGTGAAAATTCAGGGGAACTAGAGCAACACTGCGGTCACAGCAGGATCTGGATTGCAGTCAGTACCTGGAAACTCAAGATAAATTTTCTCTTTTGCTTCACATTTATAGGGAATTTTGTAAATCATCTGTATCTCTCAATCTTTCTCTTCTAGTCTGGAATAATTAAAATAACAAAAACTTTGTTTTCTCATAAGTGGCTTGGTTGAAAATGTAGATTAGTGAAACATATATTATGTCATACATATGAATATATGTAATGAAATAAATGCTCTTTCTCTGCCTTCTAAATTTTGCAGTAAGAGTGACATGATGCTATTGCTGAATGGCTCTCAGAAAAGATTTCAGTTTCTGTACGTACAGAATCTTTTAATCTGGAACTCATGTTTTGGATGAGTAATGACAATGAGTTTTTAGGTTCTTTTATGTATTCATTGGACACAACCAAGAAGTTTTGTTTTAATGACAAATCAACATAATCGTTGTGGGTTTTTCTGTTGTTCTTTTCTTAATGTGGACTGAGGTGTTTCCCCAGTCAATGAAAATGTGTACTATGGTATATGACTTTTAAAGTCTGATCACCTGTATCCCTGCCTTGATGTCCTCCTATTACACGCTTCTCTGGAAATCTAGCTGCAGTTGCTGGAAGAACTGCTCCTTGCTGAGGAAAGCATGGCTGACCAAGGGAGTAGGAAGCTGTTACTTGACCAAAAAATGAGTCCCCTGCAGCACATCTGCAGTGTTTCTGGATGAATGTGGGCTTTTGCCAGGATACCTGGTATTAATTAAATCATGTGTTTGTTATGATTTTACTTTTTTTTTTTATGTTTATGGTGTGAGCTTCCTACATATAGATTCCCTTAGTCTTTGGGATGGTGATGGTTTGGTGGTTTGTACCACCATTGCTCATCATTGTTTTGGTCCTTTCTTTTCTAGATACTTAAGCATATAGTTTCCTCTGCAGATGAAGGAGGATTGTGTAGGTGAGAAGGGATTTTGGGAGATCTGTGTTCAATTACTATCTCTGCTGCCAAATTGCAGGTCCAAGCTTGGGCAGAAGCCTCTGGTGCTATTTAATTTTATATGATCTCTTTCATGATCCCATTTGTAACAGGTCTGTGCTTTGGTTACAAATTACAGCCTGAGTCCTTTTGCCTTTGTTTTTGAGTGTTGACCCTTCAGCTCCAGCAGCTTTACTCAATATGAGCTTTGAGATCTCCTGGAGTTGTGTGGGGAAAATGTTATTTTCATCCTGAAAATCAGCTTATTACTTACTTAAGTGAACCGTGGACTGTGATCTGTGACTGCTGATGATGCGTGACCTACTCAAAAGAATTAAGAAGCAGCTCTGCTGATAACCTTCAGTGGTGACAGTTTATAATACCACTCCTACTAGCTGCAGCCAGCTTTTACCAGATAGAAGGGAGGCTGCCATCTTTGCAGGTTGCTTGCCTACAGTCCATATCCCAGACATGTTATTTCAGGTGCATCATTTACAATTCTGAAGTAGTAAGTTTGTGCAACCAGGCAGCTGAGCAGTAACAAGAGTGATTATGCTAAGAAAAGGCTTGATTTTGAGACAGACAAAATGCATATATTTATCAGAGTAGCTCCCTTGTTTTAAGACATGTAACTTTCTAGTGTGGTTCTTTATTGCTCTGAGCGATACCTAGATGTTTGTGTTAGACTCAGCCCATTGTGCTTAATGGAAGAATATCCCCGCCTGACTCTGGTTCTTTCTTTTTCCCTCTCTTTTGCTCAGAATTTTTGGGCACTTCAGTCTCCGTTCTGAATGGCAGCTGGTCAAGGTGGACTACAAGCCTATCTTCAGCCGGAGGTGTAACAAAGATGACTACCAAACCTGGCATTTGCACAATCAGGTATTCTGACTGCATAGGGAGGAGATGAGTGGGGGGGTTCTTTTTCTGATACTCTGTGTTTTCAGGCAGGAGCATTCATGTTCTTTTCAGCAAAGCATGTTTTTTACATGCATCAAGTCACAGTTCTAACCTGTTGATGCTTTATTTCCCCTGAAATATACACACAAATAAACATTGGGTCAGTCTTCTCCAGGCAAGTTTGGGAGATTGTTAACTTCTCTTTTTATGAAAATATTCCATTTTACCAGATGGATCTTTCTGCCCTTGATGCTCGGGGCAATGTAAAACCTAACCTTGTGATTGAATTGTAGGAGACATTAAACTCTTTGTAGCTCTCTCAGTGACTCAGAAAAATAATTTTCTTTCACTTTGCCTCTATTTTCCATACTCAAAAATGAAAATAAAAACATTTATTCATCTTTCAGGTCCTGCAGGTGTCTATAAAACTCTGGGGAGTCCTTGAATAAAAGACACTAGAGAAAACCAAATTATTTTATTTTATTCAGTGATACATAATTTTCATATGTTTTGGCTCGTTTTCATCCTGGATATACTTAGATCCTGAAGCCACTAGAACTGAGGGAGCTCAGTACCCTCTGAAGATTCGTTATAGGTTACTGGCCACCAGTGTGATGTCCCACTCCCTGCAGGGGAACTAAACTGGAGCCAGAACTATTGTTACTGTGATTTTCCTGTATGAAATCCATGAATTAGAAATGAATGTTAATAAGGCAAGGATGCATCAGATGACTAAAGTCATAGAAGAGAATACATGAAAGAAATTTAAATGAAAGAAAAGGGAGGACGTGTGTGGCCAGGCAGACATCTTGGGAATCACTATTAATGGGAAAGAGAAATATTTCAATTAGATGCTGTCTTTTTATTCTTACTTTTATGTAGATAAATTATTTCTGCCTCAGAGAAAATTCTGCTTATAACAACTCACCAAAATGTCAAGCATTTCCTTTAGATAAGCTCTTCACAGTAGTGCTCTTGAAAAACTTTGTGTGCAAAAAGCCAAATATAACATGCCATCAAAATTATTTGAAGCCTGTAGTGAAGCCAGGTCTATCAGAGAAAGAAGAGGGGAGCCAGGACTCCTGAGTCTGGCAACTTGATTTTGGGTTTCAGACTTGGGCATTTCTTCCCATTATTAGTGTTATCTGACATGTGGAATAAACCTTGAGGTACATTCCCATCGTCTTCTCAGGATAACTCATAGGACTAGAGACATGGTGAATGCCTTCTGAAATATGACATAAGCAGGTGGTGGCTTGCATACTCAGGCATTATGGCCACACTGTGGCTAGCATCCCAACTCAAGTGCTGAACACAGTGTGCTTATGGGTACTCCCAAGGTGTTTTTTGAGTTTGCAAAGTCACAAAAGGCAGCTAGACTCTGAGCTCTCAACTCTCCCTGTGGTAAATGCATGTTTTTGTTGTCTTTTGTTTCTTGTTAAAATGCATGGTTTAGGGCCCACGTGCTACTACAACTCTGTTTTTCTTTCTCCTCTTTATCCTTGGCTGCCAAAGGGGGAACCTTGTGTCATGGGAGAGAGGAAGATCTATAAAAAACGCAAGCCTGGATCTCAGTGTTCCCTAGGTCGAGACTATTCCCAAACTGTGGTGTCTGAACCATGTGTCTGTGGTCAAGGGGACTTTGAATGGTGAGTGTGTGATTTTGCTAAATTTTGCAGAGGCTCTTCTTGTCTTCATTGGCAGTGTTTGAACTATTGCCTGGACAAAGAACCTGGTGGGAAAACTGGGTCCCATGCAGCTTTGTGAATTTGACTGCACCATGTAGCATAAATGTGATTCTCATATCTGCCGTGTGAGAGATGCGTTTCTATCGTTCACAGGGGTGTTTTGTTAATCTCTGTGAGAAATCCAAGCCTGGAATTCAAAAGTAGAAAAATGCAAGTACTGATTGACATTCTTACGTCCATCGTTTTTAAAAGAGTGACAGCCAGTACTATTCTCTTTGGTCCAAAGCATGTAGGAAAAGGGAATTTTCTCTATACTCACTTCAAAGGTCATTGAATACCTTGGGAGCAAGCTAGCAAAACTTACACATTTTAGATTATTATTCCTTTGAATTCTGGGGAACCATTTGTTGCTTTTTTAGCACTGTTTTATTGATAAATCTCGGAAAAATGCTTCAGTGATGTGACTGTGCAGCCCACCCTTGTCAGATGTAGCCTCCTGTTTTGCATAAATATTGGTATTTCTAATTTAATGGGGCTGTTATTTCTGAACTGCTTTAAGGTCATTTTGAAAGCAGCTTAAAAATATAAACAGAAAGAATGAACGGCTCTTTGATATTGCTTGTATGCTCAGGGACAGGAGTTAGAGAAATATATTTAACAGTCCAGGATCTCTGCACAAGGATATCCAATGGGGAACCCAGGATAGGCAATACTTCAAGGATTTAAGACTGTCAGTAGCTGTGATGTTTGAGCCTGCATGATCAGAACGTCATTTAAATGAGGTTGAAAATAACCCTGAGAAAACTGATTTTCATTTTTATAGCAGTTTATCAGGATCAGTGTCTGATTTAGTATCAGTGTGATTCATGAAAACTTCACTTATCTTTGAATTCAGCCCAAAGAAATGTGAAGCACAAGGTCTGCACACTTATTTGGACTCAAGCTAGCTGAGACTCCATTCTTTTCAGAATGTGAACGCACTGAAATACAGAAAAAATAATGAATTAAAATATAGACAAGAGTGATTTATTGAATATTGGAGTAGTTTGTCTCTATAGGGTGTTCAGGGAAATAGAGCAGAGATTTTCATCTTATCTGGATGGATGCTTAATTTGTTCCTAATGCCAAAATTACATCTGAGACTCCTTAGCTTGACTCAGGAGATCTTTCCCTTTGTTCTCATCATGAGAACTTACAGGATGAACAAAGTATCTTGCCCTGCAGTATCTGCCCTTGGCATTGGCATATGCCTCTGGGTTGCACCAAGCACTAATCTCTGGAGAGGCTTATGAGTTTGCTTTTTGCTTTGTGCCTCACCAGCTTTATAATTTCACAGTGAAGCTTGTATTTTCTAAGCTGTAAGTGGGGAAAGCTGCAGTAGCTAAATTGGCCTTAAATGCTGTTCTGCCTCTAAAAGTGTTTGCATCAGAATGCACCTTTTCGTTTAATTGACCCGCTCCTTGCATACATTCAGTATCATTTGTGGTTGATTTTCCCACTAACATGAGAGAATATTGCTGTTAACCTTGTCAGTCCTGCAGAGGAGATGCAGTTAGGGGAGAGCAAGCTGCTTTTTGTTTCAGACTCCGCACTGCCAACTAACTTCTAATTGTATAATTGTCTCCATTGCTAATGGAGAATCAGAAGAACTAGCTTCACATTAAGGGTAAGATTTGATGCTAGTTTTCAGAGCTGTTTGGAAGAAGGTATGAGGCAACTGTAATTAAAAAACAAACAAACAAACAAAAAAAACAAAAACAACCCAGAAATGCTAACAGTGTTGTTAAGCTCAATTTATCTTAAAGATGATTTTTCAAAGAGGAGAATTATACTCATCTGCACTGGCTTTTGACTTCTAAAGGATGAGGTAGTCCTTTAGTCCATAGCAAGTTACAGATTATTCTAGGATATGATTCACCAGCCTTCTTTTGGATGTTCACATGAGAATGGAGGGGTACTGAGAAGCACCTCTTTTCTTTGCTGACTAGAAGGCTCTAGACGGGGATCTGATGGAGATACGCCTTCACAGTACATACCTACAGTTGGAGACACTGCTCCTACTCTTTCATTCGGTGCTTTTGAAAAGGAAGATATCTACTAAGCCTTTCTGGCTAGGCTCACAATCATCAGTTGTTCTTGGAGACACCAACTGGTCTCTCTTATATGTGAACTGAGCACATCCCATGGAGAGCTAGAGAAAGCGGGGGGCTGGCAGCCTGTTTTGTGTGACTACACTGACCAGCAGATCCTAAAAGACTGACTCCAGTATTCTCCAGTAAGTAATTTTGGAGGCTTGTTCTCTTTACAGAGCATCCCACGCTACTAGGTTTGATCACGCCTGTCTTCTGAGAGCTGTGCAGAAGGAACAAATCTGTAGGAGCCCTACAGCACAAGCTGTGACAACTGTTCTCATTTGGTCATAGAGCCTTTGCCCCTGCCTGCCTCATGTTGCAATGATGCCAGTTTCCTGCTGTTAGATATGAGACTAATCTGAATTTCAGGGGCATCAACTGTAATCCAGGGTCACAATTCAACAAATGCTCACAAATCAAGGTCAAGGGTGATTTCTTCCAACCCTCACAGTCATTTTAAAAAGAAAATCTTGGCCTTTTTTGACAGAGAGAATGGCAGAATGAACTCAGAAGTGTTATTAAAATGCTTACTGATCTTTCTTTTCCACCTTCCTGCTTCTTTATTTACTCTGTCAAGACAGTTTTCCCAAGAACGACAGCACAGCAGCTGGACTTGATTATTTCTTTAACTTATGCAAACCCTGGGGCTCATGAGAAGGAAGGTGGGCAGCACGCAAGGTTTTAATATACATTTACCAGAAGTTAATGAACAAGCGCAGAACCTTAAGGGCATACAGCAATGTTGTCTTTAATTTTATTAAATATTTATGCAGCTCTTTTCTTCTTTGGGGCAAAGTACAGCTCCTCCTGAATATTTTTAATTACCAAGTCACTGCCAGGCATTTTTGACTGTGCAGGTCGGACCCACTGAGAATGATTAAATTGAATGTGGAGGGAAAGAGCATTAGGGAATCTCTGAACCTTTTAAAGTAGCTTGCAGAATTTTTTGCCCTCCAAAAAAGAAAGTAGCATCTGGGGTCACTGGAGACATAACACAATTTTGTCTCACCAAAGCTCTTCCTGGAGACATTCTGCTGGCAATTCAGGCTCTGAACAGGGGAAAGGATAAAGCCCAGAGTGTCCTAAAGGGCACAGAGCATTTTCAAGGCAGTGACTTCTGCAATGTCTGTGTTTCCACGTAGGTTTAATTTGTTGGCATTTGTTAACCTGCTTCAGGCAAAAATCCAAATTCCATTTTTATTTACCCCTTGAATCCTGCCTGCCAATAAAGGATATGCATACAAACTCGACTGAGAGCCTATTAAAGCTTGCGGAAAGCTTGGATTAATCCTATTGCTTCATCATTGTATTGGCATGCAAAGGCAGCTGTAAAAATAGTCTTAAATGCAATTACGCGTACTTGTACTCTTTGGTGATCTAAGGAAGCACCAGTACTTTGGATTACCTTCCTCACTTAACACAGTACTGTGTAATCCTTTGATACCATATTGACTGTGTTGTTCCAGTTTAGGGCTGGAAAAAGAGAAGCTGTTTTTTTTATAGGCCAGCCTTAGCTTGGTCAAAGAGCCATTAACATACACATTTATAGACATACCTAAGCAAGTTGTTCAGGAAGTGTTCCTAATGTTTTATATTCCAAAGCGCTTCCTTGTGAAAAGGTATCACTCTATTGGAATTAGTCTGAATTATTCTAAAAGCAAAGACTGTAAAAAGCATGCAAACCAAAAGAACCCAACAAATATGATGATTAGAAATTAATAGGAAAAGAAATTAACAATATCATTCTCCTTCTGAATCCTTGTCCCTGTTTTGTTGCCAAATGAAACACAAGTCCTCTGGTGTTCTGCAGTGTTGGTAGTGCTGGTGTTGTCAGGTCTCTCAAACTAATCAGGCACTTTGTCTCAGAATGATCCTAGTCCACAATGCCTTGCCATCCAGAGCTGCCAACACGCACACTGGGGAGCAAAAACATCACTTAAAGGTGAGCTAAATCGAGTGAATAGGCACAGAAGTACACTCATGACTTATTGTCTCCACAGTGACTATGGCTATGAGAGGCACAGTAACAACCAGTGTATCCCAGCCTTCTGGTTCAGTCCGTCCTCCCTGTCCAAGGACTGCAGCATTGGTCAAAGCTATCTGAACAGCACTGGGTAAGTCAACATTGACAGCTCCCTTGTTTTTGGTAGACAAGAGAACCTGGACTGACCTTTTCCTCCACATCCTGCTTGGCTATTTTCCAATCTTATTCGTGTGGTAATGTTTGCAGCAGCATCTGTATGGAACATTGCCTCCTTCCTCA
Source organism: Numida meleagris (assembly GCF_002078875.1). Taxonomy (NCBI): domain Eukaryota; kingdom Metazoa; phylum Chordata; class Aves; order Galliformes; family Numididae; genus Numida; species Numida meleagris. The sequence continues at coordinate 11,010,146 of NC_034413.1, read as the reverse complement.
GAAACGGGGAGAAGCACATTAACATAAGTGACATGTAGATATTGTATTGCTATCAAGTGATGTATAATCCCTGGAGCCTAGACTTGGAGCTCCTCTTTGCTGCAAAATTAGAACACGAATCAAGAAGGTGCATTTGAGAGATGGCTGAACATTTGAAAGGGTAGGTTCAAGGTATTTCACCCTATTTTTCATTGAACCTCTTTCTATTTTAAAGCTCTTATTTATTACAGCTTCTGGGAAGGCTAAAATGAACAATTTTTCACCTTGTGAATTTTTTTTTCCCCTGCCGTTTTCTCTTTGTATATACAATGTCATGAGATTTCAGACAGGGCATGTGCTGGTTTCTCTTGGTTGTATCCAGAAGATACAGCAAATGTTTATTTATTATGGTAGTATCGTTTGCAAATGCTATTCTGTTGGGTGGGGGATACTCTGAATGCTGGTTGCACTTGATGCAAAATTGTGATGTTCCTTCTCAGGCACTGCAGGCCCTGAAGAGTTTACAGAACTGCTTCTAAATCATGAGTTCTGCATGCCTGTTTATTATGACAGGGTCATTTGTGACTGATAGATGAGAGTGGCTGAAGAAAATGGGACTGCTGTGAGTCTGGAGTCATTTTGCTTCAGAGACAACATTTCCCTTATCTCCCCCTTCAACTAAAAGGTTGCTATAAGTATGGGACATAATGACAGCTCTGGCCAGTTTGACTGTTTGTGGACAAGAAAAGTATTTCTGGAATCTGGATCATCTTAGCCAACCCCGTGTTTTAGTGTGAAATTACCAGAAAGGGTTAATCCCTGTCAATGACACTGGGAATAACCAACAATTCTGCAAATGTGCTAATCTCTTCCAAGCAGATACAAGAGAAAAACCCATTCCATGAATAATTTTAAAATTGAACTGGACAAAGCCATTACCAGATCCTTCCAAGTGCTTACTAGCAGAATGGAGATAGAGACAATGTAATAAAAAGCTGGGATGCAGGGGGCAATCCTGCAGGCGTAGCAAATTGGGAGAATGCTTGGTCTTCTAAGAACACATAGTAATTGACCTCCGTAATAAGTGTCTGTTCTCAGTGGTGCTGCTGATAATCTCTGGAGATGGCTGTAATGTGATTTGTTTGGTTTTTCTCTGATTTAATAAGGTATTAGATTTGTGATTATTCCTTTCAGTCAGGGAGTCATCCAGGCAGTTAGCCTTTGAGAAAATGCTTGCGTTATTATGGGCAAAGAAAACAAAACAAAAAAAACTTTTCCACCCATTGCCTGAGCCCAGTTTCCTTTCACTTCTGCTCCCCAGGTACCGTAGGATTGTGTCCAACAACTGCACAGATGGCTTGCGGGAGAAGTATAAGGCCAAGATGGAGAAGTGCCCTGGAAAAGCACCTCGAGGACTGCACATCCTCACCAGTGATGGAAAATTGGTCACAGAGCAGGGGCACAATGCCACCTTCATCATCCTTATGGAAGAGGTGTGTTTCCAGACTCAGCAAGTCTTTCACAGCATGGCAGGACTGGTACTCTTTTCCCTTCATCTGTCAGGCAGCTAAGAGGAAAAGAGCAATCAGGCAAGGTTACGAAACGCTGAATGTTACCGAGACCTGGGGGAATTCATGAGAGTACATGAAACATAGAAGCAAATAATATTGTGTCAAGTCACATGTGTATTTGCCTGGTTATCTTGTCTGTCAGTGAAGATGAGGATGATGCTGAAGAATGACAGGAGATCTGGTCAAAATTATATTTCCCCAATAGCTTCTTGCTGCTTCTAGTGAGCTGCAGTTTAGTGAGTTTGTGAGTCAGAAATGGAGTCTCAATGCTTAACATTTCCCAGTTTCTGGGTTGCAAACCTTTAGTTCCATCTTAGGTGAATCATTATTAGGAAGGGTTAAGAGTGCTGGGAAACGTTTTCAGTCTCATGGGAAGCAGGGAGGGATGTTTAAACATCACTGCTTTGCAGTGGGAATTGAGCCTCCTCAATCCACCTCTGAGTTCCCCAGTTTGAATTTGTCTTATTTTTAATGTGATAGGATTCCCCCTGTAGATAACAGTAGCACAAACAGCACAGTGGCATGCCGGTGATTGAAGCATGAAAATATTGAGTCACTTCCAGTGGTCTCAGTCAAGTATCCCTCTGCTTGGTGAACACATCCATTGCAGCACTTGCCACTGAGGTCCTGTGGTCCAGTGAGCAGTTAGATATCTAAGGCATTTTGTATGTCTTTGGGCTGTTTTTCTCAAATTATTTTTGCTTCTTCTGGTCTGTGATTTGATGTTTAGGGGCATATGTGACTGCACCACAAAAATCCTTGCTCTGTTTGCAGCTACTGCACTCCCCTACAGGGAAGAGAGTAGACTCCATTGGCTACTTAGGCCTTCAGGAATATAAGCTGCTCTAAGTCTGAGCATGCTGCCACGGAGAAATATTTTTTCTTGTGTTAGCTTATTATTATTATTATTATTTTAAACACATGCACTTCTGTTAATTTAAAGACTTGTCCAGTAACTAGATGTTTCAATGGGACTATGCTTATCTGACAGGACTTCTTTACGTACTTCCTCAGAGATTCATGCTTGCTTTGGTTTTATACAAAGGGAATTTCTTTTCTACATGGCTGATGCCTTTATATTCAGCAGACTTGACATGGTAAGACGATTTGTATAGACACTAGTGAGTGGGAGTTCAGAGAAGAGCAGACATAATCTAAAAATTAGGAATCTAGTAGTAATTTATTAAGGAACTCAAGTGGAACCACTGTGTACAAAGAATGATAAACAGATGGGGAATAAGGCAGCAGTCAAAGTAGCTGAAGAGTGGAGCCTTTACAAGGCTTCAGAGAATGAAGAAGCAGCTGAATAAATACGTGAGGGTGTGACTCTTTCCTTTGTTGAAAAATAAGGATAGTTAGAAAAACATTTCATTGGAACAGTCCTGAAAGAAAAGTCAGCAAAACAAAGGAGTTGTCATGAAAATATTCCTCAACAATTGGAAGAAATCATTTTTGGACAAATCTTTATTACTGCATACCTTACGGTCATATAGGTTAGTTCCTTTCTCACTTCACTTCCTCTGCAGAGTCTGTTGGGGGTTTTGTTGCAATTGAGTCTTTCTCTGTGACCTCTGTTCAGCCCTTCTGCTCCTCCAAACTAATCCTGACCAGCAACTTTGAGTTTAGCCATCAGCTCCTTTCTACCTCCTAGAAAGACATGCACCCTCAGTATACTGGTGTGAGTGACTGACCTTTATGCTGTCCAATGAGAAAATGACGTTTTATTATAGTTACTGGAAAACAATATTTCTCAGGATGCGCAGATTCAGTCTTAGTATTGTTCACAGTGGTGATTCAGAATGTGTGCATGGCGCTGACAAAGAAACGCATTGACAGATGACCTTGCTTTGTTTTCAGAGGTATGGGGCTGTGCTGTGATTTGAGCTGCATATATATGTAGAGAAACATGAGGAAATAAGAGCCTTCTCTACTTTTTGTTTGAGTTTGAGCACGAAGAGTTAAGACTGCCAATATGCTGTTAAGAAGTTGTATTCTTGACCAGATCTGTGAATCTGTTTTTGTACCCGATCTTTCCTGTATATCCTCAGTTCCTCTCTGAAAGCCTGCCCCTCAGGCTTAAATGATTGTTTAGGTGGCAGCTCCAGATAGTGAACTGTTTGGTTCCATCATCTTCTGTTTATGCCATCGCACAGCTTCCCTCTTTCGGTAATTACAAGGTGATGGCAAAGCTTGATAACAGGGTTGTAAATGCAAGTGAGCTGAGAAAGCAAGCAGTGACTATTCAAAGTACAAGTCTGAGCAAGTGTTAGAGCTCTGAACATCTATTAGTAGATTACTGAACCATGTTTATAGAAAGAGATAGCCACAGATGTGCCATATTTTTATGCATTTTGAGAGCTTCATTAGAGGAACTCCTTTTGATTCAGCAGAAATGAGACTGTGTGCTTCTGAATGCAATGAGAAGAAATGTTTCCTCCCAAGCCTCTTCTCTGCCAGCTTTTCTTTGTTTCTGATCTCAGTACTCTGCCTGCTCTTCCCCAAGCTTTGCCCTTATGTGGATTATTTGAGGTTTCATGGCGAAAATATATCATGTATGTACACAGGAAAACTTGTCCAGGGTGATCATGTTGGGGTGGTGACTTTGAAAGGCAGATAGATGACAATACTCTTTTCCATCTATTCCACTACCATTCACCTGCCCACTGATGCCTGTGTGCAGAGCTCCAGTCTTTGTGACGGCCCTTAGCTCAGAGCTTTCGGTAGTTTATGGGGCTTAAAGCAATAAAATGTACCTCTTGATTATATATAGAAAGCAATTAATTTTTTTCCATTTGAAATGTCTCCAGCAACTTCTATTTTAATTTAAATTTATAAATTCCAGAATGTCTGACATTGTAAGTTGAGCTAACGCTTCTTTTATTATTTTATATACTGGATACAGAGGTATGGAAAGGAGAAAGAAAAGATTAATGTGATGGGCTGGCTTTTCATTGAAGAACAAACTCTCATAATTAGGTGGTTCTTAGCCACAAGAAATCTCTTCCTGTTTCTCTGCTTCAAACCTTCTCCTTTCAAATAGAATCAAATTGGAGAAGCAAGGAGAAAATAGAATTGTAAGGCAAGAGTGGAAAGCTCCTGTGATAGGTACAGGAGTGACAGCCTGAGGTCACTGATGATGAATCCAGCGCAGATCTGACTTTTATCTTCTGTTCAATGTCTTCCATATGAGATGAGCTTGTGGTCTTAGTACATTCCCTCGAGAAGTAGTTTTGAAGGGCTTAACAAGCTGTGTGAGCCTTTCTATCAAATAACTGAATATCCCAAGAGTGTAATTTTGTCCCTGTTAGAGATTTCTGTTGAACGACTTAAAAAGAAACCTCTCTATCAAAACAATGTTATTGGCTACTCAGTATTATAGATATAGGTTTTGCTGTTATTTCCACTCTATTTCTGTGTTTTCTTGTTGTTTTCTTGTGTAATTTTAATGTCCTAATAGGACAGAGGTGAAAATATATGGTTCCGAACAAAGTCAACAGCAAAACTCCCCTGATCCTTATGAAATGGGAATGATGGAGCAAGAAAGAAGAGAAATCTAGAACCTGTAAACGCCCATATTTCAAAACCTACATAATAAGCTAGACTATATGGGTGTGTGCTTGAAGACTCCAGATGTACTCTCAAGGCAAAATCATCCCTGAAAATACCATTTCTGCACCCTGATTTGTTAATGCAGGCATAGCCTGTGGGAAAGACAAAGTTTGTGGGGCACGCTGTGGTCTCAAAGACCTACTGCAGTGTAGTCTGGTTTATGGTCTGTGCTCCAAGTGTTTCCATCCAAAGGATAAGATCAGGTGCATTTTTGGAACTGGAATCAGTAGCAAACCACCTCATCCTGCTCCTGTCAGGACTCCCATTGCTGGTTGTGCAGAAAAAAAATCATTTATGACAAAGGGATTCACAGTCAGAATCTAGGCTGAAAACTATGTGTTATTCCACACACGGGTAAACTTGAAAAGTACTGCTTAGTAGAAATCTGATACTGTCAGATCTAAAACTCTTTGGGACTGTCATAATGTGGTTGTCCTTGGCAATCCCTTTACTTCGTCTAATCTTTACAGTTTTTGTAGGAAGCCTACTTGGATAGGTAGTGATAGGACAAGGGAGAATGATTTTAAGCTTAAGGAGGGAAGGTTTAGATTGGATGTCAGAAGGAAGTTATTTACAGAGAGAGTGGTGAGGTGCTGGAACAGGCTGCTCAGAGAGGCTGTGGATGCTCTGTCCATGGAGGTGTTCGAGGCCAGGTTGGATGGGGCCTTGTACAACCTGGTCTAGTACCAGATCTGGAGGTTGGTGGCCCTGCCTGTGTCAGGGGGCTTGGAACTTGATAATCCTTGGGGTCCCTTCCAACTCAAGCCATTCTGTGATTCTACGAAGCCATGCTTTCTTGTATGCAACAACTGGCCCAGAGACTTCTATGAATTCTGTGAGTTCAGTGGTCTTTTCCAGCAAACCCAGTACGTAGGACCATGCAGGGTCTGACTTGGTTGTGAAGGGCTTGGAAGTACATCAGAATTGGCTGTGAGTTGAGTTACATGTTTACTTCCCCTGCTTAGATCAGTATGGACTGGAACTGGCATTAGCTTTGATCTTAACCCTGTGTGCACTTACAGAAAATGAGTCCTATGAGACGGCCACGAAATACTGCCATATTTCCTTTACAAGCAGTAACAGTAACAAAAAAAACCTGACATATAGTTAGGAGTAGAGATTTTTTGATTTGTTGTTTTTTGTTACTCTGGAATCTCGCTCATCATCAGTGCAGCTGGGATCATCTCTAAAAGGTAGTGGTATCTTTTTCACCCATAGTGAATACAGTGAAGCCCTTTTCCTGATAAATTATGTGGGCTAATACAGCTTACAGATATACAGAAAGCTGCACAGGTATTATCTGGGTGTAATTTTATTTCACTTCAGTAAAATCACTGTGGTGGGCTTTAGATCTGTTTAAATTAGACTTGTTTTATGTTACTTTTAGTCAACTGGGAGCAAATACATAGTAAGGCTCCAAGAAACTGAAATAACAGACACTTCTTCAGTTCAACTATAGTGGTTTAAAACACAATTTAAACTAAAACAGTGCAGCTGCTGCTTCTAGACAATACCTGCAATGCTGGAATCTCTTGTCTGCTGTTCTCTCCTTCATTTAATAGCTGTCATTGACAGTAATCTTAGTAGGGATTTTCTCATCATCTGTTGCATTCTCCTGTGTGTCACTGGGCCCTATCTCTGAGTTGACTGGCATTAGACAAAAGCTGTCAGTCATCCGTGTGGGACTCAACCTTTATAAATTCTGCCATCCAGAAGGTACATGTCTAGCTGAAATTAGTTATCTAGACTTTTTATCATAAGGGTACAGAGATGGATATTTACAGAAGATAATTCATGTCACCTGTCTCAGTTATCTTAGAGTAGAATGTATTGGTTTCCTTTCTTTTTTCCATTGACTATTCAGGAAGCCTGAAAACTAGGTTAGGTTAGATCTGAGTATGTCAGTATCATCAATTATTAACCTGTCTCCAGAATGTTCCCAAGGCTTCCATTTACACCTGGGAATTGCATCTAGCAATTAGCATCTAGTCTCCCATCACTGTAGTGCCTCGCATCGGTCTGCTTCTTATGAAAGTGCTAGTTGGACGTCATCCATTCAGCGTAGGCCTGTGCAAAATCCTGCCCTTTTCAGTGACACATAATCCCCAACCATGCATTGTACCAGAAGAGTCAAATATGATCCCCTTCGTATATGCATCTTTGACATTCTCCTTTCTCAAAATCTCTAAATCCAAGACAACGGAGTAACAGCTGTAAATGTTCAGCTACTCTAAGCATTGCTCATAAGTAGTTAGCTGGCACTGATTTGAATCTGGCCCCTTTTGGATCTCGCAGAATGAAGCTAGACTTTTTTAGTAAAGTCATGAGCTTGTGTCCACACTAATGCAATGGAGCTGAGCAGTGGGATAGAGGGTAATATAAATCACTCTTATCAGTCCAGTTCCCTAATCCAACTTTCTTTGTTGCAGGGTGATCTCCAGAGGACAAACATTCAACTTGATTTTGGAGATGGCATTGCGGTATCCTATGCAAATTTCAGCCCTGTTGAGGATGGCATCTGGCATGTGTATAAGAGTGCTGGAATCTTCCAGGTGACGGCATATGCAGAGAACAGCCTAGGCTCTGACAGTGCTGTCCTCTTCCTGCATGTGGTCTGTAAGTAATTCCTCCTGCTGGATTCCTTGGGCGAAATCCTAACCTCACTGAAAATCCCTACAGCTTCAGTGGGGCCTAGAAGTGCATGCAGCCCCACATATATATGCAACTTTTGGCTTATTTATTAAAGAGGAAGCATCTTTCAACAAAAGCATATTTACAGTCTTCACGTGCAGAGAAAAGCTTGAAAAAGATTTTGAAAAGGTCAGAGGTAAAACAGCATATGAAACAAAATCCAGGAACGTATTTTTAGTGTGCTTCTGATACCAAGAGGTTTAGGTTAAATCTACATTTTTATTTAGTATTTAGATGTTTTCAGCACAGATTGAGTACTACAAAAATTGTTGTGAAGAGCGTTTTTCCTGGGATATGGATGTACTGAGAACTGCTGTGCTACTTGTCATGTTTCATGCATTTGTCATGCACTCCTGACTTTTTATTGGTGTTAGAGAGATGAGTCCAATTTCTCTCCAGCTGACATATGAGCAGAATTGTAGAGCCCCTGACTGACTTTATCAAAGCCACAGAAAGGAGGAGAGAACCCAGGATGAGACCAGGAAGGTCTCGGTTCTTTGTGCTGTAAGACTGCTAGGTCTCTTGGACAGGCAACTGCATCTGTGTTCAGATGTACCTCTTTGATTGTGGTCCTAATGTGTATCAGCCGTGTCCATTTTTTCCCATAGCCTGCCAGAAAGTATTCTATTTTCCCAGTCTTGTGCTAGAGATTTTCCACTGGAAACAAGTCAGACATTTCTAAAATTGTAAGAACTCTTTTCTTCTTTTAAATCTCAGGCTCCCTGTTTGAAAGAATAAATGTTCCTTGAAGCTTTTATTATGCTCATAATTCCCTCAAAGTCAATCATGGCTGCATTTTACAACCTGTTATTAGAGCATTAACTGTTTTTTCCTTCACCTTGGGCCATTAGCTGACAAAAGTGATGGTTACCTGGTAATAACAACGAACTTTGTAAGGATTATCTGATTTTTCTCCCAGGAACTACTGTTCCGTGCTGAGGATTTTAGAACAGAATGCAAAAGAGGGCAATTGCTGGCTTATTTGTGTCCTCTTCTCCCTCAGCTTCTCAGATCTCTCTCCTTTGACTTTTGTAGCCTTCTTAGATGGCCAGCTTATTATCATTATCTCTAGAGAAATATTTTCCAGACATCTACATTCACACTAACAGTGAGAATAAAAAAAAATTGAGAAAAATCTTAGTACCAGACTTCTAATATGTTTTGATATACTAGTCAATATTGGAGGTTTGCCCTTGAAGCTCAACTGTACAGACAAAATGGCAGCTATATAAATCACCTTTAGTATAATGTCTGTCTGGCGCTGGAACGTTGTGCTTAAAAAAAAAAAAAAAGACAAAGGAGCTCCTGGGATTCAAGCAACAGTAGTTTTCTCTCCTTCAGCCTTAACAGAGAGCCTTTGTGGAATCTACTCTCATGCTGCTCATCCCCTCATTTAAAGGAAGTGAAGATTTTAGCGTTTTTCCTCTTACTGCTCGGTCAGAAAATATTTTGGGGAACCTGCTCTTCATGGGAATCCCATGTACTTGCTGTGGGCAAATTTCAGAGGTGACTTCCCAAGGTAGACCCCTTGGGAAAAGGAGTATTAAACTGAGATCCAAAACCTAGAATATGGTTCTGTCCTAGGAGCTTTATGTTCTGGTGGTAAAAGAGCAGCCCTTGCTTTGCAAAATTCTTGTCATCGAAATAGGTGAAGTAATTAATGTCCCCATTTCATATTTGAAAAGCCGAGAGGTACTATAAGAAGATAATCTCAGTTAAAATCAGCAAATTTTGTGCTCCCTCGACTTAATAATTTATTTAAAAAAAAATCTCCTTTCACTATGAAAAGGAAAGAATGAGTAAGATAGTCTATCAGTTTGCTATGTTTTGAAAGGCACCATTCAAGAAGGGCTCAGTAATGCACCTGTTACCAGCTGGAATTCATTATAAGCAAAAGGAGCATATTTGATGAGGAGGAAGAAATTAAGATAGGAGGAAAGGCTTTAAACAAACAACTAAAAACCTTAATTCTTTTGACACTTTTTGGGGGGAGTTGGTGAGGAGACAAGGAATTTTCTTTGTAATTCTGAACTTCTTGCATTGGACTCATTCTGGACATTTGATGTTATTAGATGTAATTTGCGTTGATGTTTGGTGTGCGTTGATGTTTTAGTGGGGTTTTTTTTGGTTGTTTTTTAAATCTCTTGAAAACAAATTCTTATGACCCTGTGAAAAATGCCTTGATATGCCAATGCGCACATCTTTCACCTTGTTCCTGCTTTTTTTGCTGGTGTTAACTGGCTTCCCGTAGGCTTTCCAAAGTCAGGCCAAATTCAAAATGATACTAAGATTTTCCATTCTTGCCCAAAACCATAAATCTTTTTCTTTAATACCCTCTAAAGAGGATCTGTCAGGGCATATTTAATCAAGTCATAAACACCTCTTACATAATCAGGTTTACGCCAATTTAGTTAACATGGTTTGCCCACTAATCTTAGCTCACTGGATAGATTTTTAACAAAACGCTTTCTTTCTTGTGTCCTATCATAGAATCATAGAATCTTTTGAGTTGGAAGGGACCCTTGAAAGTTGTCTGGTCCAGCTCCCCTGCACTGAACAGGGACATCTACAGCTATCCATCAAGACTTCAATAGCAGCCTGCCCTATCCTGTGCAAAGCAAGTTCACTGTTATCACTCAGACTGCATTTGAAAAAATATGCCTTCTAAGCACAGTCCTGACCCTATCTGAAGTTAGCACTGTCAAAAATGTGCGTTTTTGGCTCTTCGAGAATTGAGTGGGGAAAAAAAAGTGTGCGATTTTATTAATTTAGTATCTTTTTCTTTTGCTCATTGGCTTCTGAAGTTCTCTTGTATGTCTAAAATAGTGTCTCACTACTGACAGTGATTTGATTCATTTAAAGGAGAAATCCTTGCTCTTCACAACTGAGCAGGGAGGATTTAATTCAGAGCCTCTGATCATAAACTCTCTCTTCCCACAGGTCCAGTGGAGCATGTCCATCTGAGTGTCCCCTTTGTTGCCATCAGGAATAAGGATGTCAACATTACTGCAGTAGTCTGGCCCAGCCAAGCAGGCACGCTTACCTATTTCTGGTGGTTTGGTAACAGCACCAAGGTACAGTTGCTCTTTGATTCGCTTTTATTTGCTAAGCTTGCTGTACCAGGCAGGGAACTCCCTTAACCCCAATGAAAACTTCTTGTTGTTGCTTATTTTGTGTTATTTTTTCCTTTTACTCTCTAAAAAAGGTTGTCATTATTTTAAACTTCAGTCTTGTGATTTTTTTTCCTCGTGTCTCACATTGTTCTTAGAATCGTTACTTTTTTACATCTGGTTGTTATCTGCCCTCCTGAGCTCTGAAGACCACTGTTATTACCAGAGTTCACTTGCAATGTAACTGAATTATATATCTCCATGTATGGGATAATACTGGCTTTCAACACTATTTAAAAACTGCCGGTGTTCAAATAACCATGGGTGTTTCCATTATGTACCAGTATGCTGTATATAACACTACATTCCAACACAATACTTTAAAGCTGTTGGTGTTCAAACAGAATCACACAAATAACCAGTTGTATCTCGAATTTCAAGTTAGAAGCTCAAGGAATTGTTGGTATCTGTTTGTGACTATTGTTCGTAGACTGGATATATATATTAGAGATGAGACTACTTTATAGTGAATTTTGAAGGCACTGGAAAAAATTTATTATGAAATACTTTTTTTAATCAATAATTAAAGTAACTGAAACCAGAAGTTGTGATCATACTTTTTAGTGCAGAGTGCAGAACGGCTTATTAACGACAGCTTTTGATACAGGCTTTAGGAGTGAGACAGCTGACACAGGCACTATCCTCCATGAAGAACAGTGGCAGCACTGAATTGTACTGCCTCTATTTTTCAATTGAGAATCTGCTTTTATTTATGAAAAGCAGATTGAGTCATGTTGTTTTCTACTTTATTAAAGGCACATCTAGGTGTCATAGTTTTTCTGCCACAGCTTTTGTCCTCAGTGTAGAAGATTTTTTGAAATAGAAATTAGTATAGGAAAAGTGGAGACAACCGATTTTGTTTGCTAAAGATTTTCATCCATCTGTCGTGGTGTTTGGATCTCTGTTGTGAATAGGATCTGTTACTTGTACACAAATATCTAGTTCAAATTTCAGTAGAGTACAGGCAGGTGTAGATGTGTAGATGCTTTGAACATAGCTGTATGTGGAGTAGCTAAAATTTTAATTCCTTGGAGTGGTTTCATGTGTTATTGAATTATGTTGAGATACAGATTAGAAGAGATGGTTCCTCTTATCTGCAGACAATCAAAGATCCAGAGCACCATTCATTCTTTGCAAAGTGTTCTCTCCAGCTACCTCATGTATTTCAGTTGTGCTGCTTAGCCACAGACATATGGCAAAATGTATAGATACAGCAGCAGCTGCTTTTTAATTTATTTTTTCCCCAAAACAGTAGTCTGCATCACATCAAAACTTCTTCTGGGATGTCTGATATACATCTCATAGACAAACTGTGGTGCACTTAGTACTGGTCAAAGCTGGGGATGCTGATTTGTTTGTGAACTGTGGGATGTGGTGTGGAATATTGTGCACAGTAACTGTCTGGCATTGTTATACTCTGATTCCAGTGCTGAAGGATAGCAACTTCTATGTCTGATCAGCCCATAGGCATCCCAAGCAGAACCATTTGTATCTTGCGTGACTGTATATTCTCACAGAGGTATTCTGTGCTACTACACAGGCAAATGTTGTCTTACACTCAAATAACCTGGCTGAGATCCTTCTGTTGCCCTCAACGTCTTGCTGGAATCGTTGTACTGAATTTCTACTGTACTAATTTTTGCAGTATACCCAAAGGCCAATTTGCTTGGATTAACACAGGTCCAGTTTAATAAATGTGTCCAGCTGTCTAATAGGTTTGAGCAAATGAACCTTAAACTACTTGATTTAATTTAGAGTTGATTTCCAGGTCTTGGTGCCTGAATTAAAATTAAGGAGTTGGCTGAATGTTAAAACTCCATGATGGAGGTGAAATCAGCCATGATAATGGAATGTCCAGCATGCACACTCACAAAAAAAGGGAAATAGTAATTTTAAAGACCAGATTGGTTTCTCTTATCTGCCTTTGCACATAATCACAACCTGTAACCTCCAAGAATATTGCTAATATCACTGCATTTTAATGTAGGTCTATTCTGCTTGTCCAGGATGTGTATCTTAGTATACTATAGCTCTTACTCCAGGGCTTCCCCAAGCTGCTATCCTTGTTTGCTCTTTCTGTGAGTTCCCAGTGATCAAACAGGCTTTTCTTCTATTGCTTTTTCAGGTAATGGATGAGAGGGTTAAAGGAAGGTGGCATTCTACAAGGGAAAAATCTCTTTGCCAGCCAGGACTATGCCAGGGAAAACTAATTTGTCTATGAGAATAACGTGTATGGCCACTGTTTTGAAATGCAGGCAAATTATCAGTCTGATGGGATTAAGTGTGAGAGCTGGAAGGTGAATGTTTAGGGGTTTTTTTCTTTGGAAAAAAGCTGTCAGTTTGGAGAAGGGGAAACTGTAATGGTGCAGCTGTTTTGTCTGTGCTCTTACACCTCTAAGCACTTTTGCAGTGGAGACGGAATCGCTATTTCTATTGTAATGGTTTAATCCAAACCAAGAGACTTGTCTATAGACCAACCGTCAGCTCAAAGGCACTATTAGGACTAGACCTTTGATTTTCAATACATGAATCTCCTTCCCTAAATGTGGTGCACTTTTCTCATCTAAATGCATATCAGTGTAAGAATTTCCTGTGCAAAGGGGAGAGCTGTAGTGTTATCAAGGATATATTTGAGAAGGTGTAGATAAAGTCAGCCTTCTCTGCCACAGTTCAGAACTAGCCAAATACTGTTCAACATTATTCTGGAAGCCATCCAACTGCATTCAGACAGTAGTGTCTGTAGGTGTTATGCCATGTTTTAAGCCTTCTTAACATAATGTGCTTGCTTACACCTTACAGACTTGAAACATGGGCGAGACGATATTTGGTGCCATTGCTCTGTCCTGAGCAGCACTGCTCTGAGATAGTTGCATGGATTTGAACTCATTAGTGAGAGCAAACCACGCTGTGCTGCTTGAGTCCTTGAGGTTTTGGAGAGCCCCTCATACATCCAGAGGTGATGTTGGACAGAGTTACTGGCCACGTCCTCACCCTGGTGACTGCATGGTGGTACCTCAAAACTACGGTGGCATGGTCTTACTGTGGAGTTATCGTCCTTGACAGGTTTAGTGGGACAAGCAAGGGTTGGATAATAGGAAAAATCTCTTCTCAGAAAGAGTGGTAAGGCATTGGAGCAGGCTGCCCAGGGAAGTGGTGGAGTCCCTGTCCCTGGAGGTGTTCAAGAACTGTGGAGATTTGGCATTTAGGGACGTTGGTTTAGTGGACATAGGGGTGATGAGTGAGTGATGGCTAGACTTGATGATCTTGGAGGTTTTTTCCATCCTTAATGATTCTATGTTTCTATGATTCTGTGAGTGGACGTAGTGGTGATGGGTTGATGGCTGGACATGATTTAAGAGGTCTTTTCAAACCATAATGATTCTATGATTTTAAAGAGAGGGGGCTGGTCCTGAATCTGACCAATAGGGGTTGTTTGAAGAAGCATTGTGTCTCTGGTTTACACTCAAATGCTGATTTGAGTTGGACCCTCTATTTTGCACAGCTGAGAAAGGAACTATACTGAGTATTCATGCTTGTGTGTTTACAATACTGCATTCTGCAGCATTAATTCTGCAGTCACTGACTGTGCACTGCTGAGGTATTCAAAGCATAATGGGTTGCAGTTCAGTGGGAAACATTTTCAGGAGGCATTTAGTAAAGTGAGAGAAAGCTTAGCCTGTGGAATGGTCTCACTGGGTGGTGTTTGGATCACGTGCTTTTTGAACTTAGCAGAATGTGCAAGATCTGAGCACCCTGTATCAGCCAGGGGTAAAAGGGTACTTTGGCCTGGTGGATTATTCAGCTGTCTGTTGTGTCTGTTGCATCCTGATTTTGATATTGTTGTCTGTGTTTCCCTTTTGCAGCCCCTCATCACTCTGGAGAGCAGCATCTCCTACGTCTTCACTGAGGAGGGGATGAACACTGTCACTGTGCAGGTTGCTGCAGGCAACACCCTCATCCAAGACACCAAGGAGATAGCAGTGCATGGTAACTTCATCCATTTACAATGAGATGTCAGGGAGAGTATAGAAGTGAAGAACAGGTAGTTGTCATTGAACCAAAATGAACTCTGAACTCCCTAGTGCCTGGAGGGACCTCCAAAGTAAAACGTTTGTTAATTGTGAACAAGGTAGATCAGATTTATCGTGATTACTAAATGCAGAAGTGAACTGAATGGGCAGCTAACTGCATCTGTAGATCAGCACTGTAGTGAAGTGGCTGGCTTCTGCCTTGCTCTCATTGGCTTCCTGACTGGGAACTCTCCTATATAAAAAGTATAGGCAGAGCATCTTCCCTCTGCTTTCTAGTTGTGGAAAGAAGCAGACGTGGTATGTCACTAAAGTGGCCTGTACACAGCCAGGATTTCTCTTTGCATAGTCACTGTATAAAGGTGAAGATTTTGGAAGAAATGGGGCAGAAACAGTTCTGTTGTTGGTATTTCTGCCCATCTTCCATACCATAGCTCACACAGTTCACTGTGTGTTCACCGAACTTCCCTATGCGTCACGTTTGGTTATGTTTGCACTGTGCCTGTACATAGAAGAGTTTTCTCCTGGGCTAGCCTTCATTTTACTTACCTAGTTTTTTGCATCCAGCGTTCAAGGACAAGCTTTTCTTTAGGCAGCAAGTTTTATTGAGAAATCTGGGCTTCAGATAACTGAGGTTGCCCTGTGTGGTTGAACTGTGTGTGTCTTGTTTCTGTAATTAAAGATTGCTGCTGGTGACTTGAAAACTGCATGTACAGATTTAAACACCAGCTGAACACATATTTATTGACTGCCTGGTTGTGAAATGCAGTGGGTTTTTAATAATTTGCTGATATGATTTAGAAATACTCAAACTCACTATTAGCAAATGTTAAGTAAACCTCTACTTGAACATTTTGGGCATTGCAAAATGCAATATTTTGTTATGTGAAACTTGCGGCTTTCCACTGGTTTCTGGAATAAACTTAAATCAGGAGTATTTGAGAGGGGTCCCATAGGTGATCTCAGTCTTTGTGTATGCGAACTAAAGGTCCCAGTAGATCCTGTAGTGTGTTTCTCACTCTGTTTTCAAATACCGTGTAAGAAATTTTACTGTTCTCTGTAAAATATCCAAAGCTTGGGACTTTTTTTAGGAATTCATGCAGTTGGAACATCCAAATAGTCCTGTATACAGGGCTATGTTGTAAACTGAGCTGACTGAAGGAAGGAGTCCTTCCTGAAACCAAATCTAGTGATCAGTTCAAGTCTAAATACATAAACAAGAGACATCTTTAGTAAATATGTGCTCTGCTAAATTTACATTACCAGTTCTACTCTGTACCCTATGTTAAATTATTATGGCTCTAAGCAGATGTATGCCTTTGTGGTGTCAGCAGTGGAAGAGATTTATTGAGGGTTTTCTAAAATCATAGCTAACAGCACAGAATTTAGTGAAAAAATAAATTGGACGTTGTACTGAGAGTTCAAATGCCAAAAGCTTTATATGTCAGGCTCTGGGTTAAGCCTTCAGAAAGAACATGAGGGAGATTGCCTACTCTTTTATGCTTGTTTTATTTAAAAATATGTTGCAGCATCCAAAAAGAAAGAACAGAACTTGCAAAAGATGTTAGACAAATGCTGTGCTGGCACATCCCTGCTATTCTGTGGATTTCCTAATTTATACTCTTGCTGGTTTAGCTTGATCTAAAACTGCTACCTTCTTAAAAATGATTAATGGTACTTATTTAAGTGTCTGCAGATCAGGTGCTTCAAGGTGCGACGTAGCACATCTCTAGAAACAGAAAGGACAGTCTTCTGCCCTGAGAATCTGTATCTGAGTGTGATTCACATCCTGAATTTGTCTCTCCCACTCTCCTAAATTCATTGTGCATGTTTGTCATAAATGTTAGGCTTGGACAGTAGTGACACCAGAGGGAAGAGATGGAATTGAAGAAAATTTTAAATCGGTCTGTATTTGAAGTCTGGGAAGTTTTTCTTCCTCCTGCAATCAGTCAATTAGGAAGTAATTTCAAAGTGTTTCATGAATAGCCATTGCTTGATTACCCTGTCATTAGCACCACTGGGCTCTGATTTGTTGGGGAATTAACCGTTCGTGGCTTCCCTCCAGGAGAGCAAACAGATAATGCCTGCTTTTGAAAACATATTACTTACAGTATGTGTTTCCTCTGCAGACCATAGTGCATGTAATTGCACAGACCTTCCAAATTTCAGGCAGATGCCATCTTATTTACTAGTTAACTTTCTTGTAAGCAGAACCTGATGAAGTCACGTGGCAAAAGTACTTAGGCCTGGGTGGCCTGAGGCCAACATGAAAGGAAGGCACCTTCTCACTTCCCTCATTTTTTACTTCCATTTCTTCTGGGAAAAGCCACGAGCTTGCATTAGAGCAAGATTTCCTTTTTAAGTACATTATTCGCAGGTTTTCTGTCCTGCTTGGTGTTAGCCAGACCCTTTTCTTCCTTCACTCTTTCATCTCTCTTTTGCTTTAAGTCACTTTAATATAAGGGCTGCACTAAAAGTAATGCCTCCTATTTTATTTTGTTGGCCCATGATGTCAGAGGTGAATATTGGTGGTATGTCCATAGAGGTCGAACCTTCCCATCAGTGTTCTGTTACATGTTGTTGCTGTGACAGATGGCAGTGGAGGGGTAGTCTGACAGAATGGCTTCTGATGTGGAAGTGCTTATGAAGCAAAAGTGTGTCATTGAATTCCTCCATACAGAAAAAATGGCATCCATTGACATCCATCAACACTTGTTGAATGTTTATTGAGACTAAACAGTGGATTTGAGGCAGTGGGTGCAGGGTTTCAGCAGTGACAACAGCGACAGTGGGTCACCTCCACTGGTGAGGCACATGAGCGCAGCATGCAAGCTCTTGTTTATTGCTGATGAAAATGCACAGTTAATGGTGGTGACTGTGTGGAAATATAGTGTTCTGTAGCTGAGAATTTGCTCTATCAAATGGTGTTATTGTGCTCTTCGTATCTGTTGTAGTTTCCATGGAAATAAATAGGAGCTATTACTTTCAGAGCAACCCACATAATAGTCTTTCAGTTTACTTCCTCACTTTTGGCTTTACCATAAGTACTGCCCATTTAATCTTTTCATCAATACTGTTTTTGTATTCCAGAGTATTTCCAATCTCAACTCCTCTCCTTTTCTCCTAACTTGGACTACCACAACCCTGACATCCCTGAATGGAGACAAGATATTGGCAAAGTCATCAGGAGAGCTTTAGCACAGGTGAGCTTCTGTTTCCACCTCTTCTGCTTGATGTAGACTAGGCTGATAAACTATGCAGACTTTTTCAACATGCTAGCTTAAAGGAGTAGGAAGAACGTAGTAATGAAGCTATCATTTTAAATCGACTGCTTCTTAATATGCTGAATCTTTTTATAGAGGCATACTATATTGGGAGTTCTGTGGAAATATTGTAATTACTTTTATTAATGTTTCTGTGGCATTTTTCAGCTTTTAATATCCCCGAGGACTTTAAAAGTTCCTGATTATAATAGCATCACTATTATTCTTATTTTGCCAAATTGATGTTACAAGTTGCACTGGTTTCGCTCCAAACATTTGGGTAGTATTACTGTGTGCAGTTTAACAGCTGATCCACTTAATCCCAGAAGACAGACAGATGTAGTGATGTTAGGTGCATGAGGAAGATATTTTTATCTATTCCTAATACTCAGTCTTCCAATGGAACTAGGTATAACAACTAGTGAATGTTATAAAGATCTACTCCCTTTCCAACTGGGGCAGAAAATGAAGATTCAGAGGGAGAATAAACTTACCTCTTAAAACACAGGACAAAGAGAAGCTTCTGAGGGTGGAAGATACTGAATCTTCCTTTGGGATTAATTAGAATATGTAAACTAGCACTCAAATTCTTGAAAGAAAGTGGACAGAATAATTTATGGTATCAGATAGCCAGGGATTTCCTTTTTGTGTGAAATCAAGAAATAGATTTGGTCAGGCCTTTGTGTTTTTTACTTTCTACCAAAAAATATATCTTGCTTTTTTTTTTTTGCTTCAGCTACATCTGTTCTTAGAAATGGTGACTGATTATTTTTGAGGAAAGTACATTCCTGCTCAGCTTTTCTCATCTGCAGCCTTCTCGAAATTCACAGTTTATGAGAGTTTCCTTGACTGTTTTCCCACCCTGAGAAAACACTTATTTTATTTGTTTTAGCTGGTCTTCCCTTTTAATGTATTCAAGTCAAGTTTGCAGAAAAAATAAATGAGTTATATTGTAATAACAGTAACATCAACAATAGAAAGAAAGCATCTGGAAATGCTTGTCCATATAATCCTTTTTCGACTGTTTGGTTGCAACCTACAATCTGTTCTTATAGGACAAACCACCAGGAATAGGCTGCCCCGTTGATATGTTTCATTTGCTTCATATGTAGCAGATGTAGATCCACATAACCTGTTGTTAGAAGGTGATTGCAAGTAGTATTCATCATATATCACTGTTAGTTGCACATTTATTTGTCTCCTTGAGTCTCTGGATCTGACTTTGGATTATTCTTTTGTAGCAAGGGACTATATGGAAAATTCAGATATGGGGAGATCATAAGTTTTGACTTTGAAGTCTGGGTTGTGATCTTTGGGCATGTGCTTGTTGTCAACACTACATTTACTTCTAGAAATGACAGTGCGTCATTAGCGGAACCTCTATTTTAAGACTCACTCAGTGGGTACAACAGTTTGTGAGTTTTGTGAGGGCCACAACAGCTATAGCAGAACTGACTAGCAGTTTGATGGGTGTGTAGTTTCCCATAGTGAATGGAAACATCAGCAATAGAAGAGCCGCTAGAGACCACCTTTTTACTTTTTTTAGGTGACTGGTATTCCTGATGAACAAATCTTGGTAGCTGTATTTCCTGGGTTGCCTACTTCTGCTGAGCTCTTTGTGCTACCCCATAAAAACACAACAGAGAGGAGGAAAAGCAATGAGGCTGATCTGGAGCAGGTAAGGAAAGGAGGATTCGCAGACCATTCATTCCCATCGTACCATTTGCAGATGGGTCCCTTAATCTTTTCAGCACTGGAAATGACTTGCAATAAGTGTAATGGAATGGGATGCATTTGGGACTGTGGCATTATAGTTTATGCCATTAAAGAGAATGACTTTCACAGGGAAATTGGGCTTTCCAAGCTCCTCAGTGAGATGTGTCACAGTCTACCAGCAGTGGTTCCACCTAGATCAGTACTGTGTCCTCATTACGGTAGTTATGGCCAAAGGAACCTGGAATATGCACTCCCTCCACTACGTGGAGGAATGCTGATAGACCAAGGCCAAAGCAGCAAGATAATTTACTGAGGCTTACTAAAAATAAATCAAGATCTTCAGCTCATATATCACAGGAACAAGACCTCCTTATTCTGCAGCAGCACATGATGTGTGCAAACTATATTTGAAAGTTACAATATCTATCCATTTAGATAAACAGGTAATTACAGTGATGAATAGCTACAGTGATATACAGGCAAGGGAAGAGCTAGGCACAGGAGCACTGGTCTGCTAAAGCTTTTTTTGCTAGAATTACCGAGTGATTACATCAAGTCTGTGAAAGCAAAAGAGTGAAGTAGTGCTGAAAAAAACCTCTTTGCTCTAGCTAATGTTCTTGTATGCACCATTCCTACTATTGTACTATGTGGAAGCTATGGCTAAGCCCATCTTAAAGCACCTACTAGAGTAACTATTCTGTGATCAGACGCTGAATAATTCAAAGAATTCCTGAATTCTGTGGAAGTTGTTTTCACCCACTGAGCAAAGTTCAAAGCCCCTTCAGGGTAGTATATTTATTGTAGAAAGCTAGCAAAACTGCATTCCTAAATTAACATTTTTAAGTGTGCTCAAAGGAGAGGCATAGTAGAAGGAAGGATTGGAAGGCTATTTGGAGAGATTTTCTTGGAATTGTTTCTGTCCAGTTCAGTTGGGCCTACTCGTATTATAATTCTCTCTGAACACACAGTTGTGAAACTGTTTCATGTATCAGTATTATGCAAACATCTGATTGGATTTCTGACCTAGTTGACCATGAGTTGTAGCTCTAGTGGTCTAACTTTATTTGGCAGTCTACTCAGTTGTACTTTGGAACCTATTAATGGCTTCTGCTTGAGGAGCTCTGCCCTGACAATCAGAATTACTTGATGGAGACGAGGCACTAACAAGCTCAGGCTCCAGATCACATGATAAATATATGCAGTGAGGTAATCAAATAATACATCATAGCTGGCTTGCTGAGCTGTGAGTAGCCTCCATTTCAAGGCTCCTCATCTAAATGACAGAGAAATAAAACAAGTTTGATGTCACTGGATAGTAGCATCCTAACAATGTATATGAACAGGAGCTACGTGACTAGGCTTGTCCTGAATCAAAGAGAGTAAGGAGTTGTTACTAGGCTGGACTACCCAGCTTGGTTCCATCACCCACTAATGAAAATATCTCAGTGATTTCCAAGTACATTAGATCAAACAGGACATAGTAGAGAATGAGAAGATCCATATTTCTCTTCCACACCACTTTCCCATTCTTGCCTTGTATTCCCAGGAGAATTATAGTAACACTCAGCCTCAAAAGTGTGTCTGTCTTGTAGGGAGACTTGAATTCAATAACACTCCGTTCCCTCTGAAGCACGTGCACATCTCTCTTCACTTCCTCCGTTTTCTCATATCCCTTTCTCTTCCCTACTTTCTTCCTTCTCTTCCTGAAGACAGTAAGAGATGTTAGTCACCATTCATAGGCTACATACATTCCTGAATGTTCTCTTGAGCTGACTCTCTTGTATATAGTAACCTGTATCTCTTATTATTTTCTCAGGTTGTTGAAATACTTTTTAATGCCCTCAATCAGAACCTGGTCCAGTTTGAACTGAAACCTGGTGTTGAAGTCATTGTGTATGTCACTCAGTTAACATTAGGTGAGTAAAAGGCATAACTGTGGTTCTTTTGAGGATTCATACGGCTCCAGGTGAATGGGTTTAAACTAGAGCACTCTCAGTTTGGTGTATGCTACTGGGTTACTTAGGACTCAAGAATCAAGCAGTGGTATCTTCATGCACCAGTTTGCAAAAGTATTAAAAGTACCAGTTAAGAGTTCTCTGTGGCATAATTAACTAGTGTGTTGATGTTTTTCAAGTGTTTTAGAGCATCAGGTTAATGGTCTTCTATTAAACTCTCACTGGGCACCTGTAGAATTAAGTGGGAGCATTCTTACTAACTTTCATGGATACTGGATCACATCTTCGTTGTAGTGGGATTTTTAATGTTATGACTAGCCAAGAACATTAATGTGTGCAACAGTCATGAAAAGATCTAGACCTGAATATTAACTTCTACAGATCACTGTTTCACTGTTAACTATCTCCATTTTCACATAGTAGCAAATAGTTCCTTTAAGCTTCATCATCGCACTTGCTTTAGGTGTGAAGCTCTCAGCTACAGCTGAGAATTTTGTCCAGCCTAGAGTGAAGCGCTCAGTTATTGCTGAAACAGTGATGACTGTAGAGGAGATGAAGAATTTATTTTGCCCTTGCTTTTTATGACTGCCCTTGCAGTTATCTGAAGTATGGGATCTTGTGCATGTGACGTTGCTGATAGCCTCTCTGGAAAAGTGAGATTCATGTCCTAGGATAATGCATGTTAGCTTCCTTTTACTAGAGACTCTCAGAGAGCCAAGACTTGGGCAAAACTAAGGCTCACGTTCTGTCAAGATAATCTCTTTGTATCTTTGCTTTCTGATTGTTGTTTGGAGGTGAGAGTTAACAGGAATAATCTGAAAGGAAGTAATTTACAAAGTGGAATGAGATCCAAATTTCTGCAGTCTCCAGGCCCGTCTCTGGGTTTGTTTTAGTAAAACACTGTAAATGGGGGTGCTGCATCTGCAATTTGTTTCATGACCATTTCCATAGTTTTTTTTAAGTTGGGTGAAATAAGAGTCAGTTATTTTCCAAGAAAGAGCTCATAGAAGTGGTGGAAGCAGAATGCTGTTAGGATCGGACTCTTAAATGTAAAAGTTGCAGCTAGAACCAGAAGTGTCTCTATTTGCAGAGAATTTATCCCCATTGTCTAGGTGACAGAAAAAGAATAGAGAACAAGAGAGGAAAAGGAAAAAAATAATAATAATAATATTTATGCAGTGAGAAATGTTCAGATGCTACTTACAATCATTTGCACATTATTAGAGCCTTCTCATCAGACTCTCTAATAGTTCTCAGTCCATTAAGACAGTGTGTTTCAATGAGCTGTGGAAATAGCTGCGCAAACAAGGTTTTATAATACACTCTATTTACCCTACCAAAAACACCAAGGATGGGTGGATCAAAGATCCAAAGTGTAGTACTGCTTGGGTCCAGGTTTATTGATTTGGGCTGCTTTACAATATGAAAATTACTGACTTAAAAGGTCGTGGTTTCGTCCTGTTAGAATGATGAGCCTTGAGGCTTCTCAAAAGACCAGGACTTGGTGATAATAAGGCAGATGTGACAAAGGCAGAGGTGAGCTCAATTCTCAGGTAGTTATGTGTTTGCTACTGGTACCTTGCAGATGTAATGCTCCGCCTTTCCTCCCGCAGCACCCCTTGTTGATTCCAGCACGGGTCACAGCAGTTCGGCGATGCTGATGTTGTTGTCTGTGGTGTTTGTGGGCTTGGCTGTTTTTTTGATCTACAAGTTCAAGAGGTAAGTTGAAAAACTGTGCAGGATAGGAGGAGGAGATGCTGGGTGGTTTACAGGAAATATAGGCAGAGCAGTGCTTCGATTGCAGGTGTAGAATGAGTTGTACCGGCCTAAGGCTTAGACTAGTATAGCTCTGTAGTTCTTAAATACAGACAGAAATCCACCTCCTGCTCTTCCACATCAGTGCTCTGAAAACTCACCAAGAGCTCAGAAGTCAAGCTGTGACCTGCTTCAGCAGATTTGTTTGAACCACAGACCAGAAAATGGGAAGCCTGCGTGCTCACCTAGTCAAAAAACATGACTGATGTCTTCATACAGTCTACATCCATCTTGCCAACTGCCTTAGTGCAGTAGGATCTCATTTGTAACTTGCAAAGTGAATAGCTTTTGCAAGAGCAAAGAAACGGGTGCCATTTTGTTAAGGGAGGGAGTCTTGATGCCAGAAAACTTTGTGTTAAGCATCAAAAAGTCTTCAGGAATCTGCTGAGATTTACTTTGCCAGATGTTAAAATACATCTTTTGCTTTGACAGTAGACAGGACAGGTGCTGGCCTATGATGCTTTGCTCCTGCAAGCTATCAAACAAAATATGGGATAAGAATGGCCTATTAGCTGAAGGGCTACCTTATGAAAATGTATTTTAGGCAGATGGAGCTTCTTATCAAAAATATTGTATTCAGTACACTACTTACTGTGTTAAATGGTCTAGGTGCTCACATTCTGCCTAGTGACAAAATATTGTATTAGAAACATAAAAATAAAAATTTGGACATTAATAGTTTGTAAACCTCCAAATTGGGAAATTCGCCTCGTCTGAATTTCAGCTACATCATTCACTCTCCCATCTTTTCTATGGGCCAGATTAAGGTGTGTTTTCCTTTTCATCTTAGTGAGATAGTTTCTTAGGTTTGTACTAACGTCTTTGGGGATCTGCAGTCAGGGATCAGTCTGGAAGAAGGATCTGCATATTTTGACTGCCAGAGTCCACATCATGTTATGCTTCTACGTCTCATAAAACAAACTCTCATACTAGCTAAGCATCCTGAGCCTTAATGAAACCGTGAGTGTAGCATCCACCAGCCTTGTGCTGTGCTCCAGGGCTGAAAAGACCCTGTCCTTTTAAAACATGTCTGAGAATGTAATGTATTGGAAATTGGTTGGGGAGGGAGGAAGAGAGAAGAAATGACTAAATGTATGAGTTTTGCTTAGTCCAAAGCTCTTCAACTTACTAGTTCTTAATCTGCTTTGTCCTAAGCATGTGCAACTGCCAGAATTTAGAAGTTAGATACCTGGAGTATCCTCAGCTTGATTTTTTGGAACAGAAAGCAAATACTTTAGCTCAGTGAGAGCACACAACAATTATGAATGGAAAGTTAAAAGCTGTTGAAAACAAAAGCTTTCCTCTAGCTCTTAGTGATGCAGAAGTCCATTAGCAATATGTACTTTTCTGATTAACGGTGATCCTGGCTTGAATACAGAACTGCTGCTTACAGGGAAAGGTTCTGGGAAGAGCATGGGCCTGCATGAATTTTTAATTCCACAGATTTATAGAATCAGTGCTTTGCTGGTTTGCACACAGGCTTCTTATTATTAAGTCCATCAAGCTATAGACTCGGCAGGTAGAAAGAACAATTGGTCACCTTCCAACAGTCCACTGCACACAGATAATCCTAGCAACCCCTACGATGCTTAAGACGTTACTTTTCAGTTCTCTTTCTTTAAATATTCCTCCAGGGACTATGCCTGGGGGCCTACCTGACTATCTGTCTGTCTATCTGTCTGATTTTCAAGCATATTATTCCAGTAGTCCAAATTAAATTATCTTGGAATTAGGAAGAAGAAATAATTCTTTCACTTTCTCAGTTCTCCAAGCAGCAAGAGAAAATAAGTCCCTGCACACTGTCATGATCCTTAGTATGACAAACCATGTGTTGCAATGAAATGGTAACAAATAGACTTTGGGTAGGTTTTATGAGGTTCAAGTCCTTTTCGTTCTCTGAGGCAGAATCAGTTCTTTATAACTCTTTCTGATGTGGCATTTTCTACTGTGTCACTGTGGGCCTGTCAGTAGAAACAAACCTAGCAATTTTTTTCTCAGTTAATAGTAGTGCTTCAATTGATTTTTACTTTTGGTTTCCAATGCACCACTGATCATATAATAAATACTGAGGGAGTTGGCAATTGCGACTGATTATACTTAGTTGACTGCTGCTGTCTGAGCTGGGTGTGCAGTGTCCACTGTGCACACACCTTCTTGTTTAGAAGGGCAGCACCAGAACATTAGGTTCACTGCTGGAGGAGCCTCTAGGCACAGGGTAGGAAGGCAGTGGCTTGAGACTTGGGGTAGCTTTAGGTTGGTTTTGTTATTAGTGGATGCTGATGGCACGCTTAGGGCTGAATATCACTGTGGTGCCATCACCATCTGAGAGATGATATTCTGCATCAGTGCCACTGCTGCATTTTTGAGATTGGTCTCAATTTAATTGGTCTGATTAATCAGTGACATACCAAGGATCCCTTGGCAAAATATAACCTATTTTCCTTTCTGTGCAGGAAAATCCCTTGGATTAATATCTATGCCCAAGTACAGCATGACAAGGAGCAGGAAATGATTGGCTCTGTCAGCCAAAGTGAAAATGCACCCAAAATCACTCTGAGTGAGTTCACAGACCCTGAAGAGCTGATGGACAAAGAGCTGGACACACGAGTGATGGGTGAGACACAGCCCTTGGCTGGGGCTTTTTTGCTGTATATGTGGTGAGGATGTGAACCAGTGACTGTGACCCTATGTACAAGCAGATGCTGAGACACTGAGGGAAAAATTCTATCAGCAACATAGTAACAGGGAGTTTTTCCTATGGTTTTCCAGCCTTTTTCCTGTTGTTATATGACTAGAGCAGGAACCTGGAAATAGTGGTAGGTATGCAGGAGTTAGTAATGGCTGCTTTGGTCTGTTCATGACCCTTTCTCTCCTGTGAAGGGCTCCCAAACCCTCAGAAGAATCAGCTGAGCCAAGCTTACACTCTTGATGTGCTATCTTTACAAATGAATATGCCGCTAATAGCTTAACAAGTTTACTGGTAGCCGACGGAGCTGTAATAACAAATTTTCTGCATAGTCTGTGCTTATTGCAAATGCAAAGCAGAATGTGTTACTTCTAAGCACCTTTTCTGTCTCTACACTTACACAATCACTTCCTAAGAAGGAGTGAGAAGCAATATAGACCCAACTGTTGAAGCTACTGCGCTGACTCTCTTCTTCATTTTCTCCTCCACAGGAAGTATTTCAACAATTGCCAACAGTGAAAGCACAAAGGAAATCCCCAACTGCACTAGTGTTTAATACTGAGAATCCTCTTGGTCTACAAAATTTCTGACTTTTTATTTGTAATTATTATTGTTATTATTATGAAAAAAGAAAGAGTTATATGTCATTATTATCATTTGGGAGGGGATGGGGGTGGGCTTTTTCTGTTTACCAGGGCTGCATTCATAAATAGCAGGTTTCTTCATACTTAGGAAATGTCCATCGGATCAGAAATAAATGCAAAGAATGAGAGAAGCATGCAATGGGATTTGAATGCCTGACTCCTGTTAAATGCAGAATAGGAATTAAGTATTCAAATACAGTAGGTAGATATGGTACCTTAAGCAAGGTAAATGTAGGTAAATGGTCCCTTTTCTGCTCTTTTTGTGAGTCATGAATCATCTGCTTCATCCTGCCAGAAGGCTTGGGCTGGGCCATTGGACCAGACTCTGCAACCTGCCAGCAGTCCTCACATTCCAATGACGTGCATGTCTCAGCTTTTTGCAGGATCTTGCCTTTTTGTAATTGCTTTTAATTTCAGTCACCCTCTGGCATTGTTGACTGCAGAGAAAGTGGAAAAATAAAATCAGGGCATGCACATCAGTGTTCCTTGGACTGTGGATTGGCTGGAGGGGACAGCACCACAAGCAATGAAGAAACATGGTTGAGTTTATGAATGCAGCTCAAACCCTGTGCATGTGAATAGCGAGGATGCCGAAGGCCTACTGTAGATAATTACAATGTACATAGCTTTTTATTTCTTAGGAAATAATTTAATGTTTAGTAAAGGAAGATATGTTTAAAACAAATCCTGAACCACATACACACATGCACGCACACACACACTCCAGCCAACCAGGGACTGTGGTGAGCACTTGAATCACACTTTGGTTCCAAGTGTGTTCCAGTTGTCTGTCATATTTCAATCAGCACCATTTATTTCTCTGTGTATAACTGCAAGTCTTTTTTTTTTAATTTTTAGATATATTATCATTTCTTATGATGGAGCAGAAAAAGAATTTATCAGGACAGACTGTGAGTCTGTCATGAATATTTTAATGATGTTCATCACCTACTCACCTCTGTCACTGTTGTCCACTTCTGAGAAGGCTCTTGATGACATCAGCTAGGGAAGATGAGGAAAAGAAACACAAAATTACCACAATCTCAGTGTGCACAAACATCAGTGTGTTTACACTGCCCAGTGTAACCTCAGCTCTGCCTGGTTGCAGTACCTTTATTCCTAGTGATGTCATGTGTTTAAGAGTTAAGCTGATGAAGTAAAGTGCTTGTTAGGATGCGCAAGAGATTTTAGCTGAATCATGATGCATGATAACTGAGCTAGGAAAGGTCTGTCTTATGAGTGCTGCAGAATGGCTGCATCCAGATCTGGGTGGAAATACTACTGGAGTAATTTTTGTATGCTGGGTTGATCATTTCCGATCAGTGCAGGGAGGCTAATGAAAAAAAGTTAGCAAAAAAGCTCCTAAAGAATCTCTCTCTCAACCTAACTGAATTGAGGATAGCCCCTAGGAGTGGTGGGCTTTTGAGGCAGGTGGTAGACTTAGTGGTGAGTAGCTTTTATCCACTTTTCATGAGTTGGTGATGCTAAAAGTGGACCTTATTCTGCGGAGTGTTGAGTTATAAGACCCAATGGGAGTGGAAGGAAGATCAGAGGCATCTTTGGGGAGAGGTTCTAGCGCTTGCAGAGTTGCAAGAGCAGACAGAAATTAGGTCAGCTGGCAGTCTGAATAGAGGACATTAATGTATCTGAACTGAAATGGGAAGATGGGTAGGATTTAGGCCTTACTTGCTACCTCTCTGCATTGCAACATGCTGGCTACAAACCAGCCTCAGCTACGCGTGCCCTTCCTGTTAAGGGGCTGGAAAGTCTTTTCAGGTTTATAATGCTGATGTTTCTTGAAAGGGGAGAAAAACAGTGGTTAAGCATAGTTTTGCTGAAAAAATGGGGAGGTATTTTGAGATTAAAATTATAAAACCAAAATATAACAAACTATTTTTTGTGTGAAATAATAAAGCTAAAAAATATTCTCAATTCTTCTGCTCCTCCATTTCAGAAATGCTCCTGGGCCTTTTCACTTGGTTTAAAAAGAATTCTTTTCTCTTTCCTCCCTCACTTCTCTGCTCTAGTTCCAAACATTAGCTGGAGAGTGATGGCTGTGTTTTTTTATTTAAACTTAAGTTTCTATCCATCACATGCGCATAAACTGTTGCTACTGTCTCTGTTCTTCTGAAACAGCAAAGTAGTTTACAGTAATGGCCCGATCTGGTAATAACATTGTTAGTGCAAGGCCATAGCTTCCCATTTAGACATAGATGGGAGCGATGTACATAAACAATGGTCCTGTGGGCCTTCAGCTAAACTGTGGGCTGATCTCAGTCTTTGTTGATCGCTAGGATTTGAGGGACTGCTTTTGTGAGCTGCTACAGAGGATGAAATGAGAAATTATTTTCCATATAATTTCTAAACCAGGAAACAAGGTGAAAATGGTCAGCGTTGTTTCAGATTTTCTAGGTTTTTCACAGAAATGAGCTTATGTTCATTCAAAATGAAAGATTTGGGATTACAGTTTTCACGATTTCTTTTCATAATTTCTTTCTCCTCCAATTTCTCCATCTACACTCTTAAAGATGCAGTGGAGAGATGTTAAAATAACTCATAACAGATGGGAGGAATTAAGGAAGAAAAATTGGATGTTACTGGAAAAAAAAAAAGGAAATATTTTCACTTCTCAAAAAGAAATTTAATCTCAATGAAGGCTGAGAACTTTCTAAATGATGCAGACAATTTTTAGAGAAATATCTGTCCAGAGAACTAGTTTTAATCAAAGATTATCCCAAAGTTGCTCCAAAGCAAACAAACAAAAAAACAGGGAGCAAAAATTAAATGCCAAAAAACTTGCCTTGTTCTTGATTTGACACAAACTTCATCTTCAGTGAGACTTAGTGGTTATCACCACCTGTCAGAGCAGTTTGTCACACTGCTGCTTGGACCAGAGAGGGCTCCATGTGTGTCTGGAAAGAGCTCATCCTAGGATATACATGGGACCACATTTGCAAGAACATACCTCCTGCATTAGGGCAAATAACTGCTGATGGCAGCTGGAAAAACATTGTGTTCATAACAGAAAACTGCTCTTTTAGGGAGCTAGAAAGATAACTACTGCGTCACTGTGGAGTACCTGAGGCTGCAGCTATCCGTGGGGCCTCTAAGGTTTGGGTTGGGCAACCAGTGCAGTCCACTTTTTTGGAAGGTACTGACCTGGGGTGTTTGGCACAGGCTGGAGTATTGTCCACTTTTACTTGTGTATAGATGTAAAATAACAGCTTGGTTACATCTTTAGGTTTTTTTTTCCCCTGCAAGTTTACATTGGAGGAAATGTAATGGAAATCCTTGAAGCTGTAGGTGATTATTTACCTGAGGGAGGAAGGAGAAAGGCAGTAATATGAGTATAACATAAATAGCTCCCACAGTCTAGTTGTGTATGAAGAGGAAAAGAAAGTGAGCAAAAGATTGGGTCAGTGCCTTCTATCACTGCCAACCTTTCCCTGGCAATGGATTCTCCTGTATTGGCTGCAACATGCGAATAATGCATAAGACGTGGAGACTAGCTGCAGCTTTTGACTCTGTGTCTGTAAATGTTATAAATACACAGTAGATGCTCTATGTGGTTTAACCTGTGCTTAAGAACCCCAACGCTAAGCACAGAAGGTTTGGAAATGAGGCTAGAGAGACTGGGATTGCAGAGGTTTTCAGTTATGGTTTATTGCCATCAAGGAGAGCACGTGCGGGAGAACATTCATTTTCTTCTGGATTAAGCCTTGGTTTCAGGGACGTGGAAGGGTGTCCTGTTCCCCTCCCTTTCCCTCCAGTCAATTCCCACACGCATTCCAGCTTGCGCCAGTCTGAAAAAGCAAACCAGAATCCTCACATCCCTTCTGATGATGTTGGACAGTGCATTAAATCCAAACCACCACCATGGTTTTAAAGGATTAAATGAGGCAGACAATTGCAATACTTGTATTAAACACAGTAATACAAATGCATGAATCATATCTATACATATATATATACTGTTCTTGGTTTTATTGTTCCATTTGAATATTTTTACTGTAAAAAAAGGCAGTGGTTTTGAAATTGTTGAAAATAAATGTATTTTTGTACATCAGAGTTACATCTGTCTGCTCTTTCAGTCCTTGTTCTTCTCAAATTTCCTTTTGGTGAAGTCTCTTCTGTCTTCCCTGGATTTCCCTTGCCACATCTAGCCCTCCAACCCTATACATTATTCAGGGTCATGGAGGGCAAGCAGAGAAGTGTTATAAGGCAGCAATTTTTTAAGGTACAAGATAAAACAACTACCTATATTTTCTTCTTCCTGCTGTCTTCCAAAGATAATTGTCTCCTTGCCTTTCCGTCCCACAGGCTGATCTGATCCTCTTTGGAGTGTGGAAGGTAAACAGGAAGGGAGACCTACCTGCATATTGCCTATGCAGTCAAGGCTCTGTAAATATCAAACTCTCATCTAGAAGACTTTAGTCTGGAAAACACTGCAGAGTGCCCGTGCCAAATAAAAAAAAAAAAGCTACCTTCATTCCTTGGCACAAGAGGCTGTTCAAAAAGGAAAAAAGAGTGCATGCAAATGTGTCTTTGGCTGTGCGTCAGCCATCTCTCTACCATCACCACACACCACCCCTCCTAAACTGAAGATTTCTGATGTTTGAGAGTTACTTGGGAAACATCTCTCCACCACTGTTTCCTTCCTGCATTCTTTCCCAGGTGTCTACCACTGGTCTCTTACAAAAGGGAGACTAATGGGCCAAGCTTTTTCTCTGGCCTGATGCAGCAAATCTTTTTTGTATGTATTACACATGAATTCAACTGACATGCTTATTCTCCATTTTATGATGAGCAATTAGTACTTTCTATTTTTCGTTTATTTTTTGTTCAGTTACTAAACTGAAAAGGTCATGCAACCAAGAACTAGGACAGCCATTTCTGAGAGTGGTGTATGAGAGACCTCCAGCATCACAGAAAGACCTCACAGCTTTTGAAATCTTTGTGTTTGACCCTCTTTACTGCACTGCTAGTGTAATTCTGTTCATGAAGCCCTGAAATACAGATTCTGAGCAGATAAGCACAAATGATGAAATTACAGTGGTGTAACGAGCTACCCTCAAGACCCAGTAATCAACTATGTGCAGAAACCCAACTAAATGAAGTTGAGAAGTCAAATACAGGCACTTAAACAGCAGCCCTCCTAATCTGAGAACTGCCTTTGCCTGAATCCAGTTCAATTTCTGTGCGTGTTGGACTTACTATTCCCTTTGTTAAAGGCAGTTTAAGCATCATTTGCTATGCTATGGTATCCACGTGTTTGCACCAAATATCCCTCCGTGAGGGATACGGTGCTGCACAGGAAAAGACTGTCATAATTTAGTCATGGGAGCAACTCACTGCTGTCTTGTTTCATCCTCACCGTGGTGCTCAGTAGCACCTATTTGAACTGACAAGTGAGAGATGAGACAGCTGTAGGATGGGAGAGAAAAGTACTGTCAAGTGCATTTTCCCCAGCTTGGTGTGCTGATATCAAACAGTGTGCTTGGTTTGGGCTTGCTGTCTATTGATACTCTTGTGTTCCTTTGATAGGGAGAGCCTTTCATTGCTTGTATAATGGGAGCACCTAGAGGGCCTGGCTGAGAACACATCCCCCTTGTGTCGAGGACTGAATTAACCATGTTACAGCAGTGTTGGTGATGGACTGCACAAGAGCAGTGAGGTGCAGCCGGAGCTGGCTGCATCCTCACCCGTAGGCTGTGGGGAAGGAAATGAAAGGACAATACATGCCTGTACCAGCCAAGGCTCTGTCTTCAGACTCAAGGGGCATTGGGCTGAAAGGTAGAACCTGAGAGACATCTAATAAACCTTCTCCCCCTTCTGTAGTTAGCCTGACGAGGTACATACTCACTTTTGCTTGCTAGGAGTGTTCCCAGCCTTGCCACGGTAGGAGAGGAACCTCCTTCCCTTGGACACATTCAGTCCAGATTTTGTTGCAGTAAGAAATGCAAGTTCTTACACCTCAGAGAATTAACCCAAAAGAGCCTAGTGCTCCCACTGAATGCTGGTGCCCACCTCCCAGTCCTCTTCAGAGCTCAGCATTTCAATGGAGTAAGGCAGTCCTTAGCTGGATTTGCTTTCTGCCCAGGTCTTACTTTTTTCCTTGGCCCCAGTGAAGTACTCTGGTTATTAAGCACTATCAAAGCGCCATTGCACTACTGACATATTATTGTAATACATCATCTGAGTGCTGGACTCCTGTCGTATATCATGGTGCTACATTACAGGACTGACAACTGACAGGAGCCCCAGACCCAGAAACTGATCACTTTTCTAAGCTTTATGGACTGCTTTTTTTTTTTTTTCTTTTTTTTTTCCCTGAGACAGCAAGCAAAGATGAAGAAAGAACTGCTGGACTGCTGCCACTAAGCTTTCAATGCTTTTAAGTATATTTATCTATACATTTTCCCCTTGACCCCAGAACATTAATTAAACAAGGCTGCTGATGTTTCTGTATAAGCCCATATAGAGATGGGTTTATTCTGGGCCACAAAGAAGGGGATGATTGCTTGCTGCAGACTGTTTTGTGAGACTAGCACATGAGGGTCTGTGTGAGCAGAAGACCCAGATGAGTCCTTGCTAGACAAAAAAAAAAAAAAAAAAAGGCCTAGTCCTCAATTTTAGAGACCTTGTTATTAGTGGGGTTCAATTTTAATTTTCATGCAGTTGTGCAGGTGGAGACAGAACAGAAAGTATTTGTGTTTGAGGTTGGGATTTTGCACCTGATCTGTGTAAAAGGGCTAGTTTCTTCATTGCTTTACATTAGTTTTACGTGTGCAGGCCCGCTGACATTAGTGAAGTTAGTCTGGATTTACACCACTGTGAGCTCTCACATTAAGAGGAGTTACATGCCTACTTCAGGGACAGAGTAAATCCTTTTTAGTGCCTTGTTATGAATGTCAAGCAGTTTTCAGACCAACACTTAGGGAATTTGTAATGTTACTACTAATGAAAAAACACAGAACATAGTGGGAAGGAAGGAGTAGGGTGTTTATTAAAGGAAGTGGAAACACGATGATGCGTGGTATTAAAAATCCTGTGCTTGCTACACGAGCCTGCAAAAAGGAGAGGAAAACCCAAAGCCAGATGTGAAACAATGAGAAAGAAGAACAATGGACTAGCTGAAAGGCTGTGGCTGACCAGCATATGCAACAAGGGAGTAATGGATGTTTAGTTGTTTTAATGTGAAACTCCAAACTTTCAGGCTGAATCAACTGAAGCAAGAGAAGATGTAGCTCAACCAGTACACAAGATGGAGTCATCTCTTCTCCCATATCCTGAGGCCTACCCTTGAAGTTAAAATGTGAGTTTCAAGCAGCTGATTCCTTACTGAGCACACTGTGGTTCATTGTAGAGGAGTAATGGGTGAATAATGATTCAGGTCAGATTTACAGGCCATTTTCAGAGCTCAAATTTCCAGGGCTACATGTAATTGTATTCAAGGGATTGGGTGGATGCTGTGGAAAAGAAGTGATTCCTCATGCAGAATATAGGGAAAGCAAGCCTGAAGGTGTCAGTGTGGGAAGAGCAGGATGATGGGAACGCTTGAACTTCTGTGGAAGATTTTTCCATTTGTGGAACTCACTTTTCTGTCCCTCCTATTCATTGGAGCACAAGCTGTTTGAGAGAACAGGTTAAAAATCAGTTCCTGGAATAGGAGGCAAAGATAAGCTTTTCCAAGGAACCATTTGAATGGGCATTCAAGAACTGGCTAAGGTAATTGGCTGGGCTAAGACATGGAATGTAGTGCCTGGTGCTGTCCTTCGGCAATCAGCGTTCCTTGAAGAGAAAACAGGGAAATTAGAAAGGTTTTTAAAGAAGAACAAAGGTAGTGGAAATGAAAGGGAGACAAAATGACCACCAGGAAAAAGCTAAGTCAAGCTGGGCAGCAGCTGCCAGCAGGAGAAATGCTGCAGTTACCTCAGGAGCTCTGCTTCACAGCTTGAGCGTATGCCCCTAAGTATCTAAAGCTTATTGTGCGCAAATATGGGAGTCTAAATCCATTTGTGACTTGAGACCTTCCTACCTAATAATATCGCCTACACTTGGAATAATCTGAGATATTGTTAGGAATACCTGTGAGACTGTGCTTTTAATCTTTTTTCTTTTAACCTTGAAATGTTCCTGTCAGTACCACTCTACGAGCTGTTAGAGATCTGATCCCTGTTATAGGATGCTGAGGGACTTTCCTCTTTGATTTCAGCATAGAACTTCTCTCCCTTTTGTAGGTTAAACAGTAAATTTTCAACGTATTCTTCACACATCCACACCCACTGCACTTTGGGGCTGTGAACAGTATGGACAACATTTACAGTATGTACTGTATAAACACATGCAGTCCAGTGGCTTTTGTGCAGGAGAGCCTAGGGATAATTGTTGACATTAGTGGACGCAGCCAAGACTATGGTTGTTGGTCAGCCATCAGCTCCTGCAGGCCTTGGGGCATATCCTACTGAATGTGAACCCTCACATGAGTCCCACAGCCCCTACTCTTTGTCAGCATGGGAGGAGGATTTAAGACTACTAAATCTGAGTAGTGGGAAAGAGTTGATCTAATTAATTTATTTATCTATTCTGCTGAGAATTTTTGGACAAACTAATATTGAGAGCAAGGTGTGAAGAAAATGCAAGGCCCAAGCAAATTAGGACAGGCAATGCTAAGCTGTGAATCAAGGGCCTCTGTGTTAGGCCTGGGGGCATTCTTGGGCTCAGGATCTCCAGGCTGTTTGCCAGTAGTGTCTCCAGTCAATGAGACTGCAGTTTTGTCCCTCAGAACCCTTTATCAGCAGACAATTGCAACTCTGCTGCTGTCTATTTTCATATTACTTAGTCAACTAAATGCTTATTTCCTAGATCAGAACTGAGTAAAATCACTGGTTTTGCTCTAAACAAGCTTGGTAGGAGGGTAAGTAGGATCCATTGGGTGTCTGAGTCCCTGTGCTGTTTGTAAACATAGTCACTGGGACTATATTTACTCTGCAAGGTGAAGAGGGAACTTGTAGACAAGTCCTGTTACTTTCTATGGTGAGTCCTCATTGTTGCATTCCAGTAGTTGAAAGAAGCTTATAAAAAGGAGGGAGAGCAACATTTTTCATGGTCTGATAGTGATAGGGCAAGTGGGAATGGCTTTAAACTAAAAGAGGGGAAGTTTAGGTTAGATATTAGGAAGAAATTCTTTCCTAGAGGGACGTGAGGCACTAGAACAGGCTGCCCAAAGAGGTCATGGGTGCCCCATCCCTAGAAGTGCTCAAGGACAGGTTGCATGGGGTCCTGGGCTCTGATCTGGTGGGTGGCAACCAGCCC
The DNA here is from genome assembly GCF_002078875.1 of Numida meleagris. Classification (NCBI taxonomy): domain Eukaryota; kingdom Metazoa; phylum Chordata; class Aves; order Galliformes; family Numididae; genus Numida; species Numida meleagris. Next base: position 10,973,704 of record NC_034413.1, on the reverse strand, counting down.
ATGGTAGGGGGTTGGAACTTGATGATCTTTAAAGTCCCTTCCAGCTTGAGCCATTCTATGTGCCTGATGTCTACTCTAATTGTTACTGCTTTGGGTCAGCACGTGCACACCCTACACAGGAGGAGCTCGCCACTGGGGCGAGCTGCTGGTGGATTGTGAGGAAGCACATTTGGTTCTCCTAGTGGCCCAGCTTTTACAAACTGGAGCCTGAAGCTTCAGACAAGGGTGAGTACCTCAGCCTTTCCCTCCCAGAGAGTTAGAGATGTCAGCCCAAGGCAGTATACTCCTTAGGGGTCCTCTGTATGGTTTGTATGGATGAAGGGGAAAAGGAACTGAAGAAAGGGCTTTGTTCCTCACTTAAATGGTTATGTGAACACACTTAAATCATTAAGCTAAGTTCATGCATTTGTTTCTGGTTTGAATTGAAGCAGTTTGAATTGAGTTGCGTGCTCCACCCTGTTTGTGTCTGAATTTCTGGTTGTAGCAGCTGCACGGCAACAATCTACAGAGTGTCCTGCATCCCTCTAATGGGCTTTTGGCCTTTAGATCTCCAAGTGTGAGGAAGCCCAGAAAGGACACCTGGGTCAGTGCACTGGGAATTGGGTGGGGAGACTTCAGAGGGAGGCTGAGGGCTCACTCTTAGCCCAAAAATGCTACGTTTTTTTGGTGAGCCTTTTTATTAAAAAAAAAATAAAAAATCCACCTTCCTCTAACTTTTAAACCAGAATTAATAGCTACTCAGGAGTGTTGGCTTCAACAGTTATTATTATGTTTCAACAGATGTTCAGCCAGTCAGATTATTTAATTAGCTTCATGCTCCTTAACCTCATAAATCTGTGAAAAGCTGTGACAAGGATAAAGAAGAGGAATTAATGATAATAAATCAATACCCTAGACCTCCTTAAAACAGTCTAAAAAGTTTGGCTCAAAGATGTGCTGATAAGTTTTGGGAACAAACTGAATGGATATAAATCTCAATCAGAATTTTTGAGGAAAATGCCATGGATTCTGGGAACAGCATCCTTGAGAAGCAGGGAGAGTTTTTGTGTACAGGGAGTGGGTCCAACATTGGAGAGACCCAATTACAGTCCTTAGCTCTGCTACTGGTTTAAACTGTGATTTTCAGAAACTCTGCCTGTTTGCTTTCCTGCTTAGCATCATCATCACCCCTTCGCTTACTCATATGTTATGAAAAAGTCATTTTTTTCTGAAGTGAGTGGATGAATAGTCACATGGATGATCTGCCAGCACACCTGCAGAGCAGCAAGGCCGCTCCAAATCAACGAAGGTGGAAGACTGACAATTTGGTTACTTCACCATAGTTCACCTGAAGTACTTGTAGCTATTAAAGGCAGTAAACTCAGTTCCCAATAGGTATGGATCTGAGGTTTCCTCTTACCCTCCCCTATTGGGTTTCAGTGGTGAAGACTTTCTATTGTGCAGCAAGGAGTAGCCATGACCAGGACCAGGGACAGCTGCGACTAGCTACCATGCTGGTATCTCTGGATTTATGGCACTTTTACTGGATTACAGGACACATAAGTTAGTGAATCAAAGTGTACAATGACCCGCTTCATCCTCTGCATGCCTGGGAGAACAAGGCTTTATTCCTGTGCATGGTATTTTAAAACGTATTGCCCTCACCTTCATTTCTGAAAAATACTTTGTTGACAGACTTTTTACCCTCCAGAGACAGACTTCAAACAAAAGCATTTATAAAGAAAAACTCCATTCAGTAAGGGTTATTTTTGCACTCTCATTGGTTTCAGTGAGCCACTCTTATAGTCTTTAATTTTTCCTTTCAGCAATTTCATCTAACATGTCTCTTGATATGCCTGTTCCTCGTAAAGAAGATAAAGCAAAGGGGACAGAATTCTAGGTAGGGCAGGAGTGGATTTGTTCTGGAAATTTGGAAGGTAAGTTGTGACTTTGTGCTGAGCACTGTGCAGTGGGGTTTAAGTCAAGTGCAGGTAATATAGTTGTCTCCCAGAGATGAACAATTAAATGTTTTTTTTTTTCCTTGTGTAGACTGGTAATATATGTTACAAAGCATGCACCAGTCATTGCTCTGAACTTTGTTATGCTGATGGCAGCGCAACAAAGGTCTCCTGATACTGCTGATGGTACCATAGGAGGAATTAACTTTGCCTATTGAGTTTGCCTATTTTTTTTTTTATAATCACACTTCCAGGGGCTGTATTGCACGTTGTTCTTTTGGTTAGCCCTTGTCTCCTGCCTCACCATCCATTTCTCTGCCCTCCTTAACTTTTCAGATGGCATCACATCCTTGCTCAGAAGTTCCAACCCATGAAGCCAGTTTAGTGCAGAGATGAAAATTGCCCTTGTTAGTTCAAAGGTTCAGAAGAGGAGACCTCTCCATTTACAGGGTGCGGGGAAGGCACATCTCTTACGTGTTTGCAGGAGTGTCACAAGATTTAAGTTCAAACAGGTCCAGGCAACGTGACCTACCTCCTACTGGGGGTTACCAAGCACTAGCTGCTGTGTCTGCCTGCAGCTCAGTGAAACCTTTCTGCCGAAAGCATCTTTCTGAAGTCAGGCTTCGACACATCCCATGAAGAAATTGACAGGTCTCTCAGCTAATATGCCATTTGTCTCATTTCCCCCATCCTGTCCTGCAAGAAAACAATAAAAAATATGTTTACACCTGTTGCTTTTGTTGCCTCTCTCCAGAAATGATGCTTCCATTAGATATGTTCTTTTCACAGTTTCTTTGCAGGGACAGAATTAAGAATGAAATTGTAAGGAAGGAAAATGTTTGTAACAGCATTTTATTTTTTATCTCATAAAAAATACCTCCCAGGTGAAAAGAGACATTCTTCTTAACTAAATTCCACATTTTCTGCAGTGCATGAACTGATAGGCTGAGCTTTTACGTGGTAACCCATCATTAATACCATTATTACTGCCTGTAACCAAACAATCTTTTGTTTTCTAGCAGTTAAGAGAACTGATAAAAATATCTTTGAGTGCAATTGGGAATGCTTGGGAAAAAGTCTTTTAGAACTTCAATGCCCTTTAAAAATACAGGTTTTTTTTTTCCCTTCCCCTTTCATTTCTTTAAGGTTTTTATAAAAATGAAGAATATGACAGGGATTAAAATGAAAAAGGATCTGGAATCATTTTGACTGAGAGGAAAGAAATATTTGTACATTATTCATCGTACTCTCGGTTATTCATCAAAAGTTTCATTCTTCAACTAAAGTCTTTTCCTTATCTTAAAGCCACTGACATGAATATATATCACCAAGTTAAAAAGATTGAATTACACTTCTCCCGCTGCTGCTAAGATTCATGGAAGCTCAAAGCCCAGCCTAGTCCCTAGGTGTACTGAGCCAGTGCATTTTATGATTTTCGGAGAACAACGCTAACAGGGTTTGTCTCTTCATTGTGATACGGAGATGATTGAAAATGTGCTGCTGTATCGTTTGATAAAAGACCTTTGCCAAAAAGGAGAGCAGCTTTGTCATTTGAGAACATTACCCATGGGGCTTAAGAGACCTACTTGACAGCAAAAGCTCTAGCTGATTTTTTTTTATTATTATTTTAAAGCATCTTGTTCTCTGTTGCCCGTAGTTGATCAACTTGAACAGGAGAAAAGAAGGAGCTGAGATGCAATGCATAAAATCTTTCCCAAGTATTGTGTTGCCCCCTAAGTACAAGAAGAAGTGTCATTTTCTTGCTCCAGTACCTCATGCTGGTTCAGAGGGAGAACCTCTCTTGGTTCACACTACTCTGCTACAGTAGTGTTGCTGAAACACTTGGCTTCCCAAGGTGTCAGCTGTTCCTCAGGTCCCCAGCTTTAAAAAGATCAGTGGCATAGCAGTATGATGCAGTGCTCAGTGGGGGATGACTGCTCACCCTGCTTGATTCTGCATTGCAAGTGCTGAGGGGATGTTTGCCATCCCAAGAACACTCAGAACACAAACAACGAGGCTTTAAAATGAGCTTAGTGTGGCTCATGTGAACACAAGTCAGGATGGTCTTTTGCAGGATGTGCACTGGCATAAGGCAGGGATGTCTGAAGGCTCCACAGTCCACCCAGGAACAGGGAGGCACATCGTGTCTGCTGGAAATGAACTGTGACCTATGACAAGATGAGGCTCAGTAGAGAAAAATTGCTTTACTCCTCATAGCCCATGAAGTGCGAATTCAGTTTAGTGACTTGAAAGACAGCACAGGCTCTAACTCTTAAACAGAAATCACTTTTGTTACTAATTTTGGCATGCATTTCTGGATCCAGAGCTGCCAAATAGCACGTAGTATCAAATAACGGCAACAACAGTAGTAACGCAGTAATACCATGTAATGCTATCAAATAATACCGTGCAACTATTTGTTTCAATGGGATTTTAAACCTAGGGCTATCACCAGGCATTTCACTGCAGAAGTGGTGTATTTTACAGAAACACACAGCTCTCCTTGGCCATCTGCTTCTATAGAGACCACAAATACATTTTTCTGCCTGTTCAGGTGGTTGAGCACTCACCAGTCCTTGTTTTGCTCCATAACAAGGACAGTGTTAGATGAGCCACACCAAGCCATACATCACTCCACAGTAACATGCCTTTGATAGGAAAATGGACTGCTACAATTTGAGCAGGGCTGAGCTCTGACTTGCCAAGGGCATGTGGCGATACCTTGAAATGAGGGGGAGCCTGGGAGAGGAGAACTGTAATTAAAATTCCTGCTGAAGTTCAGGAAAGATAGATAAAATGATGATAAACTAAGCCCAGGAAAACAATAATGACACAGTCATTATTGTTTCAGATTAAAGGGATCTAGTTTAATGCATTTTTAGAAAACAGAAAGGGCCTTAATATACGTCTTTCTTGCCCTTGGCAATTTAGCAAGTGCTGTTTTTGTAGTTGCCTCCCCAAAACCTTCCTTCTTGCAAATGTTGACCCCTCTTGCTGCTGTAAGCTCCAGAGAAAAGGCTGGGTTTTAAACTCATCCCGCATAGTCCTTCACTTACCTGCTACAAGAAACACACCATGGGAGGTCCAGCGAGGGATCACTGCTCTTGTGACTGGTGAGCCCTCCTATTCCCTTAAGTACAAAGGCAAAAGCTGGCCTGAGCAGAGTGGTTTGTGCTGTAGATGGCTGAGCAGCAGGACTGTACCACAAAGATGACAAATTAGCGCAGGCAAATAGCACTGGGGAAAACTCTTTTGAGTCAGGCTGCTGTTGCAAATGACATGAAGTGTAATTTGGCTTAGCCCCAAAAATAAATGAGGCTGAAGTTAATCCAGCTGTTTTACCTCTGCCTTCAGTACTGGTGTCTGCATACGCTGTGCCTGTGCTAGTGAGTGTCGGTTTGACCAGCACAACAAAGGCTACAAGGAATTTAGAGGGGGGCCTGCTTTGCTTTGAGCTCTTAAACCTCTTAATTTCCAAGTGCAAAAGCCTAAGGAAGGTTCTAAATCATGTATTAAAAAAATACTGAAAAAAGCCTCACTCATGCTGTTGCTACAAAGCAAATGTGGCCATGACAGCAGGTCTGTGAGGAGGAGAGGAGAGGCTGAGAGAAGGCTGCAGCCCAGCAGCTGAGGGCGTAGGGCCATGAGGATGGCCCACAGCAGCATGGCTCGGCCACCACCACCCCGATCTACACAAGGCCTGGCTCCCAGCCCCGCAGTTCTGGGTTGACATCTGCCAGGCCAGAGCCGATGAGATCTCCTCAGCAGCTGCCCTTATTTTACAAGTTAACTTTCTTCTCTCTTTCCCTCTTCTGAGCTCTGAAGCGCTCTCTTTCCACATGAGCTGAGCTTTCTTGAAAACGATTGTTTAATGGGAACATCTGGCGTGTGAATGGAAGACTTATTTCTCCTTTTCCCTTCAGTAGATGCTCATTGCATACTTTAAACGTTGATCTTTTTTCTTTTTTTCCTTCCCCAAGCAGAGGAAAAAAATGGATCATTACTTGAGAGAACAGACTGTGCTCTTTAGTTACTTAACGTGTGCGAGTGTAACGTGCGAGCCATGACCTGAGAGCTTTCCCCACAATTAAAAGTTTTCTACTGTAAAATTGTGGTTTCTGATTAAAATATAGCAGTCCTTCCTATTGTTCAATTAGTGATAATTAGATAGTACCTGTATACAATATTCCTTGCAATTTAATAGTCACATGTGGGACTTTTTTTTTTTTTGTAAGAAAGAAATCTTACAAAAAACTCTCGGAGTTCATTTACTTGTGTGCTGTTTGGAACTGTAGAAAATTAAAAAATGGAGAGATAAGTAGGTATGACTAAAAGTATTATTCATATTTATATTTTCATTCTTCTTTCTACCCCTTCCCTTTCAGAAGGATGACCCCTGCATGGACAGAAGCCCTTCCCAACTCCTTTGGTGTGATTTAACATCAACCAAACAGAAAATTATGCCAAAGTTTAAAAAATGCCTTTCAGAACCTCTCTGTGTTAGGTAGAACTGTCCCTTCCTGCTAGTTTGAGTCAAAATTGAGAAATGATTTTAAATGGCACAACTCAGCAGCCTGTTTCTCATCCACCTTCCCAACCACCCAGCTAGGAAGCAGCAGCTGAATCTAAGTGCTCTGCGGTTGTTCTAGTTCATTCCCAGTTAAGCCAAGCAAGGTGTATGCATTATTTAAAATTGCTTGCACAAGCCAGTATCATGATAAGAAGAAAAGATATCTCCATATCAGAAGCAGAGCTCCCATTGTTGGAGCAGGTCCAGAGGAGGGCCACAAAGGTGATTAGAGGGCTGGAGCACCTCTCTATGAGGACAGGCTGAGAGATCTGGGGCTGTTCAGTCTGGAGAAGGCTCCAAGGAGACCTTAGAGTGGCCTGCCAGCACCAGAAGGGGGCCTACAGGAAAGCTGAGAGGGATTTTTTATAAGGGCATGTAGTGACAGGATGAGGAAAAATGGTTTTAAACTGGAAGAAGGTAGATTTGGACTAGATATTAGGAAGAAATTCTTCACTGTGAGGGTGCTGAGACACTGGAACAGGTTGTCCAGTGAGGTTGTGGATGCCCCCTCCCTGGAAGCACTCAAGGCCAGACTGGATGGGGCTGTGAGCAGCCTGGTCTACAGGGAGGTGTCCCTGCCTACAGCAGGGGGGTGGAACTAGGTGGTCCTAAAGATCCGTTCCAACCCAAACCATTCTATGATTCTATTTCCAGTGACTGATGTAGTGCTTACAAGGAATGCCTACCTTCTTCTGGCCCTATGGGCTGGAGCAAGAAGCATCTTGTCTGTCTACTCTTGTTCTACTTTCCTTCCCCTGTCTGCATTGTTAATATATATATATATAATACATATATTTAAAGGGAAACTGAATAAAGATGAGAATTTGTTACTTTTTAAAGCTACTTGCAGTTTTCACCAGGGACCCTCTGGGTTCTCTGTAAAAGATTTCTTGGTCTTTTGTCCTCCTGTTTTTCTGAGATATTCAGAAAAATCTGTGTCACACCAGCTGAGACTTTCAAATTAATACAGGTAGCACTTCAAACAGCCTACATTAGATTGATTAAAATATGTTGACCTGGTAAATGAGAGCTAATCTATCTTGAGAAGATAACCCAGCTTCTCCCCAACTTTTCAGGTAATGTGTTCTGCTGTCTTCATTCCTGTTACCCCCTTTCCTCTTCTCATCTAGGACACCGATCTCCATGGTATACTTCCTTTTTCCCCTTACTCCTTCACTTTAAAAGATGCAAACATTCAACTGTTTGTAGGAAGCCTGCTGTTTTCCTAGACATTTTGCTGTCAGCCTGGTGACGTTGACAATTTGGATCATTTTGCCCTAAGCATATTTCGTTGTACAATATAAACGTGGGGGCTGAGTCAAGTGAGTTATAGAAATGACATTTTGAATGCCTCTTCAGGTTTTGTGTTTTTTTTTTGGTTTTTGTTTTTTTTTGTCTGTGTGTGATATTGTTTTGGTTTGTTTTTAATGAGCTTCAGTTTCAGAAATAATAGACTACTCATTTATTCTCTAGGTTTAACAACCACGAAGGTAACTATTAGAAAACAGAGCTAAATGATATTACACCCATTCCTTCACTGTTCAAGTACTTGTTATTTTGAATTTGTCCTGGAAATGGGCTTGCCAGTGTGTCAGATGCAGATAAAAGTGGACAAGTGACAAAAGATGGGGCTACGACTCTCTGTGGTGACTTAGAATTTCTATTTCAGTTTTATTTATTGATAACTGCATAAGCCTTAATAACAGATGAGTGGCTGAGATGCTGAAAATTTCCCCCAGAAACAGAAGAGGCGGATGTGAAGGAAACTGTTCTAACCATAAACACTGAAATTAGTGCTACCTCAGACCATTCAAAGCAGGATTATTGTCCTAAATTATGTTCATTCAAGGACTTGGAGCAAAGAGAAATGGCATGTTTTTAGTAGGAGTTTCTAATTAAAAGAACGAAATGGTCTGAAGGATGAAGGGTATCCCTGTTGCTTTACTTTCTCACTTTCTGCATCCCTCTGGGCAGATCTTTGTTTATCTCTGTAGAGTTTAGAATTTAGCTGGGAAAAAAAGAAATAAACCCCCCCCAAACCATATCAAAACTGTTCACAACTCAGTGATTTATTTCTCTTAGTGACTTGTATACTCTATCTGTGGAGCAACTCTACATGCAGGCTTCTATTTTGTTCTTTCCCCTTAAGGAGCTATTAACTATGTAAACAACTTCAAAACAAAGAGCCTGTGTCGTTTCATTAGGGGAAACCATCTCTGCTTCCAAAGGCCTCCTGGGAAACAGGAGGAGTTCATTAGCCAGGGTGGTATAAAAGGCTTTGTGTGCATACAGAAATGGAACCACCATGAAACATTAATGACTTCAATGCATTAGCAAATCTTAAACTAAAGTAGAATTATGCTGTCTCTGGGGACCTAAGTGCACCTCTTTGGATTTTATTTTTTTAATGCTATGGAAAATGTAGGCTTCAAATTTTAATGTGAAGAGCAAAATGCTTTCTGGTGTGAACTGAAGAAGGCAATCAAGCTGGCCCTAGGCCAGTGATGTGTAAATGGTGAGCATCCTAATTGTCAGCTGCTGTGTTTGCTACAATTGGTAATATTGCTGAGAAATAGGCTGCTTAATATATACTGTCAAATAAAGGCTCACCTGTTTTCTTTTCCTTTTGATTCACCATGAACAGAAACCACTGCTGAATCACTTTTCTTGTTTTGATAAGCAGCTGCATGTCTTGTTATTTATAAAGCACAGAAGAGGCATTTGGCAGTGTTGCGTCAACAGCAAGCAACTGTTCACATCAATATTGATCCCAATGGAAATTATTGTATAGGTCTCTCCTGTGAGTTATGATCATTACTATAGTTGGGTGACATTTATCCTAGGAACAGCCTCTTCTGCGACAGCAGAAAAAAAATGAAATTTCAAATGCATTGGAACCCTTTAGAAATATTAATGCTGAAATCTGCAAATATACTCAGTGCTAAGGAAAATACATAACACCTCCCCTCTCCCAAATAAATTTCATTTAAAAATGATGGCTCAAGTTTGGTTAAATGTTGCTATTGAAAAGTCTTTGATGAGAGATGGTGCCTTCAAAGATTTTTGAGTTCTTTTCACTCCCACACCTCTCCTTCTACAGAGCAGGGGAAATACATTTCAAGTGGCTGACAAATCTTTTGAGACAGACAGATGTTGAGAAGCTTGGGGATTTTTTTCTGATATACATTGTTTGGAAAGAAGACCCATAGTATGATCCACTGATTCTCATCCTGGGAAGTGTGTATGTCATTGGAAGGTGGGAATGGTCATCCAGGACCAAAAGGTTTCCAAAAGAGGTCATAAGCAATTCTTATAGAAAAAAAGGAGCAGGGAAAATGTGTGAGATTTCAATTATTTTTAGCTTGGGTCTTTCTGAGTGATGTGCGACTTGTGACCCTGAAAGGATCTCTTTTTGAAGTACCTCACCAGTATCCACTATCTGAGCTCACAACATCCTTTGGCAAGGTTGCTTCTTCCTGCTCTGCTTTGCTGTGCCTGGGGACCACTGGGCTTTGAGAGGCATCTTGTTTAGACATTTTTATTGCAGCTCCCTTTTGGCAAGGCAAATCTTCCTGTTTTCTCCTGAATTTCTTGCAGTCATTGTTTTCAGATAAACAGCTCTCATTTGACCCAAATGACAGCAGCGTATCTAGGATATGACAACTGTCCATTGCCTGTGGTGTATAAAGCTTGTTGGATTCCTTAATGATTTTGTGTTACTTCTAATGCTACTTTGCCTGATGCTAACTAAACTTCTGCTCTCTGTTCCAGGCCAAAGGTCAACCCAAAAATATTAGACCCAGCTGTTACTAAGATCAGTGAAGCACCCTGGGAATTACAGAACAATACTGAGTTAACTTTCTGCGTTGCCATGATGCCTCAATGGTCTTGTTTGGTTTGATCAGACTGCAGACAAAAAAAATAGTTATGCCCGCATATCTCTGCCAGCTAAACAGGTAAGAATATTAAATATTACTTGCTATCACAAGAGTTGTTCAATCTCAGCAAACAATTTATGTGTGGAGGGAATCAGAGAGAGTATCTTTCCCGTAGCAACCATTCTGAGCTCTAGCTTGGGTTTACATCTTTATCCTGACCCAGTGTTAAGAACAAATATTTTCCCCTCAACAAAACAGACCACAGCATCGATGGAATTAAAGCCAATGCCACAGAAAGTGCATTTTTTTACCCTTTTTATTTTTTTTAAAAAAAAATGGGATTTTAAGCTCTTCTTTATGTTTGTAGAGGTATGGCTTGGTGCATTTCTTGTTTGTCTGATGGACAGTTTCTTTTGGTATGAGGCAAGGCTTTTATTCGGTTTTTAAACTTTAATGTTTGTTAAAAAGTAATAATGCATCTTTGTGGCATGGGTTATGGCAGTAAATATTTAAAGGAACTGCATAAATCTACCATGTATCAGAAGCAAGAGTTAGGGAAGAATGATGCCAAATTTGGAAATGGAACATTTTTCTTTTTGAAGGAGATCAAACACGAGGCTGTCCTCCTCTGCCTTTCCCCAGGACAAATTCTGCAGAGCAGAAGGAACTTCTGTTCACTTCAGTGGGGGAGCTGAGCATCTCTGCCACAAAGAAGTGTCAAACATAGCAGTACCATTTTCTTCCTGATCTGTGGATGCCTGGTGCATTGATTTTTCCATGGTAGAGAGCAAGCTCTCTCTTCAATGGAGACCTCAGGAAGGCATTGTATAAATCAAATGGTTGTTAAAAGCCAGCAGCATTCCTATGTTCACGATGCTGGCTGAGACAGTTACAGGAACATGTTCTGATTGAGCCTGCCAGCATCTCTCCTATCAACTCTTAGGTAATACACATAGCTAGGAATTTGGCCATGGTTTCATTATTGAAAGATTTATATCACATGATGTTGGTGGCACAATTGAGAGAGTCACACATGGAACACCCTTAGAGCGGCAGGGACACTGACCTGAGATGACCTGCTGCCATCCTTTAGCTCTCAGGTCCTAACCCTATCTGCTGGAGCAGGCAGAAATGTGGTTACTGTTGTAGATGTCTGTTATACACCCCATCTCAAGGTCATGTCTTTGACTGGATGTGGTAATTTTCCCATATTTCAGAACGGAAGGCTTGACAACCTCTTTTTTTTTAACTGAGGAAAACAAGACCTAATCTTTTTTATATCTTTTAACAATAGAAGTCAAGTTTCTGACTGCCCCTCCTCTCCTGTTAATTACATGACGAGGTTGTGAAGGTAGAAGGAATATTAAAAGAGCCTATGTGACAGACTTGCTAGTGAAGCCAGCTGACATGTTTGCTCTAAGTCCAAGGAAGAAAACTAATTAAATGGTTTTGCCTTGCACATGGAGGCTGATGCTGCCACCAAGCAGAGAAACAAACTCATGAATTCCCAAGGAATAAGAAAAAGTTTGGTAAGACAAGGGGGAAGTCAAGTGAATGCCAGCTGGTGGGAGGCAAACAAGTAACATTTTTCTGTTACAGGGCCTAGCAGGGATTGGTTTGTGGATCTCTCATTCTTTTCACATTTGGCATCTTTCATTTGAAATCTGGAGACCACAGGCAGCACACAAACTAAACTTGGCAACCTCTGATCCAAAGCTGCTTCTGGTTGGCCACAACACTAGTTTTGACAAACACTCCTCATCCCCAGTATCCTTCCCTTGTTTATGCTAATTCTTTTTCTTGTTACTATTATGTGGCTTTGCCTGCCATAATGAGAGACCTGCTCATTAGCATCTGAGCCTTTGAATGCCTTTCTGAGGAGGCTACTGCACAAGTTCATTAGCAGGGAGAAAATAAAAAATACTAAGCTCTGCAAAACAAGTCCTGCTCCCAAACAAACCACAAGCCTGCATTTTCTGGTTCATATCCTATACAGGGAGATGCTCTAGAGACTCATGAGCAGCTGTTGCAGCCTCACCAATACCTTGTCATACGCATTGTGTACCCCATTTAAAGCAGAACTGGATGCAGGAATGTGTCATCCTTAGGGCAAGGAAGATATCCATGGGACTGCTGACATTTTGAAATCATCTCATGCTTTCTCTTGTTTTGATTCAGTGTTCTTTCATGGAACATGCTGTAGAAAACATCGTTACATCCAGCAACGTTACTTCTGAATTTCCCACCCTACCAGTTCAAAATCTAGCAAAAGAGCACATTCCATATCAATGTAAAAATTACTGGCTTCTATTGTGTGAAACACCTGCAATCAATTTATCATTTAAATTCATGCTTAAGAGAATATGATCCTGATATGAAAGGCAAGCTGCATGGTACTGAATGGCAAATAAACAAGTTCTCAGCCTTATTTCCCGTGGCACATCAGCAACTCCCAGAAAAAGTCCCAGTGTAATTAAGATTTTCTTAAAATCGGCATTATTTGCACCTAGGAGCAGTTGTGAGGGCTGAAAGGTGTTAGAGTCACAAGTGGTGAAAGCTTGGATGTACTGCCAGTACCCAGAATGGCCATGAGCAGATGGTCTGCCTTTCCTTCATATGAGTAACCCACAGATGATGCATGGGTGATGACACAGTTACTCGGCACGTCAGATCACAGGGACAAGGTTGGAGATTTCACGTGTTTTACAGGCAGTCTAGGGGACAGCAGGACCAAGTGTTAGCATAGGCCTACGTCCCCTACTTTGGCAAAATCAGGTTCAGTGGTGAGATCACACACATAGGAGATAATGCAAGCTTTTTTTTCATAGCTGCACATGTGAGAAAGGAAGCAAGATGAATAGGTAAAAATAATGACTGCAAGCAGAAGAGTGAGAAATAAAGGCAAGAAGCATGCCAGACTGAAAGAATGACCCCAAAATGAGCACAGGATGCTGACAGTAGGTGGCAATTCATAGTGATATGCTGGGGCAAAAAGGAGTTATCTGATTGAGAAGTGGGATCTGCAATTCCTTCTCACACTATTTTGAAGACGTGGAAACTGCAACAAGGACTACCAGTAACTTTCCTGGGAGCACACACATTATATACATCTCTGCGCTTGCTAGCAGACCTAAGCCCCTGTGCTTCCTTTCCTTTTCAGTTAAGAAAAGACCATAATAATTGAGGAACACTTATTCTATTCTTAAGAAGAATATGAAAGGGCCCTTGGTCAGAGTTTCCATTCAGGCATTCTGCTTCTTCTGCAGCGCTAATAAAAGTCAGTGCAGTGCTTTCATTAGTTCTTCCTTTAAAAAAAAGGGGGGGGGGATGGGGTGGGGAAAGAACAATCCAAAATGTAATTTAATTGCCAATAGCACTGTGATTAAATTTGGCCTTTTGCTTTCTTTCACAGTCAACCTCCTCAATTCCATCTCCCCGACGCCTCTCTCCGCAGTATTGATTCAGTATTGTTAACCTTTCTTTATTACTTGTTTATGTTCCCCCATCAGTTTAAAAACATCAATAAGAGGCTTTTTAAAAAGGACAGAAGCAACAAATGGAGAGACATTGAGGAAAGGTCAGGGATGCAGAAGGAGGCAGTGCCTGCTTTGTGGAGGGAGCAAACAGACATTGCAGAAAGGTTAGTGGTCCTGCTGCTGGAGTGAAGAAGGATTTGTTTGTTCTAGAGAAGTGCCTGTTACCGGTGCAGCATTTGCAGGGGACAAAATAATCCTGAGAGAGGAGGGGTCTCTTCTGCCTAGTGTGACCTCAATGGGAAGGACCAGGCCTTGCCTAGCAATGAGGCTGAGATGGTCAGTGAGATCTTTACCATCAGGGATCAGGAACTTTAGTCACGTTTCAGTGTTCGTACTTTCCGTTCGAGTATAATCACCATTCTATGCACACAATGTGTTCTGCTAAAAAGAAAGAAACAAAACGCATTTTATTTATTAAGGGTACCTTTCTTGTGACCTGTTAAGAGCAGACATAACTACATGACCTATCTGTTCAAATGTATAATGTATATATAACACATCTTTATTATTAATTCTGAGATGTGACATTGTGGTTAGCGGAGATCTTGAAGTTTTGCCTGGGAATACAATGGTATTCAGCTAACGTGGACCCCACCATCCTTTGAGATCACTGTATTATTGGCAAGGGAAAAATTAAAAACAGACAACAGCCTAGAAATTCGATCTTTATGGTAGGTACAATGTGGTCAGGATATTGGATTCTTATTTTGCTTCTGCAAATAGGATGATGGATGCATTTAAAAGTTGTGGATTCTCTCGTACAGTACTGTTAATTAGCTACTATGCAAGTTCACTTGACAGTTAAGTTTTCACTAAAATTTCATGCACAGTCATTCCCTCCTAACTTTCTCTTCTGTCACAGAACTACATCTTTATTAACCAAAGTATGGATATTTATGCAGGAAAAATGACTACATTAGGTTGTGCAAAAGAACATCTTCGAAGAGCATATCCTGGCTTGGACTGTTCAGTTAGCTCATGAGATCAGTATCATTGACATTTAGCATCTTAGGCTCCATTTTCCATCTCACGGAGTACAGCCCCGGAGTTTAAATGCTGCTCATTCATAATGTTCAGCTTTCAGCTATTATTATGGAAAGGCAAAGGATAGCATGGATTTATCCTTTTGACTTCTCAGTCACCTGAAGATCTTTATAGGCAGTCAGTAGAAGTGTGTTAAGGTTGTCATTTTCCGTTTCATTTGAAATTCTTTCTTCTGTTATGCTATGGATATTTTAGCCCAGGGCATATTGCTGCCAGTTTACAGGAACGCTCTTCTTTTTTAAACCAGAACATGAAATCTGTTCCACGTTTGAGGGTTGGCCACGTACATCTTGTTCATGGCATGTTAGCAACAGTTTAAATGTGATACTCTAATAATCAAACCAAGATTGAGGTTTTCTTCTGGCTGAGGTTGCTTTCAAGCATGACTTTGGCATAAGAATTTATAAAGCTTACCATTCCTCAAATCCACATTCTTCGGCAAGATTTACTGATATTCTTATTTCAGGTGTGACACATACATAAAGAGAGAAATACTTTTACTAAACTGTAACAGTACCTGAGTCTTCCACTTCTCTTCCATGTAACTCTTGGGAGGAACAGTGTCTTAAGCTGTCACAGAGTCGGAGATGATATGAGTACTATGTTGCTTTTCCTCCACAGAAGATACACTCGCAAATCACTGTGCTAAATGACAGGTGGAAAGCTCACAGGAAGAGAATAATGTGA
Source organism: Numida meleagris (assembly GCF_002078875.1). NCBI lineage: Eukaryota > Metazoa > Chordata > Aves > Galliformes > Numididae > Numida > Numida meleagris. The sequence continues at coordinate 10,958,052 of NC_034413.1, read as the reverse complement.
GTGAATTCATCTCTAGGGAACTACAAATGAAGCCTTACCTCCTTTGTCAGGTAGTTTTCTTCATTTGGAGAGTGTGCAGGGTGAGGCCAGTATTATCTCTGCCCTGAGATTCACAGATAAAACCACTTAGAAACTCCCACTGTGCTTCTTGGAGAACGTGGTCGCACTATCAGGGTGATGAGTTTTACAAACAAAAGTGAAAAAAAACCCATGGTCCTCCCTGGGCCATGTGATAAGGGGTTGACCTTACAATGTGTCATTTGATCCAAGACAGGAACTAGGTCACAGTGTCTCTTTTGCTGTCTTGATGCACTTCCAGGAGTGGGACTTAAGTGAAAGACAAAAAAGAAAAAAAAAAAAAAAAAAAAAAAGCAGCTTTGTCCCATCAAAAACTGGAGCCAAACTGTCTCTGCAGCAGTATCACAAGAGAATGAGTAGAATCCTCTCTGCTGTAGGTTTGCCTCAGCTAAATCAAAACATCTATCCTTCATTTTACACTTCTTACACTCATTTTCCTGCGAACACTGAGAAAGCAGATTTCTGCAGCAGCACCCTTAACCAAGAGCATGACATGTGCAAAGGAAATGAGTTCCTGCCTGAGCTGCTGCCCTTGATAATCCTTATTCACTTCTTTGGAAATGAGTTTGTTGTCCATTGGAAATGAACTCAAACACAACAATAAATGGTCAGTATAACATATGTTACCTGTACCCAGAAGTTCCAGTCCTTGGTGTCAGTTATTTAAGAACTGACCTATCTATGATAGATGGAGTAAATCTTCATTTACTAAATAATTAAATAATAAATAAATAAATAAATAAATCGGGGGGNGGGGGGGTGCCAAGAGAAAGGGAAGGGAAAGTCTTCATCTAGACAGCTCCAAAGAACTGCAATTGCCTAATCTGTAGGAAGAGAGAGTAGAACACTTTTTTACTCTGAGAAGCAGTGGAACAAATGGTTAAAACTGGTGTGAGAAAACTCATTTCAGCAGCAGAGGGAAATGGCAGCTAAACCTTTCAAGTCAGTGGTTAATGGTGATTCACACAGATCTAAGTATCTTCTATTTGAGGTAACTCTTCACACCAAGAAAACCAACACACCCAGAGGAAAGAAAAGATGGATGCTGACATCAGAGGTTAACAGAGAGGTTAACAATCACTGTTAGTATTATTAGGGAACCTTCTTTTTACAGTGATTCTGACTTAGATCCCTTCTGTGGGTCTTCCTAGAGGGATTAGTTCAAGCTGAAAAATATTAAACTTGTTCATATAAAGACCCAGGAGAGAGAAATCCAGGCTACTAGAAGCAAGACAACTCTAGGTCGGGAAGAAATATCACAGAAAGAGTTTCTGCCTTCGTTTGAACTGGCAAAATTTTCCTTCTTTCAGGACCAAGCTACAATCTCTACTGTGCTACATGCTCTGTAACTGTGCTATTGCTGTGTTGAATGTCTCTGTACCATTCTCATAATAAGAATCCTATATCATCATTAAAAAAGCAACTATACCTTCAGTGAAAACCTGCCAGCAACTGCTTGTTACAAGTCAGTAGAAGGCAGGTTGTAGAGAAAGAAAGATGTTGAAGATGAGGTGGGCAGTATCTTCAGGATGTGAATGCAGATGTGAAGGTCTTTTTTAAAATGTGTCAAAACAGTTAAGCAAAAAAAAAAAAGGCAAAACTAATTTCTCACAAGTCCAAAACAATTTGTTTTGTCAATATTGTTTCTTGGCAAAATGTTGCAAATTCAGCATGAAGTAACCATTAACAGCGGCTGATGAAGATCAATGCTTTTCAGTAAGCAGACAACTCGCATCATAAGAAATCCTCAGCCTTCCCAAAGAAAAGTTGCAGCATACAGTTTGTAAGCTATCCTTGCAGAGAAGACTATACTGCAAGTGAAAGTCAGTGCTTTAACTAACCCATTAACTGGGGAAATTTCACCTTGCTAAAGTAATTCACATAAGCTTAAGAATAATGCGGCCAGATAAATTAAAATTGCAGATACTCAGAACTGAACTGGATATGGTCCTGGATGACATGGTCCTAGGTGACATGCTCTAGTTGACCCTGCTTTTGGAGGTGGAAGAACTGGACTAGCATACACTGAAAAGCTTGGGAAAATTATAGTAAGCTTTTTGATGCTCAGTCAGGCAATGTAGTTACTTATGTGATATGAATGACTAAACGGTAATTGTAAGAGAAAGAATAAATAATATAATCTAACAAGGGAGATAAGCACATCAGCGATCCAACTAACTCTTAAAGACAAACTATACAATAACAATTTACAGTCCCTTTCTTTGGGCATACAACTGCTAAGCCACTTCTTTTATGCTCCCATTTATTGACTCACTCGGTTCTCTAGCTGCATCCCTGTATTGTTGACATATTTTCTACTTCAGCTCCTGGAAGAGAATTGGGAACTATGCACAAGTCTCTATGCTCACAGGAAATTTAAAAGTAACATTTTCTACTCATAAAGCTGGAAAATTTCCTGCTTCTCCTTGTCTTGTCTCTACCTTTTGAACCACATTGCTGGAAGCTACTGTTTAAAATTAATGTGATTCCCAGACAGAGCTAATTAACTTACATTTTTGTATGCTACTATAAATATAAACTTAATCGACTTTACTACATAATTTCTTCTTTGAAATATAACACAACAATGCAAAATTGCCATGTTTCAGGCCTGTCTTTTCTTCCTTTCCACATCAAATGTCCATTGAATGCTCCTTTTTGTTATTTCTTCTGGGTTACATCCTTTTGAAACTCATTGAAGGGAATAAGATAAAGGAGTCTTGCCTTCATTTAGGTCCTGGTCACCTACCTACCTGTTGTGTGCATCTAAACCTTTTGGCAGTGGGGATCAAAACAGGCACTGGGCAGTTCCATGTTTATCAGGACTGTCCAAAACATCCCCATTTCTTAAGAAAACCTTGTATCAGAAAAAAAAAAATTGATATAAATGAGAAATCAAAATTCAAAATAAACTCCTATTATTTGCAGTATCATGTTCAGAAAGAAGCAATGCCTCCATTTAGCAGTACCATATCTCTTGAAACACTCTGCAGTGCTTACCTTCCTAGGAAGGAATGTATAATTGTACATAATGTTATTAGCTGGTAATCCTTGCTATAATATTTATGCTTTAGGACAATTGGTGGCACTGTACTGTCTCTGTGTGTACAGTAAAGTCCCCATTTCAAACAGCATACTGTTTAAATTGACAAGGCAAATAAAGGCAGGGAAGAGACTTTCTTCATCCCCATCTTAGAGCTAAAATTTCAAGGCTCAGGGGCATCAGATGAGTGATTCAGCACTGCACAGTGGCTGGCTGCTGAATAGGGAGGTGAACAGGATCTCAGTTTCACCTTTAACAATAGCTAAGTTAGTCTGGAAGAAATATTTAAAGGGACACGACCCATCTGGCTCTGTTAAAAAGCCCTTGATCCAAGTGTTCAGCTGCAACACTGCAGAAACCACAGTTATAATATACTCGGCAGCAACGCTGGTCTTACAAGACCTGAACAAGGTCTCCATATCCACAGTACTGCAGTTATTCTGACCATGTGAGGCCTTTGCTGCAAAACCAACTCAGCTCCCAAAGGCAAGCTGCTCCCACAAGGCAGGAGCATGGCCATCTGCAGTGAATGATGCTTACTGCCTCCTGGCTACACGCTTCAGAGAGGACACCATCTAGGCTGAAGTGACCATACATGCAGCTGAGGACTTCTCTGAGCTGCCTCTGAGCCGCAGGTTTCCATTCAAACTGCCTGATATAATGAGAGTGTTGTGCTGCAGCCTGCCAAATCGTTGTTTCCCTACTATGATGATGAGAATGTGTTTCATGTGCCCCAAGGCCACCTGGATAGTGTTGGAAGGCTGGCCTGGGTAGGAGAAAGCAAACTTTTTATTATTTTCCACTGAAAATTGTCAGTTTCTTTCTACATATATAAAGAAAATGCTGTGTTGGCTCTGAAGAATGGTCCCAAAAAAGTGCAAGCACACCATCTCTCTGTTGGAGCAACAGCAAAGACAGGAATACAGTATGAATGTTAGTGATTCCTCTAGTATCAAATGAACATGGAGGAAAACTAATCAGAAATATGAACTACAAAATGGCCATTTCTGCCTTAAGAAGCAATAGCTTAGTGCAGCCTCGGAAAGTATATCAAGGTGGTATTGCTTTTTTGCTTGCCTTGCTCTCACGTTCTTCCTAGCGGATTTTTTTTTACAGTTTAATGATGGCAATTGTGAATTGATGGGACAAAATCTTAGGGTGGATCTTTGATGTGGTCCCTCACCACCAGATTTGTGGTCTCATCCATAATTCTCTTTGAGGAGTGTTTTATAATAATAATAATAATAATAATAATAATAATAATAATAATAATAATAATAATAATAATAAAAACTTGACAAAAAAAAGAAGCTGAAAATACTGTGGTCAGAAGCTGAGTTTACTGATAAATAAAAGATAATAATAATAGCAATAAAAGTAAATCACTATTGTTCTAAAAAGAATATAATCTTTATAAGATCTTAACCTTGACTTTTCCTTAGTGTTGGTGCAAGCTACTCAAGAGCGCTGCTTTCTTCCATCCCCTAGCCAGTGCACTTCAAAATGGAGGAAGATTATTTTAATGGCAGAGAAATCACAAAATGTGGCACCTTTCATACCTTTCTCAGTCACCACAAAATCACTGTGTCTACATAAATTGGACAGGCAGACAACTTTAAAGCACTTTGGAAGGAGACCTTTAGGGACCGAAATTGCTGTGCTTTGCTAGCAAAATGGGATGTGGTGTCAGAGTGATTATGTGCCCTAAGTATGTGCTGAGAAACTGACACCAATTGACAAGTGCGGGACTGCTTTTGGGTTCACCTTATCATTATGTGGAAAAAGCTGTTGGGATTTGCTCCTAACCAGCAGGCTCCTCTACTTAATGCTGTATGGGAGCAAACAGTTCATGGCATAATGAATCAGCAAGCAAAACAGTATTTAGACGATCTTTTAATTGTGAATCATTTTAACCCACTTATGGGAGAGGGTGCACCCAGCTGGTGTGCATTGATTTCACCGAGTAGCTTCAAGAGGTGGCCAGACCTGTATTTTACATGCATTAAAAATCCATGCAAACAGATTGAAATGTTTGTGACTTCCAGTCATGACTGAATTTTAAGAGTAGCTCAGAGGAATGGATTTAAATCTCTGTCCCAAAGGCAAACAATGCCATAAGCTGCTGAATTACTCCTGGCCCCTTTTCAGTGTATGTATAACACTGTCTCTACAAGCAAATCCCTAACGTCCTTTCCTTTGTGTGTGCATCCAGGTGGTGTACTTAACCTGCATCATCCTCAAACCTGCTCTTCTCAGTGCTTAATACTCCTCCATCTGGGTCAGCTTCAGTTGTGGGAATTATTCCCACTGAGCAATATGAATCCTTGAACCCAAGGCTCTTTAGACCTCATCCTTCTGTTAGAGACCACTCTTACATACACTGAACAAATCCCTGTAGGATCAAACTGGTGCTGCTTTGGTATGACTGACATTCACAGCTCTTCTCTAGGCTGTAGTGACTTCAGAATGACCTGCTTTATGAGTGAGTGGTTTTATGTATGTATGTTTAAAACTAGTTTTAGAATCATTTAAAGCAGGATAGATAGACAGATAGAGGGACAGGCATGAGGCTTAACATGGTTCCAGAAGGGTAGGGTTAGCAGCAGACTTGAGAGCATAAACCAACACCAACTAACCTTCAGCTGAAATGACCAGAGTTCTACTTTGTCACCCTTATTTTTTCTCATAGGAAAATACCCCAAGAAAGAATCATTACCATCTGCTGGGAATGGTGTTGCACCTGAGCCATTCATCCAGTCAGGAAGGTGAACCCCTTGCCACATGCTTCACCATGCCCAGCCAATATCTGTTCTTCAACTCTGTTCTGACACAGGCAGCTCTTGGCCATCAAACCTTGGATTTAAAACCCTCTGGGGAGTCTCTTGTCTGAATAATGCATAAGGCTGAGGAAATCTCCACAAGCTGGAGGAAAAAAAAAGAGATGAGGTTTGTCGAACTGGCACAAGTTGTTTGCTCAGTGCTAATAAGGTGGTGTTGACAGCTGAGCAGAAGAACAGTTACAGCTTTTTTTTTTTTTTTTCACTGCTAGAGGCTTGGAGAACTTTGTTTTAGGTTGGAATACTACATTTAAATGAGCGGAGAGTCTTACCTCTGTTTTTGCATCATTCTTGACTATCTTTTTCTTTCATTACCCGCCACTGTATTATATTGGTTACATATACATGGCCTCAGTTTTGGTAGCTCTGAGGGGTGTATGAAATGCCAGCAAATATTAACAAAGCCCTTGTAGTGCTGGTACCTCAAGAGACTTCATTTTCTTTTGGGTATCTGAAGCAACCCTCCTCTTCTCTCTGTGCCTCAATTACCTCATCTATTCTGTATGAATAAATTACCTTAGCCTTTTTTTCTTACTTATTGGAGCCATGTCTCTGAAATCACTTTCAAATGGGAGAATATTGCACTACAGTGGTGATGGTCCTCCCAAGCTGCGGTTACCTGAGATGCTTTGTGCTGCTGCAAAAATCAGGGCTTTATGTTGATAAAGTAGGGGAGCAAACCATCTCTTTAAATTGCACCTGTAGGCAGAGAGGTGATCTCATTCAGCACCATGCTCTGGCTATATCTGACCTGTGTAACACATCTCTGCCACATGGACAAAACCATGGTTTTGCTTCACATAGCCCGGCAGAACTCCAGGGAAAAGAGATCAGCTCTGTAGCACTGGATTCAAGCAGCCACTGTCTCCAGCTTCCACACTGCAACATGTAACCAACGACTGCTCAGCTGAACAGCGAGATTTACATGGAACGCTGTCAGGAATCTGCTTTAAGTGAATCTGCTTTATTTTGTATCCATGCTGGATTAAAAGCCTGGTCAGTAGATTAAAATGCTACCTGGATTGTTTTCCACTGCTGTACAATTCCCAGATATTCCTCTGTGCCCTCCAGTGCTTCTTTATGCTTTTCATCTTTGTCCTGCCAAGTGAGACAGAGCTGCACTGCTCCCATTAGAGAGATCGGGCAGTGCATCTGCATGATCTCCATTAACATCAGGAGTGAGTCTGGGTGAAAAAGGACATCGTTTATCTCTCTCCCTCCAGTCCCTCAGCTCCAGCACACTGCACAGCTCAGGCTGAATTTCACAAAGGATTACTGGGCTGGAGCCTGCTTCTGATTATAGTGATCTAAAGCTGAAGTCCAATGGCTTTCAGGGAAAGTCTATTGTATTTGCAAACAGTCACATGTTTCTGGAGAGCATTTTTGCTCCCAGCCTGCTGTGCAGAATTTTCTCACCTTCCTCCCTGCCTGCCAGCTCCCTCCAATCACTCATTCTGAGGGTTTATTTGTAAATATGCAATGAACAGGGAGAGTAAATAATGTGCTGGGGGAACTGAGTGAGCCTGATTAATATTCTGTTGTTTTTCTCAAGTTACAGACAGGGTAGGTGACCACAGCCCTATCAGCGAAGTCCTGCCCGCACAGTTCTTTAGAGAAACAATTATAAAATGCAAATATTGAGAGAACACCTCAGTATCTCACAATCTTCAATATTATTTCCTGGACACGGGTTACATGTGAGAAACAAAGTCTAACAAGCCTTTTTCTCATTAGCCTGGGGTTGCTGTTCAAATAAGATGGGTTAGGCAGGGAAGGGAGAAGGCTGAAGCAGACAGTGTTTTTACATGAGCCAAAACCACTGAACACACTGGGTCAGACATGGCCCAGAAATTTCTTGCCTGTAACCTTAATTGACAGGATCACAGGTCTTCTCCTCTCAGCTGCATCCTGGAAAAACCTGCTCTTATTTCACTGAAAAGAGAAAGACTTGAAGGGCTGAAGCTAAGGTCAGAGGGATGAGGTCACCTTGAGTCCAACCCCTACTTTCCAGTGAACCCAGAAAAAATCCTGCAGCACTCTCTTGTGCTTCTGTTTCCCAATTAAATCTAGTGCCATCCCACCTTCCTCTCCCTTTCCAAATTTGGGTTTAAATCTCAAGGCTCAGTTATTCATCCTGATGATGGGATGGCATTTTTGCCTTGTAAAACTGTATCACAGTAATGCTGTTGCTGTCATACCAACAAGTTTTACAGTTTTCTCCTGAATCATTCTATTGATTCATTCATTCTGAATCTTTCTATTCTCTATTTCTAAGAATCTATTAAAATATCCAGGTTAGTTACAAGGGAGTGTAGTCTTGCAGATTTTGCACATGGAAATGAGACTCAAGAGATCTGGGTTTGATTACTGATAGTCTCACCAGTCTCCTACATAAGGTTAAGGAGTGGCTTAGGTTGTGGATGTGCAAGTCAGTTAACTCAGTGCAAAACAAGCTACCTTTATTAAAAACCAAAAACCCTGATGCCTGTAAATACAAGATACAGACTTTAAATGTCTTAGCTATGTCCCAAGAATGATAAGTTTACTCTTGGATTAATCAGCAGTGAGCATTTCCTCATCTTGGAAGTCTGTCTTTTCGTATGCTTTTTCCTGTGTATGTACACAGTTACAATGAGGTGATTTGTTGATTTCATTTCTCAGGTCTGGTGATCCTCATTCGCACTCCATCAGTATGTCATGTCTTGAGCTGGGAGAAATGTATTCAGATGAGCATCTAGAGAATTCAGGGCATCTGGGTGAATCATTTCCACCAAAAAATCAAATATTAAAGTTAATACGGCAAGAGTCCTGTGGTGCTGATACAAAGCATTTGCAGAAGACCCCCCCCCCCCCTTTTTTTTTCTTTTAGAAACAGCAATTTCACATCTTTTGTTGATTTACCTTTATGACAATCCCTGAAACAAAAACTTTAAATAACTATAGTTACTCTGGAGTGAAAGAATTCCAGGCAGAAAAAATAGCTGTCCTCTCTCTGTGTGGGTCAGCCCGAACTGATCCATTTTTTCCTTTGTTTGTTCAGTGGTTTAAGCACTTAAAAGAAAACCATTTGTTTCCACAAGCACTCTGCTTTATGAAATGAGAACTGTAATACCTCCTGTCTGTGGGCCTGCAGTCTCCAAAGGCTGTGGAAACAAAAATGTTTCTCTTGGCAGCTTTTTGAGTTTTAGCTGTTTCCAAATCTGTTCCTCCCCTAAGCTCCTACTGTCTCTCCACCTCATTCCCACCCTTGGCCATTCATTCCTGCTCCCACATGGCTCCCTTTTCAGGGGCTATCTAGAGTTGAGCTGAATTTCACAGAACCATAGAATTAGACCTCTGAAGATCATCTAGTCCAACTATCAAGCCATCCCTATCGTCCCACTCAACCATGTCCCTCAGTGCCACATCTTCACATTTCTTGAAAGCTTCCAGTGACAGTGATTCCACCACCTCCCTGGGCAGCCTGTGCCAGTGCCTCACCACTCTTTCTGTGAAGAAATTTTTCCTCATTTAAAATAACCTCTCCTTTCCTTGTCCTTCTTTTTAAGGTTTATTTTTAATCTGGCTCAGTTTCTTCATTGATGAATCAGAGAGCGACGTGATTCACTGGGTGGTTACATCAGTGCTGCTGAACTTGTATTTTATGGAACTGGGATTTCAGCGGTAAGAGGAGAGGTGTTGGGAGAGAGGAGTTGCAGTTTTCACTGAATTAAATGGAGTGTAAAGATGGCCTGCAGTCAGAGCTGTGATTGCAGCTTGCTTCAGACTCCGCTGGCTTTAATCTACTGCAAACTGTGTAGGTTTGTCGGTGTAGGGTAGGGTTTAATATGGACTATGAGATGAAGTGTTTATCAAGTATTGATTTAGCTCCTGGTAGGTTATCCACCTTTCTCTGGCCCTTCTGCTGCTTTCGTTTCATTGTTATTCATGTCTGAATAACTGTTAGTTAAAATTAGGGCTGATAATTTGGGCTAGTAATTGGATCTGATAACTAAATAAGTAGGAGTGAGGAAAAAAACTCAACACCAAAGATGTGCTAATTGTGAATAATTACAAGCCCAAATTAACAACTCTATTACCTCTTCTCTTCAATCTTAGTTTCAGGAACTGAAAGATAAGAGTTGCAGGTTCCAAAATAAAACCACAAAGAGATTATTCTGGCAAGAGTCCACAGCATTAAGATCTTTCAGAATGGTGCTACTGGAATGGAAGGAAAATATCCTTGTCCCAGGTGCACAGCACACTTGGCAAAAGGCAGTACCTTGAAAGTCCACCATCTAAGACAGATATGTGCTCTGCCAAGCTTTCAGAGATCAGCAGGAGCTCAGGGACAGCACAGGGAAAGTATCTGCCTTCCATTCCCAGCTGCAACACAGCTCAGCAGGCAGAAGAAGCCTGAGCTCTCATGAGAGAGAGTTAAAGATGAGTGGAGAATCAATCCAAACTTAGCAGCCTTCGGTTGCCATCTCTAGGTCTTCCCTGCATGTCATTCTGGGGAAATGATTTTGGAAATAAACCTTACATTACCCGTCTTAACTTGAGTACCAGATGAAGAGTGGCCTCCTGACACGTTGCCTTGCATACAGTGCAATATATGTTCATTGACTGACTGAGGAGAAGTTTGGGCTCTATGCGGGGTATGTCATTACCTAGAAATGACTCAGGATTCTTTTCACACAAACTTTTTATGTGGCTGCATTTGTTTTGAAGGCTGATTTCCCTTTGGCTTGGGCAAATGCCTTTGCCTCTGACTGATATCCTTGGTGGTGGTGTGTTTTATTTTCCTCCCAGAAGGAGAAATGTACTTTTTGCCAAAGCAGTGTCCTGATAAGGGTCATCACGCAGTTGCAATCTGATCTATTCTCTTATGGGGTTGAAAAAAAAATAAATTTAACTACAGTTCAGTGAGTTGTGAGTTATAACAATACTCTTCCATCCTTTTCCAGATTTTTATATTACAAGCTGTTGGCAAAGAAGCAAGGAGTCAACCAATAAATAGATCATTCAGCATCCTGGGGTGGGATCTAAGTTGCAGAGTACTGTTAACCTCTAGGACTTACATCTGTAGTCCAGAAATACTGCAGATGGGTGAGCATGCTGATTAAAATATGATACTCCCAGAGGCAACTTTTCTCAGTATTTCCTTTTTGAGAAAAAAAAAAATGCCATTCTGAAGGCCTGCACACCTTACTCTTCAGAGATCAGGGCTCACAAAATGTTCCTTTACGACACAGTTCACATTATGCCTCTCCCTTTAGATCTCCATTTTGAGCTTCTGGTTATTCCATCAAAATGCCTCCTAAGCCATTCTATGATTTTTTGATTCTCTGTCCTCCAAGAACACAGTGGTCTGGTGAACCACATCCTTACAGTGACAGCAGTACCTGCAAGTGTAGCAGTGCAGTACATACCAAGCAGGAGTTCTCTTTGCTCTATGAGGCATTTGATAAATGGGAAGATGGGGCTGGAATGATCTTGCAGTCACTCGGCCCCCGTTCTCCTCCTCCTCATCCTATTCTTCATGTTGCTTGCAAACTATGCTGAAGCAGTCTGCTCCTTGTCACATTTTAGGAGGAAAATGACATTGATATGGGGCTAAATGCAAAAAGAGACTTTCCCCTAGTGAAAACCGGCTAATTGATGTCAAATCAAATAACTTTAAAGAGCTATGATGGCTACAAATCAGATCATAGAGGGCAATACCGGTTCATTCTGCTTCACACAGGGACTGTGCTTTGCAGTTTAAGCAACCGTACTTTGGCATTCAGGACTTCTTTATAACCCAAACAAATCAAATCTCAAATCTTTTTGATTTTGATGCGTGACAATAGCAGATGATTAAAACTACTGCAGTGGAGCCTGGGAGTGGATTATTATTATAAATAGCTTCAGTCTTGCCATTCTCTGTTCTCTTCTGTGGGTCTAGAGGCTTGAGCAAGAAAAACTGGGGAGAATATAATAGATGTTAACAAGAGGGGTCAAGTGAGAGCAGGGGAAAAAATTATTTCTAAAAGATTAATTTTTTGGGATATGAGGATTCTCTATCTCTTTGCCTTCGTGCTTTAGATTCCTACCTGAAAGGTAACAAAACATAAAAGATATTTCAAAAACTAAAAGCTAGCTTCCCAGTGATAATTCTTTGAATCAGAACAGAATCATTCATTGTTCTGGATTAAAGAAGTGCTGTTTTAGACTATGTCCTCTCACTGCTGCACAGACAGACATAAGCTCACCCTGCATGGGACCCTTGGCATCTGGGAGTTAATCTAGACTCTGCTCAGGGCACTAGAAGTGTGGCAAATAAAGAACAATGAAAAGGCTAAAAACTAAGGAAAAATAATTTTAAACAGTGATGTTTGACAGAAGGAGCAAGAGGTCTTGTTCTTTTTGATCAGGTAGCTCAACAATTGAATGGTCAGGAGAACAGCTTTCCTTTGGCAGGCTCATTTGGACCAATGGTTAGAGAACTTCTGACCCTTGATGATACATGTCCTGGGCAGGTAGGACACAGGCACTTTCACTCCAGACGGCTTGTGGTAATGCCAAGGATATTGCTGTTGCAACTCATTTCTGTATTTCTGTGAAGAACTACATGGATACGTTTAAAGAATAGACAGGGTATGGTTTGAAAGCTGAATATAGATACTGTTAACCCTACCTGAAATTATGGTCCAAGCAATTTCACTTTGAGGACCAATCCTGTGTCCCTGTCTTTTTGCTGCACGGCCTAGTGCAGCAACACTCAAACTGCACTCTGATACTGATCTGCACTTAGAAAGTAGATGTTTGTACTCAAGTAATCCCATGTGTAGCAGAAAAGCTGATTCATGGCTTGAAGCAAAGATTGAGCACCTGGTGGGAAGGCAGGGCCAACCCAGGGGAGCTCAGGTGCACACAGTGCAGCTGAGTGACTGGAAGGGGTGGAGCCAGGATCCACCCCTTCCCAGACCTCATTTAAGGTTTGGCAGTGGAGGTAACAGGAGGTCTCTGTATACCTGAGGCCTTCCTTGGGTAAGTGGCTTCTTTCCTTTATTTTTGTGCCCGTGGCTGTTGCATTTGGGCAAACCCTTGCTTGCTGCAGCCTAGGACCTTGCTGCTCAGTTGTTATTGCTCTGCTTTCCATCGTGCTGGTGGTTCGAAAAATATCATTACAAGGGGTTGCAGTTCTCACTGGAAACTGCAACAGGCATGCTAGAAATAGCTCTCAGGAAAAAAGCCTGAAACTGAGATGAATCTCTCTTGGTACCACAAGAAGCAAGGGTTGGATATCTTACCCTAAAGCCTATTTCCAGCCTGGACTAGGTATAACACTAGTAGACACTTTAGCAGCAAAATATTTGGCATACATCATGGTTTTTATCCTCTCTGAAGCTCCTTTAATCTCTTTTTACAGATCTTTTGTATTAATAGTGTGATGAAAACATAGGATTGTCTTTCTTGGTTCAGATCAAGGGCTGTCAAGTTCTGTCTCTAGCAGTAGCCATCAGCAGGTGCCAAGGGAAGAATAAGAATGAGACAAGTGATTTTTCAATTTCACTCAACTGCTCTGCCTCCTTCACACAATTTCATATCAGCAGACTTCCTGAACATGATTTGATTTGCCTACCATGAATGGAAAAAAAAGAAGGTATCTTTCTGGAGGAAAAAAAGAGAAAAATCCACAGGAAAAAAAAAATCTTCAGGTGTCTTTAAAGATAGTGGGACAGCTCTTTAATGAGATTAAATTGTGACAATGGAGATGAGAATAACTAGTTGACAGTACTGCAAGGAAAATGGTTCTTTCTCAAATTTCATTCAAGATGTTTTTAAATTTCTCAAACTCTTTCAGTTCATATTTTTGTGTGTAACAAAAGTATATGTGAAAATTGCTAATGAAAACTTTGAGGAATGTTCCTGTTGTTAAATAAAAACCATTGCCTAGAAATACTCTATTTGGAAAGAAAGTCCAGGCTGAATCAAAACTAAGACCTTTTGGATGGCATTACCCACCTCTGCTCTGTGCCTGTCTCATTTCATGCCAGTTCAGGGAGAGGGCAATTGCTGTTGTGCATTTTCAGGAGTAACACACCAGGTTGTAATGTTGGCTTTAATTTCTCACTGTCAATTATTTAAAAAAAAAAGAAAAGGTAAGCCATGTGCTCTACTGAATTGAGGAGGAATTAGTGTCATTCCTTACAGCAGGGACTTCACATGTTCTGTGACTGCCAGGCTGCAAATCATCTTTTTTTTTTCTTTCTGTAGGATGATGATTAGTAATGAGGACTCAATGATTCTGTCTGATTGCTGACACATATTTGCAATTTATCTTGTGGCAAGCTCTGGAGAGAGGACATTTTCAGAACAGATTGGGAGTTAGGCAAAAGATGTTCATGTTCAATGGCATTTCTTAACATTTAGTTAGCAGATAACGTCCTAAAACAGAGATTAGCTTTCTGAACTGGTTTTAGTGTTAGTCAGATATAAAATTATCCTGCTATATAGGAGTGTGGAGGGGAAGGGGTGTGCATTGAAACTTAGAAAGTGCAGGCAAGTTGAACCAGATTGTGAGAACTAGATAGAAAAAGAAGTAAGAAAGAAGATAAGGTAGAATGAAACGATGTTTTCCCACTACTATTCCACTATTTACTTGTGATTCTGGGAGAAATACCAGCTTAATTTCTTTAGTATGCACTCATAACAAGAACAAAAATCATCTTTGATGCTGAAAACTGTGAAGTTAAAGACAAATTAGACCACTCTATCCTGCAAATGGTGAGCAATTGAATACAAGTGGGAAAGAAATGGATGTTTTTCACAATACACGGTTGGTGTGCCTTGTGAATGGAAAAAACTTAGGTTGCAGACTATGCATGAGTGACCAAAAGTAGATAGACAGGAACGTCTTCAAATGATAATTAAAGCATCTACTAAAAAGGGAGGCTTTTGTTTTTTGTTTGTCTACACACTTGGTAAGCTCAGCTATGAGACACTCATCAGAAATAATTTAGTTGACAGCAGGCTAAAACCACCTCTCTCTTACACTATAAGAAAGGACTTTTGTTAAGAGCAAGCGCCCTCACTACCTTTAATTTCAGTTTCATTCTTCTTGATTATGCTCTGAGGATCACCTAATGTCTCTGTGCAGTGATAATACTTGTACTATCAAATTATCTTTGGAAATATTCCTGAAGACATAGCCTTCTTTTAACAAAAATTAGTCAGCTGAAAGTCAAGACGAGAGTTGCCATGTTGCTGTGTGCTGGAAGTCAAATCCCAGCCTCTGAAATTCTGCAGCACTGAGCTAGCA
Source organism: Numida meleagris (assembly GCF_002078875.1). Classification (NCBI taxonomy): domain Eukaryota; kingdom Metazoa; phylum Chordata; class Aves; order Galliformes; family Numididae; genus Numida; species Numida meleagris. The sequence goes on along the minus strand of NC_034413.1, from coordinate 10,942,808 downwards.
AGCCTTCTTGATGATGCAGTATGAAGGGGCAGTGATTTAAAGATAATTTTAAACATTTACTCTATTTTATTACAGTGAGGACTTTTCCTTCTCTAAAACTTAAAATGGGCATTCCCTGACCATGAGACAAGTGCTTTCTGAGATGAAACAAAGTGTTTCTCCTTGTCAAAAAAAAAAAAAAGATTTTGACTTTAAGCAATAGGCGCACTTTTTCCATTGCGTATTTTTCATGCTGTGGAAACTAACTGTCCACGAAACATTTCAAATGTGAATTCTGAAACAGCTCTGATTAAAGACATTTTCCTTTTGTATTAAAGTGCAGCCATGAATGTTGTCATTTGAAACAATACTGTCCCAGCATCCCCTCCACCAAGTTTTCAGACCATCAGCCCCATATCCCATGTGCATAAAGGAAGATTTGTATTCCACTTGTAGAACCTGAAAAGGAATGGGGTATAATTAATAGGCTGCAAATTAACACAGAGTGAAGGGAATTACACAATTTTATTTTAAAACCCTATAGTGGGGTGGAAGGAAGAAGATAGCCAGAACAAACTTAAATTAAGCATACTGTTCATACGAATATATATATAATAGTAAAAACTGAATAGTGAAATTGAACAGGATCCTTTGAGTTTCAGTGTGTAACACTGATTTACACCTTCTAAAAATCTGTCCTGGGAGATTAGTAGGGCTAATTTCCTTTCAAAAGGAAAAAAATATATCATTTGCCTTAATCCAGTTAACATTCAAACTTTCCATTAACCTAAATTAAATGCTTTCTTGTAGATTTTCAATTTAGCACACTGACCCCCAAAATGGAAAGGCCATTTGCAATTATAAACCCCATAGCGCTGCCACAAAAATCTTCAACTTGCAGTCATTCTTATCACCTTAAACCAGTTTCTCATCTTGCCACAGAAGGAAATGTTTTATTTCTGCTTGTATGTGCTTGCAGATTTTCGTTTATGTGTTTTTCTGTTAATGTTCATGAATTCACATGGCTTTGGAAGATTAATAAAGGGATATATGGCCACTGTTTTCTTCCCGAGGCTTGCTGAATTCTATAGAAAAGGTCCGAAAAACACCCTGAATGTATATACCCCTTAGGATGGTCCAAGAGAACTTCTCTGCATCACCTGGTACCTGGGACTGCTCTGTGTTGTCGTGAGGAGCAAGTGAGGAAGCTTTGGGCATTAACATAAGCTTCAGAAACGGTCCCAAAGCTGTTGAGATACAAAGACTTTCTAATGCAGCCCTACTGATATGCCTTCACTGATGGTGGTATCCTGCATTATGCCAGAGAGAAGGCATAGCCTAATTTGTTTCAAAGACAGCCCTGTGATGTATTAAAAAGGATAGCTTAATTACCTGGCATGTGTGTGTAGAGAGAAGTTTTTAGGTATTCAAGTTATCTATTTGGTCTCTCTGCTCAACTCTGTATGGCACATGTCTTTGGCACACATCAGCCCACTGGGCTCGACTGAATTGTGTGTCAGTTGAGCGATGGAAGGTGTCACAACTGCCCTTATCCTCCTTGTTGTGGAGTAAATTGTAATTATGTGGTTGTATTTGTCACATAAAGTCCTAAAGGTTGCATACCACTGAGCACCTCTGAGACAAGCTCTATTTCGCTTTCTTCCCCCATGGCTATGCTGCAGCAGTGAGATGGGCTCACCACCTCTATGCTGAAAAGCAGGGTCTGCTGGGCACATTTCCAGCTCTGTTATCACCATGTGAGTCCTTTGTGAGCCCCAGGGCCAGGCAGTGAGGCAGAAGCTCAAGTTGTTTGGGCAGTTATTAACCTTCCTGAGCAACTCAGTCCATGAGGAGGGAGCACATTGAGCTCATCAGAACAAAAGTACTGTTCCTCACCATGCGCATACATACCCTTTCTAATGCCTACTCCATGGATTTGGTACAAGAATACCACTATCTACTCTTATCCAGGCTGGAGAAGCAATTCAGGGCAGGGCTTAATCCACTGAGCAAAAATATGCCTATTATTTCTTTGTTTCAGCTCCCCTCTTGAAATAAAAAGGAATTCAATCCACCAAAATCCCAGCAGATCCACCAGCCTCCCAGTCATCTGTCTTAAGAGGGACTGAAATGAATTTAATCTCCACAGATTGTACAGCACACCGCATTGCCAGCTGTCTTCTCGCAGGGGCTGCTGTTGCTCAAAGGTCATAGTATAAATCCCTTGATTGAAAAACAACAACAAACACATTTAAAATGGGTAAAACCATAAGATGGTGCCATAAAGAAGATTATGTGAAGTAGATACTGTTAAAACAGTTTAAATGCCTCTTTCAGGCACGAGTTTAGTTACCTCAAAGCATATTAGAGAGAGCAATAAAATTTAATGGCCAGCAGTAAAGTGTTTATGCATGTCTCTGAACACGGCATTGTTCAAACGCAGAATGTGTTACCTTCACCACATGGGTCAATCGTGCTCAACAAACCGAGTTTGGGTCCGCAGCAGGGTCTCTCCATGCTGACTGATGCAGTCAGCAGGATCCTGGTTTTACAAGGTAATTGGGCAGTTCCTTGTCTCTTCCCTAGATTGTGTGTTGGCACATCCCAGGAATAAGCTGAGACTGAACCACATGAGAGGTGATGCTGATGGTCATCTGATGTCAGCTGCAACCTGGACAAGCCCAGGGTAGGGAAACCTGCAAGTACAAATGGGCACCGATAAAGATGTGGCCTGACACAAAAGGCAAGGCTGTCACCCTCACTGCCAAAAAAGAAAAATGGTATAACATTTTGTGGGTTGTTTTTGGGATAAGCATTTAAAAAGACAAGAGAATGAGAAGTGGATAGTAGTGCTGATGCCACTTGCTACAATTCCAGGTTGGGATTCAGAAATTTGATCTCCTTTCTCTGACCTGATGATGACTGTGATGTGCCACAGTGCAAATGTCACTTTGTAAATTGTGTTCCTACCCACCACCTGTGTTTATTAAGACTGCTGAATTTTTGCTTTTTCGTGAATTTGTGTAGCACCTAAACATCATGATCTAGAGTAAAGTACCTACGCATTTCCATCATAAGAAGCAACCTCAGGCTGTCAAGGCGAGAATGCATCTGGAGTATGATTGTTTGCAAGAAAGCTGTTGCATAAAGAAAGATACAGGAGATGGATTGTAATGTGAACTCTTTCCTGCAGTCATATTCATTTAATAAACTCATTCTGTTTCCAAAGTAAGCAGCGATGTTCTGGTTTTCAGCAGTCTGCTTTGCCTCTTAAGCATGCAGGTCTCCCGGAGCTTTGCCTCAGACACCAGGACAGCTGGTTACGCCTGGCTGCATGGCTGCCTGATGCTGCTTGCCCTTTTCAAAGCCCAAGGGTTTATTTAGTCCCTAGGGCTGCACTCCCCGTTAGGGATAAAGACAGCTCAGCAACTACTCTGACACAGTTAGTCGAGCACCTTATTCCAGAGCCTGGCTCCTCTCTGCTCTGCTGTTCCTGTGCTTTTGCCCTTCCCTCAGCAACATGAGAAGAAGTGCAGAGTTTGGTGGAAGAGCTTCTTCTGCTCCTAAATGGAAAACAGTGCCTTCCTCTGCATGCAGCTTTATAGGGTGGGATGCTGGCATGCATCTGAGAGCGGGCAGGAAGGGCGAATCAAGAGAGGGGCAAATCAGAGCTCTGCTCATCCCAGCTGAACCCTTAAAGAAAGGAAACAGCAAGGAGAGTAGCTGGAATATTGCCATAAGCAGCAGGCAGTGATGCATATTCAGGATGACTGGAGCAAGCAGAGATGTATGCATGAGCACAGCTTTTACTTTTCCTCAGAGCATGCATTATAATATCCCTTAAATAAGTAAAAAACTGGATTTAGTTCTATTTGTTTTCAGCTGGGAGGTGTGGATAAGCAAGGAGGTGAGTGGGAAGGGGGGTTGCATTCCAATTTGCAAACTGGCTAACTTTTTCTACTTCCCTCATTGTTTCTTGTCTCCCAGGACTATTCTACTCTCTCTTACAGAATAAAGTGGGGAAGGGGCTCTGTTTCATATACAACATTTTTCTCAATTTTTTTTTGGTGTTATTTGCAAGTCTATGCAGCCTGAATGCCTGTGAGAGCTCCTTGACAGGGTCTGGCGGAGGACTTCAGTGAAATCTGCTATAGATGATTTCACATTGGGCTGGGCTGGTGTGTTTGTTTTTTATTGAAATGTTCTGTCATTTTACAAATCCTGACAGTGATGCCTGCAGCTTGTTACCACCATGCATCAGGAACCTTTCTGACTTCAGAGCTTCCAGGTGCTGGAGCACACCCTAGGGTGAATAAACCAGCCCTTGGCCTTGCTTCAGGGCACTCTGCTCATGAAACTGAAGTGGCATACCATGGTATATCAATGTGGTGCCTTGGACCGTACATCTGCTGATTACTTTCAGTTACAGCTCAACTTGATTACACTTAAACTTACTTGACGTGTGCAGAGTTTTGCTCATGTACCCAGCACTGCAAGTTGCTGATTATTACACGGCTGTTAGGTTTGGCTGCTTACGAGGCTGATCAACCAAGCCAACAGGTAATGAATTCTCTTTACAGCTCGCTGTCCTCATTTGGATAGGCATTTGACTAAGCGCTAGGCTCTTTTATTTTCTTGTGCTCATAGTGCAGAGCTCAGCTGTTACTCATATGGTACAAGGGAACATCTCACCTTTTTCCCATCAGTTATGCACTACTTCCCACTCCATCATGCCATACCTAGCAGCAACAGCAAGAGTTGTTTCATTCTTTTTTCCCTCTTGTTTTTGGAACAGAAACTTAAGTGCCTTTTGGTTCAGACAGATGAGCCAAATCCCATGCTCAGGAAGCAATGGGAATGTAATTTTAAGAATGTGTCTTAAAAAGGATTACACTTGGAATGGATGCTCTATTTACTGGCAGTATGGAAAGTATGCTTCCTACAGTGTTAGCTAAATCAGACATAGATACCTCCCAGTGTATTATATCAGCCAGATTATCAGCTAGTATAAATGGGCTAAAACTCACAAATGCCAATAGATATTTACAGATTTGGTCCAAATGTCTCCCTCACCCGCAGTAAGAGTCACCTGTTCTCTCCCTCCTGATAGATACCAAAACATTCTTTTTTTTTCCTGATCAAGTAGAAAGGGGAAAAATGTTAGAACTTTGGAAATTACTACAAAGGAGATGACATTTTTGCGTGTAACGGAGTTGCCAGTGAGCATTTGGAAAGAGGGAGATAAAAGGTAAGTAGGAAAATGGAATAAAAAAGAAAGAGGAAAAAATGAAATCCAAATCCATCCTTGTAGCATAATCTACCTGGTGGAATTACATGTTACTTACTGGTAATCACACGTTTGACAAGGTGTTCAGCATCTGCTGACATAAGATAGCTAAAGGAAGCGGGAGTATTTCTCTTACTAACATTTAAATGAGGCATAAAATCCCTGCTAACTGGATTATTACCATGCTAGAGCTGTCATTGTGCACGCCTAGTTGCAAGACTAGTATGAATAACAGAAGTATGTGCATCTATGTGTGGTTTCCTTTCTCTTTGTCTTGAGATCTGGGACACTTCAAGCAGGTCTGTGTAGAAGGGCAGCTAACTGGCAGGCAGAGAAGTTGGGACACTTTGTCAACAATGACATCTCATGAGAGGTACGGGCTTTTACTGTACAGCCCAGTAATTCCAAACTATTAAAAATCTTGTACTCATCCTGAAAAATGATAAGATGGAATATGAGATAATTTTAAAAATCAGGGAAAGGTTCTTCTCTGCTTGAACCAGGTCCTGAAGCATTCAAATTCAAATTTCATAAAAACAGAACAGTCTTTTTTTTAATAAAATAAAGTATGAAATTTTAACACAACAAGATGTCTGTTGTGATAGGACAAGGGGAAATGGTTTCAAACTGAAAGAGGGGAGATTTAGACTGGGTATGAGGAAGAAGTCTTCTACAGTAAGGGTGGCAAGGCACAGGCTATTCAGAGAGATGATGGATGCTCCGTCCTCAGAGACACTCAAGGTCAGACTGGATGGGGCTCTGAGCACCTGATGGAGCTGTAGGTGTCCCTGTTCTTTGCAGGGGAGGTGGTCCGGTCCTTAAAGGTCCTTTCCAACTCAACCAATTCTATGAAATAGCAGTACAGCTCCTAGTAGCATAGAAATTACTCTCCAAGAGCAACAAGGGTGGAAGGGGAAAAATGAGGTATTGATTTGTAGAGACAAATACATTAATCTACACATTATTAAGGCACTAGAAACAATTTTCTTGCAACTTTAACAAAAAAGTATAATAAGATTAGTTTTTCAAAGCAAATTTGCATTAGTTAATACCAGCCAGCACTCATTATTAGTTGTTTAGCTGAAATGAATGTCTGGAAGAGTGGGAAAAGCTGTTAGGCAGGTTGGTACGTAGTTTATTTTTGTGTTGTGGATATGGTCTTAAAGAAGATGCTCTTCTCAGATATGAGAACTATTGGAGAAAAGAGAAATGGGACTTTTTAGGACTGAAGAGTAGGACTTTACTACTCTCTGACGCTTGAATCTGTGTATCTGAACTTTCTAGAAATACTTAGTTCTATCTTTGAAATTGTAGGAACTAGAGGTGGGATGAGGTGTTCTAAACAGAGTTTGCAGCTACTGAAGAGGATGGTCCCCCTTCTTCCTTCTCCTCCTCCTTTTGTTTCTTTCTCTTTCCCTGTGCACATTCATGGGATCCCTGTCACCAAGATTAATTCTGTTTGTCTCACCTTACTGCACCACGGAGAGCAGGAAATAAGGTACTGCTGACACATGGGGGAGGGCTGAGGGAATAGGAAGTGCGTGGATGTAGTTGGAGTTGTTACTGAAGGTGACAGACTTCAGTGAGAAGAGCTGTCACACCTTAAGCATTTGCCCAGAGGCTTCATGCTCTGTGTTAGTCTTGAGAAGGCTGTGATCATTCTTGTTATGCCACATGGCATAAATAATGTATGGCTGCATTATAAAATTATGACATGATAATCATTATAAGATTGTGCTAGGAAGGAAACATGGTTGGATGTGAGGACGATGGCTTAAAATTAAGAATAAATGTTCCATTGGTGAATATTGCTATAAGAATAACTGAAGACTGAAACACTTTTTTTAGGTTGGATAGCCCTGGATGAAAACTGCAGTCCACACATTCGCACAGGTTGCAGAGCCATCCAAAAGCAGTTTGATTCCAGCAGTCTGATTTCCTTGATGTCTTTAATGAGTTAGCTGATGTAATGATGAATTGGGAGGGTGGCAAGATTTCAGAAGTAGATAGATATCCACTATGAGTTTTAATGACTTAACCTAACCCTCCTACAGAGGGCTCTATCCATAGAGTAATGACTTCTGAAACCAAATCAGTTGTTGGACAGGTTCTTGCTAGAGTTCATGACTCCAGCACAGCTATCCTTATTTACACAGTAGTTCCCAATTCTGTTCACAATTAACCTACCCTCTCTGTTTCCACCAGTACACTTATTCATGCAATTTTGTAAGTGAGAGCACAGTCACGCCTCTAGAGAGAAAAATCTCTTTATTTTCTTGAGCCAAATATTCTCCAACTGCTTGTTATTTCCAGTATCTTCAATTTCTCCTGGTATGAAGGTACATTTCTCACTTTAAATTGACTTCATCCAATCAGCTCCCTGTGAGTCTGCCTCTTGTATTATATTTGTTTCCTTGAGAACACATTCGCTTCATCCATTATTGCTGTAATGATTTAATGGCTCTTACATCTCTTCAGCCCTCATCAGTGAGCCTTCAGTTTTTCTGCTGCAGTATTTAACTGTATACAACTGTATTGCAGGAGGGAGTGGAATAAAATGAGAAAAATGACTTTTACATAGGGAATTGTGAACTGGACTCTCCTACCTTCCCAGATTACATAGTCAATAGTAAAATCTTTTTCCTCACTTGAAAAACTGAAACCTCTTTTTTAATTGCATTTTATGCCCAAAATCTTACTTCTACAGGAAAAAAAATATTTAAGCAAAGTGATCTGCCTTCAAGGAACTATTAAAAATTGAAAGTGTGACTGGGGACACATGGGACAGCAGACTTCATCTCATTGCAAAGACAGACAGAAGTTAATATTCCAGTACTCTCTCTTTGCACCTATCTCTTGGCATCTCTCACATTCATATTTTGCCCAGTGAGATCTTTATGTTTTGAGAAATAAGATATACCCTCTTGAGAATATTTTCTTCCCCCTATATATGTCTTTGGTTATTTACACATACTTCACAAAGAGTTCTCCATCATGCCCTGTCTCCATGGCTGCACCTATGTTTTGGGCTGTGTGGAATATAATGCAGAGGGAAATGCTGAGCATCCTTGAAGGAACACAGCTTTTACAGGACTTCAGTTCAAAGCTCCGTTCACAACTTACTGCATAATGCTGGTTAAAAAGATGCCCTGCGCCAGTTCTTCTAGAGATTTCCAGCAACTCCTCCAAGATCTTGGTGCTGCTAGATATTCAAGGGATAGCCTAGCAATGCCTTCCATAATGTATTGCAAACATCTTGCAAGAGAAACTGACTCCTGCTGATATACCTAATTTCCTAAATGACACAAATAGTTCAAGTAGTTTTTACAGGCATTGAAGGAAGTGCTGCAGTGTTAAGAATGATACTCAAAAAGGCAGCTGGCTGTGTTACAGAAGTTACTGCTTACTGTGATAAAGGTGATCAGTAGTAAAGGGATTGGTCAGAGATATGGATCAGATGTAGAGATGTATTAAGTCTTCTGTTTCCTGATCAGAGGTCAGTTCTCCTAGTGGAGAAAAACTGACCTGTTTATTAAGCAGCTGGCATAATCTACTGATGGCATCTGTTTTAGGATGCTTAAATTCAGCTGGATAACCAATGGAAAAAAAAATGAAAAGAGCTCTTTTTGACTTCAGGGGAGTACTGGGAGCAAATATACTCCTGCAGAATCATCTGGTTACCATGATGATGGGAGATCCCAACCTCACAATCCTCTGTGTTCACACCAGCAGAAATAAATCCTTCTTGCTAACACTTTACATCCACAGAAACATCCTAAAGCAGCTCAGGAATGCCAAGATACATACTAAAAGTCAGCAACAACTATGTATTAACAATTATCTGTGGATTTACTGCATTTATCAGTATAAATTATCTCCTTGAAGAATCTATCACTACTATAATCTACAGAGCTGCCTGTCATTACATTATGGGGCTTTTAGGAGGGAAAGTGATTGGTAACTTCTCTCCTTCAAGTTGCCTCATAAATTTACACATAAACAACGTTTCTAGCAACTCCTTTCTTTGACTCAGAAGCCTGGAGACTGCTTCGTATCAGTGTTATTCAGTCCAAGAAACAGAAATAGGGAAGCTATAATCAGTGACTAATTCTGGGTTAATAACTTGAGAGTAACAATGTACACTATATGTTCTTGAAGATGGGTATCTGCAAAATGGACTCCTGAATCTGAACTAATTACCCAGAGCTCTCTTTCAAGGTGAGAGGAGAGGAACTCTTTACAATTTATTCCAATACAGTTTAGACATTCAGAAGAATTTATCATAGAATCATTAAGGTTGGAAAGACCTCTATGATCATCTAGACCGACTGTCCATGTACCACCAATATTGCCCACTGATCCACAATCCCTAAGTAGCCCATCTCCACTTTTCTTGAGCACCTCCAGGGATGGTGACTCCACCACCTTGCTGGACAGCCTGTTCCAGTGCCTGACCACTCTTTTGGAGAAGAATTTTTTCCTAATATCCATCCTGAACCTTTTCTGGTGCAACTTGAATCTATTCTCTCCATTTAGATGGATTGTGTCCTGGACATGTGTTTATTTCTCTCCACTCGTGAAGGATGTACACTAATTTAGTGAGGGTGGAGAAATTCATACTGTACACAGCTAAAGTTAGGTGAGATGAAACACATCCCTGGGGCTGATCTTGTGAGGCAACCAGAGTTTACATATCCCATTGATAGTAGCTGCAGAGTCTAGGTGCTTCTGAGAAATAAAAAGAGAAACCAATGGATTCAGGCAAATCACAAAGGCAGCCTGGATAGATCTTTCAAATATGTTGGCCTTATAACAGCACATGAAATGTTTTTCGTCCCACAAGCAGTGATGTTAGTGGTAGAAGAGGTATTCACACTGGTTTTCTTAAATTGGTTAACTATATGCTCTAATCCATCCTCTTGAGGAACTTCTAGAGAGATCCCAGCATATGCGTCTTCTATTTTACATGGTGTGGATATTCTTCAGAGGGATCTTTGATCCCGCTTACCATCCACAGCAATACGCTGCAGTACTACAAGACAGCTGGGTCAGTCTCAACTACTTTATATCAGAATCAGTTGCTTAATTGGAGTCTATGCTGGAGAAACTTTGTGAACTTGCAGCAAAAATAGCCCAATTAAATACATTCCGCTTCTGAAAAGGGGCCCAGTATGTGAACTAGGTTCTCCTTTCTCAGCAAAACTTAACAATAACTAAATGAAGCTAATATTTTCCAACTCAACAATTCTCTAATACGCAGCAGTTAGGTAGGGAATAAAAAAGGGTTTATTAGCTGACCCAGAAATTATGACCAGCCCACTGCTAGCAAGAAGAAGAAATGTGAATTATCCAACTGCAAAAATAAGAGGTAATTGAAGAGCTAGATGCATTTGAAGGTTTGCTCATGGGAGAGGGGATGTTTTACCCCCACAATGCTTAGTGACCAAAATCATAATGCACTGATAACTATAAATACCATTTTCTATCTAAAATGATGATTGTTGCTCCAATCTTTAATCAAAAGCAGGAACAAATTCAGAAACAACCCACAGCCTCTGGGCTGATTTATGTCTGAACATTTCAGATTGCACTTGGACTGAATTTAAATTTTCTTACCAGGGAATATGGAGAGCTATCACTGCTGCATTCCTTCTTGACCTTCTCAAATGAGAGACCAACCACAAACTGGGGTTTAGAGTTGTAAATTAGATACATGAAGAAGAAAGGGAACTGGATGAGAAGTTCTAGCATGCTGAGTAAAAAAAAATGAGTGGAATAAAGCAGATGGTTTCATGTCTCATTCACTGTATGAAAACGCACAAGAGTGGACAGTGGTGCAATATCTATAGTATTAAATTAGCGTATCTCTTAGCTTGACCTGAGGCCAAGTGGTATCAAACAACATTTCCAACAATATTGATAAACTTTCTTACCCTGATGAAATCGAATGACTGTATTCAAAATGCTTAATGTAATTGTCTCTCATCAACACCCCAGAAAGTGTAAATTTTTTTGGAGAGTCCTACATGACCTGTGTCAAGACAAGGCCTGGTAATGTCTCTTAGCCTTGTTTAATCTCATGATGAGGCTAAGTCATATCATATCAATCCAAAACAACCTAATCCTTTGTATCTTCTTCCTAAATTACTCACTTTATTCTTTCTCTGGGAAAAAATTGATTGGGTCCGTGCCACCCAAGGAGTGTTTCATGTAAACTGCAACAGTGTTGGGTAATGTAAAACAACAGCAGCACTATGTGCTCTGAATTTCTCAATAAACATTTCCTACTTTGTCTTTCTTTCAAATCTTTCACTTTAATGAATTTGATCCTACCCAACAAATTATTCACTGACAAGCTACCTCTGAGGAGCAGCTACAAGCTAGGAGTATACAAGCTAATTTCAGCCTTTGGATACAAAGATTTATAGTGCTGTTCCATGTCATTGCCTGTCTGAGGTCTTTTCTAATCCCATTCAGCCACTCCACCTCCAGATGGATAAGCAACCCCCCACGGCAAAGCACGGCAATCCTGGACTTACCCAATATTTGTGGAGTCACCATGCCTGCTGACAATAACCTGCGGCAAGGATGCTTGTTTGATTTGCCACCATTCACCTCAGTTGGTGCGCTGGATGACAGAAAACGTTTTCTGGTTCCTGGCTGTAACTGTCTTAAACAAGACAGAAATGACACAGAATTGGAAATTAGCACCTCACAGTGATGAATAAGAAACAGTGAATGGAAAGTTAGGCATTCATATAGACAGCCTCAGAGGCACTTTTGCGTTTATTTTGGTGCTTCTGTCTTTTCATTTTAAAAGGTAGATGTCAGTTTTGCTCTTCCAAATATGTTGTCTACTTTATATCTCTAGGTGTGGAATTTGTATATGCATTGTCAGGAATGTACTACAAAAATCCTAAATAATGTATGTTTGTTTGAGTAGTCAGTGTCTGGAAACTGAATTATATAGATGTGAGCTTCACAAGCTGAAGGAAGAAAATAAAGGACTAAATAGTTTCAACCAGTTACATGGTTCCGCTTTTTGTAAGCAGAATTAGTCGTTAGCTAATGAGAGCTGATGCTGGGATTTCAAATACTGGGCAGTGACCCATTCAGTGAGTGCATTCATGCTACTTGTTGAATCAGACCCTGATCTCAGGAAGGCTTTTGGGTAGAAGGAGAAAGACTGAAAAGGATCATGGAAGCTGCAGTTATAATAAATATGTTTATGCACAAGCATTTCCTACTTGCTTGTGCTGCCTTTATATTGCTCATCTGAAGAAGATACCCTTCGCAACTACCTTCGTATCCTGGATTGGACCAGAGCCCTACCATACCAGTTTGCAAAGGAATGTTTTTTATCATAGATAATTCAACTAAATGGACAAAGCACACAAAATAACCTCAGAGAAAAGAGGAAGAAAGAGGTGTAAATTACTGAAGAGTGCAAAAACCTCCTCTCAAATCAGTGTTTTACCTACTGAGACATACCAGTTCCTAAAAATATAGATAAGGCTAACACATAAAAAACCCTCAATCCTGTCCAGAAGACAATTGTTCTTCTTTCTCCTCCTTTACTCACATTTCTCCTCTTCTGTCCCCATTTCATCTGATAGTTTAATGGCATATTTTACCGCATACTGTCTCTCCACTCTCAATTTTATTTCTTTCTGGCCTAGTAACAGCATTGCAAGGCACACATTTCTCTTTCACCCTGTGGAGAAGCAATGTTGATTTGCTTTCCTTCCAGATGTGAAGGAACCCATTTATGTTTAATATTTGCTCTTCAGTCACACAGCAACCTGCATTTAACAACATTTTTGTGCATTATAAATGCACATACATTTGAAAGAATAAAATTCTCTCTACTCAACATCACTGAAGATGGAGCTAAGGTGAGCTCTCCCCTCCCTGAGGCACCCTGATGCTTGAAGATCATTTTTAACCATTTCTGTTTCAAACTCTAGTTTTCATTTCCTAGCTTCTTATGTGTGTAGGTCTTCAAATTCTTCCCAAAACCAGCATTGGCTAGCTCTCCTTGTAGTGTACTAAGGTATACAATATAACAGAGGAAGAAAGTGGCTGAAAAGTAGAACGAGTAAATCTACCCTACAGTGCTTTGTCACCTGATCCTCAACAACATCTCTGTGTCTTCTTAGGTCAAGAGAAACTTTGTCCTCCTGGAAGCTGTGCTAAGGCACATGAAACAGAGGTGATTCTCACTACTGTGCCATGGATCATGGAGCAGATCTTCCTGGAGGCTGTGTGCATGGAAGAGGGGGAAGTGGCATGGGACAACCAGCTTGGTTTCACCAAAGGCAAGTCCCATCTGACCAACATATGGCCTACAATGGTGTAACTCCATCAGTGGACAAGGGAAGAGCCACTGATCAGTCACCATTCCTTGAGCAGTTCAAGGAATGTGGAGATGTGGCACTGAGAGACTTGGTTTTGTGGCATGGCAGTGATGGGTTGACAGTTGGACTAGATGATCTCAGCGGTCTTTTCCAACCTTAATGATCCTATGACTCTGGAAATATCAGAGCCTCAGGGCTCTGAAGTGTCTGAAGACCTGGAAATTCTGCCCTTGTCTTATGAGCAAGACTTTCACTTTGGCATGAGCTCAGGTACTCTGCAGCCCTGGTAACCCCACTGAGTGCAGCACAACACTCCTTTTGTCTCCACGTGGCAGAGACAGGGATTGTTTATCAAGGTTCAGACTGCTACTGGACTCTTGCTGAAAAAAGGTCAATGTTGCCTAACACAGGGGAAGTTTCAGTAGCCTTCATAATCTGTGTATTTACACAAAACTTGTTTTTGAATGGACTTTGCAATCCTCATTTGCAAGTCATGATACATCAAGAATAATTGCAATTACTGTCCATTTAATGAGACCATGATACTTTGCTTTAAAAAGGAAAAAAAACCGCCATACACAAAACCTCTGCCTTGAAGAGGTGGGGAATAAATATTCTCCAGCATCAGTTAGAGAAAGATTTATGGAGTGACAGCTACTTAAATGCACATGGTGTGAAATGCAGTATTTTATGGACAGACTCTTTCACATCACTAACCCTAAGCAAAGTTTATGTTCAATCGAAAATCAGAGTAGACCCATTACAGATCAGATGGTAAAGTGACATCAACTATTCTTCTTGTTCAGTACATTTACAGCCAGTGCCTGACCACAACAGCGTTGGTTTTGATTTTTTTTTTTTTAATGGAAACTGCTGATACTAGATACTGCCGTGAACTAGCAAGCGAAGGCTGATTAGGAATCACTGACATGGATTTCAACAAAAATCACGACGTTTCCTGCAACAAGTTGTCTAAGGATACAGTAGATTTACCAGCACATGAAGCCTTGAAATTCATTTGTTTTCAGCCACAGCAGTTTGTGCAATTTACCACGTGGCCACATCAACACTTCTTCCCAGGATAAGGGAGTGGGAGAGACTGCATAGCCAGGGATAAGACAATCCATTTTGACAGCATGCTCACGTCAGATGGGAGCTCCCCGCACCCTGAGGAAGCACAGAATACTTTGGAGTATAAATAAGACTACAGCTATCGAAGATCTTATTCTTTTTGTTTGGAATTCATCCCATAAACTCTGGATGCCTGCATCTGAGTTACTCACCTTAGGCTTCTGTTGGGAAACATTGCATGCCTGGTAGCGCGTAGCTGACTTTTCTCAAAGATTTACGGTATGACCTTAGATAAGAAGTAAGCTGTGTATGTGTGGAATTTACTGCTTGTAGTGCTTTAATTAACAGCAGGTGCTGTGCTCAAAAATAGCCTGGGAAATGATATTGTTTTGAGACACTTCATTCTGAGACACTTCTGATATTTGTGGGGCACCTATCTTGTTCTGATATTTGTGGGGCACCTATCTTGTAAACAAGTGTGCTATATAAGGAAGGGCTGCTGCCCTAATAAATGAAGCTATTTGAACTCACTGAGTTGCTGCTTCCCATGCAGGCGGGCGGGGGTTTGCCTTTTCCCTTTGCCGACTGTTGGGATAACCCTGTGTCCAAGTGTTTTCCTACAGGCTTCCATCCTAATTACTGAAGGAAAAACAGGTTACAATTGGATTAATCACATCTTAGAAGTGCCTGTTTCCCTCCTCTGACTTTCAATGATGTTGAGGGTGGCTCAGAGGGAGATGTCTGCTTTATGAACCTCACCCCTCATGCCTCCCATGAACTGGCATCAGAGACACTGAGGTGATAATAAGGAAATTCCCAAGGCCACAAGTGACCAGCTCCTACAAGGCACATAAGGAAGTCATTTCCTGCAAAACTGCCAAATTCTGTGGCATTGCATAGTCAAGGAAGTGAGACAAATCACTATCTTCTGATTATCCAAGTTTGGCCATGTCTTCAAGCTGGAAGCAACAATCCAGTGCTTTGATATAAGTGCAAAGAAGGATGTTTGTACAGACCTGACTAAATCTTGTCCACCTTGCTTGTGGGCAGCTGTTTCAATCTGGAGTAGAACCCTAAGCTCTTGATCCACTAGCTTGAAAAATACTTGTGCTGTAGGAAGGAAATCTGGATTAGGTCCTAGCAGAGCAGTCCATCCTAATTTCTTAAGATGCTAGAAGTGGTTTCTTAGGGGTACATGTTATAGACATAGTAAGAGTGCTAAGGACAAAAACATCTAGTGAGAGAGTATAGAAAATAGGACTTGGTAGAAGACAGATCCCAGATGTCTTTGATGACCTTAAAAGGGAAAAGCAATGTCTCTTCTTAACACGCTGAAGAGAGACGAAAACGATGAAAAAGTAAATGGCAGTTATTTCACTTTTAATCTTGCTAAATGGAATTTCAGTATGGTATGAATGATACCAGCGTGAACAAAGATTCTTACTTTAATAGGATTATTGTCAGATGCTGGCTGTGTTTGTACTATAGCAATGAATTTCCTGCAGTGTGGATACATTTCCATGTTTGATAAGTTACAAAGGCTGTTAAACGTATTTCACTTTAGATATCAGGTTTGCAGCACTCTCTATTTTTTCTCCTATTTGAAAGATTATATCTGTAGACATCTCACCCACAAGGCTGAGATTCCTATTATAAGTTCTCAAAGCACTTTGTAAAAATTCTGTCACATGATGTTGATATACTAGTATCAATCATGTGTGCATTTAAGTACACTGAAGAAACTTTGAATTCTTTGGTTGGAAACAGTAACAGTGTTTTATTTCTGCTTGTAAGTCTTAACATCTCTGAATTCACCCCAAACCTTTTTGTTTAGATGCAGATACGAGCTTTAAGCTAGACTAGATAAAAGACCTTTTAGCTTGCCTTACACCGTATCACAGCTCCAAACATGCCCTTTTTTATCAAGCAAAGAGCTGGCTTGGTGGCTGTGGCCAACTTTTGACGTGAAGTCTGCATTGCTTTGCAATAATTTTCTGATATCAAGTAGTAGGCATGAAAGTCAGATGGACTCTTTCCTTGATGTCACCCATCGTAAGTGACTGCAGGAGTTGAGCCTGTAGGTATCCAATGCAAATTCACCTGTCTCCAGGCTGCTCGCAGAATTTCATAGACACTTCAGCTTTGATATCATTTCTGGCTTTAGATTTCATTTTCCTGAAGTGGCAATCTGCCATTAATTTTTTCTAGCCTATATTTAAGCAGCTATGATTTACAGTTAAGTTATCTCAGCTAATCATAAGGTAATTAATAGTCTGCAATGCTTTTATGTCTTAGAGAAGGAAGTATTGCACACCCAGGAGTTTTGGCTGCTCTGCAACTATGGATTGTAAGATAACACTTTTTTTTTATTATTTTATTAAGCAATTGCCTTTTCTTGTTTTGTTTTGTTTTGGAAACAGAATTTCAAGGGCTGGAATGTAAATTTGACATTTTGATACACTACTGGTTATTACAGCGTATTCATCTCTTAGGGTAAGTAAACAAACTAGCTGAGTTTTCTTCACTGCCACACTGTGAGATTTCTCACTAAGAATGCATTAGACAGTATCAAATATATTAATTCAGCATTTTTGTATGTATACCAGAATATGGGATAAGAGAAGCTCCCTGCACTGGGAATCAAGACCACTATCTCTTCCTACCTCTCCTTGTGACCTGGACAAGCCCCAGAATTCTCATGTCAAAACACCTATGCACAGCTAGACCTCCTGAAATATCACTGTTATGTCTTCTAGACAGAGGTGCTTTGAGAGGCTTTAGTGAAAGGCTCTCATTAGTCCAGCTGTATTTATCCTGCTGACAAAAGGACAGAGATTAGAGTCATCCTGGGGAACTTCATAATATGCCTTATATTATGGTATCCCAGGAAGCTTGTCCAGGCTCAGGCTGGATATTTTGGCAGAAGACAGGGCTTGGCTCCAGCCAGTGCTATAAGCTTCAGCCAGGGACATGAGAGCAGGCACTGCCTGGAAACTGAGCTCTGGATCAGATTTGTTTGGAGAGACAAGCTTAGTTGTCATGAAAAACCTTTCATGCTGTTTGATGGTTGGCCTTCGGATTAGACAATTGTTGCAGCCTCCCTACTGGTTATATTAGAAAGCTATCAGCTCAAATCTCACTGCCTCATTAAATAATGATGAAGTGATTACAGGCTGAACTCTCTAAAACAATTTCAACTTACTTTTGAGACACTAAATGAAAATGTACATTTTTTTTTTTTTAATCTGTATCTGCTAAGAGAAAAATAAATACCTGGATAAAAATTATAAGCATTATATCGAAGTGATATGTATCGAGATGGGAGTGTGCACGTTTATTTCATTTTTTAAATTTTTGTTATTTTTACAATTGTATAGACAAAATTCTTTTGTGCTGTCAAACCAAGGCAGCTGAAGAAATTCAAGCAGTATTTCCACCAGAAGTCCTCAGACTAATACTAATATCTGAAGGCCCATAAAGAACCCTACAAATAGGTTTCACATCAAAGCATGCAATATGTATTGGCGTGATGAATCATGTTAAGTGATGTAAAGCAGTCAACTACAGTAGCAGTCTTCTGCCTTTGCATAAAAGTAGCTGATTATTTCTTTCATGTTCCGAAGGGAACAACCACTTTTACATTTGACACATCTGGAGAGTACCCAGTGCCACTCTGAAAAGCCCTTCAGTATCAATCAAAACGTGTTTGGGATAAATGGACTTTGGTCCATCAGTCTCTTGGAAGCTTGATTTGTCATCTGGACTGTGAGTGACTTCACTTAGAGGTGCACTGTCACAGATGAGACACGTGGAACCTTGTAGCTGTATTTGGGACACATTTAGTCATTGCAACAAAGAGAGAGATCACATCCCTGAGCCTTTGACTCTCTCTGGCCTAAAATGGGAAGAAGAAATATAGTTTGTGCAGTTCAAAGAAACCAGCAAGAAAGGATTTGCTCTCTAAGAGTTTTTTAGGGGATTTTCTTTCTGCTTGAGTCAAGTCTGATCTTGCTGGAGGCGTCACTACTACTTTCAGAAAAATAATACTGTTACACTGGCTGTAAAGGATGAAATTTCAATTAACCTGTCTTTACTTCATGCAAGTGAGTCATAGGACAAGGACATACTCTTTGCATAGTGGTGGATGCTTCCCTTCATGTGGTCAGGAAAAGGACGTACGTTAATTAATTTTTATTCTAGTTATAAAAGCTGTTTTGTCTGACACAGGTCTGAAACTGGCACAGGGTGACAGTTTAGGTCACTATCAGTCAAAAACCTTTTCTCATTCACTCCGCTGAACTGGCAGGTCTAGGGGGCTGATCCCACGTTCACAGACTTGACACAGGTTTAAATGTTGAATATTTGGTCCATGGAGAGATTAGGACAATGAAGAGGATCTCACAGATAGCAAAGTTTATCACACTACCATCTTGCCCACAAGTGACTTGAAATTTGTATGTTTTAGCCACAACAGCCACACGGAACATTAAGCTTCGGTGGACCTTTGATTAAAAATAACAGTTGGAAATGCTTACAAATGCAAAGTGATTCTTCACATTTTTACAACGTCGATGGCAAAATTACAATTTCATGATTTGAGCATAATGAAATTTAATTAAGCTCAATTTGATTAATTGTTACAGACTCGAAACAGTAGTCAACACCAGGATTTTTGTTTCCATTCTTTCGCCCTCCCCTCACCACTGCGGAGTTCTCTCAAATGCTCAATCTATTCTTTAGTAATATTGTTACATTTATAGTCAAAAAAGACATAACAGGTGGGAGAGATCTCACATTTCTTTAGGGCAACAAATGCAAGCAGATGTCCAACCCACTCTGTGAACCTGGCAGACCTGAATCTGCTGAGAACCATTTCCCAACAACTGCCACATCTGCTCAGACAAAACAGCTTTTATAACTAGAATAAAAATTAGTTGTCACCCCTCCCCTACTTTCTGTGGAGGGCCATCAACAAAGCTCTGCTCACTCAGGTCATAGCACTCCTCTTTTCAGGGCTGAAGTATAGAAGAAAATTGAAAATTTTGTGGTGGATCTCAGCCTAGTTTAGAAAGAGGAAGGTCTTGAGCTTGTTCCCCAAAAAGTCAAAGGCTGTAATAGACTAGGAGAGAAAACTAATTTTGTGATATGTCAAGAGCCTTCAGCTGCTTACCAGCTCACAAGTGGATTTATTTTCAGTACTGTACATCACAATCCAACATGGTGCACTGTTGTAAGGCCCTTCCCCATATGCTTCCCCATATGCTTGCTATTGGTTCACCTACTTTGCCTGAACCTGTGTCGTAGGCACTGGGGGCTGTGCTTCTTTGTTTTCATAACAAGGTGTATAACAACTCCATATATGGCCTTTCTGAAGTAAGAGGTCAGAAGCGGGAGATTCAATATGATTGGCCAGTAGCTTGTATGAGCTTCTGGAACAGTCTAGTAAAAAGATAAGAAATACTATATAGTTCTGTAGCTTTTACCAATAAACGCCATTTTGCCGCTCATCATATTGATGTGTAAATGTGACGAGGTGGCCGGGGACAGAAAGTAGTCCTTGCGGGCAAGGTGACAAGTTACGAACAGAATACCTGATGTGATCTTCACCACAGTGCACAAACTCATCTTTTCCTGGTGTTCAAGTCACTACAGCAGAGGAAGTTACAATGATGAAAGGGAACAGGGATGTGTGCAATCCTCTTATGCCTGTGTCATGGCTGTAAACTAAGGATGGATACATGAGCATGACAACATCCTAAATAATCCCTACACATACCCTGGAAGTCAAAAGCCTTCATTTCCAATTCCAGATCCAAGATATTATGTCAGAGATCCCATGTAAATTTATGCAACTCCAGAGTCCCCAATGGGATACTACTGTTTCATCAACAGTGGCAACTTTTGAAATCCCCAGACAAGGCATGTGTAGTTTTTCCGTCAGTGAATCTTTGCTGGTCCTGAATATTACCTGCCTGTAAGCTTGACAGGGGTTAAATCTGACACATGAAATCTAAAACCACTTATCCGTCACTGAGTATTACATCTAATAGCAGAAGTAACCAAAGGGACTTAAATGGTCCTCTTGTTGTAGACTAGCACAGTGTGGACACCCATATTGAAAATAGGAGACTTGAGTTCAGTTTGGGAGAGCACCTACTACAGGAAGCTCCTGTGAATCTACACTTTCCAATTCAGTTTTGTTAAGTAATAAGCTTTGGGAGGAAAAAAGGTAACAGCTTCTAATGACTCACATAAACAAGAGAATTAGATTCACTGTCACCAGTGTTCATCATTTAGAACAGCAGTAGCAGAAGGAGCAGCCAAACAACCTGTGCTTATGACTGCAGTCATTCTATCCTCTCTGAGCTGTTAGTACAAGTGCTAACTACTTGCTTCAAAAATAAACTAATCTTTCCACCTTAAAGGAGTAAAATTGCCTTTACTTTCTACAGAAGAAAAATATGGAAACAAGGTTAGATTTGGACTCTGGAAGCTCTCATGCCAACTGCAGAGATCAAATGTTTATTACTTTACAAATTATCTGCATTTAATGAAAACAGCAATGAATCAACATTTTTCTTTTTTTTTTTTCAGTGGGAAGAAACTAAATGATGGAGCTGCCCTCAGGCAGGCTTCATCTTTAAATTTTGGCACAACTGCAACAGTCTTGTTTAGAGAGTAGGAGAAAAGAAAGCAGAGCATCTGTCTGGAAAACCAGATACTGAACACAAAATAATGTTCTTTTGGTTTTCAGATATAATGAAATATTGTTTCTGTCTCATCATGCCTTTTAGCTCTAAGTTCCTTCCAAGCTAGTGGACTGAGGGAAGACATCGCTAAGGTAACAGCTAAATTGGATGGTGCTCCTGTTTCATGGTGCCATGACTCATCTAGGTGGTAGGACCCTACAGGTGTGTTGCACCTCACCAATTTGAGATAATTCATGGAAGGCACTGTGATTTTACTTCATCTAACCTCTGTCGTTGAGTCAGCACAGCTGTCTGGGGGCAATGGCCACCCATTGATGAAATTCTTCCCTTTCTCAATACATTGCAGGTAGCTGTACAAGACCTCAAAACATGATAGCCTAATATTTAAGTAGTATGAAATGCCAGCAAAGGATTTTTTCAAGTGAAAGGGTGGATGTACTTGAGTTCTCCAATTTGCTTTTGTAGTTACAGAAGAAATCTCTATTCATAAAGAAGCATGGCTGTGAATATACACTGCTCATAAGTTGATTTCAAGTAACGCTTATGAAATCAGTAACAAAACTCTCTGCACAAATGGAGCTAAATAGATAACTGAAGTTTCAAGGTTAGAAATTTTAAAAGCATCATTGTCCTCCATGGGAAAAACATCATGGGTGATGGTTTTTCCCCTCAGTATTAGATGCTCAGCTTGAAAATTCACAAAGAAATTGTCAGTGACTGTAGTGAAATTTCATATTTAATTAAAAAATCATGTATAAAATGCCATCTCTGCATAAATGTTGATTTCAAAAGCAGAAGAAGCTTTGATACAAGGAAAATGAATCTCTTAAAGGGAGACACAGACAAGGTTCCTTCCATGCCCATAAGAGTAGGGTATGGCTACTCGGTGTTTTGGAAGAGCACATGTAGCATCACAAGGCAGAAAGAAGAGATACAGCATGTAACACCAACCATTATCAGATCTGCTCTAAATACCTCAAAGAAAAAAACTTCATCTTAGAATATTACCTCCCTCTCTTACTGGTCTGTCACTTCTTGCTGTGCTTTTCAGAGAAAGAGGAACTGAGTAAGGTAGCTCTGTTATATCTCTACAATCTCCCTGCACACACTGCTTCCCACCCCTCTGCTCCGAGGAGGGGAGACAGAGTGCTGCTTTGGAGCAAGGGTCCTAAGGCAGTGTCAATTTATGTGCTATATTTTCAAGATATTAACTCAGAAACTACAGCAGGTTCAATAACATTATTGCAGGTGCCTACTAGAATTGTTTGCGCAAATAAAACTGTTGTTAAAAATATCATTTTCTTGAGTACTAGTTGACAAAACCTATTGCTGACTGGGAACAGAGGAAAGAAATGCCCAAAGAGTGTTACAAAGAAAGAGGAGAGCACAGGCAAACCAAATTCATCTCCTCCACAACTAATAGCAATTATCTGAGCTTTACAGTACGTCAAATTAAATGTCATCCATACAAAATAGTGAAATAGCAGAATACAAAATATTTAAAGTGAAAGCGCTTGGTGCAATTAGCATTGCAGGCAGAGATCTGTACTGCATCTGCTTGGCCACATGGGATGCTGCAATCCTATCACACCTGCGCTCATTGAGCATCTTTGACAAGATTATAAACTTCCTGAAGTACATATGCCAGTGCCTGAGCATGCCCAAACTATTTCAGGGGATAATATACTCTCCATACATGCTATATCTATTTGCCAAACTAGTTGAAGTGCTGCCCAACTCGTATACTAGTTGTCTTCTCTTAGAATTTAGGTTCAAAAAGGTCTCAGTTATTTTCTAGTCTTAGCTCTAAAATTTCACATAAGCCTTCTTGTGTACTGAGTTTAACAACTCTGTCTCTTTACCACAGTTAAAATATCTATCTGAAAGGCAAAGCTTTTCTGCAAGGAAGGTCCCAAATAGAGAAACTGAAGTGTAAGAAAGCAGTTATCTTTGCTTTATTCCACCCAGTTAGGATCTGCCAGAGGATGCCTGGTCCTCCGCAAACCCGACGTCCTTCACAGAGAGCAAATGGACTCACCCATCTTAGAGATGGGTCTTCTGTGTTACGGGCTATCAGCAAAGCTGTTTGGAAGAAAACAGATCTTTTCAGTGCTTGTGCTCAGGATATAAAGAACTATGAGCTGGAACCTTAGACAAGGACTTAAATTCCACGAAAGAAATGAATTTAAGAAATGTGTTTAAGGGATTCAGTTGAACTGCACCTGGGAAACACATTTCCCAGAGAGTCACTTTAGTCATTCAGAAAATGTCTGTCTATTGAATGACCACAACACAAGGCCTCCTGACTGGGCACCACATTCACCACAGAAATTGCAGATTATTGAAAAAATATTGTCAGAGGATCTTTGTCCCTCATGTGGAATATAGGTAAGAGCCACTGGAATTCAGTGTGCTTTTCCAAATACCAGACTATGTGGCTGGAGTCCCTGGACAGTTTCCCTGGTGTACCTCACTGTGGTTCTGACATCTACACAGGAAAGGACTTTTCTATTCAGGATGCAGAGCAAGTGGGTTATGGTGGAAAGATGATTGCTTGCAGTCCCACAGATGAACCCATAGTATCAACAACGTTAAAATAACGCAAACATCATTAGTGACAAAGACAGATTTATTGCCTCCAGCCAGACTATGCTTGTTAAGGAAGCCCCATACAGCTCCATAACTGGATCTAAATTCTAATAAATTTTGTTTAAAAATGTGGTGATATTCAAAAGTAACTGCAAAATTGGCAATTCTGATTTTAACAAATCTACTGCTTGTAAATCCTCAGAGACCTACTGGTTTACTGAGAACAGCAGTTTGTATTGCTTTTGTAAACACTTACCAAGAAGGCAGCAAGTTGTGTACTTTCTGCACTCACACTTCCCAACTTTGTGGTTCTACTTAAAGGCAGAATTTTTTTATTTATGTTTGCATATGTTGTGAAGTTGCCCAAACACACATTCATGTGGAAATCCTCAGAGGAAATTTATTCTCAGTAAAGAAACATAACCATGCTCTAATCCCAGAAGAGGAAGGCTGGTTACATTTCTTCATGAGAAGGTCATGTTCACTTTGAGATTATGCTGTTGTAACTCCCAGCAGCGCTAGATTTTATTTGAAAGAAATAGAGCAAATCTATACTGGTGAGATACATCCGGAGGACTCTTCCTGGAAATACAGTACTTTTCAAAAAGTATGACCATTCTGTTATTGACAAGTTTAGTCTGGATCAGCCCTCAGATGCCAAAGGAATCAACATAAGTGGCAATTATCCATTAAAAAAAGTGACAAGGACACAACAATACTGAGTTCAGTGAATGCAATCTGAAGGCAGACAATCCATCCCCTTTCGGAAGAGATGATTAGGTTTTGTTCCAGTTGTGGATTTTAAAGCAGGGCACAAACCACCATATGGAGCTGAAAGTAAAACTTTGTGTTTTTTGGTGTGGGATTTCCAATAATATTCACATTAGAGTTGAATGAAAAAAAAAATGTTCACAGAACACTCAGCAATGAACAGCCAAGTGATAATTTCACCATGCTACCTGTGGTGCTGCTTAATGGAAGTTGTAATTTGGAAGCTTGAAGCCCCTTCTCTTCTGTATCAACCACCACGGTTGAATGAATGCTCCTACACTGTTCAATGCTCCTCCTTGAGGGCTAGGTGGCATAGGACAGCCCCACCAGGAAGGTCTTCCAGGCTTTAGGCATGACTGTGGGAAGAAAATACAGGGGACTGAGGATCAACAGACTGGTCAAGTAAAACGACTCACCTTTGAGGGAACAAGAAATTGAAATGGTTCTTTAGGCTTCTCCATCTGGGAATATGGGTACAGCTTGGAGAACCAGCATAATAAATAAGAAACTCCTACATACTGTTGCTCATTTTCCTTAGAATCGTAGAATGGTTTGACTTGGAAGTGACCTTTAAGACCTTTAAGGGACCTTTAACCTGATAATCTTTTGGAGAGTGTGCTTGAAAGAGAGAAAGAGAGAAGGCTGTTTGTTTGATTTTGTGTCAGGAGGAGTGTATTTCAGGCTTTAGAGATGCTACAGAAGAAACTACAGTGGTAAATAAAACAATTATTAAAAACACGATATTTTTTAACTATTACTTGTGTGTAATGACTCTCAAATAAATGGAAGGAAAGTAAATGCTAGGAAAATAATTAGCTTTTAATCAAGAGTAATAAAGTGAGCAACCTCATTTCCTTTCCAAGTTTCTCTGGCTTCATTGCTGTTTTATCTCTCATAAGTTTGACAGCAGGAGAAAGTGAAAGGAGAAGTAATACTATGATGGTATGTGTACAGACAGAAATTCTGGGGTCTCAGGACTTGGAATCTTGTTCTTTTTCTTTCCCTTCCTTTACCCAGCTCTGATACAGCTCATCAGTTTATCTGTGCATTTTCGTTACTGAGATGGAAAGTAACATGATGCTTAAGACTGTGCAATGCATTTGCTTTGGTGGATGCATTTGCTTGACACTGAGAAATGCCCTCCCTTTCTGGAAACTGGACCCTTCTCCAAGAAACAGTTGGAATTCATTTTGAAGGCAAATAAACAGGTCTCACTGATTTTGACAAGGTTCAGATCACCCCTGCTCCCTGCCTGTAGATTTAACCACCAAACTTGGAAGGCTTTCACTTTAAAGTGGGTCCATAATATATTTGTAAAACTGTAGGATAGGAAAACTAAGTCAAATCGCTCATAACCTAATCTTCATTGATTTCATAAGTTTGATTGAGGTTTTTCTCCACAGGAACCTGTATTTAGGAACTGAGTAGGAATTTTATTCCAAGGTTATAATGTCAGTATAATACCTAACATAATTAAGCAGAAGTGACCATTTGGTTCAACCCTATTGAGTCCCTGTAATGATATTTTCTGTATATAGCAGTCATGAAGGTACATAATGCTGTGTAACCATAGGCAAAATATTTATGGATGGGTCCTTATTATTCAGTTCTACATTATGCATCTAATAATTTTTGAATGGAAAAGAAAATTCAATTCACTCCAATCACAATACATTGTTGTTGGTAAAATTGAATATAGCTTCAATAATGAGAAGAGAGCTGCCAATAAATCTATGCTGGATGTAAACAAGGGTGGTGGAAGCTTTCACAGTTGTTACACAGTATTTTAAACAAGCAAAGTTTAATTTTGTTAATGACTCTGTTTTTAAAACACCCAATTCTTTTTAATTTACCCTGTCATTAGCCTATCCAGGGAGAACAATAGTAATAATGGAAAAGGAAAGATTAAATCTTTCATGACAGTTCTAGAGCACCACCTCAGAACTACCTCCTCCTGATTTTGTGTAACATCTCTACACCTATGCACTCACTCTGACTCCAGCAAGGCATACACCATGCTTACTGAAACAGCACTCAGGTAAGACTAAGTAGGGGACTACATAGAAAAAGTGGTGACTAATTTGGGTGAGACAGACTCCACCAAACTCATGGAGAATGGCTGATATATCTGACAACTCCAGCTTCATTCAACAGTGTGGTTTGCCAAAAGCCACAGAGAGAGTAAGATCTGGGATTCAAATCTCCATCTACTTGCTCCATCTGCTGTTTCTGCCATTTGGTCTGGGATATCCCAAGCACTTCTTCATATAGTCCTGCCCCTGAGGTTTTCCATAGGTCTATAGTTCACATATACTTCTTCCCTTTCTCTTAGATTCCCATGTAAATCACTGTATCTCACCTCTTCGTTCAGAATTTGGTACAGACAAAATGCAGCAGAGAGTGAAATGTCCAGGTTATTGCTGAGGAAGCGTACCACTCTCAAAATCAAACATTTTTTCTGACACTTTATAATGGAATAAAAATATGTAGAAGAGAGGTCCCAGGTCCCCGACTTGACCGTGGAAGTTGACCCTTGCAGGCCTACTGCACTTAATGCAAAATGTCGGGAAGGCAAACAAAGCTGAGACTCTGCATCCAAATTAGTAATTGGTTTTCAGGGAAAGGGATGTGAGCAGGGACTGGACCAGGAAACTCTTCCTTATCAAGGCACTGTGATTAGACAACGCCTCTTTGTGCTTTCAGCTAGGCTTTAGAGCAGTATAGTCTAATCAAACAGGCAATCAGTGCTACAATGTTGTTTTGCTTATTGCATCAGTGAAAGCCCATTAATCTTGAGTAGAAACCAGTTAGAAAAAAACCTTTTATTATTATTTTACTTACTCTGGCATGGAATAAATACATTGAACTACATATGCCACCTTCAACTATATTATCCTCTTGTCCACAAGACATTCTTGATTCATTTCTACCTTTCCAAAGTCCTTCTTTTGGCAGGCTGAGAAGTAGAACTAGAACAACAAAATTGGGTTATAGGAAGGACATGGATGGGAAGAGGTATGTCTAGTAAACCAGGAAACATCTCAAGCCTGGTAGTTCTACTGCATGTGGGAGCTTCTGGGAAACAGAGGCTTCCACACATTTTGACCACTCATTTAAAATGGTTATGAGAGATGGAAAAGGTTCTGTCACTCTAAGCAGAGTTGTCGCAGAGACTCGAAATGTCCTTAGAATAATATTTTAGGCCAAACAGTTGAGGACCCTAACAAATTCTGTGATTCATCCTCCTGGAATACCTAACCTTTCTCAGTATACTTACAAGTGGATATCATAGAAACATAGAATCACCAAGGTTCGAAAAGACCTACTAGGTCATCCAGTCCAACCATCCACCTATCACCAATAGTTCTCACTAAACCATGTCCCTCAACACAATGTCTAAATGTTCCTTGAACACCTCCAGGGTTGGTGACTCTATCACCTACCTGGGCAGCCCATTCCAGTGCCTGACCACTCTTTCAGAAAAGTAGTCTTTCCTAATGTCCAGCCTGAATCGCCCCGGTGCAACTTGAGGCCACTCCCTCTCGTCCTGTCACTAGTTACATGAGAGAAGAGGCCGACCCCCAGCTCACTACAACCTCACTTCAGGTAGTTATAGAGAGCAATAAGGTCACCTCTGAGCCTCCTCTTCTCCAGACTGAACAATCCCAGCTCCCTCAGCTGCTCCTCATAAGGCTCCAGACCCCTAACAGCTTTGTTGCCCTTCTCTGGACACGCTCCAGGGCTTCGATGTCTTTCTTGCAGTGAGGGGGGATAACAATTTCTTTACAACAATTTCATTCGAATTTTTATTAAATTTATTATTTGGTTGGTTGGTTTTTGCTCTTTTTTTTTTCCTTAAAAATCTAATTGGAAAGTTTACATTGATGGAAAGTTCATCACCTGGTTGGGTTTACTTACAAAATAAGAAATACAGAAACAACAAAGAAGTGTTCATCCAAATATCCTTTCCTTATTATGTCTTTGCCTTCGAAGTGGAAATGTCTGAAGCACAAAATAGTTTAACTGGTTTACTTAATGGGACACAGTAAGATTATGGGAACTGTATCTAGATCTATGGCAACCAGAGGCTGGAGCACAGATCTCTTTATCTGCTTCTGCATTTTATCTCCAGCTTTCCATGAATACATTCATCAAATGAATTTATGAGAGAAAGGAATAAAATTTGAAATCCCTGTTACAGAATATTTTTAAAGTGAAGATTTCATAATCATCATATTCTTACCAGGCATTTAATGCCTCTCCAGTTGCATCATGCAGACTTGTAGCTGTTGGACCAGCGTCTGGCTTTCAATAGCTTGATATTTGTGATGGATATCTTGTGCTCCATCTGCAGATGACGAATTATTCATAGAAGTGAAATGGGAGACACTCGTAAATGACAGCTAAATCCAAGAAAGACAACTCCTTCTTTGAAATGGACAGTTTTCAAAAGACTAGAACAACCAAATTTTACAGTAATAAGGAACCCAGTGCCCTTGCCTGCCTTAGCTCTCACTTTTCCCCCACAAAGATCTCTTGCTAAACCATTGACAGTAACCTTGGAAGGACTGGAAAAAAAGGTGAAGACATACATTGTGCCACAATAGTTTTTTTTTGGAGCTGTCCTTGGCTAAATCACTGGCATTTCTGTGTGTACCTCAGGAGGGAATTTAATCAGTACAATAACTGAAATTGCTTCTATTCCAAGAAATACAGAATGTAATTGCATTTTTTTTTTAACTATTATTATCTCTCCTTGTTTTCTGGATTTCTATTTGGAAACTTTAATGGAAAACATTTACCCTAATTTATAAAAACAAACACACAAACTCCAAATACCTCTCTTTTGTTCAGGCAGTTTTTGGAGCTACCCATGTTGGCTGCTTGCTGGTTTTAGTTCTTTTAAAAATTTCTTTGTCAATCTTGGATCAATGCACAGTTTTTGTTAAATCAAGAGGATTTGACAAAAAAAATGAGAAGGAGAAAACCAAAGGGGGGGCAAATGAAGCACAAAATACATACCTAAGTGAAGAAGCTGTGATCTGACTAGCCAGAATGAGCTTGAAGGAGTTTTCTAAAGATGGTCATTCACAGGAGAGCACAGGTCCAGTAGCACTGAATTTTACAGTCATGCAGAATGGTCTTTTTTTGCCATTCAGATAACGCTATCTTTTGCAACCCCTACACTAAGACTTTTTCAGAATGCTGTTCTTTGCATCTTCATTTTATCTCCTCCTTTACCCTAATCCTCAAATTATTGAAGATTGCTCAGGTTTTTTATTAGCTAACTCCAAGATCAGTATTTTCTACCTTAAACAAACACCCTAAATGAATTTCTACCTTAAACAAATAAGAAATGAACAGCTGTGATGGATGTAAAAGTTCCTATGTAAGCACAGACTGAGCTTCATGGCTCAGCTGTCATTCAAATAAGACCATTAAAAAAATAGACAAAGGTAACTGCCCTTTAGCAAATTCAAATTCATTTCTCATTCTTGTCTCTTTTTCAAATCCTACCATCTTTATCAAAGTAAAGTTTTCAGGTGTTAACTCAGCTTTGAGGCCAAGCCTAATTTTTACGATGTAGCTATGCCAGACGCCTGAGTCATCTCACCTGTTATCTTGGCTTTCTGTCAGAGAGACCTTTAACTCATTCAGTGTATGTAACATGGAGAAATATCGTAACTAGGCTGTCAAAAATCTCTCATTTTTTATGCACATATTACATCCCCTCTGGCCTAGAAATAATACACAAGGCCTATAACAAAGTCTTTTTTTCACACCCCTAAATTAATTTTTCTACTGAAAGCAGTTTCTCCTTGCACAAATGGACATAGCAATACCAATTAACATATCAATATCAGTAAGCCAAAACAGGTGTCAATGTCCGATTTTGGCACAAGACCTTATGACCTTCTGCAAATA
Organism: Numida meleagris; assembly: GCF_002078875.1. Taxonomy (NCBI): domain Eukaryota; kingdom Metazoa; phylum Chordata; class Aves; order Galliformes; family Numididae; genus Numida; species Numida meleagris. The sequence goes on along the minus strand of NC_034413.1, from coordinate 10,912,119 downwards.
CCTCAATTCTTATAAAGGTAGAGTGTGAGAGCAAGGACTGGCTCTTAATACAAGCACATGAAACCTTCAAGAGAACAGATCTGTAGCTGCAGAAGGAAACTTGAATAGTTTCTGGAATAAAACCAGTAGTGACTACATACTTTTAAAAGAGTTCTTTGGCTTATTATTCTGTGCTTGTACAGTTCTCATCTCACTGGGTGCACAGCTGGGGCTCTAAGGTAGCATTGCAGTACAAATAATCAATCATAGTAGTTATTATTATTTTAATCAAGGCACAGGGAGAAATTCCTTCAGCTAAGTGTGTTGCCGATATATGTTGACTGCAGAAGAAAAGAACCCTTTTCAACTTTCTGGAAAAAGCAGTGAGAAAAGCTCTAGCCTTTCCAACAAAAGGATTGAATTACCGTCCAAGAATCACGAGACTTTATTCTTTAGTCTCCCTTAGCCTGCCTGGAATTGAACTCACATTTTTCCTAGCCAGGGCCTGATCACTGATTTAATGTCTACTGAGGGAGGAGTGAAGGAAACAGCTTTCCTTCACAAAGTGAACAAAAGTATTTTTGATGCTGTTTTGGATGTAGGTGTATTGCAATCATTCTTCAGGCACAAGGTGCTTCACTGGTAGAACACTTTCTTGTTCGAATGGATGCTCAGATTGACACAGGTTCAAATGTAACCATAAGCATTTGTGCACAAAAATCCTTTGAAAGCTATGAAATATGATGATAACACTCCTGGACAAGGGAGTGCCTGTGCTGCCAACCACTGGAAGGTAAGAGATTTTGGCCAGCAATATCCAGAGCTTACTGATCTTATTCATGTGTGAGCAACAGGAGAGAGAAAAGATATCAGGTTGAGGGCCCTGACTGCTGATCTCTTTTGTTCATTCTTGCATTTTCAAGAACATCAGTACTGGGATCTCGGAACACAAAATCAAATCTGTAATTAACTTAGAGCAGAGTTTGGATGAGGGAAAAGGCCCTTGGTATGTACCTTCTAGTTACAAGGCCAACAGGACCGTGAGGTCCTGTTTAGTGCTTTAGTGACAAAGTCCCCTGTTGGATGACAGCTCTGTAGGTGTTGGTGTCACCTCTCTACGCAGCCAGCACCTACTTTCAAGCCTGGTACAGCACTGGTGCTTTCATGGAGAGTGTTTTTGGGTTTAACTCACCCAGCTGAGCACACAGTAGCCCAGCCCAAGGAAACCAGTAACCACAAGGTTCTGTCTTGCTTTCCAAGTCTCTCCTGGATCCTTGTTGCTTTTCCTTGTCTTTTTACAGACACGAGGTAAACACCAGACATGTGGCAGCTGTGCTGGCATAGCCAGTGAACACAGCAGGGGGAGATCCAGAACAGATGCAAGCCAGCCAGCTTGTGTGGTCTGCCCACACAAACCTCTCTGTGCCCAAAGCAGTGTGAAGTGCCTCAGCAACACACAATGGGAACCATGCCCTCCAAACAGATGGATACGAGCACTGACAGGCCAGAGACCACATCCCATCATTAAAAATAAGCTTGTTGTGGGACGCTTGTACCAGCCAGACAAGTCAAAACAGATGGACAGACCTGCAGATCTTCATTTTACACATCTTAATTACACAACACACTTCTTGATCCCATTAAAAAGGCTCAGTTTTCTGGGACCTTTGCTGCATGTGCAACTAAGGTTTGGAAAGCTATGCCAAATGTTAAACAGGGAAACAATCGTCCTAGGGGAAGAGGAAGCTCATTTCTCTGTCTTCAGTCGATGGTGCTTATACAGGAGGGAGCCAGACTATAATTAATCAGATTAAATTCAGAACAGATACGTGCAAGGTATCCCAGTGAGAAAGAAAAAAGCAGACTCAGTAAAGTGCAGTGAGAAGGAGCTGGCTGTGCAGCCAGGCTGCAGATAAGGCTCTGAGGATTTTTGTAGGCCACAAGATGAATAAGATTCAGTAGCGTGCTGCTGTTACAAATGTAGACCGATTTCCAAAATAAGCTCTTGGTCACCACCAATTTGAAGCTCAGGGAAGGTGGTGTCTCTGTACTAAGTAACCTTCACTGAACCTTTTCTTCCCCCTGTTGCTGAATTTGTAAGACCTAGGATGCAATTATTTCAATGCCCTCATGAGGTCTTGTAGTAGGGTATAATTTTAGACAACCTACATTAACAGACATTTAGACAAAATGGAGAAAGTCCAAAGGAACGCAACATGGGTAATAAGAGGTTGAGGAAACATGACCTATAGAGAAAGGCAATAGAAATTAGGTCTATTTAATTCCGAAAAGTAAGAGAGGACTATAATGATAGATCTCTACACTGTCAAATGTTCTTAAAGTCAAGGACAGAGCTAGCTGTTTTTTTGAAGGTGATAGGCTATGATGTAATCAACTTCCATTGTTGCTGGAACACGATAGATCAGGATTGGAAATGAGAATTCTGCAGGCAAGCTTGGTGATAGATTGTAAAGCATTAAAGTATGAATGACAACAAGTAAAACTAGTAAAAGAACATCTCTTAAGAAACTAAGGGAATATGTGATTAACAAACACTATCCAATTCTCATATTAGTCCATATGAAAGCAAAAGTATTTTTACACCACTACCATGACAGAGTTATGCTGTCTGTACAATAGCTCAGAACAACCTTCCAAAGTACATTTCAGAAGCTTCAATTTCTGACATTCTCAGTTTTCCCCGGTAACTTAAAAAAGCTCCCATTACTAAAACCCTACTCAAGTACAGTTGTAGCAACTGTGTTAAGGGGAAATATTAGCAAAATAAGATCCTTTTCAAGATAAATAAAGGCTTCAGATCTAGCATTTTAGATCTGAGACTTCCTATACACTGGTTTCTTACTTCCTCTAGGAGTTAATGAAGTCACTTTTACATAAGGACATTTTTCACAATTAGTGGAATTCTAGATTTCCTACTGTAGGGGAACCATTAGGTCATGGCTTGAACTGGTGATTGAGCACCTGGTGAAGGGGTGTGGCTGGCCCAGGGAGCACAGGCAAACTGTTTGCACCTGTGCTCCCCATGTGACCACAAGGAGAGGCCCCATGGTGGAGCTGCCATGGGCTCATAGAAGGGCCAGCCATAGAAAGGAGATTATCGCTTGGATATGGGCTGCTTCCTGAGAAAGAGTGTTGTATGGTTAGAGAGCTTCTTTACCAGTTGGGTGAGTTTAACTTTGCTTTGTTTATTCACAGGTAGACCAATAGTCATACTTTGCTTGCTATTGCTAAAAACTTCTCAAAAGCAGTTTTGCTTCTTTGTGAATAGAATGCCTGTATATGTATAGTCTCACGTCAGTAGGGACTGTCATGGCTATCTAGCTTCAGAACAGGTTATTTAGCAGTTTTGGTTCTGTTGTCAGGAAAGGATTGGATAAATATACCTGTGACAGTACTGTGTTTGTGTGGGAAGCAGCCGTTCTTAGGGGGGTGGGGGGGAGTAACAAACAAATACATAAACACATATGAGTATGCGCAGATGTTCCCTTCCCCTGAGATCATCAGGTGGAGGAAATGTTCACCTCAATGAATTAGACACTAAGCACCTCAGTAACTCATTCATTCAGATGCATGAGAAATCAAATATTTAGAGTGTGGTTTTTTACTTATTTTTAAATTCAAATATAAGTTCAAGATTTAATAAGCCTCCAGGCACTTAGAGTATTCTCATTTGGAACTTACAAGGCAGGCAAGATGCATATGTACTAAATGCAAGAACAAATAGCCACGAATGGAATGTTAAGAATTCAAAACCAAAGGCACTTATGGAAAGGCATAAATAGAGCATCATTTCAATTGGTCAGATGCCAAATTAAATGTAAAAAGAGACTAACAAAATGAAATCAGAGGAGAAAATGTTATTGAAAATTAAGCTAACAAAGTGGATGTGTATCTTTTCTTGCTTTCATAACTATCTGAGAGACGTTTGGGGGGAGGGTAGGTTTAAAGGGTGAGTGATAGCTTTGCATGTCAAAATAACAGGATGGTCTGACCATCATCTAACAGAGTAAGTAATGTAAAATATATTATTTTCGTATCATGCTAGTGACACAATAATTGAGCCATTTGAACAAGTGATTTGGAGAAGGATATAAGCACTGCTGTTGGAGATTAGATGCAGAGAGGATACTTCCTTGTTCATTTTGGGAGCCCTGCATTAATGTGCCCTGAGTCCTACTGCTCTGCATGTACACATGTCACTGGAACAACAGTCCTGGAGAGCTCTTGTGAAGCAGTGGGGATTCCCTGCCCCAGCACTGTGGTAACTCAGTAGTACAAATGATCACTGACTGCTTGTCTGGATGTTCCAGGAAGCAGTGGTAGGTGACGAGCAGCTGTCAGGGAGCCTGATCAGGAACAGATCTATGCAGAGATGTGTAGAGCTCTTACTCACTAAGAGCACCCACATGTGATGGATCATTCTGAATAACTTATTCCAGCACTAGTTGATGTTGAGACATGCTCTTTAGGAAAGAGGAGAGTCTGTCATCAGGAAGACTTAAATACAGATTGCAAAGGATTTTTTTCTCTAAATAATTTCTTGATTAATAGACATTTCAGTCTTAAATTGGTTGAAAATCCAGAAAACCAAGCATTTATCTTTCTGACACAAACTCAACATTTCTCATCTAAAGAGCTTTGATTTCTGTTGATCATAGATTCTTCTTTCCAATAAAATTGCCATACTTGCAACCAGATGTTTTTACAGATTTACTCAAAGGAGGGGGCTGGCTTCTGTTGATAGTAAGACTGTTTCATAAACTTTTGTTATGACATTACTAAGACACCAGCTAATGGAAACAACACTGCATGTTATATTGTAGTTATACAGTAACCACCACTTTTGTGATGCAAGCAAAAGCGTCCATTGGAGTGCTAGTGTCCAGTGGAAAACCTCAGGAAGTATTTTAGTGGTAATCACTTCCATGTCACTTTGAATGACAGCAGGAAGAACTATCTGCTAGGTCATTGACAGATTATGCCTTAGAGGTGCCTTTGCCTCTTCCCAGGTAAAGCTATTTCATGGCTTCTTATCCATAGGGTTTCCCCCAGATCTTACTCTGCCCCTCCAAAAGAAGCTGCCAGCTTCTCCTTGGCAGCCTGCAGTTGTATCTGAGCCCAGGACCACACAGCAGTCTGTGTGTATCACAACCCATCACCAGTTCAGCTGGCAGCAGGATCTGGGGTATAGCCAACCTCCAAATGTCTGCTGCGGGCAGAGAGATGCTAAAAGGCTTTGGTGTTATCCTCCGCATCCTAGCAGGGAGGCTTAGTGACCATAGAGAGGTGGTGATACATTACTATTGTGTTGTGGCAGGGAGCAATCTGGCTTAAAAGCATGTTTGATTGATATGGCATGTCTAAGCAGCTTAGATTAACTGGGAGAAACACGAGGTAAGCTACTGGAGTAGCTGCGGGATCCATAGATGCCCACAGAGCAATGAAGTTTTGAGAATCTGTTTCACATCTGCTAGTATGCACAGGCAGAAGGAAAGTGCTAGATCTATTGTAGGCATGTGAGAAAGTGCCCCACAAGTTCTTCTCAGATAAGACATAATGGGAAATAAAGCCTAATGAAAGCAAGCAGTGCCTTGTGTTTCACAGGATGTCACTTTGCTTGTTTACTGTCCAGGAGGAAAGCACGAGAGATTTCTTATGGGAACAGTTTGAGTCTCCAAGCAACTTAATACTGACAGAAATACACCCAGTAGGATCACTTCCTTCCTTTAGAGATATATCACCTTTCTAGGTTTCCTTTCAAGGTGATCAGGGAAAAAAATCTATTTGTTCCACAGACCTTCCATCTACCACTTCTTGTGGGACGAGATTTTATCCTCTACAGATATCAAAATGAACTTAAAGTAAGGGAGGTGTAGGAAAAGAGAAGATGTTTGCTTTTAGTGAGCAGCATAAGTGGAGCTTAGGGCTGGCTTTTCTCAGAAGATATTCTTGCTCAGCCTCCTCAGGGAGCTTCAGATGAGAGCCTATCAAACAACTCATCTTCTCATTTTGCATAATTAAGGACTGATTCACCCAAAGGCTTTTGCCATGACTGCCACAAGCACAGACTGCAGCCACCAGCCCAGCTTCCTACAACTCTGACACTGGCTGTTTTAGGTTCCAGCAACCTGCAGTGGTTCAGGTGGCTCGAACTTAAACCCAGATGTAAAATTACTGAAATGATTGTGCAGAGTGGTCCTTTCAAAGCTCATAACGATATTGAATCTCAGAGTAACTCATAAAACCTCACCTTCAGGGGTCATGTGACTTTCATGTGATTCAGTCTTTACAAAGTACAGATGCTAATTCTCATGGTTTTTGGGGGTAAGCTGGGGGGAAAAAATGCATCTTAAAAACACAGAACTAGAAGATCCAAGCTCCAGGGAGACTTGAGTGGCCTTTCCTTAGCTAAAAGGGGGGGGGGAGGGGTGGCAATAATGAAGGAGGGAACAGACTCTTAGCAGCATCTGTAGCGATAGGAAAAGGAGAGGAGTATTTGAACTAAAAGAGGAGAGGTCTAGATTGAATATAAGGAAGTTTTTCATGATAAGAGTACTGAGGCACTGGTACTGGTTGCCCAGAGAGGTGGAGGTGCTATCTCTGGAGTCACTCAAGGTCAGGCTGAATGGGGCATCAGCACTTGATCAACCTGTAGTTGTCCCTGTTCAGTGCAGGGGAGTTGGACCAGAGGCCTTTAAAGGTCCCTTCCAACTCAAATGATTTTTTTAATAATCCTCAATCTCAAATAAAGAAATAGCATGTAATGTAAAAATCACCAAAGCATTCCACTGTACCTGACTAGAAAGTACCAAAGCAGCTGCCTTATATTTATAAATGGATGGCTTTGTACCCATGGAGAGACTATCAGGGAGACAGGCTGTGCTGGTTCCCCTGAGCTGTGTGTTCAGCGAAGGCCCCAGCAGCATTTGAGCAATTTAGCACTTTCCAGGAAGCCAGACAAACTAGCACAGCCTGTTTATTTCCTCTTTCTTTCAGTCCTCCCACACTGGTGCCTCTGTAAAAGAAAATATTGATGAATTTGAAATATGCACGACATAGGCTGGGAGTCCATGGCAGTCATCCCCTAGCAAGCTGTTTCTGAGGCTGTTTCCTTATTCTTAGTCTTTCTCTTACCTCTTTTGGGCATGTGAATTTGCCACCTGCTAAGGGCTCCACAATTACAGCTACCAATCATATGGGGCAGAAATGGCAGAGCTTTTTTTTTTTCCTTACAAGAAAGATATTTGTAGAAGGTCTCAAGATTCAGTCAATGAATCATTTTCCCACTTAAAAAAGATAAAAAATAATATGTAGGGCCAGCCTGTCAAATTTCTAACATTTCACTGAAGTTTCTGTTGATCCATTTATCTTTCTGGAGGTGTTAAGCTTCATTTCAAAGTGTGATATGCCTGAAGATCCCTATTTATGCACTAGATATTTTTGAACCATATCCTTTATCAAGTTGGCACAAAAGATAACAAATTTTCAATGAAAGCTTGGAATATCCCAATCTTTTTTTTTTCTTGGCTTGTATACAGAAGTGGGTTGGGTGGCTTTGGTGGCTGGAGGTGGAGACAGGGAGCCAGGAGAGATCTGGTGGCAGCTGGCAGAAGCCCTGTGGAAGCTGTGGGGAAGAGCTCAGGTGCAGAGGAACAGCTCTTTCAACTAGAGTTAATGGATATGGAGGTGCTTTTCCCCACTCTCAGCCTCCATCCCCTTTGTAAGCATAACTAAAATTGCTTTGCCTCAGCATGAAGTTCCTAATTCCATGAAGTGGAACAGAGAAGAGTAATTTGCAGCTGAATTCCTCTGCCTAAACAAAATCAAAGAGCAAATCCTTCCCTCAAATGATTAATGCCCACAGATGACTTCAAAAATCACTAGGGGGAGTATAATCCTTGGTGAGAAAAGGCAAGGAACCAAGAGAGTCCTTAGCAAAACCAACTGGGCATCTCTCTTTCAGTCCTTCTGTGCCAATGTTTCCTTGCAGCAAGCAAAGAATATACCATTTTGGAGGATGTTTCTGGCTCTGCACCATCCAGCAGAGGCCTCAGCACAGTCATGCTGTGAGCAACCCACTGGCTTGAAAATGGGTCATGACAGCTGTAATAACGCAACATGCAATGTAACAACAATGAAGCTTGTTTTTTTCCAATATATGCAGAAAGATGATTTATTTTAGTAATGACTTGAGGGAGGGAAGTGTTGAAATCTCCCACTGTTAAGCTGCATACTCTGCTGCACCTTTGTTTTGCCAACAAGAATGAGCTTGGCAACATAACAAAAACTTCCACTTCTTTCCTCTGTGCTCATTTCTATTTTTTTTCCCCTCTCAAAAATTAACTCCTTTTAAATTTTTATGCAGAATTCAGAGCTACTCAAAATATCACAGCCTTGTATTTTCTGAAAGGAAAGAAAACAATAATAACACTTTGTGAAACTATCTGGTAAAAATCACAGCTCCACCTTCAAGAGGACAAGGCGTTAGATCACAGTTGGTAACCAAAGATCGGATACATCCACCTGACAAATTCTTTGAAACCGGAGCAGTAATACTTTCTCATCCAGAAGAGAGAGTTGTTCATGTGGTTGCAATTTCTTTTCCTATTGTATCCCAGTGTATTAGTCTTTTCTACTTTTCTGTTTCATTTTACCTCCAAGGTTCCAATTAATCTAGACCCTGAATTTGCTGCTTTCCTGGTTAATCCTCCTCCCTCCCACCCCCACTGAGAGTGCCTGGTGCCTTTGCATTGGACAAGGATGGCTTTAACTTGTATTATTTATTTAGAGCAGAAAGATCTCAATTGTAAACAGAACTGGGGATTCCCACTCAATGGGAGTGTATCTACCTGAGAAAATATTGATATCAAGTCAGTCTGTATAAGCTTATTTTGACGAGGTGACCACCAAAACAGTCCTCCATCCAGAAGACAAAGTATTTTAGAGTGTGTTTCAGCTCTGCCTTGTCTCACAGGAGGTTCAGTACCTGCATATTCCTGCTTTCCTCTGCATTTTATGTTCCACAACAGTGGATTTGTGATTTTTCACAAACCACGACTCTGTGAAACATAACTACCTTCTTCAAGAGGACAAACAATGTGCTATGGGGGATATATACTCCAAAAGGAGCATTATTCCAAAGGGGCAAGTTTTCTAGGAAATGGATCAAGATGTCACACTGTCTCATTTACTCAACATACTCTGAATTATATTTTGTCATTTAAAAAAGTATAGTAACAAACTCTTTTAGTCATTTTATCTGCTTAATCCTTTGCAAAATGCTTAAAATACTACTCATAACAAGAGGCCATCTAAAACCTTAGCAAAACATTATACTCTATTGTATTTCCTGCTAGTAATTAAAAGAATTTTTTCCTCCTGATTCCTATTTGCTTTATGGTTTCCTTAATAAGCAGATGTTAAAATGGATTTTGTCCTTTCACCACAATGTTGTTTGCTTCTGTAATTGAGATAAATCATCTCAGTGTCACAGCAGGAATTCAGGATTTTCTTTCAGTTCAGAGGATGAGGTGTTGGATCTCTGCTTTATTTCTTATTAGAATACTGTTCCATGGATGCCTGTCTGAACTCAGCTGAGTGATAGATGTCTTTTAAGTGCAAACCTACTAAGTACAATAAATCTGAAATTCAGTTGCTTTGTGTCCTGTTTAGGCATGTTTAGATACCCTTGCAAAGTTTCTTTATTCTTGAGCAATTATTTTTGGAGCCTTTTCAGTTTATCTGGAGCAGAAGCTTCTAATGTAGAAGCCCAGTGTAAGAAGCATGTTAAGCATTTCATTCTATTCCAAACTATTCCTTACTCAGTGTTTCTCAATACTTTTTCAGTCATTAAAAAATGATCTCAGCTCAGTCTTCATGCATTTCAGGTTTTTCTGTCTGTGGTTAGAGAAGTTTCTCAGTGATCTATTTCTTTCTTTGGTCTGAATCATCTTGGCAGCTGCACATCTTCCTCAAGAGTCTGCAGTTCTAATTGGAAAGCTGATAGTTATTCAGTCAATGGAATGGAGAAGAGCTGGATTGAATTTGCTGGTGGAGGATCTGAAGTCCAGAGAAGGGAACACAGGAAAGAATAATCTTAGAAGTTAGCATTTTCTAAACCTAGGAAATTTGGGGACTGAGCGAGGAGGAGGAGGGGACAGCTGAAGGACTAGAAGGTGAATGAAAGTCAAAAGTGATAAAAGGGCATGTTTGAAAATTAAGGGGAGAGGGAACACTGAGGGAGAAACAAAGAGAAATTAAGGGAAATGTCCTCTCCTCAGCCTGTCCTTTTCCTTTTGTTGCTTGGAAGAAAATTGATGGGAAGGAATATCCTCTTTTCTCTGTCTGTGTCCTTGAAGACTGTGTGCCCACATGAAGTGTGTCCAGATGTTCATCCAATTTTCAGTCTAAGACTGATCGATCTTGGGGTTTTTGGCAGCCAATTGAGAGGAGATGTTAGGTGAAAAATGGGGAGCTTCACCCCAAGATGGTAGTACTTTAGTTCATTTAAAAAGCCACTGCCTTCATCTTTGTCCTCTGTAGACCCAACTGCAGTGGGGGGGATGCTGCTATGCTCTGTGCAGGGAGCACAAATGTTTCCAGTGGGAACATAAAGATTTACAGACAAATATCCTTCTTTGTCTGAAGATACATATGAGCAAGTGAAGAGGCAAACAGTGTTCCACTGCAAGAATGTTGCACTCAGTAGGACAGACCACCACAAGAGGACAAAAATGAAATTTTACTGGAAAGAGTTGAAAAACATGAAACCACAAGGAAGTTTTCTTAAGCACAGCTAAAGCTAGCCATATCTCAGCAGTATATTACATTCTATTGTCTTGTTTTCCCTTTGGGTGCTTATTTGCATTTGAACCAGCCCAACCTCTGGTGGAGGACAGCATTGCATGTTTGAAGACTTTTGCTTGGATAGCATCACTTTAGAATTAGTGAGTGTCTGAGTGTGTTGGGTAGGATGTTCAGTGATTTTTTTTGTATGGTTGTTCATTTTTTTTTCCTCCCACATTCATTTGGAGAGACAAGTGGGATTTGGAGCAGGTGACAAGGGAAGAACTGTACCCGTGGTTAATCCAACATGTACAACATTCTGGATGTAGGAATAAAAGTGAAGAACATGGTGTGTAGCACGCTAGATAAGAATGCTTTTTTAGTTATATCTCTGTAATAAAGGGACAGCTTTCAGTAGCTTTACTAAATCACAAAGAACCATACAAACGAGCCACTTACAAGTAACATTTTTTTAACACTGGGAACTCTGTGGACACATGGAAATTCATGTCAAATCTAGTTTCTAGCTCTGCATTTTCTATGAACAAAAATAATTAGCTCAGCTTGTCTTTCTCATAAGAGTTCTAATAAGATACCCTTAGTTCTAGCAAGTCAAACAACTTATTATGACTTGCAAGCTTCTCTGAAGCATCTTGTGTCTGCTGCAGGCAATGGCATTCAGCTACTTCTCAAGTGTTTGCCCCATGGTGTCTGACACCCAGTGAAAGCCAGAGGGATGTGCATCTTTGATCATGATCTTTGTCAGTTTGAAAGATGAACCGACTTAAAAGATGTTAGCTGAGATAAAAACAATCTAGAAAATAAGACAGCTGATTCTTTTTCCTTAAATAAGGCAACTGAGCTGTTAGGCAAAAAAAAATCTGAGTATGTGATATGGACAGATCTAGACAGAACCTTCAAAAGAAGCAACATATGTGAGGACCTGAGCAGGAGGCAATAGGAAAGTATAGACTCAATTCTGGTCACCAATTGCATAAAATACAAAAGACACAAGTTTTTTTTTTCTTGCAACTTACATGCTGAAATGTAACTTTTCTTCATGTAGAACCACAGAAATAGTAGCTGTTCTTCCAAGACAAATAAGTTAAATGTTATTAAAATTTAACATGCATCTCTTGATAGAGCTTGCAGAGATTATGTTTACATGCGTTTGGGTTTTTTGAATTGCTGTCTGGAATGGCTGATGACATCTTTGTGGTCTAAATACTCCTGAGCTTTTTATAAAGAAATGCAGAAAGAAAAGAAGGTATCAATGCACAGTTATATGGAGCTATCCAAGCTAATTCTGGGACTGAACTACATCTGGGTGAGATCAAGTGATATAGTGGATGCATGGGCCAAGCAATGTTTCCCTCCTTCTCTTGGTGAGAAGAAGGCCAAACAAAAGCGTGAGTGTGAACTTGGTGTGGCAGGTTGGTTCAGAAACTTGATGTCTGATCAAGTAGGAACTCCATTAATTATAAAGTAGAGTAGAACAGAAGGCTATATGTGGTCATTCAGGAGCCCGTTAAGTCTCAGTTCCCTTGAGAATTGCTTCAGTTCCACAGGGAACAGAATTAAAAGAGATGTGAAAATCAATAAGAACATTTTATACAGTGTATTTGAGACGCACCTAACACTTTCCCATGCTCAGTAATATATGGATGACTCAAAAACAAAAATTAGCAGGAAAAATTTATTCATTTGTGTGTTGCTGATGAACAGCAGTAGTCCTGCTCTTAATGTCTAAAAATGACATGTTTTTAAATATATAACCATTATTCTCCTCCAAAATAGAAGGGTCGCTTGTTTTGTTTTTTAGTTGTTGGTTGGTTGTGTTTTTTTTTGCAAAAGCATTTATCTCTAAAGCTTTTTAGTGTCAGATCTTTTAATTCACAGGGAAAACAGAAACAAACACCAGCAACAAGAAAAATATCTCATTTAAAATAAGTCTTAATAATCATATTAGCTCTTGGTTTGATATCAACACTTTTATTTTTTCATATAAGAAGTATGTGAGTCTAATAGTTGCTCTTATTTTACTCGAGTCTCTTCAGGTTTCTGTGTGTGTAATGCTTTCAACTGGATAAGTGTCTTAGGCAGTTAGAGCCAAAAAAAAAAAAAAGGTGATTGCATGAAGGTGATTCTTTGGTAGCTGTGACAGATGGGAAAAACCTTGAGTGTCTACACTGATAAGGGGTCTGTGATGTTGGGAAATAAGGTGCAATATTCCTGGAAGAGCTTTAAATCATATGTTCATCCTGACCTGCTTTTCTTCCAATCTTTTTGATCTGCTTGGTGATGTCTTGATAAGGATGAAGCTGAGAGCAAAAAAAAAAATAAGAAATCTAGCTTGAAGAAAATAAGACTATATTTCTGATGCCCTTGATGGAAAATAATGCCTGATTTCACTATGATTCTTCACTTATATATATTATCCTTTCACTAGGAGTTTCACTACCAGTGAGCATCAGTTTCAGGAAGCTGGTGAATGTTGCAAATAGCTCGTCACCACAAATACAACTTATAGGGTAGTCCACTACCTAGAGTCAAGGTGATCCCCTAGTAATGGGGTTATTGTAGGTACAAGCCAAAGTTTGGGGCTGTCTCGAATCAGAGGCAAGTATAATGAGTTCTGTGAGGACTGTCTGACATGAGTGTCCAGCTCGTCTCTAACGCATTTTCCAGCATGATCTACCTCACAAATATGAGCTCTCAAAGCATCCCAAAGCACCCCAACTGTGGACTGCAGCCCAGGTTTGTTCTGTAAGATTGCAGATACTCCAGCTGACTTCCTGCCTTGGAAGCCAGTATCATCTCAGGTCCCCTTTTCTATTAACGAAGAGTGACAGAAATATTTCTAGAGGATACTGCCAGGCTTGACCATTCTCTCTGAACCCTTGGAAGTATCTCCTGACTGGGAGAAATGAAACTCCCAAGTTTCTCACTAAAGACAGGCAGAATGTATTACATCTTTTGCTCTATCTCCATTACACTGAGAACCACCTCTTAGGGACACAGTTCAATTTCAACTACTACTTTATGTCAGTACAAATTGCTTGTGAGAGCATGGCTCATGGCACAATTCCAACATTAGGAAAGAAAAAAATAATAGGCACCTAACATTCATTCATGCTGAAAAGTTGAATGAGATGTCTGCAACTACTCTGTGTGCAAGGGACACATAACCATGTATTTAAACCTGTATTTCCTTGAGTACCAACAAAATCTCGTGAAAGTGTGAGAAAGACATACGAGGGATAAAGAAAAACAGAACTAGTAGGTGGATCCTTACAGTTTTGCATATTAAATCGCAATAAATGGGAAAGAAATATGTCCATTTCCTTGTCTTTTCCACACAGATGTCAAAACAAACTGCTGGGGTCAGCATTTCCCTCTATGGCTCCAGCAACTGCAGGAACCCATTTTCTTAAGAGTTTTTTTAATTCACTTTTAAAGCCGTATCACTGGGAACTATCATTTTATAGCAAAGGTTACAGTTCAGATAAGACATTCCAGTTCTAATATAGGCAAAAGTTGACAGTCTCAGTGAAAAGTTAGTGGGAAACTTAATATCTGCATTTACATAATTTCTTTTAAATTATGTCTACTTTTTCTGGTAGAGTATTCCTAATTTGTATGTCTGCCTAATAATTAAAAATAATCCGAACTGAATGAGCTCTCAAGGCTATATGTAGAATTGAAAGAATTAACTTTTTTATCAGCTTATATATGATTTTTTTAACTCTTCAGATGATGCTGTAGATGGAATTGATATGAAAAGAAATGAAAATGAAATATGAAATGAAGTAGGAAACAATTGCATGATCAGAATAATTTAATGGATGGTATAGATTTGAATTGGGCAACATCCAAAATATTTGCATGGTCCAAGTAATGGACAGATAAGCACTGCAAAATTAAAATGCATTCTTAAACAAGTGCATTATACAGAGATTCCTGCAGAGTATTAAAAAAAAAAAGCAGCAGGTGCTAAAGCAAATTCCAGACTCACCTATGTGCAAAGAAAATGAGCATGTCAAATCTGCTGTTCCCAGTAATACTGGGGAGACTTCTGTTAAGAACTGAGCTTTCCAGGCAGAAAAACTGGAAGAAACCCCGTGATGCCCTTCTGCAGTTAGGCACAGCCAACCAGACCTGCAGTAAAATGAATCTCTTCCAAGCACATAGAGCAATGACCGCTTGCTAAACCCCATGTGGTACCAGGCATTTCTCCAGAACTGGGGAGCGTAGTAAAGTGATTATAGGATTCTGTGAATGATGGCTCTATTACATGCCTGAGCTTCATGGCTCATACAGCCATGCTCCAGTGGTGGGTGGTGGTGTTCCTGCAGAAAATGCAAAGGAATTTGCATTTTAATGTAGCCTGCCAACAGCAAGGTCTAAGAGTACTATTCTTCACTTGCATTTGCAGTGGGCAAAATAAGTGCCTAAAGACAATGGCTGCAGCTTGATGTTATGTGTGCTCATTTAATTTGGCATCTGAGGCTTTACTGTGGAAAAATCCTTAGTGGTCTGGTTAAACCACATATCCGCAGGCTTCCTAACATTTAGGGTATCTGCTCGTGCTGAATCTCTGCTTTCTGCTGTTCCCTTTCACTGTTTCTTCTGTTGCCTTTGGCTATCTGCTAGTTGTGTACATCAAAAAGGCAGCATTGCCTCTCAGGATATTTCAGGCTTTTCTTCTTTGCAAGAGTAGACAGCTTCCTCTCTGTTTCTTAGCTGGAAGAAACAGAGCTACACTTTTAGGCTTTTCATCCTTTTAAGGGCTAATATCCCCCTTGTTTCTTCCTGTCTTTCTCTCCGCTTACAGAATTGCACTGAAGGATACTGCAAGTGTTTAATTCTTTTCAGAATATGATTATGTTCATCAACACCATTTATCTAGATTTAAAAGCAGTGGTTCAGCCTTGGTGTGCCACTTATCCTGCTACCATGTTGGGGGGGGGGGGGGGGGCAGAGGGGACGACTTTGCTTTCAGTGGGTAGATTCCTTTCACTTACCAAAATCTTCCTGCTTGGGTTCTGCAACTTGTCTTAAGACAAATCAAATGAGAAGTACCTCTTGACCTTGCAGTCTGATTAGCAGTGAAAAATCGAACCAGAGTCCTTTGGGGTGGAGCATGGTGTCATGAACAAATCATGGTTATGGAGGCTGTATTTCTGGCCTCTCAACATGAGTGATAAATGGGAGGCAGCTGCACTGTTGTGACTTAACATCAGATTTTTCTTTCAGTTTCTATAGATTATAGGTACTTGGCATTTTCCTGGAGCTTCCCACAGTCCCTGCTTGGAAGGGGCAATGTCTACAGGTTTTATTTCTTATAGGGTGGGGTTAGGCTAAGATACAGTAAGACTTCTCTGACTTGCCCGTGGTCATAGTGAAAAGGCTGAAGAAGAGAAGGGAACTGAACTTGTGCTTATCACATTCATGGAATCTGTGTTATCTGTAGTTCTGTGCTTCTTTCACAACCTGAGATCAGCTACATTTGATTGGAAAACTGTCTTATCAGAGAGAAGCACCAAACTTAATAGAAACTGATTAAAGGATTCCAGCACCATCTATACCTCCAATATTTAGGAGACCAAGAACAAGACAGATTTATTTAAAAGCAAACCATCCCCCTTCCCTCCCCTCTGCACTCATCTATTTGCAGGAAAAAAATCCTGGACCTTTCAAACCACGTGGCTAAAGGATAATGCAAATGAAATGTAGGAACAGGGAAAAAAAAGACTTTCTGAAGTACGTTCCCTGCTATAGCAAGTGGAAGAATCACAGAAACTCTTAGATAATGTTATTAATATTAATCCTGAAATCAGTTAATTTCATCCTTTTAGCTAAAGTTCTTCAATGCTTTTCCAGACCAACAGAGCTCTAACAGTTGGTTAGCAGCTTCTTCCCAATTACCAGCCTAAATTGTCTTTATTTTTCTGTTGCTTTGCTCCTGACAATTTTACTTCTGTTTCACAGCTTCTCCCAGATAAAACCACCATCCTGGATCTTTGTCAGCTGGCAATCTGAAACAGATCTCATTTCAGGTCTGATCTAGAGTCCATTTAAGTGGATGGGAGTCTCTGAGTTCAGTGTGCTTTCCAAGAGAGTCTTTATAGGCCATCCCTTTAGTTAGACACATATAAAAGGTCTGTGTTGGTAAAACAATGTGCCTAATAAAATCATGTTGCAGCTTAGACTGCATAAGCCATTATTTATGTGCTTTTGTTGGCCAGTTCAGGAAGGAGAGGCAAGGAGTCACAAGATCCAGCATTTCAGTAACATGTAGGATCTAATGGCCAACAGGAAAGGCATTATATTTAAGAACAAGTTCTTCCTTATGAAGACATCATGATAAAGCCATCTCTGAAATTATAATACTATCATTTGTCTTCATTTCAATCCTTGGCTCAGTTGGGCACTACATGAATCCAACACCCCGGGAAGAAAACTACACAAAATGGCTCTTTTCTAGTTCCTTTCCATTTTTTATGTTAAGTCTCCTGGAGATGCAAACCCCCTAATTCTCTAAAGGTGACGTTATTACAAATGATCTTTAACTATTTCCAAAGAGTAGTGCTTTTTCAGTTACCATCCAATGCAAAAAGAGTCCCTCATTCTAGTTTCTATGATTTTTTGCAAGTAGCACAATGCAAACCTACATTTTGCAGCTATAAAAGTCATCTGACTTGCGATTAAAGCACTGTACAATAAGTAGTCAAAACAATACATTGCAAGAAGTAAACAAAGCTGTTATGTTGTTGATAGATTAATTGACCAAAATTATCAATAGTAGGATCTCAAATAATGATTCACACAGATAAATTAGTTATTCAGTATTAATAAATATTAGAGAACTACTAAGCTAGATTGATGCAAAAAACTTGTGAAAAATCTGGTCCCAGTTTGGTACTTAATGTGACCTAAACCTTGCACAACAGAAATAAAAGTAAAAAAAAAAAGTGGGGACTATGGTTTTTCATTAGTAAACAGTGATTCAGTAATCAGGAAAGGCACAAATCCTACCCCACCTTAATGAATCCTCAGCTGCCTTCCCAGAAGGGCTGTGATTGTAGTTATATAAGAAAAGAACAATCCCAGCTAAGGAGTTGATTTAACTATTTAAATGCTTCTAATCATTAACCTTTCAATAAACACACAGCTTCAGCTTATTAAGCTCATTAGCCTGTAACAAACGAAGCTTTTGAACATGCCAACAAGCAAAAGTATAACTGGATTCAGAAAGCAATTAAATGCATTTGGAGAGGATGATAGGCCTCTTGAGGGCTGTTCAGTGCGGAGATGCGGATACGGTCCATGATTCAGGAGATCTCTATGCTGCAGACTACAGAAATCAGTGTGGTTATATCAAAGGGACACCATACATGCTTGCTAGCTCTGACTGTCACTGTTACTCTTTGGTTCCTGTGTGAGGTGCACTTTGGTCTTATTCACTGCAGCTGACTCTGAGTCTTACCAAGGCTTACCCAGCAGCCAACTTGCAGTGTCAACAGAGCAGAGTGACAAAAAACATTGGTTCATGCTCTATAAATGAAGCAGCCCCTACAGCTGACTGGTGGTACAGTCTCCATAGTTCAATCCTTCTGTAAGTCCAGCTTTTGACCAAAGAGTAAAAGTTACTCAGAATGGAGAATTAAGGCTGATTTACTTACAGCTGTTACCAGAGTGATTATCAACCGTATGCTGTGATAATGAAGTATCTAAAGACTTTGATTTTTTTTTTGTCTTTGCCTTCTTCTTTTCCATGTTGGCAGGAACGCCCTTGGAATAGATCAATTTGTGTTGCTGCATGCTGTGAAGGACCAATTTTCAGTGATTTGTAAACCTAGGCCAGGTCAGGAAAGAATTCTTGGCTGTATCACACTGCATTTCAGGTCATGCGTTGCTTTCTTAGAGGATCACTCTTATAAAGATGATTTTACCACACAGTCATATTTGAGTTGGGACAAACAGTTCCACAGATGATCCTTTGGAACAGAATTAGAGAATCTTCTGTTTGGACATTTTTCTTTTTCACCTTTTTTCTTTTATTTTCTGCCCTTTCCTTTTCTAACTTCATGAGATTGCCACTGTCTTCTCAATGGCATTGATTTAAGAGTAGACTTCACAAACAAATTAACATGCTCCATATGTCTGGTCACTGCTGAAGAGCCTAAAACATGCAGCTATTAAATATAATGAATGAGGAATGATAGATGGTGTCTCACACTCCTAAGCTTGTAATTAAAAAGGAGGGAGAGGCTGCTGGGTAAAGAGTGCAGAAAGCATCTTTCAGCCACAAATCCTTGACGTAGAGATGTCAGTTGTTCAAAAGAGGTTTTAACATCTCTGATATGAGGACAGCAAGGGAATGGAAAAGTAGGCAAAACAAAGCACTGGAAGGGCATTTTAACATTGTGTTAGGCAAATGAGAGGATAAATGATGACTGTATATTGGATGGCAGTGGGAGGGTTATAAACATTACAGAGACAATTGCCGCTAAATGAGGTGTATCCCAGGCAGCTGTCCTGATGCATTAGGAGACTGTTCTCAAAAGAAAAGATTCTCCCATCAACGTTAAAACAAAACAGAACCATTTCACACAGCTGATGCACCACTACTAGCTCAGCAGCAATGTGATTCAAACCCTTTCAGAGGCAGGCTGTGCTCTGGCTGCCTCCTTTTGGGCATGATGGTCACCTAGCATAGATGTTAGTCATCAGAGAAACTGTATGAGCAAGCTAGCCTGCCCTGTTTGGGTGGACTTGCATCCCTTATGCTTTTTAGATCTGTATATGTAAATCTGAGAAGCTCTATGCTGGCCCAGCTCCAGTGTAGGGATGAGGTTGACCAATGCCTTGTGAATTACTCTGCTCACAAGAACTACTAGTTTCTTTCAAGGTCAATTCTTTTCATGTCATATGAATCTGCTACTATTTGAGCTTTTTGTATTTCTTTAATGGAAACTTCCAGGTAGCTGATGTAAATGCAGTGCGATCTGAGAATGTAATACTCATGTTAAAACTAGCAGAGTTCATGTTGTTACTGTTATTAATATACTTATCTCTTCTGGAGCATTTTCCTTCACTTGGCTGTGGAGTATATGATCATTTCTCAGGCAGGGACAGTGAGGGAGGGACAGAGCGTCTTGTCCTTTATATAAGAGATAAGGAAAACTTGCTAGCTTTGTCCTGGGAAAACAGTGCTACCTCTGACATGTGATTTCTTTATTGTAGTCCAGTGACGTATCCAGAAAGCACTGCCCCTATTTGTCCTGTGGGGAAAACTATAGCCTAAAACAACTGTGGTTATTACTTTAGTAAAATATTCTTATTCCTGAAACTGAGCTGTCATGGTTTTGTGATTTTCGGTTATTGGTATTCCACATCATAACATCATGTAGTGGATATACCTGGTTCTCAGAAGAGAAGGACTACTACAGTCCCCACGGTACTTTGCTCCTCTGTTACCATTTTCCAGCCGAAGGGAAAAGATAAAAGCTCACAGTATAAAAACTCGCAGATCACGAGACCTCGTCCCTTTTTCCGCCCGTCTCTCGTCCTGGCAGCACCTCGCTCTCCAGCCGTCTTATCGTCGGTAGTAGAGTAAGGCCTACCTTGATTTTGGGACATTCTCTCTCTCTGTATTGGATTTATCAGCTTAAATTGTAATTATATTGTATTATAGTGTGTTGTTTTGCACTCCGATATCTTATTTAGTAAATTAGTTTGTTTCTCCTCAGATTGTTGCCGCTGTTCTTTGCTCTCAGGGCCATCTCCTTACCCTTTTCCCCTTTTCCCAGGGCGTGGACCCGTGGATCCCCCGTCCCCTTCGTCACGGAACCGGGCCGAACGCCTGTAAACCGTTGACATGAGCTCATACCTAATATCTTCTCATGTCCTTTTTATGCTGGAAGCCTCAGCAGCGCTGACCTTAGGGAATGGAAATGCTAAGTCTCCCCCATTGCATTAACTTAATGATACTGGCAGAAGTCTTTCAAGCCACGTTTCTTTTCCCATGGTCAGGATATTAACGGTGATATATGGTGCAGCCTCAGGTGATTACAAGTCCCAGAAATATATCTACATATAACAACATCAAAATAAATGAAAATAAGTGAACGGGCGAAGTCTACAACTAAGTTTTACTTGGTTGAAAATGAAATCTATCCTGGCACAAGCTGGTACATGGGATTAGTTTTTAAAATGTTTTTATTACTAGAGACTGAGAGTTGTTTCTCTGGAAGATGTGTAGTTATTCTAGAAGTCTGGGAGGTAAGTCACAGCGATTCAAACTCATCCTGTTACAATGGAAGGGAAGCTACCTGCTATTTATCTCTCTAACAGGAGAGAGCTATATTAATATATGCCTCTGAAACAATGAGATGATCTGGAGCAAAAGAGTATCTCAGGATGGATTTTGCTTAGGTGCAGTATCCCTTTCTGTGAGGGTTGTTGCTGCTGCTTGTACTGCAGTAGCACCCAGATTTGTCCCAGGGCTTTTAGGCTCCACTATACATACTACAGTCATCTCACAGAGTGAGAAGCATCTCTGGGCCTGTCTGAACAGACTGGAGAGAGCATGTGTCAAAAATGGTGCCGGGCCAAAGGTCTCTAGTGCTGTCTTTTGGAAGTCCCATTGTGGGAAAGGTGACATAGGGAAAGCAGCAAGAAGGAAAGTCTGACAGAGGCTGTGTAGTAGCAGTGGCAATAAGAGGAAGAGTACTTAAAACTGGGAAAGGGAAGCATTTTCCTGCTTTGAATAGTCTTTGTAGTTTGAATCCACAATCCACAGGCGAGGAACTCCGCAGAGGTGTTGATACACCTCACAGTATAACAAGCACACTATGAAAGCCTCTTCCCTCCCTGGGCAGCAGAGCATCTGCACTGTTTGGGAGCAGGATGGACTTAGGTTTCACCATCTGGATGGGAGGAGGGAAAGGTAATTGCATGCCACTGCATATTTTCTTTAAAAACTCATTTTGTTATAGGATTGCCTCCATGAAAAATTCCCCTGAAATAATTTTCTTTCTCTCTGTCCCTCTGCCTTACTCTCTCTACGTTTCTTCAGCAGCTGAATATGAAACCAGTTCAACACTGGAACAAAAAATGAATTTTTCTTTCTCTTATTTTGAGAAATAGAATGAAAGCTTCTATTTTACAGGCAAATCAATTCCTTTTCCAGCCCCATTTCATATTTTAATAGACACTAGAAAAATACTCATTCTCTCTAAACTTGACAAATGCATCACAAGGTGAGAAGGAACCACTGTTTCTTTCAGTACGGTCTCTCTTTTTTCTATGTTATGTACATGGAAATACTTCATCCATCACATGAGAAGTTCATTTCCTTCTGCTGCCCTTCACCCCCCATTCCAGTCTCCCAAGCCAACCGTGACTATGCAACATAACTGACTCTGGTAAAAATAAGAGCTGAGAAAATGGAAAATTAAGAGCTCCTCTAGCCCTAAGGCTAAGTATGGCCCTCCTATTTGTTTTCTGTGCTAGACTTAATACTTCTTCTCAGCTGGATACATGAGCTAATATACTACATAATCAGAGGGAAAACATAGTCTTACAGAATTCTCATTTCTTATCATGGATTTCTGTGGATACTGTAAATGCTTTACTGTGTCATAGTATGTGGACAAAATAGGGAAGAAACAATGCTAGTGAATAATTATTTGCAGCTTTAGGATTTCATTCTTATATAAGATTTTGAGCACTGGAGTTGGAGGGGAAACTCAATACTCTTCTCCTATCTGAGCCACATTACTGAAATCAAAAGAATTTCCATGTGGGAACACACAATTGATGAACAAAAGCCTTCTGTCTTGTCTAAGTACTTAGTGATGGACATTCACAGCATACCTATAGTATTCATATGTCCATCGCAACAATGGTATGAAACTGATTCCCTAGCTACCTTATGTATTTAGTTCAGACACTCCATGGCGCCAATGCATTCTGCACAAGGGTTACATCTGCAGGATATGTTTCTGGGTAGCATTGGTCTGTGGCAGGGTCTGCAGAGATACAGATTGTGATTAATAACCTATTCACACTAGGTCTATTTTTCTAAAATGGGGTATGAGTCTGAAAGAGTGCTGGCCTTAGAGCAGTCTCCTTTAGTCAGTAATTTTTGATCGTTCATAACTCATAATTTCAAGTTTTAAAAAAAATGTTTAGATAAAAATGATCACGTTAGAAGAATGTAAGTTTATCCATATAGCTACTGTCTTTTCAGAAGCTTGTAACAAAGCTGTGAATATGGTACAACAAGAAGGCAGTTTGTGAGAGAGAACTTAACTTTCATCATTGATTCATTAGTATGAGTAGTACTTAATAAAAGACATGTAAAATACAATCTCTGTCACCCAAACTAGGCCTCGAGCATACCCTTCACTCTCAGTCATGTTGCAGGAAGACCAGATACAGTCACTCAGGTCACCTGGCCTATGGTCAAGTTTGTGCACTGACTATCTTTTTATCTAAAACAAAATGCAAGCAAAACCTCTTGAGCGCAAGCCATCAGCCAATGTTCACCCATTGTACTGTGTACCTGTCAAGTGGTATGCTGGAAACTGTTGGCTGTGACCAATGACTGAACTGTCATTCAAGTGTTTTAAAACAACTCATCTTGCTATACCTTCTTTTGTCTCTAGAGCATAAAGTTGAAATAAGATAGTCTAATTTAGTTCTTAAAATTCTATCATACTGATCTGAATATAGCCAGAAGTGATTTAACTGGCACTACGTATAAGATTTGAAATAAAACACAAATGTGGTGATGCTTTCCAGGTCCTCAGTCAGGGTCCTAAACACCAGGCCAGCCTTCCACAAGAGATTCAAAGGATCAAAATTCTTTTTAAACTGTTGAATCTCTTTGATCTTTCATAAGGCTGTAAAAATAGGAATGCTTCCTTACAGAACACGTTTGAGCTGCTTCTTTTATATATATATAGAGAGAAATACTGAATAGTATTGACACATTTGAAATGTAAGATGTTCTTTACAAGATCTTTCCCTCCCCTCCCAACACACACACTCTAAAATTTCAGGAACCTGGAGTCATTCTGTTTGGTGAGGCTCTTAGACTTCCATTGCATGTGCACACTCTCTCAAGAAAAGTCGTAGAATGGCTTAGGTTGGAAGAGACCTTAAAGATCATCTAGTTCCAATCCCCTGCCATAGGCAGGGTTGCTAACCACCAGATCAGGCTGCCCAGGATTGTGTCTAACCTTGAATGCCTCCAGAGATGGGGCATCCACTATCTCTCTAGGCAGCCTGTTCCAGCACATCTCTGCTGTATGAGTAAAAAATTTCTTCCTAGCATCTAATCTAAATCTACCTTCTTTTGGATTAAAGCCCCCTTGTCCTGTCACTATCAGACCATGTAAAAAGTCAATTCCCCCTCCTGCATGCAAGCTTCCTTCAAGTACTGGAAGGCTGCAATGAGGTCTCCCTGGAACTTTCTCTTCTCTAAGCTAAACAAGCCCAATTCTCTCAGCCTGTCTTCACACAAGAGCTGCTCCAGTCATCTGATCATCATCTTGGCTCTCATCTGGACCTGCTCCAGAAGTGCCGCATCCTTGCTGTACTGAGGGCCCCAAGCTTGGATGTTGTACTTCAGATGGTGGCCTTACAAGGGCTGAGTAGAGGGGGACAGTCACCTCCCTCACCCTGCCGCTACCTCTCTTTTAGATGCAGTCCAGGATGCTGTTGGCCTGGGCTGCAAGAGCGCATTGCTGGCTTGTGTCCAGTTTTTCATCCATTAGGATCCACACACCTTTCTCCACAGGGCTGCTCTCAAGTTCTTCTCTTCTGTACTCTTATCTTGAATTGCCCTGACCCAAGTGCAATGCCTTGTACTTGACCTTGTTAAAACTCATTAGATTCTCATTTGAAAAATTTTAAAATCTGTAAAAGCTTGAAAAAAAACAACTCAACTTCTTCTCTACTCCTTCTTCTTCCCATGAATAATGCCAGAAAACAAGTGGAAAAAATCACTTTTTTTTTTTTTAAACCTTCTGACTACTGAGCTAATATCACAAACTATCTGGCAAGGTTTTGACTCAGGATTTATCCTTGTCTGAGCCTGGCAGCATGTATGCTGGTCTGCTTATTATAGCAGACACATGTACGATCCTGAGAGCACTTGGCTTCACTTACTTCTCCCTGAGCTGGTTAACGCTTCATGAAAGCAGGGAGAGAGGACTGCCTCAGTCTGGGTGTTGATGAGCTGGATGCTTCTGGTAGTGCACTGCTCATGGGATGGAAGAAAAAGAATAATCAGGCCTTCAGTGCAAACAGAACCACATGGAATTGGCTGTACTTCCTTAAAGAATAATGAATCAGAACCATGGTATTTCCATGTTGTTAGCATATGTGACCAGTGCTCGAGGGCCAAGTGGCACACTGCTCTTTGGATTCACAGGGGAAAGTGCATTTATTGCCTGCAACAGGAGCTGAATGGGTGATGCACACAAATATCTTTACCTTGAGTATCTTGTATCACAGAGGAAACTGGGAGAAAGAGGAAGGGGGGCGGGGGGGGAAGGCAGCTTGTTCTCAGGTAGAAGACTGTGAAGAAGGATCAGGAAAGGAGATACAGAGCATTTGTGGAGCAAACAGTACACCGTGTTACCACAGAGCTAAAGGTTTTTCTTGGGGATTACTTTCCTTTACATATTTGTTTTGTTTGTTTCTTTGGTCACTTGCTGAACCCTAATTAAGGAGACCCTATCTGCAGCAACTCCACTTACATAAAAACTCCATACACACCCCTCCCTTTTTCTGGGCTAAGCCATTCTTCCATTCTGAGAAGTTGGTTCATAGATCAATAACAAAACAAGCGCAGTTTGGTTTTTGCAAAGGACCTTTTTTCTTCATCAAAATCTCCTTAGTTTTCTAATTATGTGGCAGCTTAAAGGAAGACTGCTGTACACAAGAACGGCTTGTAAGCTCTCTTAGGAAAACCTGCACCTGCTTTCTGCCCACGCATCCACCCTCATCTCAAATCCAAGCCACGAGCTGATGCTACACAGCTGCTGTGAGGCATTATGTCTGGGCTCCATTTGCCAGCATTTCCGCCACTCTGTATCACATTGGTATCTCGTAACAGCTCCCAGAGCAGCTTCATCAAGCTGCTAATGTCAACCAAGTAAATAATGCATGCTTCAACTTTGGGCTAAATATACATTTGTCTGATAGACCGTAACAGTCACCAAGTTTGTTGTGCTAAGCAATCCTTAGTTGTATATTAACCAGATCAATGGAGTGCTTACATCTTTGACATATTAATCAGTATTTAGGTAAGCTTTAAAATAATTACCGGAAGTAAAAAAGCACTGCTGTTCATATATAGCATTTATGTGGAAGAAAGTTTCTTTTCTCTTGTGTTGCTTTTTATCTGGAGCCCCTAGAGCCCCAATCAGCAGAGGTACTTAGACACAAATGAGTAAGCTGATGTCAGTGTCTTAGAGTTACTCATTATAAGCATGACTTCTATGGGGCATGGTAGGTTCTTACAGGATCCAATCTGTTTCCCAGAATTGTTTCAGAACAGTTGATACTATCCAAGGTACTTGAACTATGTCTTGTTTCTCATAAGAGGAGAAAAGAGAAAATGCTGTGGTACCGGTCTACTTGCTCTGAAGTCTGCATCTACTAACGACAATGAGAACGTATGAGCGTGCTTCTGCAGGACCAAAATACACAAAGAAAAGATCTAGACGGTTTTTGCACAAGAGCAAGAATGATGTTTTATACTCATTTCCCTTGAGGGCTCTAAGATACATCGGTGCTGCAATGTATCCTCTCCCTTGTTCATCTGGACAGTTGGAGAAGGTAGCTGGTTTTATCACTTTTGGGTAATTGATAGAAAAAAGGAGGTACCAATGACTACGGACCTTCTGTGAGGAAATTCTGAAGATGCCAAATGATGAATACTGAAATAAAATTCAATACTGTTGTGGCAAGGAGTTCCCTACTGCCAGAGGTGAACCACCTCAGAAGTAGATGTCTTCTTCCAGTCCTTTCTGCTGGTAACTAGGATGGTGGATGTAGGAGCTCATTTTTCCATCAGGTACTATTTTTAAAATGCGGAGTCCACACACCTGCACCTTTCTCAGAATTTAAGCTAGATAAAGCCAAATGTGTTCCTAAATTTCTGGGAATAATGCTCTATGTGAGGTAGTGACACAGAGAAGAAAGCTGCCTTAACTCAGGATGCTATGAAGGTGGCATAAACACTGAGGGCCCACTGTTACCTAGACACAAGTAAAAGTGTTGACTAGAGATAGCCACTTAGTGCAAAAGTAGTGAAAGCAAATTCAGTTAAAAATCTCTGACGGATGCTGTGCTGAGGTTCCTACAAAGGTTTGCTGTCCATCCTCTAACATAGACAAAAAGAGAAATTTACAGTGAGAGATACAGGAACAGCTGCACAACCCTCTACAGAAGTCCTATTTTCAAATGCATTTGCCTCAAAGTCTATTCATTTCATTCCTTTCATGCAAGACCCAATTTTACTGCAATCCTGAAAACAGGTCTTTTTGAACTAGACTCTGAACTGACAGCACACACCATTTCATGATTAACTCATTACTACTGTCTCCAGAGTCCTATCTCTCATCTTGCATGTCAAAGCATCAACTGCCTGTTCCAAACCTAATTGTGTTGTTTGTGACCTTTGTAAACTAATCTGCTACGGCAATTTGATCAATTAATATTTTATGCAAAGATTAGTACAATCCGAATAAATAAATAAAGTAAGCAAAATACAAAATTGTAATAAACAACATGTCTGGCAGGAAAATATTTGTTTAAGAATTCTAATGATGATCATGATTTATTAATGCACTTGTCAGCATCTGCTGCTGGGGGCATTATGCATACCTCAGTAGGATTTGCCCTGATTTGTTGAATAGAAGTCAGATAGACAACAATTCCATAATGAAAAATATTACAGTCTCTGAATACCATCTTTTTAATGTCTAGGGGAGAGTTACTTCTTGACCTCTCTGAATCTTGTCTTTCTTTAGAACTTTATCACGAACAGTGAAAAACATCTCCAAAACAAATTCGCAGTCTGTGTTCCATGTTCTGTTAGATTCTGTGATCAGGCAAAGCCATCCTACCAAAGCTAAGCTGAATATTTCAGAGCTTGATTGTGAATTGAAAAGCAACATACTATCTTTATACAATTCTCTCTAGAAGGAGAAATAGGAGATCTCATAAATGGTGAAACTTTCATTTTCCTACTCAAATACTTTCATGTACATCATAATTTCTGGAGAATCTCTGTTGATGTTAAAAGTGGAATAAAATGAAGAATGAATGGACACTGTATTTTTACTATACATAGCATAGTGTTCTTGTTTAAATGAGCTGTTTTACAGTCATGACTAAGATCTCCACATTGATGTACATTTTCTTTATACTTTCAGCTATCCTGTCATACATCTGAATTTTCTCTCCAAGCATTTATTCTGATTAGCTAAAAGAATTCCCCAAATAATAATAATAAAAAATCATTGTTATTTTCACATATGGAGGAAGACAGATAGCAAATATCTGTGGAAATTAAAATTTTTTTTTAATTGTAATTTCTATTTCAAAAAATCTTTAGGAGCTTTAAGGTAGGGTTGACTGCAAATCAGATTCTTACAGCTACTTTTGAAATGACATTTCTTGTAACTCCTGCAGTATCTTCACTGTCCCTGAAAGAACTAGTCGGGGTTTGAAAAAGTGTGGTGGTAAAGTTCTGGAAGCTCTGGATTTCCATTCCCCACTCAAACTTCAAGTTTCATAGTTTAAACATTGAACCTTAAAGAATAAGCAGATGGATCTCATCCTCCCCTGGATTTAGGTCCCTTAGATCTTAAGCAATATGTAGTCCACGTTCATTCTGTTCCACAGGACTTCCTATTAGCTGCAGTAGGTGTTTACTTGTCTAGCGTGCTGAGTCTTGGCATGCTCATTTGAGACAAACTAAGTCTCCAGCTTTGTACTACTAAGAAAAAGAAGACCATACTTTGTTTCTTTTGAGCCAAGTACGCATTGAGAATCATGGCACACCGAACACTACAGTGAGCCTGAAGAAAGGTTGCACTGACTGGGAACAAATATTCCTCTGATGTTTCTGTGTTGGACCTAGGAAATGTCATTGTAGTCTGATGGTGGTGAGATGAGCAGGAAGTGGAAGGTGATGAACAGCAAGTGGAAGGAGCTCAGGAAAACTGACTTTTGGATGCCCAACCATTCTAAATGCCCTCAGAATCTCACCCTAGTTCTTTAAGATCTGGATTTAAAAATTTGCTGTCTTTCTAGCTACAACAGCAGTGAGAACTCTGGACTAAAAAGTTATGGAGAAAATTGATCTGTTGGTCAGAAGCTCTTCAGCAAACAAAATGAACAACAGAAGGGACTTTCCAATGCAGTATAAGCCTGTCAAACAGATAGCGCTGGTGTATGGAAATGTCATTTTCTTTACAGCCCTGTAATACAGATAAACTGTGGCTTAAGGACAGAGGTGGCCTTTCTTGAACCTCACGCATTCCTCTGATCTTTGTTTGTGAACTCTGCTCTCCAAAGGTGTATTCCAGATATTCATGCAATGCTTCTTTTTAGGTAAACAATAACAACAATCCGTCTGTTCTCTGTATCTTTTAAGAGGTGTTTCTTTTCAAAAGTATTTAATGAAATTCTGAATGACATGATACCAGGGAGGAAATACATTTGTTAAACAGTTTTAGTCTTTTAATTTATTCTGTTGTGTATTGTATTTGACTTTTTGATCCCCAGAGTGTTTAGAGCGTTAATAAGTTCATACCTTCGTCTTATATTTGTTTCTTAAGAAGGCATCTGGATTATCAAAAGTATAATGCATTATTTACTTATTCATTTCCTTGATCCTATAGACAGCAAATCTGTTAATAAAGATCCGTTGTTTTAACCTACTGTAAATTTGGTTTCTCTCTAATAAAGAGCAGCAGAGAAGTTCTTTGGGGAAAAAAAAATTGTAGGGATGGCACTAGTGCATAATACAAAGGACAGAAAGTACGCTGTGCTACTCTTTTGCTCCTCTGGTTTAGGACACTCAGCATGTAACAAAGATATGGGAAGATACAGCCAGTACTCATACAAGGCTGATGGTGGCACCTTTGCAGTTATCTCAGGGAAAAGACACAAAGCATTTGAAGCAGAGAGGAAGCCCTGTATTTTCAGTTTCATAAGGACATGTACAACAGCCACTAAAAAAAAGAATGAAACAAGTGACAAGCATCAGCTGGCTCATCACTGTCTTTTTGTTGAATAAAATTCCTGGCATGGAGAGGAAATTGGAAAGAGAAAGTAGCAAAAGCTGCCCAGGTAACTGAAAAAAGCTTTAGAAATCTTGGAAGTATTAGTGGACAGAAGCAGACAAATCATCCCTTGCATGGCATTTCTACTTATATTTTATTGCAACAGTTACTAAGCAAAGTGCAAGAGGCTTTTTATTGTCATATCAGATATACATGGTAAAATTTAATGTAGGACTTGTCAGCTTTAAATACTGGAAGTATCAATAAAATGTCAAATTATACTTGACTTCAATACTAAATGGTGATAAAAATACAATCCAAATTTACAATCATTTAGTCTTCTCCCCCTCCCCCATCCCCATTCTTTCATCTCAATAAAGCTCAATTAAATGAGATGGGCTGGGAGGAGCTAAATTTTCTTTTCTACTAGTTGCCTGGTAATTCATTGGGGTTTACATCACCAGTGAAACGTTCTTCCTTTGGAAATCAATGGCTAAGGATGGGAGTGGGGACCCAACTTTTAATCATGGCTTTGAAGTAATGTAATTGCGGATTTTAATGGCTCATACATCTCTTTGACAGATCATCCAAGTTTGTTGAAAGTTTTGAAAGCAGTGAAATCAATTTCTTGGATAGTTAGCTAGAAAAGAGAGAGAACATTGATGGTAATTGGCGTGTAGTCTTAATATCACCTAATATCTCTGTATTTCTGTATAATCTTTTACATCTTGGAGATACTGGCCAAGAATGCAGTAAAGGGGAGCATGAGCTTCTACTCTTTCTATTCACTGACATGTTATATTCTTGATGCTTTGGTAAGCTGATTGCATAAGTGCACTATTGCAAGCCCTGGCTATGTAGACAGTGACTCTGGGAAAATTTCAGAATGTTAGGATATGTTAGCTGACAATATAGGGTATCAGAGTCACAGCATCTTATTCCAGTGTTTAGGATGCTCTTATCTAATAATCTGCAATATAGCTTTGGTCTCAAGCCTTTAGTAAAAAAAAAAAGTCAATTTAGGAAGCCTGCCTAGCTACCAGGGAGTTACAGTAAATGACATAACAGTCCTTTCGGGCTTCAGACGTCCATTAGCTTCTGGCTTAAGAAATCATCACCCACCAAAAGGTTAAGCAAAGTCTTTTTAAATGCAATAAACACCTTTCCCAAAAGCTTTGATTGAACACATCTTTAAATGTCATTGCTTCAATATTAACAGTCCCTACTGATGTTGGTTAAGCTAATTCTCAGTGATGCTAACCGAAATCATCCCATTTACTGTTCAGGTCACTCTGCCATCATGTAAGGAACCACTTGTGCCTATTAGCACCATTTTCATCAGTGACTTTATGAATCATGTGAAATACAGACCAATAGGACTAAATAGAGCTCTGAAAGGAAGACGTGTCTAATTTGCTAAGATGTTACTATCCCGTGTTGCAGATTTTCCTGTCTGGTTAATTTTTGTAGTTGTCAAACTTGGCCTGTTTCTAATCTTAGGAATTACCACAAATCAAGAAAAACTGAATTGTCTTGTTACTATTAAAAAAAAAAAAAAAAAACAACAACCAAAAAGTAAATAAATAAAAAATAATAATTGAAAATAGGAAATATCAGTTTTTCAGTTCCTGGAAATAGTAAGGGACATTGTCTCCTAAAAGAGCTCTCTGAAAAAAAGAACAATGCACATTTTGAAAAAGACATTGAATAGCATTGGATAATGGTAGGCAGATAAAAAAGGCTTCCCAAATGAATCTCTGGGGCAAGGAGCAGCGGTATTTCAAAGAGGAATGTAGTATTCATCAAAAACTCCAGCATTAAAATGGCCTTCCTGTGATGACAGAATGGCTTCCAGAAGTGGCTTCACCCTTCAACACTGACCCTCAAGAGCTAAGAGTTTCACTGCTTGAAAACCTAAGAAATCAAAATGATCTCTGAACCATACATTGAAACGACATCCTACCTGTAGTTAAGGTTCAGCCCTGACGTCTTCAAATAAAGAAAGGAGTGAGAAAGGACAGTGTATTAGTTTTAGGGTCAGTGGTCTTTCCTGCCAGTATTGGCCAAAGAACTCTGAGAATACTGTCAAGCGATGTTGCCCCAAGTATTGTGTAATTGTACAAAAATGTCCATGAAATTTGAAAATGGAAGCCTGCTGTGCAGTGAGTTTTTTGACATAAGACAGTGATCCAAGACCAAGCAGGACACCAGACTCTTTGATCTTCTGCTTCCCCTTGACACCTGATCACAGCAAAGCAGAATCTACCAGTCCCTCCAGCCAAAGAAGCTTGTGGCTGCACCTCATTCTGGACATAACAACTGTTTCTTGCGTGGGGCAGAATTACCCAACACATGATCACTGCTATCAGCGGATTCCTGGTGTCAGATCAACAGCACTGTACTGCTTTGGAATAACATCTCAATTGGAGAAGAGTTCTGGTATCCACATTTCAAAAGGAAAGACGAATCTCACAATAGAGAACCACAGGAATGACCCTAAAAAATATTAAATAGTGCTTGTCAAAGATAGCTCAGATTTTCTGAGTTTAGTTCCTTTGCAGCTGGCTTAAAACGCGTGCCAAGAAAACTTCGACAACTTAGAAGCTTTTACAGTTTTTGTGTGTGTGTGTGTGTGTGTAGGGTACATGCCTTGATCTGCTGTGGACTGACATCATGATATTAGACAAGTCTGACTCAGTTTCAGCAAGAAAAAGAAAACAAAAAAACGCGCTCAGTGAAAAGTGCTCTGGGATACAACCATCTTACTGTTTAAAAACTGCAGTGTATGCAGTGCTATAGCTTTCTGCACTCTGGCTCAGAAGTCAGGCTGACTTCTTTATAGGGATGTGGCAATACCTGGGGTGCAGGGTACAGCATCTGAACCTCCAAAGAGATCTTCAAATAATAAGGGAGGCACCTGGCACCTCTGTCCTGGGGAATTTGTAATGTTTTCAGAGGTGTCTGGAAAAGGAAATCGTGGTATCTATATTCATTTCCTGACTGGATTACAAATAGAATAGTTGCTTATTTATCAAGTTTACATATTAGGGTTGCATATTTGAAGTTAGGATATATGTTTTGTTTTAGCTGGAAGAGCAGTCTACTACTTAGTCCTGAAAGACAATGTTATATTGGGAATTGCAATTTGCAGTGTTAATACCATTTTTAGCCTTAGAGGATGAATTCTCGGAAGAAGGGATATACTGGAAGGTGTCTCAGACTGCCCGTAGCAGGGGGGTTGAAATTAGAAGGTATTTAAGATCTCTTTCAACACAAAGCATTCTATGATCTTATGATTCTACGACAATTGGAGATGCCAAGAGAGACTCTCAGTAGAGTACCTGCTAGTAATAGCACTATCCCCATGAACCCTGACTTTTTAATTGTTACTAAATAGGTAATTGTATAGGTAACTCCTTGAAAATACCATTTTTCTGATGAGGTGAATAATGGAAAGATGTATTTCTAAATCATATTTGATTATTAAAAGCCAGTAAAAGATTCAGGCATGTTTTCTGCAAGCAGCATATGTAGGAAAAGAAGTAGTAGTAGCTAAGTTTGGTGTAATGTATAAATCAACTTTCCAGTTAGTCATACTAAGCCAGGAAAATCCACTTTCAAATAGATTAGTAGTTTCCATTAAGGAGTCTGTCATTATAATGCTGTGGAGACTATTTCTGAAAGGTTTCAAAAGCCAAACAAGAGCCGATTAGCTTCTATATCAAAGGAGAGTGGCTCATTGAGTCCAACACTTTTGATCTTAAATACAATCTCCGTGTAGACAGCAACTTCAAGAAGCAAAATAACAATAAAAGAAAAAAGAAAAAGGAACCCTCACTCAAAAGCAACTCACAATATGACAGTTGTAAAGAAAATGGAAACAGTTTAGTTCTTCTAAGAGGCATTGGAGAAATGCTACTCATGATTTTGCCTTTAAATACACTTTGAATGAAATTTCATTATGAGTCAACTCAAGCAGATCCTTTTAAAAAGGCCAGATAAATAGAAATATCTGCAATCTGGTCAGCTAAAGCAACACCAAGTGGTTCACATAATGGAGGTATTTTCTAGATAGAATATTTAAAAAGTATATCTGCCTTGACTCTAGAGCTCAAGCAAGTTCTCTGTAAAATAGATTTGGCTGTCCTCATACTGAGATCAGGTAACAATGAAGCTGAGACTTTGAAGTGTAAAGATTACTGCCTACATTCTGGCCAAGTTTCCAAGGCTACGAGAAACCTTCCTTTACAGATTCATCCCCCGTAGAGAAGTCTTTTGAATACTCAGCCCATGTAACATTGAACTTCTGTGCTTTTGAATGTACCCACAGGCAATAAATCTATCAGCCATGTTTTTGTGGCCAGATATATAAATATTCTTCCTTATGAGGGAAGATGGGACAGACACAAGCTCCTGTTGTACTAATTCAGAATAACGTATTTGATACTGGTAGAGAAAATGTTCCTGGTAGAGCTCCTACATTGCTCCAAAAGTAATGCCTCCTATTTATACAAAGGAACTACAACAGATACAAATAACACTATATGATAGAGTAAATTCTCAGCTACAAAACACTACTGTTTCAACAAAATCACTACTGTTAGCTGTGCATTCTCACTAGCGATGAACATGGTGAAATTCTGCTCAGCCTCACATGCTCTCAAACTGTGAATGTTTGCAAAATCAGTGAGTCTCTAGAGGTGTTAGTAAACTGAGGTACTATTGCAAGGTGGATACAAAAATACAGTTTTTTCAGCAGGGGATTCAGATTTGAAAGGAGTAACTTTGAGCAGTTGAGGGAAAAAATGACAATTATTTCTCCTTTAGCCATACTGCCATGTCCAGTACCTACATGCACGCAGACATACTAATATATTTACAAGTTGATGTTTTATTCAATTATTTGACTTGGACTCATCTTCAACTATTCATGTGAATTTAATAGCAATTTCTTGGACGGAATATAGTGTCTTTTTCGTTCTCCTTGGACTTTCCAACAACTATGCACATAACAGTGTTGCACTTATAAAAATATACAGTGAAAATTTATGGGTAGGAATCCCAAGGATCATGCTAAAGAAGGATTTTAACATATTTTAATTAGAGACTTACAAATGGATCACTGGAATATTCAAGTCCTTTTTTTTTTTTGTCCCTTTTTCTTTTATTTTGTTTAAAAATTTCTATTAAGAAATATTATCCTTCAGTAAGGATAATACGGTCAGTCATTCTTCACAGGCAAAGCAAGATATCCAGCTTCTTACATGATATTCAGTAATGGAAAATAGACATCTTTCAAGTCAAAGGCTGATAAAAACATATGCATTTGTGCAAAATTTACGTTACCATCGTGTGTTTGCATTCACTTCATATCCAATTCCAGTATAATTAAAAAGAAAAAAAAGAGATAAAGACAAATACACCAATCAAATATTATTACCTAGAAGAACAGAAAAATCACATTCTTGTCTAGCTAGGCAACTGGCATTTGACTAGTTCAAGTTGCAGCTAAACGTAAGAATTGCTTCTGGCAAAAAAGCCATTAAGACGTGTCAGCTCTGACAGTTGTACAGTTGCCCACAGGCACTTCTGGATAACCCAACATTAATGAAGATGTTCACAATATTTGCTCAGTGTTAGCTGTGTAAATTACACATGGGCTCAGGTGAGGAAAAAGAGGGATTCATATAATCCTTAGGTTATAGGTTGATGACCTTGCAGTTTACAGATGGAAAAACTGCATACAACTCAGTTTAATGACCCTCTTGGCTTAATAATGTAGCATATAGTCATTAGTAGACAAGAAACATCTGTTACAATCACATATCATAGATTTTGTAGTGGTAGAAAAATGAAGAAACAGATGGGT
Source organism: Numida meleagris (assembly GCF_002078875.1). Classification (NCBI taxonomy): domain Eukaryota; kingdom Metazoa; phylum Chordata; class Aves; order Galliformes; family Numididae; genus Numida; species Numida meleagris. The sequence goes on along the minus strand of NC_034413.1, from coordinate 10,876,146 downwards.
TCCCTAATGCCAATAGTATTAGCATTTATTTAGAGACTACATATCGAACCGTAATCTTTTCTTTTTGTTTTCTCACCTCCAGCAGCAAGGATAGCACTGCTAATTTATTCAGTGACATGAAGCATTTTTCAAAGGGAGGATGACTAGATTCTATACGTTCCTCTGGATACGGATATCATAAAGAAAGCTGATTCCTAGGAAATAGGGAGATTTTATTTTGGGGAAGACTGGGCCTATTGTGACAGCCTTCACTTTACAGCATTTAGACCTTGACATACCTAAGTTAACTGTAATCTGGCTGCCAAGGTACAAGTACCCACGACAATAGCAGATGAAGAGCAGGCCAACTTTCAGACTACACAGAAGGTGCCCCAGAAGTGTCTGTTGGAGTTGTGGTGGTGTGATTTGGCATCCATCAACATCCATACTAGATGGTGCACAGCAAGTTCACGTACACCTGTGTGCAAGGTAAAATTATCTCAAAAATTAGAACTGCTATTTCAACTAGCAATTATCACTTATCTTTATGAAGCTTGTCAGACTTTAATTTATTTATAAAGTTTATTTTTACTGGAAAAGCCTGTTCTGCATCTTCCTCCTCAACTTTTGACAGCATCACTTTCCCATAAGCTCTTTAGCTTCTGCTTTGCCAGCCTCTGTCTAAAAATAACAACTTCTAAATAGCTAAAGTCTTCCTTATGCATATTTCTATAGTACGTCAGAAATTTAAGTTTTGAATGCCATGATCACTGAGTCACCATATCTAGCGAGATCAGATCCCTAATATTTTATCAGCTCTCCAAAGATACTCATATTTCATTTCACCATGTGTCAGAAGTTTGAAGAAGTACCTCAGGATGGCTGCAATTATGTTGCCTCATGCAGATTAGCTTGAGAATTTTATGCAGAGATGGCATTTACCTTTGTATCTCTCAGCCCCAAAAGCTAAAATGCATTAGCTACCTCTATTTAAAAGCAATCTTATCTCTTTCTGTTCATCCTTTTTTTGTTTTGTTTTTAGTTCCATCAGAATTGCTGTTCATTATCAAGTTCTTGGCTGTGTCTCACGCTTCTAATTGAATTTGAGGCTCCTCTTGTCCAGAAACCAGCAGAGAATAGTTAAATGGGGCTTTCTGGCGACTGATGCAAAACAGCTGCATTCATGATGAAATACAATTAAAAATTCAATATATCTTATCTGCTCCAGCCAGTGATTCAGTTGGAACAAGTCAGTTGCTGCTGTTGAGGATGTCCTTGTAAACAGGTGTTCGGAAAAGTAACTGTGCTGAATTGTATTGTTTCTCTTAGGGGAGAGACATCAAGGTTCAAGATGTGTAAGTTTGCTTATCTTAATTCCATATACCATAACTTTTTTTTTTTTTCTTCTGTGAAGCAATGCTGATTTATGAGATTCATCCCACAAACTGCGGGAGCAATAATCAAATATTTGTTTCCAAGTCAGACAACGGCAGTCATGTGTGCTCATACACTATATATATGCCAGACTCAGAGATGAGAAAGTAACCCAGATCAAAGTAGCAACTACAAAAAAATTACAACCAGTTTTTTCAGTCAACATACAATTGTCTTCTCATCAAACAAAGGAGGATTGTTAATTATATGGGGGAATTCATCATTAGGACAAATATGTATTTTTTTTTGTCCATGGTATCTGATAGCAGCTAAATAGATTTCTAAGCCTTCACCTAAGGAAGTATGAACAGGAATTCCTATGGGGAGCTTGGATGCACTAGAAGAAGAATTGCATGAAATATGTATCTATTTTCCACTGAATCAATCCATATGTTTTATCTGTTTTGGTTTTTTTTTTAATATATATATTGACCACCTTAAAGGGACCTGCTGCCACTCTTGGGAAATAAGGAATGAATTATCTTGAAAATTCAGGGCTGCTCTGTTATATAAATATGGTAGGAGATAATAGAAATGTGAAACTGCTTTACAAACTCTCTTGAGACATTTAGAAAAATAACAGTTGGAGCTATCTGCCTTAAACTTAGACATCTGCTTAAGAAAGTCTTGCATGTGCCATCATACTAGTCAGTAGAGCAAGTGACACTACTAGAAAGAGATTGATTCCACCTTGTGATGGATACATAACACAAATGGCAGAAATGTCCTCTAGATATGTCTGTCTTTTGCACAGCCTCAACATTTGAATTTTAGCTAAGTTAAACTCACCCATAATGTGTAGAAATCAAGGTAAATGTTTATGACTGTAGTCATATACGGGAGGGGTATCTATCAAGCATCCATGAGAAATGAGAGCCTCCAAAGTGAGCTCTGGGCACCCAAAGGTGAAGGTGAAGGCATTTGCTTCCTCTCTCACACTAGGTACTGGGCTGGGCATTTCTGCGCCAGCGGAAAATCTTTCACAATCCACCTTACTCTACTTGCACATTCCCACTTTATGGCCATTCAAGGCAGTTTGGGTCTTCAGGTGCAGGCAGACAAGCAAAAAACAAAAGCAAAAACAAATAATAATAAAAAAACCAGAAGTCTCCCAGCGGTCCTCTTGCTACAGGTTGATTTTAGAGAGAAATAGATGGCTTTGATTTTGTGTCTGAGGTGAGAATAGGAATCCACAGCTTGTCTTCTGTAATCCATAACAAAGGTAACAAAATATTATCTGCTTTAGCAGTTAGAACAGGTCCAGCCTATAATGTACTATTATTTTATAGCTATTAGCACATCCTTATGGACTGTGAAAAGTGGGCCTGAACAAAAGTCAGAGCCTATTCTCTCCTTCCACATACACCTCACCAGGCTGGAGAGGTGTCAGCTCTGCTGTACTTTTACAAATAAGACCAACATTTTCTTTTGCAGACTTTCTCTGACAAGTCCATGCAGATAAATGTGATGATGGTGTGAAGTTTAGGTAGATTCACAGTCATGCCTCTAATATACCAAATGTTTATAAATTCCTATTAAGGCTTTCCTGAGACATCTACATTGGTAAGGGAGAAGAAGAAAGAGTAAAAAAGAGATGGGGAAGCTAGCAGGGCAACTGGAAAATGAGCTGGTGGGGAGATCCACTCTGAATTCCCTGAATTTTGCTTGGGTAACGCCTTAGGTAACTCCTCAGCTCCTGCTGTCCTGCATTGCTGAAACTAGACTCGTTGTATATCTTTCTCATTATTTCACCTAGACAGAATCTAAAGATGAGTTCCACATGGCTAATTCTGCTTGCTGCTAAACTTCTTCCTCTTAAACATGAGTATATCCAACAGCTGAAGTTTTTATCAGAAGCTGAGTTTGCAGCTGGCAACACCCTCCCTGTTCTGTGCTTCTGTTACTAAAACTCATCAGCTAGAATTTATGCCTCAGTCAAAACACTTGTTTCAGTACACTTAAATTTGTTACAGTAGGTTTCAGACAGACTGCACATAGGTATTTGCAGTGACACAGATGTACGAAATACGGACACCACACACACACAAAAAGCACAAGCAAACATAATATTTTTTTTTTCCATTAGAACTATTTATGGGTGAGGAAGATGGGTAGGCCTGAGTACTGAAATAGCACCATCTTTATTCATCTTTGTTTAATCCCTATTGACTGTAGTAGTATAACTTGTTATAAACATTCTTTCTTGTTGCTTTTGATGAATTTGCTCCAAGTTGGTTCTTATCTTTAAAGCCCGATTTAAAAAAAAAAAAAAGAAAAGAAAAGAAATTTTTCAGAAATGGTCTTTGGAATGTGTTCAAGTTAAAAAACCAAAGATCAAGTGATAGACAGGTTTGAGGTTTGGTTACAGACTATACTCAGGAATACTTCTGCAAGATTCTATCTTTTTCTCTATCATGTCTAACTTTATTCTGAAGGACAAAGGTAGAAAAAAGGCTTTCTAATCCATGTGAGCCAGGTGATAATTCACCTTTTCCTTATGACAATAGTTATGTTTTGTACTAGTCATGAAATGGACCATTAAAGTGGCACCTTTATTTTTTTATGTCTATTAGAAAATATTGTTCATCTCAATAAAACTTTTTGTTGTAGTTATCTTAGAGTTTTAAATTACATTTTCCACTTTTTACTTCACAAAAATGCAATTAATTTAGCAAAATCAAAATAATTTTGGACAGAAAAATCCCTAGAAATTCTCGTATCTGCAGTGTAAAAATAGAAAGTTGCAACTTCTTCATCTTCCTTGAAAGACTGTTGCCAACTGGCCCTTCATTTCAAAAACTTTGGTTTTCAGTGAATTGCAATTTTTCAACTAAAGGAATTATTGACTATATCATTTTGTCTAGCTCTCAGAGAAGATGAAAACTTATCTGCTGAGACCCAGATGAATTTCCATGACTCCTTTCCTACTTAGGCCAGAGAACCAACCTTTCAGAATAAGGAGCATGAGGATTTCCAGGTCTCCTGCTCTGGTTACCTGTAGTGTTCCTAGGCAGGGCAAAGAGTATTACACCTTAACTTTATCTTCTATTTGAAAATGTTTTTGTGTACTGACTACATAGTTAAACTTAGGGAAAACAATGTTGCTATCTCCCATCCAACAGCGCAAGATGATTTAAATGTACCCAGGGAATAAAATATGATCTATAAATGATATAGCTGAATCTCCCAGTAGTTCTTTGTGTATTCCAGAGACAACTGAGCAACACTCGAAATGTGTTTCCCAGGGTTTAAAGCAGTGCAAAAATATAAATATATTAATATCACTGAAGAATAACATCGAACATGGATGTTCAGGAGTCTGATGCTAATCTCTTAAGTATGCATGTAACAATAAAAAATGATTGCATTGTGAATTTATTCTCAAGTTGTACTGTTAATAGAAATGAATGTCAGCAGAGTGGGCTTTCTGATTGGAAACATTTTGCCTTTACTAATTTCTAATTGATTTTTGTTAGCCGTGACTAGTGGTTTGGGCGCAAATAATGCAATGCTATGAGGAAATTCATTGATCACAACTTAAAATGAAGCATTCCTTGAAGGACACAGAAAAAGTTACATGAAATTTGCCTTTGCCTTGGAAAGCTTTGTCACTCTACAAGCAATTATGTCTGTATTCCACCAGTTATTTCAAATTGGAACAAAGGACAATGATCAAGTTAAATAAAATGAGGCCCGTTCAGCCTGGATTCATCTTTTGTTTCTGGGAGAAGTGAAGATATCAGAACAATTTGATTATTCATATCCAAGTTTGACTGGTGCCCATGTGATGCATAGCTATAGCTTGTAGATTCAGAAATAGGACCTAACTTGTGAGAACTGAAAGTTATTAAGAAGCAAACAAGCAAAGAGCAACAACAACAACAGAAAACAAAAATAAAAAACCCTCTCCTATGACAGATAACAGGCTGCAGCTAAACCCTGCTAAGCTCATTTTCAGTTTTGCTCCACAGACTTTAATTCAGATTATGGGACTTCAGGTACCTTAGGGCAGATTGACTGGGGAAGTTTTTGGAAGCCATTAATTTTTTCGGGGGCTCTTGAGAAGAAGAGGGCAGAGTCAATATGGAATCCTAACTGGAGAAACGACAGTAAACATGTTGTGTTAGCGTTAGTACCTGTTGGCTGGCTAGGGCCGGTAACTACATGATTAGAAAAGATATAAGTAAAGTATGGGAAGAAAGAACTGGTGGTGGCAATGATAAAAGATAGTATGCAAAATTCTTGGTAAGAAGGATGTGAGCATGCCAGCTTGCAGAGCAGTAAGGCCTCGTATATTTTAGACTCTGTCTTTGAAGCCTTCTTATAGTCTGAATAGAAGTTTCCAAAGCACTTGGCTTTCTAGCAAGAACAGGTGTTATCCAAAAGAGAATATTTCTGTAATTTTTGTCACATCTGTAACAACAATGGAATCACCTTTCCTTGTGTTCTGAAAGTCTAACTTTTCAATAAGGAAAAAAAAAAGGAGATAAATGTTTGCTTCAGATTCCTTCATATTTTGGAAGTCATTAGCTGATGTTAAGGCTTGAACCAGAACTCAGTGTCTAGAATAGCCTTCTTCCTCATGCATCAGGCTCTTGAAACCTTAATTTGTGGAGGCTGTACCTGGATTCTGAGGTTTAGACACAAGCAAAGTAAATATCTCTAGACAGAAAAATAACCAGACTGCCATTGATCCGTGAGAAGGAAGCTACAATGCATTCCTAGTTAACTTCCAGGTTCTACCTCTCTGCTCTGTCTTCCTGGTTTGCCTCAATAAAGCTGCAAAATCATTACCCTCAGTAGCTTGTGAATACTGGATATAAGGTATGTCTAAACATTTTCATTAGATGGAGGAAGAGGAGTTCTGCTATGAGTCAGTTGAGACATATTTGCAAGAAAAGAGAAATGACAATGTTGAGATTGAGATGAACGCACCAATGATAAAATATGCTATTAGTATAAATCAGTGTGTTCTCATGGAGAAGTTCTACCTGGTCTTTCTAAGAAATTACTTCAGTCTCTTGCAATGTCCCTGATCTCTTGTAAAAACTTTACTTTCACCAAATTGCTCTTGGCAGGGAGATTAAGGAGCATCTCTGATTGTGAGCTTGTAACCACCAATTGCTACAGTAGAAAGGCTCATAGAAATTAGATATCCAGTAAGGGAAAAAATCCCGGGAGAGTTCTGCAAATCCCTCTGAACATCCAGTTCTGAACATAACCTCTCATAGCTGCAAAGTAGCAGAGGGGACTGCATTCTAGCCTAAATCTCTTAAAGATCAGCTCCCTTTTCCCTCTCAGCCTGTGCCAGGGTAGTTTGCAAGATTCTTGGCATGTTAACTACCTCTGAAAAGATACTTGGTGCCTCTCAAAAAGAACATACACTAACAGTCATGGTGGTCAAGTACAGCCCCCAGAAGAACTGTGTCTCATGAGTTTGTGCTTGATCTCTTTCTACTTATTGTGAGTTGAAAATCTACATGTGTTAGATTAATACTTTAAAATTACATTTGGAGATGCCTCAGTGAATTCTAGCAGAAGAAATGCAAATAAATGTAGATTTCTGTTATTATCAGCTTCATCAAAGCAAACAAGCAGCAGCCGGGCCATTATTAGACTTTGATAAGAGTGCGTATTGAATGATTTCCCTAAGGGATTCAGTAAAACTCATCTCATTCAATTTCCTTTTATATAATAACATCAATTGTTTCACACAGGAACACCTGCATACAATGTTGTATGACCTCTTTATTTATTTATTTTACTTCTTGAACAGGAAAAATGCAAAAACTGTTCCATTTCATTTCTATATTGAAATTTCAAAATGTAAGAAAGAGACTTGAATAAAGGTATTCAGACAGAAGCTGAGGAAAGCAGTGTTAGAAATGCATAATCGTGCATTAATAAAATAATGGCTCTGAAAAAAGAACGTTTTAGTGCCAGAGATAAAGAGGACAGTGAAAAGAAAGAAGAAGGAAAAGGAGAATGTCTGAAAATATGAATTTCTTTCCTGAGAGCCCATAAAATGAGGAAATTTACTAAAAAGAAATAACTTCCATGGCTTCTAATACTCAGTAGCATTTGGCAAGTAATCAAAGTTGATCTTCTTTCCATTCAGAGCTATCATCAGAATTATTATTTTTGTAATACCTATAAATATATATAAAGCTCAGACATATTTATAACTCCATTTCAGAGCTGGAAAAACTTGTCTTGAATAATACTCTACAAGGTCACCCAGGAAAAAGAAATCATTCCTAGAAACAATCATATCCTTAGACTGTGTATGAAATGGATTTTATATGCATTTTATGACTGATATTAAGAAACATCTCAGCTTTGTTGAAAATATCCCTGCAAAAATAAATAAATAAATCTCTCTTGTTCTCACATTGAGCATTTATCTCCATACAGGATTTGTGAGAAATTCCAGGGGACTCTTTACTATGAGTAAAAACCTGACCCTCTGATACCAATTCACCTTTACACTCCTGTATAACACTGGCACATTCATGATCTATTTGGTTAGTGGGACTTCTAGCAAACAGTATTTGGACTGCTGTGTGTTAAAAAGTTACTAACAGTCATTGCAAATACAACCATTTCCTGTGGCATCTAACAGGAAATGCACAAACATTTGCAATGCCCTTGTTTTATTAGACAGGGAAAATTAGAAGAGAAGCTTGTGACTGCAGAACAGAGAGCCAGGAACAAAATCACAGTATCCAAGAATCTTCCATTTCTTAACCAAGAGGTTATTGATTACCGTTCAGAAATTTATTAAAGCTTCACCTCATAGACCATTCACTGTCTTACTTTCCTCTGATCTCTGGTCTGACTCTGATTTGGAGTTCCACTCCAGTAACTTCCAGTAAGAAATTTCCTCTGATTTTGAGTCACTTATGACAAATTTATGTCTATCTGCTTAGGACCACATTCACCATTAGTGGAAACACTTTCTGCTTTCAAGGAGAGGTGATCTGTATCCGCTCTTGATAGTGCTAGAGAATTTAACAATGGGAAATGGGGAGAAACTGCAGCTTGAGGTTCAGACTGAACATTAGGAAAGAATTTTACTGGAAAGGTTATGCAGTACTGGCAATAATCACAGGAGAAGATATGGTATCCCCATCCAGAAAGATTTTTAAGATCTGTTTGTACAAAGCTGTGGTTGACCTGAGCTAGTAGTGTTGATAGTCCTGACTTAAGCTGAGTTTGGATGAGAAGCCCCTCAGACATGCCTTCCAACATCTGAGTCTATAACTGTTTCCAGATTTTTATCTCAGATGAATTATTCTAACTCCTCCCAGCCTTTGCTCTACCAGGTGAAGCAAATCAAACTTTCTAGTCTTTCTTCTGATTTTATAATCTCCTCCAACTGCTTTGCATTCCTCTGCTCATTCCCACCTCCCTTTTTTATCTGTAGACTTGTGAGAACATTTCTGGGTTCTGATTGACATAAGAGTCTGTGGTTTGTCCAACACTGTTCCAGTGACATTAAATATTTCCCTGTTTCTCCTAGAGAAATTTCACTTCATATATGTAAATTAATGTTTACTTTCTCCATGATCACATCACCCTAGTGGCTTATGATAATCTTATCACTCAGGCATTCACCTAAACATTTCCTGTCATTTCCTAATGATGATTCAATAATAAATATGATTTATATTCTATACTGAAAATTGACTATAGTCTACAGTAACATGTCCTTGAACTTTATAGTGTCATCTGATTTTAATTAATTTAGATCTTAATGTCATCCCATTCATACTATGTAATATTCAGATTTTCTTCAATTTTGTCTAGTGCCTCCAACTCTATTATAGCAAATTTCATTAGCACAGTGGAGAAATATTATCCTGATGCCAGGTCTAGGGAATTCTACTAATAACTTCTCTTCAGTTAAATATTTCTCCTTTTAGCATATGCTGTTGTAACCTCTTCTCTAATCATGATTTGCCTTGTAGTTATTCTACTAATAACTATTTTCTGCAATACAGCTATTATATTCCCATGCTGCACCATATCAAACATACTTCTGAAGCCTGAATAAATTAAACTCACTTTATTTCTCTTACTGAAAATATAAAGAATGATTACTTATCAACAGATGAATTAAGCACTAATAAAAGAGAGTAGTATCCCATACTGGGAAATGAAACTGAAAAATCAGTTGGAGGTTTCAGTCTTTCTAGTTCTGTGCCATTTCTTTTGACTTCCCTGGGCTTTACAAACTGACACCCCCTCCCCCCCCCTTTTTTTTTCTGGATTTGAATGAATGTTTTTCTTGGTCTGTCAATAATGCTTCTCATTAAACACATCTGACAAGATCCAGAATGGAACTAGCTAACCATACATTTGACCAAGAAAGCTGGAAGTGGAGGAAAGTAGTTTAGCCATGTGAATTTTTTTCCCTGTTGATTTTGCTCTCTTTCTTTTTGATTTTCACCCAAACAAAAGTTAAATTGACTAAGCTGTATTTTAAAGACCAGAAAGCAGCACTCAAGAGATTTCATCTCCATACTTCGTGGATGTTAAGCTGAAATTGCTTGTGCCAATCAAAGATTCTCATCCTTACCAGCTGAATTGTGAGCTAACATGGGAAGAACTATAGGCCTGCAGTAAGGAAACCAGAGATGACACTTCTACCAATAACTGCATGGCAGGTTACAATGATCAGAAAGCACTACTGTGCTAGAGGCTATGTAAAAAAAAAAATTTGGATTTCAATTCTTGCTTAAGAAGTGACTATGAGTTCAATTTCTTATCTAGATATAGGAGTCTGATGCCACTTAAAATTTCCTAGGATATCACACCTGGTACCCAGAAATTGTTCTAGAATGTCACAATTCCTGTGTGAGTCTGATGTTCTATCTGCCAAACCTGTGTAAGTGTCTTGGATAGCCCAGGACTCTTCATATCGCTCTACATGTAGTAAATTGGAACACTAAAGTGAAACTTCACTCTTCTATAACACAAATTTTTCACACCACTAGTTTATGGAAGTAAATCGTGTTTGTTTTATTGTTTGCTTGATGATGGTCACAAAATGACAGAATGAGAATTCAGTTGAGAAGTTTATCCTAGGTACCTAGGAGTGTGTTGGTGTCTGAACTTTCAGTTCAGTCAATAAAGAACTTGTCACAGAGGCTGGAAATGTGTTCACACAGCTGACCAGCCACTCTTTGTTTTAGGGAGACCTGGATCTCCCCTGACTACAGTTGCTGTTTAAGATGCCCAGACCCAGTGTAGGCGCACAGATACAGACATCTCTATTTAAATACCTTGATTTGGTGTCGATTCCCACCCTATATTATTGTTGTCTGCAACTGCATGGCTGGATGTACTGAATGACCTGGGTTATTTCTTTCCATTACTGTGCATTCACCCACCAGCAGAGTATTTGAACAGTTCAGTGCTTCTCCCATCCTGATTTTAAGTGTCATGTTTGATGGAGCATCTAACTTGTGAGGTTATTGCATTCTCTAATGAATTTCAGTTAGGCCCATCCTGTTAGTATCTAACTCACTTTCTTTCAGTGTTAGTCCATTAATCCCATCTATCAGAGATCCCTATGTACTCAGATTTATGACTATCAAAAAATTATTAGAATATGGTCATAGCCAACTAGACATGCCTACTCCTTTGGGCAATGATATCGTGATGTTTTCTGGTTGGATGCATTTTGCTTGTCGAAGTGATCCAGCAAGAATTTTATTTTGGAAAGGAAATAAACTACAGGGTTGCTTAACACTGTAATTTTTTTTTCATTTGTGATGCTTTTGCTGATCACCTGTATTGCTCAGCTGTAGCTGACTAAATGAGACCTTTTAGTTATGCAGCATTCTTAATGTCATTTGACTTGTTCTTCATTATGTGCTTTTTAAAATTGTTATAGTAGATTAACTAACTAATGGTGATTAGGAAGGAGCGTTCTTCCTAGGTTGGTTATTTCAGAAGCTGAGTTTCTGCTTATGCTGTTGGGAGCAGCTGGTTCTGTTCATGGTTGGTGAGAGAGGACTGGACCATTAGCTATGTCAGCATGGTGACACTTTTTGTATTTGCAAAACCAGTGTAATGACCTCAGAAACTGTGACAAACCTGTCATATATAATGGCATGAAAACACTTCACAGACCTCAAAATTCATGGCCTGGGGAATTCTGAATCAGAATCATCCTGAAAAAAAAAAAATAGTCTCTAACTTCTGAAATTGATGTCGTCGTTTAATAAGTGATAAAATAAAAGGCTTTTGTGTATTAGAAATTACTACCAAAACCATTTTTGAAGGACTTAAGGTTTTAGAAAAAGTAATATGTTTTGGGGATATTTTGGAGTATTTTTTTTAACTCTCCTCTCCCTTCTCTTTCATCTGCTGGGGTAAGAGAAGTAGAGAAGTAAAAGGAAGAATTAGGGTATTATTAAATATTAGGCATATATCTAATATTTATTTACTTGAATCACCTCAAATTCTGGAAGTTAATTTTCTTTCTAAACAAGAAAAGTTTTCACAAGTGATAAATAAAAAAGTGATTAAAAGTGAAATTAAACCTAAACACTTCAATGAGGATTTTCAATTGTTTCTATTTACAATACCAGCAAGCAGTGGAGTCAATGCCTGAAATAGTAGCAGGGCTCGGGACAGCATGACCTCCTCAGTTTTTGACTATTGTAAGAGGGAAGGATGCAAAATGGAGGCCTGGCATGTCCTGGTATGGTGGTCATCCACAGCTTACTGGGGAAGAGGTATTTACCTCTTCAAGGACCTGTATTACAAAGGAGCCCAAAGTGAAGAATTTAGCGAAGAACCTCTTGACAGTGAAATCTGCAGTGAACAAAGGACTTTCAGAACAGATGTACTCGTAATCTGGAAGCACATTCTTCTAGTATATCTGTTGTGATTTATTTGCTTATTACAAAAGCTAGTGTATTCCACAATACATGCCATGGTGAATGTTTAAGAGTTTGAGTCTACATCTCTTGCACAGTCTTAGTGACATTACTCTGCCTGAAGTGCCTCCTTGCATGTGCTTCTGGCACTCCCTTAATTTCTCTTCAGCGAGTCATGAAACTGAATAGCAAATAACCTACTGAGGCAGTAGGCCTCTCCATGGTCTTATTGTTCATCTACATTATGCAGTAAAGACAAAAGCCTCATCCCTCACACCCCCCAAATACATCTGTCACTGAAAGAGGTATTTTTACATCTTTTTTTCCAGACGTGCTCTTACCATCTAATCAAAATTCAGATTCATATATGTCCAATGATAATGTTTTCTGACACTATATCTTTGGTATGTGGCTGCTTTTACTTTTCCAGCCCACTTTCAAGGACTGTTAGTTTGAGACCTCATTATGGGACTGTACCAATGGCGAGTTGAGGAAACTCAACTTTTCAAAGGCAATTTAGTTTTACCAAACAATGTAATTGCTTACAGCCAAGGTTTGTCAATCTGTTATCACTTTCGCAGTATGAAGCCCAAGCCTCAGATTTGTAGAAAGTGTAACTATTTGTAGCCACAGGCTTCTAGGAAGAATGGAAATATCCTGCAGAGTCACTGTCATATGGGGAAATGGATTTCCACAGTCCGGTGATAGAGATGTACAGCAACTTTCAGCAACCTAATTAGTTTCTTGATCAGAGGAAGACAACTCTTCAAGGCAAATGAAAAGGTCATTGCAAATCCCAGAGAAGTATTCATGTCTTTTGTCGTATTAACTGACAGATATTTAAATATAACCACTCACTTTTCCTGCTGACATTGTCAGCAGATGCCAGACAACTGACAAGCAGCAATGAATTCGTATCACCACCCTGACATACCAACAATGAGGAAGTGAATAAAACTACTAAATGCTCTTTTTGTGCTGCTGAGAGATAGGTCTGGGTCAGCATACACTTGCAAGTCTGGTGATACATAAAGGACATCATGACTTCTCTGAAGATAGTTTAGCCCAATTAATAATATTAGCAGGGGAACGGAAGGCTGCTCTTCCTCTGGTGCACTGAGAGAGGATGTAGAAGGCTGGAGTATGTACCAAGATCTCTATGTAACCTTAGTAAAGTCTCTTAATATTTTTGAAGACTAACACCTAACAGCATATTTACTCCAAGACTGACTCTAGGTACTGTGATGATGTGGGTTAACTTCCTTTCAGCTCTTTATCTGTAAAATGGAGAAAAAGGCATTTCTTTTTCCCACCATTCGGCTACCACTAACTGTAAAACCTCAGGGTAAGAATAGGTCTGAATGCAGTTATGACATGAATAGGTAGCTGCCTGATATCATAACACAGGATCATGAATGCAGAAAACATTAACAAAAGAATGAAGGCATTCTGATCCCAGAGGAAATTATATTTATTTTATATATTATATTTTCTTGCATAAAACTGCATAACTGGACTCCAGTACTAGCCAGTGTTTTTTATAGAAAAATTGCTTGCAATCTTCTTCCCAGCAGTGATCATAGAATTAATACTGGGACATTCAGTATGGTACATATGTGACTCCAGTACACTGAACTTTATCTGGCTACTTTCTTATTATGGGACACATACGTAATATTCATTGCATAGAAATCCAAGAGGGATGTGATGTGGAGGTGATCTGATCTCTGGCTGAGTACCAGCTTCAGGGTGTTCCTGGTTCAAGATGTGTGAAGTAGATATAGACATTTCAAAGTCAGGTTGGACAGGGTTTTGAGCAACCTGATTTAGTGGAAGATGTCCCTTCCTCTGGCAGAGGAGTGGACTAGATGATCTTTAAGGTCATTTCCAACCCAAACCATTCTATGATTCTATGGTATCTCATTTTAGATGACGTGACCCTCCTTCTTGGCCCAGATTATTCTGTACACTTGTTCTATGTTACCACTCTTGCAGCACACTTTTCAACCTAACAGTGAAAAAAAAAGTGTATGCTGATATGCTTCATGGCCACTATTCAGTGTGTGCAGCCTGTACATTTTGTCTTGTTAGAAATATTTGTTTTAACAGGCTGTACAAGAGATCTCATGCTGGGATAAGAATTCAGAGACATTGGATATGGGGAAAATTAGCCTTTTTTAAACTAATTTTTTCACCCAGAATGGTGTCTCTGTCTGACTCACAACACAGTCACCCAAATACTTGTGAAACTGTAGGGATGAGGACCATGCGTGGAAATGAAAATGTATCCTAAAAGAGCCCAAGCATCCTAGGTATTTACTTTTGCCACAGAAGTGCATTTGCTCTGCACCAGCTAAGAAAGGAAGTTTCTTCTTCTACACCTGTAGAAAAACTCCTGAAAGGAGGAACATCTGTTCCTAAGTCAGGCTTCCTTGGATATAAATTCATGTTCTGAACTCCACTGGATAAGAAATCATGCTCGTTTATGATTTTTCATCCTGATATTTCTCATGTTAAAACTAGTGTAACCTAGACTATGGTACTAATTAAATGGGGCCAAGCCTGTTTTTTGTGAAAAACAGAATAAATAAAAATAGAAACCTTCAATTTTTATTTGAATTTCAAAAAATGTGGCCATTTTTTGCTGATACGTAATGCATAGGGAAACAGAGCATTAAAGGAGCTAGTCTTTGTTCAGTTTAGATTGTGCTGCTTAGGAAGCACCATGTCATTAAATATTTTGATGGTGATTTGTTACTTCTGAGCATTACTTTCGAACTATGCTTCACTGTGTCTGCTCCAAGATAATGATGATATTTTACACAGAGGGGATACAGTCAAATGCATTCCTGCACACAGGACTAAAACCACTGTACTGAGGATATAGTAATATCAAATTCCTTCACTAGCAAGAAATACAACTAATAAAGAGACTGAGGTCTTGGATCTGTCCCTCAGTGTTAATAAATCTATATCCTTTTAATGGATGAAGAGCTGGAACAAGTTCAGTGTGTACCTGAAATACTGCCGTGGAAGTGAGTTCCAGGGGATCTCATCCTGACTGGAAGGACAAGCCTGCTGCTCAGTACATTGCACTGGGTATGAGCAACATAGGGAATTGCCATTCAGTTCAACTCATTCCTCCTAAATCCAGGCCAAGATTTGATTCTTGTGATCATTGTCAGTATTTTAAAGAAAGAGAAAGCAGATGTAATAATGTGATAGATACATTTCATAGCCATTATTGTTGCTGGAAAAGTGTCTAATTTAGTTTCCAGCTAAATAAATCCACACATATCTTAGCCTTAGTTTCTAAAAATGGTCTCAGGTTTTAGAGAACAGCTCTCATCTTCTCAGTGAAAATGATACCTGTATGAATAACTAACATTCAGATTGAGGAGATGAATGAAGTTGAAGAAGAGGAAGGTCATAGTGGTTTTTTGGTTTTGGGGTATCTTTTGGTCAACCAGAAACATTATGTCTGTGTCATTATATTTTTTTAAACTTACATTGAATACAAAAGGTTAAATATACACAAATACATTTGCATAGATTGGGCAAAATGCTTTCTTAGTCTAGAGACATTTCTTATGTTTTCCTTTTGAATTTAAAGAAGATAAAATGAGAATACAATGTCAAAAATGTCGGTATAAACAGAAAAAAAAAAAAAAAGGAAAACGTTAAACAGTCACTGAAATTTTTTTGAATTCTTGCAAGCCTTGATATTTAATTTAATGCAGCAGTTCACTGAAATTAAAGCACACCTGTTAATTTCTGCTTTTGACTTCAGTCTGGATTTTAAGGAAGTAAAATTCTAAAAATAGTGTCTGCTTAGACAGTCTTTGCCTGGGTAGTACTACAAAGATTTCTCACATGCTCTTTACTTAAGAAACAAAGGAAGATTCTTCCATGTTTTTTGAGCAATAACTGCAAAAGCAAGCAACTTGCTTGCTACCCTTGCCCTAGACTACCCTAGGAAATGGTTTATTTTCCTTTAACATTTACTTGTTGGCAGTAATGTTTAGCATCACCTCCAGACATATATACATCAGCATACATCTGCAATTTCTATGAGGGTTGATGGAAATCTGCATCTGTAGTAAGAAACAAAGCAAAAGCTTGACTTTATATGGAGAAAATCTCACTCTTCACATTTTTGCTGCACTCATCTCCATGGGCATCTAAGTGCATCTCCAATTCATTTGTTAATGAATGTCCAAATAGTTGTAAGCCTATGAAATGTAATGCATTTCCCTCTATTTTAATGGAACCATGGCTGTAGTGTTTCAGTCCCATGGTTTCTTCTCCTGGTGCTACTCCTTAAAACTGTTCAGTTAAAAGAGGTTATTTAATCTGCATAGCTACTGAAGTCATGCATTTTATGTGAAACAATATTTTCAACATATATTTCACAGTCAAACTGGCAAAATAAGGTCATGGCAGCCAGAAGGGAAGCAGGATTTATCTGCTTCTAGGATCCTCTTCTGCAATGATGTATATTATGGGCAAAAGCTGAATCCTATAATCCTGACTGATCTAAGAACAATTAATATCCCTGAACCCCAATAATTGCTTCAATAGCCTCCCCAGATCAGATTTTTAGAGCTTTTTATCTACATAACGATGTAGGTAGATGCCCAGAGGTTTTCTAAAGTGCCTAAACAGATAAAGTCCTTTAACATCAAACTGCTGCAGAGCAAACAG
Source organism: Numida meleagris (assembly GCF_002078875.1). Taxonomy (NCBI): domain Eukaryota; kingdom Metazoa; phylum Chordata; class Aves; order Galliformes; family Numididae; genus Numida; species Numida meleagris. The sequence goes on along the minus strand of NC_034413.1, from coordinate 10,859,137 downwards.
GATTTCACTCAAGATCTTCCAGGTGAACTATGCCAGATGTGGGAGGAAGGAATATTTCAAGACAGAAATCCTGTATTTTGAATGTCATTGCCAGGCTATATACCCATGTGTATTGCACTGGTTCTGGAGCATGATGTTTTATTTCACTGGAAAGTAGTTTATGGGTAACACAGGTTACACAGGCAGCATTTTCTAGATGGATAAAAGGCTTTTCTGATAAAAGAACATGTGATCATGTGATATATACACTATTTCAAAGATGGGGGGGATCAACTGGTTGTTTTTCTTTAAACTGATGAATTTTGCTTTGCTTGCGAGTCAGAATTTAATCTATTTTATCATGAATTTGAGGTTAATTTGCTTTAGCTTTAAGTCAAGAATGCAAAACAAAACCTTTCTAGACAAAGCATCTCGCTGTGTTTCAGTTTGAGTTCTGGTGGATTAAATGTGTTTTAAAATAAAGTATACTTCAAAGCATACCAGAATTCCAGATGTAAAAACTGGTGTGGTTGTATTTTTTTATTTTTTTCCAAGCAAACCTAAAAGCAGAAAACAAACAAACAAACTGAAGCAAGTTAACAGTCTGAAGGTTATTTTTTTCCAGATTCTTTTTGCCAGAAACAGCTGCAGGAATATCCTGTCAGTAAGCTGTGTAACACAACATAAAAACATTCTGGGAAGAGCTGAAGAAACATTCTCTAGATCTCAAACTACAGATGAAATTCAGGTGCTCATTTAAAGACTACTAGCAACATGAGGGCCCAGACTTCTCCTTACCTGATGAAGCCTAATTACTTTATAAGAGAGCAATGGACTAAATTAGCCTCTGGAGGTATCTATCTCTCTTAATTACCTCTACAATGAGTATAAGGTGAATATGCTTAACAGTCCCCTGACTATTAAGTAGAGTTTTCCTAAATGAGTCCTATTACCTCATCTTCACCATTCTTTTTATGCTGCTTATATATATATATATATATATATGTATATATGTATACACACATGTATGTATATCCATATCTTCTATATCCATGTATTTTGCTATACATTGTATATCTACATAATATCCATGTATTTTGCTATACATGTATACAGTTGTATAATCCAGCCTGTAAGCAGTACTGCAGAGCTTTCAAGATAGAGCGAGGCTCATCCTTCTTGTCCCTGGATCTCCCAGATGCTCTATACAGGAAACTTTGCCAGGTTTCTAGAGGTACATTTGATTTATTTCTGCCTGCTTCATGCCTCTTCTATAGAAATGTGACTTTCTGGTGAAATGTCACACACAAATTTTTCAGTGTGATCAAAACTGATTGAGAATGGACTCTCTTATTCCCGCTCCTCTTATGCAAAATATTCCACTAGTGAAGTACTGTGGATTTTCAAAGGAGAATGAAAATCTGCAGCCAGTGGATTTGTGCCAGTGAGAACAGCATCTTTTATGTAGAAGGGGAATCTACACAGGGATAAATAAATAAAAACAATAGTGATGTTCATGGCAGATATCTCTTAAAGCTTCCTCACTGTAAGATTCTATGCAGTGATCTTACCTTGGCTTGTGACACTAGCCTGGTATACTGAGTGTTAAAGGTGACAGGAGAAAGAATACTTGTCCTTCCAAAGGTTTTTGTGTCTTTGGCAACAGCATTACTAGTAATGTCTCTGAAGATCTCTCTTTGTGATAGTTTCGTGATTTTGAGTGAGTGGGCAAAGAAAAGAGGACCCCTTTAGTGAGACTTTTTTGTGTGTTAAAATTACTAGTCTGTTAAATGCCTTTTAGGATGCAAGTCAGCAATGGGTCTAGTTAAATCCAGCCCCGCTCTTTTTCGCCTGCTATTTCTTGAAGTGTATAAATCCTAAACTCTTTACATTCCTCCAGCCACAGGCATTCTCTCTCACTCACCAACACAGAGCTGAGTTTTGTTAAAAAACCACAGCAGCAACAAAAGAAACACCACTTTAGTGTTGAAGTGAGTCAGAAAGAAAAATCTGCTGGTCTACTTGCTGGAGGAAAAAAAAAAACAAAAAACAAAAAACAGGAAAGTTGAGATCTAAAGTGAAGCTAAACACGCAAATGTTGGTGTTTTGGTAAATGTGGAGATGGTGTACGGAAAGACATATACTGCTGATATTCATATGCAGATATGATATTTATATTCATGTGTACTCTTGAAGGTAATGATCATCTGTCTGGTGAGCAGCAGTTATTGGAGACTGAAGGGGTCACAATGGTTTTTCTGTCTCCATCATCTGTTTACTGCAAACATACCCTGTGGACTAATCTAGAATTTAAAAAGCCCTACTGAAATGTATTGTTTTACTTCAGCTCTTCCATATGCTTTCCGATGAGTTATCAAAGCCAGTATTTGTTTAAATCTCCATGGGTTCTTCATCCATTTTAATGAGTTGGGGGATTAACAGTTCCCTGCTAGGTGTTACAGTTTCTATCACAGGATCACGAGAAAGAAATGTAAGCCTGCTCCTGTTGACTCAGTGTCTCAATATATACATCGACCTCTGAGCTGCAGTAAAAGAGGGGAAACAGGCTCCTTTTTTGAGGCAGAAGCCTCCTAATGGAAGACTTTTGGAGAAGATAACATCTGAAATAACCACAGGTTTTACCAGAAGACCTGATCTTCTCTGCCTTTCCTTTTTTAAAATGAGGAATATTACCTCACAGGTGTATTATGAGGGTAATACTTTAAAAATTGTAGGCTGTTCAGCTCTACTCTTAATGGGAGATGCTTCAGAAACATCAATCCAACTAGTAATTCTGACTTCTGACTAGGAAGCATTTTCTCCTTCCAAAGGACTACAGCCCAAGGCAAGCACCAAGATTTTCAATAGCCTGTGTGGATGGAACCATAATTATCAATTATTAGTCATGGCAGAGCACAGTCAAACTAATGTTCTTGCAGGATAAGGAACGTATACCACACGTGTCAAAACAAGTTTTCAGTGACGATCATTTATCATCTCTTCCTCCTTTCAGCCAGCTCTTAATCCTGGTTGCTGCTGACTGGACACGGGGGACAGGACAGTTGAATATCAGCACCCCTCACAAAAATGATTGCTATCTGAAATTTTAGTTTACCTAATGACACCAAAAGAATTGTTAGTGTTACCCATTGGAGGCATAAATGTCAGCAGTGGCAGTTCAGTGGGGAAAAATAATCCCAGCTATCAGTGTTCATTCACTCATAATGAATTCTACAGCCAACGCAGTTGTAGTGCTGGGCAGAGTGATGCTAGTCTACAGTTCTATATACTATAGTACTATAACATTTTATCTCTATAAATAAAATCATGCCAATTAGGCCTTCAAGAACCAGCCTTAAAGATTACTGTAGATAAGCAAGGAGTAAGGAGAGTTCATGTTTAACTGGCAGATCGTTACCTGATATACTCTAATGGTTGAGAAGAAGGCTTTCATTATTAATTTCAGTATTCATAGCATCTTTCAGTTTGGGGGAGAGACTTCAAGTTGGTCTGATTTTTGCACTGATATCACAAAAGTGGAGGATGATTGATTTTTGGTAAGCTGAAAACATTATAGCTTTTACTCTGAGAACATAGGTCTATTCAGGAAGTGGTTGTTGGTAGTGACAAGGTCACTTTTTGAAAGAAGTACCTAACGAGCTTTTTTTAAATTTCTCTCGCTCTACCATTCTGCTTTATTTCCAATCTCTTTTTGTTGGTTTTTTTTTTGGTCAGAAGACGTGAGGTTCTGTCTGGGCAGACATCAGAAGTGAGAGACCTCCTTTAGTCCTTCCCTTTGTGATGGGATTTATTGTAGAGGATAGGTAACGTAAGTTGACAAACAAAGATGAATCAAGAAATGTGGTGGTTTCCGTTCAGGAAAAATGTGGATATTTGAGATCTTGGAAAAATCAACATACTGACACATGCAAGTATCTATTACAGGTAGAAAAGCTTATGTTTCCAAAATCAGATAGATCCTGGGAAAGTACAGAACATGTTTCCCAAGCAATATCTGATCATGCTGGGAAGGGAAACTTTAACCAATCCTTATGCAAATATATAGATCAAAATTTGAGGATGATGCCCGTGTTAGTAAATTCGACATTTCCAGAGAGAATCAGGTGTTATTTAATGGGCAGTGTGTCTCAGCCAGATCTGATAGACTGTAGCCCAAGGCAGTCTGGCTGCAGATGGCTTGTGTCAGTGAGAAACACAAAGGATTTTGTTTTGTTTACGCAACTGTTTTCATTTTTCTTTAAGCAATAAACTTGATAAAAACAGTTTCAAAAGGCTTTTGCAATAACGGTGATGGGCCACATGAGAAACAAAAGCTAGATTTTTGTTGAAGTGATCCTTAATAGAAAGATTATATTGCTTGCTGCTTTGAAAGCAAATGTGCAGGGAGAAAAGAAAGGAAAAAAAAAGAGCATTTGTCCTTGTTCATTGCAGCTTAATAGCCACAGCACTAAGTGACATAATCACTACAAGCTGCTGCTGTTCTTTTTATTTTCCCCACAGGCAGCCTCTTCCCTTGGTGTGCCTGTATCAGATAAAGAATTAGGAACCACTTGCTACTAGTGCTGTAGGTGAGTGAATGAATGACCACTGAGCTGCTGCACAATCTGTTTGACTGGCATCCCATGATGCTCAAAGCTTTTCAAGAAAAGGAAGTCCTAGTGCCAGCTCAAATTACTGTCAATATCGTTGAAAAGAATAAGTTTTTTTATGTTTTTTTTTTCAAGGTTAGCAATGGGGTTTAGCTGGACAAGCTTTAAGAAAGAACAGGAATGGTGTAGGAAATAGAATAAATTACCTCTGCAATTCTCACTCATGCTGTAGAGACTCACTCAAACCTAGAGAGGGCTGAGTTATTGGGGCTGTAGATCAGGAGGAAAAATCAGGATGTCTCAGTCAATATGTTCCTGTAGCTCTTCCTTTTATGTTATAGAGCAAACAAATGGCACAGGCACCATTTTTCCTAATTTCTGTGAAAATATATCTTTGACTTAGCAAGAACAGAAAACAAATATGGAAGTATCAGTATATCTTGCAGAAATTCCACTTCCTTAAAAGCTGTAAAAACACTGTAAACAGAAGTGAAACTAGTTGTTTATACAGGAGGTTTGTAGTTGTACCTGATTTGTTGGGTTTGAGAGTATACCAACTCCTCTTTGCCAATGCAAGGTATTAATTAAGCAGCAGGAAGAGTAGAACATTCAGTGTATTCATAACCCACATATTAAATTGTTTCTTTTGTGGAGACAGAAGTAAGTACCTGCTAGGCCTCTTGCCAGAAGGTTTAACCTGAGCCATTCATTCATGATAATACTTGTGTATGATGACTGCCTTTATAGTAGCATCAGCAGCACAAAATTCAAACCCAGCTGGCTTCTCTCTATCACAAAGAAGAGAATTCAATTGCATATAAGAAAAAGCCCAAACTCTCAGTCTCTTTGTTCTATTACTCATCTTTCCAATAACAAATACAAAATTGTGTGATTTCAGGAGCAGATGCATGTGAAAATGTTAGAAATGGGGAACAGTAATTAGTGTGCTCTCCCAAGTAGGAAAAATCTTGATTCTCTGTTTTCCCAGAATACATGTATGATCCTGAAGAGACCAACTTCTGTGCCTTATTACTCCAGCTGCTACAAAGGATAATATTGTCTTGGCATTTCAAATGTATGTGGCAATGATAAATACTGAGAGGCACTCAGAAAGAGGATGTAGCAGAGGAAGGTTTATAGAAAAGTGATAACTTTGTTTTAAAGCATTCTTGAAAACAAAAATTATTAACTGACTTAAGAAGAAAAACTCTATGTAGCTACAAAGTTAGTTCTGTAAGACAGCATTGTGTGAACTCTAAACCACTAAGCCTAAGAAAGTAGTTCCAATTTCTTTGGCATGCTGTGATAGTGCCATCTCTCTCACTTGAGTCAGCAGAATAATTGTATGATATGGGGAATTATACAATTCATTTATGTACATGTTTGGCCTGATATTGACCAACATCTTTGAGCATTCAGCTGAATACCCGAACACAGGAACCTCAACACCTCGAAGTCACTCAGGATATAAGAAGCAGTGGGACTGAAAATATCGTACAGTACTAGGTCCTACAATAGAAGCAGCAATAGGCAAATATGTTCTATGGGGCTCAAGAACTGCGAGCAAGAGGCTAATCTGTATACAAAGATGCCCACCAACATTTGTGCATACAACTTTTTCACCATTTGAGAAGGGTCAGCAGGGCTCTTACTCCTGCTCATGAGAAGCCCAGTTGTGGAATCCAGTGAGGCACTGCTTTTCAGTCTGCTGGAGTCTGGGCTCCCCTTTATGTGGTTCCTATAGGACTACTAAGATTAGAGACCTACCAACAGTGAGTGCAATCTATGAGGAGTTGCAAATATAACATTTGAAAACCTCTACAATAAATAAAGACAGATTTGCCAGGATAAGTGGTCATGGTTTCTAGTTGCTTAACTATTACCCACACAGGACACGGAAACCATGGGATAAAGGAAACCTTGAGCTTTATGGCAGTGAAAAACAATCAACTAAAATTTTTCATTTTCACTGTTTTTACATATTGTTTAATGTTGCTGCAATTAATTGAGCCAAATTAACGTAGTAAACCTGTATAGGGCCAGGTCTTAATGAGGAAGAAAATGAAGAATTGATGGAATTATGGGGACTAGAGCTCAAACGTCTGTTGTGTATATGGTAGAATTTTGGAAGGAACAGATGGAAAGGCAAAGGCTTCCATCAGTTTAGAAACCACTGGTAAAGCTCAGGAGGAGTTGAAATTTGGGCAAGGAGAAAAAAGGGAAGAAAGGGATGAGAGGTAAGATATAAACTAGGTCAGAATTATGCAGGAGTTTGAATGTTGGGAAGATATTTTGTCATACATTTTGTTTTCCCGCTAGCAGAATGTGAGCCACAACTGAAACAAATGAGGTGAAATGCTTAAAGCAGAATGCTGCCATGACTGAAATGAGAACAGAAGAAAAAGAGATGGGCTTCTTCCAGGTGGAGATTGGGGTTTTCTGGAACATAAAGTAAAAATGATAGAAGACAAACCAGTACAGACTGAGTGATAAACTGAATCCTTCATCCTTAACCCATCATTTGTCTCAGCTAATAAGCCTTAGGATTAATTGTCATAAGTCGAAAATTCACTGCTGCAAATGGGAGGAAGTCAGTGTTTGCAGCAGGTCTGTGTACAAATTTGTACTTCACATCAGTTGTCTTTTCTTCCTTCCCTAGAAAATATAAGTTATTAGCTAAGTTAAAAGTGATTCCAGAATAGTGAACATTTTACCATGAAATCCATGGGCAACTGGAAGCAACAGCACCAAAAGAATGAAGGGACATCACTGTACGACTTCATGACCTATCCTTTGTTCATGCTGAAGATAGTTTTCCCCATTTATGAACTGGTGGGGTTACTGAGAGTGGTAAGCTATTCATAAATAGACTTCTTTTGGATGGAGAGCCAAACACCTCTCAGATTCTGACCAGCACGTGGACAAGATGCATTGCTCTTTGTAATATCATACGAGAAGCTGAAAAGAATTGGGCTTGGAAAAAAAAATGCAGTAGTACCAAATGTTTTATCTTTTAGAGATTTGACTTTGATATCTGGATTTGTTTCTGTCCTCCTCTGCTTTGATGGTAGTACAGACTTCCAACTTGAAAGGCCAAGTACTGCTAGGGAAAATAAAATCACATGTACACATCCAAAAGGTTAGAGAAAACTAACCAAATAAGCCAACAGAAGAAGAGAAGGATGAGAAAAAAAGAAGAATGAGAAGGAGAAAAACACATCTAAATATTTCAAATGCATATAGTTTTAGCATTTAGAATGAATAGATGAGCAGAACAAGCTGTCCAGCATGAGGGCTGAATCTAGGTTAAATATATTTAACATATTATTGTAGTGAACAACTTCTACCTTGTTGTTTAGTTACTAAGACAAGTAAAATGTGCAGTAGAGTAGAAATAAATGAGCAATTGTCTTTGCAGTTGTTTTTATTACTAGGTTCTGTGAGCTGCTCCCATATATATGCCAACAAGAAATGAAGCAAACACCTTTTGAATTGAAATAGGGTTTTAAACTCAAATTCCAAGGTAGGATTTCATGTGGTCCATCCACTATTCATTATTTGTTTTATGATAGACTCTTGCCTCACTGAGGCAGGATACTCATTATGCTATGGATTGTATATTGAGCCAGATGGGAGAAAAACACAGACAAAAATAGAAATCATAATCAAGAAGAACCAAAATTATTAGTGAAATTGTTTTGAATTTGGCAGATAGTATCAGCAGCAATTTTCTACACTGGGGGGAGAAAAGAAAAAGGTTTGTGGATAATTTATTTTTTAAAATTGAAACAGTATCACTTTCCTGCCATTATTAAATGAAAAATCGTATTGTGGATGCTAAAAAGATCTCATTTTGAGTGTTGTAAAAGGAAATATGAATGTTGTTAGTGGTATTCTTTTAATGAAAATCTGATAACACATTTAAATATATTTTTAAAATGGAAAAAAAGAATTGATAAAAGTGCAAACCAAATGAATAATTCTGCTTGGGCCTGAATATAACACCTACTGATGATGTTTTTTTAAGAAAAAGAAAAAAGACAAAGAAGTTCTCTCCTTTTTGATTTAATCTACAGAAAAATCTGTATGATTTTTCAAGTCAATCATTGAATAAAAGATCAGCTCTTTATTCCAATCTAGTTGTTACCTAGAGAGTGCTACATGAAGAAAATCATAGTACCTTCATCTTACAGATCAAAAACTAAGCACAGAGAGAACAGATGTGTTTCCAAGATTACATATGAAATATAGCCTATGGAAGGAAGATTACCTAAGCACCAGATTAAACAACATCATTATACCCCTACTGCATGGGAAATAGAGAATGGATTTTCAAGTTACCATATCCAAACAAGTTTCTTCTTTGTAAAAGAAGACCTCCCCATATCACTGTAATTCACAGAGCGCTTCAAGGCACAGATTCCACTTTCCAAGTTCCACATTTGGTGACAGTGGCAAGTACCTGGGTGCAGCACAGCCCCAAATATATCATGATCTTTTGTAGTGATTGAAAGTGAAATTCCTGCTCAGGCTTCCTTTTTGTTTTCCCAGTGCATCTCCAAAGTCCTTATCCCAAAGTATTTTGGAGAGGTAGCCCTGGGAACTGTCTGGGCACTTTTTTCAGCATAATGCAAATGAGTCTTTTTGAGAACCTGCCCTTTCCTAATAGGTGTGTTGCCTAGAAATTTTTTGTTTGGGAGAAGTGGTCCAGTTTCTTTCCTCATGTCTCTCTAATATACTCAAGCTGTTCTTTCCGTTATTGTTCTAACAGCTGTAAAAATCTCAAGGTTAAGAGCAAATAGGAGATAAGGTTTTGCTCTCATAGAGATTGATCCCAGCTCCAGTGGTTTGAAACTATATGGAACTGGAAATGCTCTATGAGTCATTTGCTATTGGCGTACACCTTATTCAAGTCGGGATTATTTTTCTGAAAAAGACTGGGCAACTTGAAGCTTAAACAAAGTAGTTGCCAACAAGTAAAAAAAACTGGGATGATAACAAGGCAGCTCCCCATGGTACAATCCCAACTTAGACACTGAAGGTACCAAATAGCATTGTGCACTCAAAACTTTGCTGATATTAAAGGCAACATGTCCACTGATGCCTTTGCTCTCCAAGGTTGCAGGGAGGGAAGGGAGGAGATGCACAGAGTGAACGCTGATTTGAGCTGTCCTGGGAATGAGAAGAAACATTGAATTGTGCCTACATTGCAGGCATTTGCAGGTTGTTACACTTCTGAGGAGATGTTGCAGCATTGGACTCAATTCAAATATTGGATGCTTTTGTCACCTGTCCAGGACTCTGGAAACTTTACCTCAGCATAGACTGAAAAGCTTCTGCTCCTCTGGGAATGGTAATTCAGTGTCTATTCAGAAGCAGAGATATTGTTCTTACCCACATCGTATTTGTACTATGAACATCAATACAGTGAAGATTGAAAGTACTGAGATATGATGGCTATTTAATCAATTTAATCTTAATAAAGATAGGTCCAGCTGCTGTTGTAATCAACAGAGATTCTCCCGTATTACACAACAAGAGCTGTACTGAGTCCACATTTTAGCTCTTATTTTGGCTTTCATTCAGTACCTTGTAATGGCCAGTGTATATAGTCTTTCAAATCACTAATGGACCACTGCAAGGGAGGAACGTCTTTATAATTCCAAGGAATCATGACCTTCCTGTGCAAAGATCAAGCTTTTATTTAGCTGAGATTTCAAATGCTTTTTACAGAAATGGCTAGGCAATTACTCCCTGGCTCTTTTCTTTTTTTGTACAGAAGGAACTTTGGCTTTCTGAGGCAGCAATTATTAAGCCCCACAACTCTCTCTTTGAGTTGCTTCATTGTTCCTGTTAATTGTCTCGTTTGAGTCTCTGCCAGAGTGAAAGTATCTTGTTACAGAGTTGTGAACCTACAGTCAACTTTAAAAACTTCTGCTTTCCAAGTCCAATCTCAAGTATTTTTGGGGGGAACTTTAAAAGGAAGAGCAAAAAAATAGAAAAATGTATTAGGTGTTTCCTAAATCAAAGTCTTTAATAAATGTTAATCTAAGTTGTTATGGATTCTGAAAAGCAGTTATAGGCAGCTGAAATTTTCTCATGGCTTACTGTCAAATATACAAGAGAGTGTTTGGAAAGTCTGTAAGCACTGTAATCATGGATAAAATATATTCTGCAACGGGACTCTAAATTTGCAGTAATTATGTACCATTTAGTTAATCTTCCTACATTATTTATGAAGAGTATTTTGTAGTTAAATACTTGAAGAGTTGACAGGGTAATGTTCAACAGCTACTTGGAACAGAAGTGATGGAGTGGCAGTAAAAAGATAATTTCAATTTTAAATGACTATCTTTGTGTTCATTTCCCTGTTTGTTTTTAACTGAAAGACATAGGGTGAGATCTTTTTTTAAAAAGGATGATGGATAGGAAAAGCTTTTTCTCTGCATGTGTGTGTGCATTAACTGGTATATATGTCTGCATGCCAAAGTCTGCTTTACAGTTGACATTTCGGCTACATCTCCTTTTCCTCACTCAGCTCTATAGACACAAACTGTTCACCACTCTGATTTTGCATTTACAGAAGTTACGGGCCTGGATGGTGGAGATATCAGTGTTGTAACATATTTTCTGACCACGTGGCATACACATGTGCACTGAACCCTCATGCTCACAATCAAAGCAAAGGCAGAACAGGAAAGTCAACAGGGAGCTAAAGATGTCCGAGCTGTTCTCCTTGCCCTCTTGCCACTTTCATGGAAGAGGAGACTGGGATGAGCCATTTATCTGCACTGACATCTGAAAGCTAAGAAGAGTAGTGTGGAGGGATGTCTCCCAGATGGAAAAGACAATGAGGGAAAAAGAGGAGAAAGTGCCACGTGTGCACATGCTGTAGTGACAAGTGGGTCTGACTGATAAATATTCAGGAGAACAGATGTCTTGCCTGACTTCATAGGAATTGCTGTTATGCAGTATTTCTGAGGCTATTGTGTGGGGGGCAGAGAGGAGCAGCGGATGAGTGTGTTTGTATATATCCCCCCAAAGCTAAGACACTACTTCCAGCTGGGACAGGTGTTTAAACTGTTTCCCCTTCTTTTACAGCTCCTAAACCCTGAGATTAACTGGTATTAGTACAAATGCCTAGCTCCCTCTGGGATTTCCTCCATGCATAAAATCTGCTTTATTTGCCCATGTGAGCTGTCTGTGCAGCACATATCAGATTCATTCTTTGTTTATAACCCCGTGAGACATAAAATGCAAATGCTGTTTCTTCAAAAGCAAATTAACGCCATTCATTATAAGGTGGGTAGTGACTTGCCACCACACGATGACAAGCCTGTTGAACTCAGGAGTTATTATTACACAAGGAAGTTAGTGGCATGAGATAGTCTTTTGCAATCTGGAGATAAGCACACTCACCCTCCTAGAAGGGAAGAAGGATGTCAGTCAGTTTTAACATATCTTGCTGACCACGCAAGCGTTTTTTCTGTGACTGATGCTCTTACACCTCATAGTTATAGTGGGTGGCTGTAAAGCATTGTCACTTACAGAGCTTCTTTTGGCTGAGGTCTCTACACTGTTTGTTTTGGAGGGGAAGCCACCGCTTCTGCTGGCAGCCTATACAGTGCTGGGTTTGCAGAAGCTCTGGAAATGTACACGGATATAAAAGTGAACTTCAGTAGCAAAACTTCCAGAGAGCCACAGGCATTATAATTGATAATTAATTTCCTAGAGTCAGAGGATTGATTATGTGACAATGCAAATATAAAGCCTTCTCAGAAAGGGAAGAGCAAAACCAGCCTGGAGAACTGAGGGACTTTGCTTTCTGGTAATTTTCCTTGCAGTTAGAGGAGCCTGCTGCCCATTCATTCCAGAGACAAGGAAAATAAATACCATAAAACTCTCAGTGTTCAACTGGAGTGTTAGGAGTTGGACTTGAAACTTTTTCTTCTCCAGATTTGGCATTCAAGTTAAGCAAGCTATTAGAAGATATTGGGCTCCTGACCAGGAGGCCATCTTCTCAGGAACATCTGAAACTTACAATAGGAGTCAACAAATACTTAGAAAAATGGTTCCTTTCTGACTCACTCTGTGATTTTATTGAAGCAGTTTGATTTTTAAGAAAGGGAATGACTTGAAGGATCAATGATACGAGAAAGCAAACAGTTTAGTAAAAAAGAAACTGACAAGTTTCCATCTGCTATAAGGGCTTTTATCCCAATTGTAGAGAGCAATGAGCACATACAGGCATATAGACCACACACAGTTATTGACACTTGCTGATGAGCCATAACTTGTTACATTATGGCACTGTGAACTCATGGCTTCTGCTAACAAAGCTCTACTCTCACACTACTGTGGAAATAAGCCTCTCCCAGGCTTGTTATGAGGCTAAATAAAATGGTTGTACAGATATTAGCAGGATAAGAATCAATTTTTATGGTGGTCTCTGTTCAGCACAGATGAAGTGCCAAACATCTGCCTTACAGAAATCTGAGCAGTGCTATCCACAAGATATATAGTTAGGTCTGAAAATAATATTTCTTTTTTACAAGACTTTCATCCATTCTGTTCAAAATGAAAAAGTGATATTTGGATATTTTTTCTATTGGAACTATTTTTTTCTATTTCTAAAAAAAAATTGAACTTTTAAATTTTGATGTTAGATGTCAAGGTATGTATTTTAAAGAATTAAGTATTTACATACCCTAGTAAAATTAATTCTTGACTGCAGTATGAAGATTGCATAAAATGTTTTACCTTTTTTAAGTGAAAATTCAAGTTATTTCACACACGTGCAAGTAACATTTCTGCAAGTTTTCTCACTGGAGATATTTCATATTTAGAATTGTTAACTGGATCTAAGTTTTACATCAAGTGAGCATTTAAAAAAGGAAAACAGCTCATTACAGTTTTTGTTTGTTTGTTTGTTTTTGTTTTTTTAACTGAAGCTGAACACAATTGCAGGCTTTTCAAAGGAAACAGAAATAAACTCACTAAGCCTCGTTCCCGTGAGCATACATGCCTGGAGTGTAGACTCTAGAGCCCAAAGACAGATCAAATATTCAAAGGGTGAGATATCCCATTTTCTTCCAGACAAACTGAAGACACTCTGTTGTGAAGGAACCTTAAACGACTTTCTGGGAGAGGCAGCTTTCCTTTGGACAGGTGAGGAAGCTGAATCCAGAGAATGAAATATGTACACCTTGATTCTTCTGCTGCACAAAACTCACAACAGGTTCGTTGAGATCACGTGGGGATTTTTGCACTGAAAATGAACATAGTGCTCAGATGAGAACTAAATGCATAGAGACACTGCTTGAGATATCATGGGCAATTGGAGTTGCTGCTTTCTTTTTGTTCACTTTATAGTCCTGTGTTTATTCCAGATATGAGCAGTGAATAGAGTTTTGCTCATCTGTTTTCTACCTCAAAGGAATGGTATTTAAGAATCGGATTTATGAATAGTGCTTCAAAGTCCTTTTTCCACAAGGCTTTAACAAGGAATATCACAGGTACCAGAGTATCTTTTAATGCAGTCAAATACATAAATAAATAAAAGATTTGAAAATTAAACTTTGTTCTGCAGGTGGGCGTAAGCAGTTTGACATTTTAGACTGGAACCTCAGATTGTCTGCCGATCTCAAGGATTAAAGAAAAACAAGTATTTTTTCCTTTTTTGTTTTTGTAAATGTGCTCAAAAGAAAACAGCAGTCATCTGACAGAGGCATGGTCCCAGAGAGCAGAAAATGAGTATAACAACCCACTTAAAGAAAAAGAAAACAAGAAATCTGCTTTCTTAGAAGTCTGGTGATTCCTTTTTAAAATGACTTGAAAGATTGCACCATTGCTTTATTTCTGAATTAAATTCAAAGCTGTAATGAAATGAAATATTGCTAAAATTCCCCTTCCCAACCTAAGAAGGCTGGGCTTTGGGTGAGTTACTCTTCAAGGTCCTTGGAATTATCCAATGGTGTATTCTCCAGGTCTGAGAAATATTTCTGTTCAGTGTTGTGAGTTTTTTTTCCAACAAAATAACATTTAGGGAATGACATATTTTCAGTTTATGTTCTGAACAAATCTGTAAATGATAATCTCTGTGTATGCTGAGTGAATATGTGTGCAATCTCATAACTTAGGTTATAGGTCCAGCACAACAGGCATAAATCAACCTCTTTCTGCTATGAAGGATTGAACCCATTATTAGACAACCACTCTGGACTCCAATCAAGACATGACTGCTTGTGGGTAATTTTAAGCTGTAGGCAGTCATCTTGTCTCCTTCTTAAAGTGGATCACTTTCAAACACTTGAACTGAGGCCAGAAAGCTCAATATTTCAGAGGATCAAGTCAATAAGCAGCTTATTGAACTGCAGAAATTATCGGCTGAAATTCTCTGGCTTGTGTTATGCAAGGTCAGACTGAATGATAATAATGGGCCTTTCCAATCCTAAAATCTAGAAACTGATGAGCTTAAGTAGACTACTAATATGCATAACCCTTTTTCAGGACCAAGGTTTACAGTAGCTAAAAATAGAAAGAATTCGAAGAATTCAAAGAATTGAATTTCCTTCTGCCTGCCCATCGATATCTGTTTTGCATCTTGCCTTTTTCATATGATTTAAGATTGGACCCATACGAACTCCTGCACAGATTTGATTATTATTATAGATATTAGTCCTGAAGGAAAAAATGGTGCTGACTGATTTTTTTTTTTTTCCACTGAGCTGTTCCACTATTTGACTTTGCAACCAGTGTTGCTTACTAGATGGGAAAGCAAATGCTAAAAATACTTCTGTGCACCTGCTAGTTCCGTCCTATCTTTTCGGTCATATTTGTGATGTTTTTCACACAAAATCTGAAGTTTGGAACTCAACCAAGTGCACATGACATTTTTCATAAAGTTAAATAGTCAAAGGACAAAAAGATTTGGAACACTGATGGATAAACAAGAGAAAGGTTAACACATTTCTTTTCCAGCTTTCTTTAAGTGAAAGAGGCCTCTCCAATGTGTCTGTCTACCTGTACTCATTTCTCCCCTCACTACCATTACTGAATCCACTGGTTAATATCAATCACATTTGACTGAAAAGTCACAAGGAAAAATCTCAAGATAAGTAGCTATATGAGACAGTAATGCTTCCATGGTGCTCCACTATGCTAACAGTGGCAATGTTGGCCTGCATATCTTAGCTGCTAGAGAGATAACAGAAAAGATAAACCTTGTATATGTAGGTCACCTTGAAAGTAATGCCTCCTATTTATTTCCATGGAAACTACAACAAATGCAAAGAGCACAATAAAACTATTTGACAGAGCAAATTGTCAGCTACAAAACACTATTTTTTGCATGCATATAGTTGCCACCAGTAGTTATACATTTTCACCAGCAATGAACAAGAGCCTGCATGCTGTACTCATAAAAATCTGCACCAGCGAAAGTCACCCACTGTTTCACAGCTACTATGACAGTGTCATTGATGAAATGTACCACCCACCACCTCACTGTGCTCACATCCACTGTTTTGTCTCCAGAAATGTTCAGAAAGCATCGATGAATGTCAATGGGTGCCATTTTTTCTGCATGGAGGAATTCAGTGACACATCTTTGCTTCATACCCAAGGTCAGATGCCATTTTGTCAGACTGCCCCTCTGTTGCCTTCTGTCACACGGTAACAAAATTTAACAGATTATTGGCAGGAAGGTTCAACCTCTACTACCATACCACCAACATCCACCTCTGACATCGTGGGCCAAAGTAATAAAATAGGAGGCATTACTTTCAGAGCAGCTGTCACATAATTTTTTCTCTCCTTTTTAGCTTTATTGTCATTTTGGTAGTGGAAAGTTTGAATCCTTCTTGTCTAGGGACTGGCGGCCCCTTTAACTGTTGTGGGGGCTTACTGTAGCCTCAGCCGTCCCCATCTCTTTCTGATGGATAAGACTTCAAGTATATTTGAATAACAATGCTCTGTGCTTTTATAAACACCTTTCTAAGTAGAGATATGACCTTCATTGCCCAAGGACTCCAAAGCACGTGAAATGTACTAATTAACTAAGTCTCACAATTGCTAAGTACAATAAGTGTGAGGCTGACATTTGATACAATTTCTAATTATATCTGAGGTGCCTAAGGTACAACAGTATGCAGGGAAAGCTCAAAACCTATTACAAGTATAAAGATTAATCTCACTTTCCCAAAGGCAAAGCTGAGAAAAAAGCTCTGGATTCCTGCCTTGTGCTTCCTGGCTCAAGCCATGCACATGATTCTTTTGTTTAACTGTTTGCTCATTAAATTCATGATTCACCAATGTTCTCAAACACAAATTTAATGTGAAGCCTACAGATAATTCACTTAATTCTGTGGGGCCTTTAAAACACTTTGAGATAGGCAAGTATTTCAGTAGAAAACTTAGCTGGATAAAGTGGTTAAGGATGTATCTTAGGCCTTCACTTAAAAAATTCTTTTATCAAAGTATTTTCCTAAACCATTCTCTACAACAGCCTAGTAGTCACCCTGTGGTCCTTCTAGTGCTTCAAATCCTTTAAAATATATTCCTAATATATGACATTTCAGCACAATACTTAAACATTAACATAATTTTTAGCACGTGTATACCTCCATCCCCAGTAACTAGATCATATACATACCAGTGCAGGATAACATGTTCACTGATTATATGCATGAGCACTGTTCTATAATAAAGACGGAAATGGGAAGTTTATCCTTTCAGCAGACATTTAGTGAAGACTTTTATGTGCACCACATCTTTTGAGAATGTGATTTTATTCTTGTGCCATTGCTTTAGAAATGCTTTTCTCAGAAGTACTCAGCATCAAAGGACCCTGAATATTGCTCTTTGTCAGGTCTTGCCCATCATTTTGCTCAGATGAAACACTGACTGGAAACTGCCAATGTCTGGGGTGAAAAGGCAGATGCAGTTCTGCAGCCTGCATGGTATGATAATGGCTTCGCTCATTTCCAGAAAAAGAGTTTGCTCATTAGAGACCAAACGTGATTTATTAAATCGCAGCACTACCTATCACTTGCAATCCCTGCTTTTCCCCACTCAAAGTACAAGGAACTGAGAAGTGAGGGTTTATGTGAGACAGTGCTTGACAAACCCAGACAAAGCCACTACCTGCCTGATTATTGTATCCACTTTTTCACAGAGAGCAATTCCAGACCATCACAAACAAACACTTTAATGACAAGCAGAACAATGACTATCCCCATGAATTTGAGCCACTTGACTTACTTTTTTTTTTGTTGAATTAACATGCTTTTCTAGAAAGTTTCTATGTCAGTTATGAATTGGCAGTGAAATCCCTTTCTTTTGCTCAAATCTGAGTGGAATTTGTCAATGTACTAGAAAGTTATTGGTGAGAAACTGGAAAACAAGCTGACATGATGTGACTGCTGTGTGTGTGCACATGCAACATTGTGTATGCATTATTAGTGTGCACAGAGCACAATAGCCTTGAAAATTTGTTTGCTTTCTCAAGTCACTAATACAGTTGTGTGTTGAGAGAAAGGTTAAATGTGTGTAGGAGATACCGTAGCTGGATTTTCCCCTCATGACCACACAGAAGGAATTCAGTGATTCACGTTAAACTTACTGGGAATGCTCAGGGCTCTCCCTGCCTGGTATCTAGAGCCCAATAAAATTGTTTATCTGAATTAACTGACACGGCAGTCCCCTCCCTGTGGGACTTCAGCCCTATGGCACAGACCTAATGGGGGAGTAGGCCTTGAGGCCTACTGTGCAGCTGTAGTTACCACAGTGATCCCCCAGCACCCAGACAGTAGAGGGACTGCAAATGGTTGATCTGACTTACATCAGCATTTCCTTTAGTTTGAGAGAAGTCTTGACCTTGAAGCATGAATTTGCCTCCAAGGGGAATCTGTAGGAGTCCAGGCTTTGGGGACTGCACTTTGAAACTGCTGAATCTCAGCCAGGAAGCTGCACTGTGACCCTGCGAGCATACACAGGCAGCATGGGAGCAGCTTTTTTTTGTGCGCATTTCTGTCCCACACAAGCAACATTTCTTGCCTGGCAAGTACCACTTTGGTCTTTACCAAAGAATGCCAAGAGCACCAGACACATTGTCCTTGCTGATCATGTTTCCTCCATCTGAACCTGGTCACCTCACAAAAGGCAGCTGCTACACTTTGCTGACGAGGCCTCTTTGGCCACAGCAGGTGCAGAGACCTCACTCTTCATCAGGCTGAAGTAAGGAGGGCTCTTTGTGAAGGATAGCTGGCACCACAAGCACAGGGGCTTTATAGATGAAGAGCTGTCTTTTACACTCTGCCAAAAGTTTGCTGCTTATGTTCAACCAGACGGGCCATTAAAACAGTGCCAGCGGCATTTAGCACTTCATGAAAAGGAAACAAAGCAGCAAAATGGGTTTTACACTCAAGAACAGCCATTACTTCCATTAAAAAAGAAAAAAAAGTGCTATTTTTTCTCCCCCCGTTGAAGCAGCTTTACCTCTTCACACCTTTTTAGGAGACGATCTGTGATTAGAAAACAGGAAATCTGGCCTCACCAGCTTGGCTGGCAAGGCTCAGACTGTCGGAAATCGTGGGCCAGTAGTGTCTGCTACTCTGTGTGTGCATGAGGTTGCCATGTACCTGGATCTGGAAAAATATAAATCAGTCTATTAACTTACCCTAACCATGGTCTAATTAGTTGCATATGTATAATCAGTATGCTAACAGGCATCTCATTGGGGAATAGTGGGCTGACAGACACAAATTTGTTGCTCTGCATCTGCTGCCAGATTTGGAAAGTTTAAAGTGTTTGAAACTGAATTAAGGCAACAAAATACAACTTTATTTGCCAACTGACAATGTCCCTTGTGAACAGATGGCTGGACACATCTACTACGAAGAAAGCCCCTCTTACTGGGAAGACAGTAAAAGCAGTTAAGACGAAGTTATTTTTGAGTTAAGAACTTTCTCTCCTTTTATGTGGTGTACACATGCATCATAAAAGCAAGGACGCAAAGAGCTGCATGCTTCAAGATTTGACACTGTGCATATAGAGATGCATTTTTGTATTACAATCTCACATTTGGCCTGACTGAATTTGCACTAACCATTAACCCTGAAAGCTCTAACTACACCAGGCAAGACGATTCCCTCATTTGTGTTAGAAGTTGTTGGTTTTGTAGCTTGCAGTGGTGCTTTTTCTTTGGAGCAGGATTTTCATCTAAAACCGTAATGTATTATTCAACTACTAAAAGAAACCTGAGTCATTAATAAAGGAATATGTATAGATACACTTGTCAGCTAGCCAGTGTAGCAAAACTAGGGTTTTCATACCTTATATAGTTTTTATTACATATTTTTATTCAGTATGGAAAATATTAAGGCTTTATTTAGACTCCCCAAGGTGTTAATAATATGCTTTGTAAATAGTTTAGCTTTGTTGAATTACAACAGTAACTCAGTAATGCACAACTCATGTTCTCTTCCATTCTTCTTCTTTTTTTTTTTTTTTTTAATGTTTGCATGTTGAAAGAAGGCAGTTAGCTTTATGGGCTCACTTATGTTTAGTTTGTCATAATTATGGGCTATTTTGTGATATTTTCCATGGTGATAAACTGTTCTATGATGCATGACCTTTTTTCTACTCTCTTTATCTCTGTTGGATATTTTACACATTTCAGTATTAAGAGAATAAATATATATACATATTGGAAGACTTGTCAAAATAACTATTAATCTTTCCAATAAATGTTAATGTAGTCCTTATTAACAAGCTGTAAAAATTGGAAATATATGTCATAAAAAAGTTTAGGTGAAAAAAATTCAACATAAGCAGCAAACATTATTTGGTGGTACAGGATTCTACAGTATGAATTTAGATCTCAAAGAATTTTAACTAATATTAAAAATATAGTATAAGTCATCTCTGCAACAAAACCTCAGTGGAAAATACTGGTTTTCTCATTAAACCAGCCAGAAAATGGGTGTCATGAAAGCACTATATTTAAAATGATTTTTTCTAAAAAAAAGAAAAGATGCATTTTCTTTCTTAATTTTTGGAAGGATAAAAATGTATTATTACAATTTCCTTCTTTTCACTGAAGATCCCCAGTTAGAAATTAACATTTTTCCCCACAGAAATTTGCAAAGCTTTTCTGTTTAAAAATGGTTATTATTTCATGTCGGAAAATAATTGATCACTTAATTTCTGAACTTTCCATTTGGAAAAAGAAGGCTTGCTTTCAGGGTAGTCCCTACAAAATTCTGGGACAAACTCTGTTACAGTGTCTCAGACCGGAAAGGGTTTGTAGCCGAAGTAAAGATTTATTAGTGCTCTGGAAAGGAACATGATACTTAACAAGTGAACAACGTGGCTCTCAGCAAGAACTGGGATTTTTTGAATGGTCACTTTCTGAGAAGAAGTCTAATTTTAGCCTACAGTAGGAAGTAAATTTATCTGTTGGCTGAGTCACTGCAACTGAGCTTTTCGCGCTTTGTAACATTGCCCTGTGATGAAAGTGCATCCAACAAGTAATCACAGTTGGAGATGACCAGAACAGAATGTTAGAAGATTGAATTCTGATTGCTAAGTTTTCTCTGAACTTCAGACAGGATTTTACTAGAAAAGATTCCTATTTCCCAATGAATTTTTGTGTGAACTAATAGTTTTGGTTCATGCTGATGTCACAGAAATATCAGCTAGAATGAAATACCATCCAGGGTTGTCTAAACTGAACTTTTCAATATCTTCATAGAAGCTTCATTCTAGAGCAAAATTTAATACTCAATCTTTATATTTACAAGCTTTAATTCAATATTTCTACTAAAAGAGTACTTTTTTCTTCTTAGACCCTCCTATGTATACTAGAGCAGAAATATATCTGTCAGTAAGATCAGCAGGAAATTAGCATGATGAGCAGATGATCCCTCAGATAGCACTCAACTCAGAAATACACTCAATCATAACTTTCAATGCCCAACAAAAGAAAAGGCTGGTGAGAGCTCATCTCCTGCTCAAGGCTGGGAACAGTGTGAGAGAGAGCAAACTATGCCAAAACACTCAAGTTAATATGCACAGCTGGCAGTGAGTAAATGTAGGATCCAAGTCCTGTTCTGCCCTTTTTCAAAGGAGAACGTTATTCTGGGCACCCACCTGAATGTCTCAGCTAGCTGACTATCAAGTCAGCCTCCTGCAATTCATTATCCAGATAAAGAGGACCAGCTCTGGCTTTGAAGAATCATGAACGAGATCTCTGTCATACTCACTTGTCTGAAATTCCATCTGACTTGAGGGGAGTTTTCTCCAAATTGATACATTTCAACAGAAGTGGTCGGTTTCAGGGAATCAGAATTTTTCCAGTAAAGCACACATTGCATAGAAATTGGAATTGTATGCCAAAAGTTTGCAGAATCCAGCCTCTGTCATGCTTTTTCTCTTCTAATATCAAAACACTTTTTGAAAAGGAGAGTGGTGAATCAGTGTTCTGTGATTAGAAAAGTTCTGGTTTAGGAACAGAATGGTGTTTTACCCAGTCAGAAAACAGTGGAGCTCGCACACCAATCCTGCCTCCCCATCTTTTGCTTTAGTAGAGTTATATGGAAATCCTATGTGGCATCCTCAATTTCATGAATGGCCAAAAAAACCTGTGGAAGGTTTGTAAAAACCTTAAAATATATTCTTGTGCAGATAGCTTATCTGCCAGTTTATTTTCTGGAGAGATTCTGGTTATTTTTGTTGTGTAAAAGTCAGTCTTTTTCACAGTTTAATTGGTCCTATTCTAATATTTTGTTTTACAAAATAAATTCAGCCTCCATGTTACTTGATCTGACATGATGCCTCCGTTGGTATCAACTTTTAAGCTCTACTAAAATACAGATGGTCTTAGCACAGATAAAGAGCTGAAAGAAGCAAGAGGAAGCATTTGATGTTTCTCAGTTCTTTTCTCAGCAGCTAATGAAATCCCCAATGACCTGACATCTCCAATTAATATACTCATGTCACCTCTGCTTTGTCCAGTAATGCCGAACTATTACAATAAGGAAACCAAGGTAAACCAATTCCCAATTCAGTAATACAGTATTTATACAAGAAGATGGTGGTGGTGGGGTTGAAATAAAAGGGAAATAAACAAGGATATTAGGATTTCTGATTCAGTTAATTTTAATCCTTAATCATTTGCCAGTGCACAGTTTCAGGCAACTTTCCTAATCAAGCCTCAGATTTGGGACTTCTGGGACAATTCTTTCTAGTCACTGGACAAATGCAAGGCATGTTTAGGCTTCCTGTGGAAGAAGATGGCACCTAAGCACTGAATCTCCTACTCCTCCCACATGTGCCAGAGCACTTTCTTTAAATCCTGAATAATAGAGAATGATGTAGTTTTTAAAACTTAAAGAAGTGGAAAAGAATAGGCATGCTCTACTGTAGCAGGTATGAATGGACTTGTTAGGATTCTACTAGAAGATGCTTGTCTTGACCGAGGAACATGCGTTTTGACTCCTAATGGAAAAAAAATCAATTTAAACATATACTGAGGACATATAAAGTGAGTGAAAGAGCAGCTTTGATTATGGTAATTTCTCAAACTCTAAATTTACGTTTCTTCACTGGCTCTTTATAGGTGCTTGAGAAAGATGCTGATGGTAGCTTCAGAGTGCCATGAAGGTTGAAAAAAAAAATCAGAAAGGCCATTAACTAAGACTTATGTGGTGTTAACAAGCATCAATAGGCCTGACAGGCTCAATATAAGGGTATCCATTTTTGTTTTACTTCATGATTCAACCCCTTGGCTTCTAGCACTGATCTTCTGCCTAGTAGTGAATTCAGGAGTTCAATTGGAAATAGATTTTTTTTTTTAAAGGTCTTGAAAACATAGTGATATCTAAACTGAGAAAGCAAATCCTTCCTTTCAATGAATAATTGCCTAAGTGATACTAAAACAAATATATGCTTGACTTGTAATTCTCAACACAATACAGTATTGTTGGGAAAATTGCCAATAATGCAAATTGCAATAAGTAGAACCTATGTGCTGTGAAACAGGTTTAGAACTAAGCTAGTGAACTCATTTCACTTAATTCTGGTGATAAATACTGGAGTTCATTATTAAGCCTCACTGGCAACCATCAGTAAATCAATGGTGTAATCAAGGGTAAATGCAGGAGAATGCAGCTCACCTGTGCTAAAGTTTTGGCCATGCGTAGAGGAGACAGAGCTTCTCATTACATGTTCTGGAACATCAAGTAGATGATTTTTCTCACTTTTCTTTTTTTGTTACTTTATTATTATCAACCACTTAACTGTTAATTCACTGTTAACGTAGACCGATACTAAGCCTCCTTTGCTGTAAGAATGCCCTGCTGGCATACATTCAATTTATTGTCTGCCAAGATGTGTGTGTCTTTTTCTGCAGAATTATTCCCTGTGCATTCAGTCCCCTGCTTGAGTTGTTGTGTGAAGTTTTTCTCTCCTGGGTGCAGGAATTTGCATTTGACATTTTTAAGCATGCTGAAGTTCAGTCAGCCTACTCTTCCAGCTTGTCAAAGTCCCTCTGAATAAGAGTCCTGCTCTCCAGGCTAGCAACAACTTCCCACCCTTTCACTTATATCACCTATGACTTTGCTGAGAGGGTGAACTTTCCCATCAACTAGGCTATCAAGATGGTATTGCCTTATGACCTGGGGAACAGCGCCACTTATTGGTGGCAGTCCTTCAGATGGTTATATTAGAGTACTCTAGCCAGTTTTGCACCTGCTTTGTACTACACCCATCAAGTCCCTATCTTCCCTGTTTGGCTACAAGGAAGATATAAGAGATGTTGTTGATAAAGATGAGATAAGCCATTCCTGCTGGTCCTGCCTTGTCTACAGAGTCAATTACCTCGTCATAGATTATTTGAGATGGACAAGGGGATGATGAGGAATACTTCTCATTAGGACAGTTTGTATACACAGAACAGCTCTGGTTTCTGCTTTCCAATCCTAACCTCATAGTCTTTCACTGAGTATGTGACATCCTTTGTATGTAATGGATTTAATCAGGCCACTGTTTATTTGACAGACACCCAGTCACAGTAAGTGACAAAATGTAGCTCAGGACTGTAAAATCTCAGCTCCTTTGTGAATCTGAGCCTAAGAGACTCCTGAAAGACCTTGCCTGGGCCTGTAGCCTATCATTAGAAATGGCTCTGCTGCTGGAGATGAGGGGAGCAAAATCGAAGTCCTGCTGCCCTAGTGACCAATTAAGATCATATGCTCCTCCCAGGACCGTAGCACATCTGAGTGCAAGTCCTTTGTCAGTCTAAAATGTCCCCTGCAGTTTCAGCTAGAGATCTGTCTTCTTTTAGACTCTGCAATACTGCTTTCTGTTGAAAATTGTTTGATTCCTGTGAGGTTAGAAGTATTAAATTTCTGTGGGAGGAAAAAATTTAAAAAAAGGAGAACATTATTGGTACATTATAAATATTTCTCTGATCACAAAGTTTCATCTATACTTCAGAGGATGAACATACATAAAAGCCCTGGTTCTAATTGTAGCTAATCTGCTATAAAATCGAATGATTTATTGTCATTGCTTTCTTGTAAATAAGTCAAGTTTTACACATATTTAAGTGATATCTGACCTGAGAAAAGTATTAATAAAGCTGAATAGCTTGAATAGCTGAGAATAGCATACTGCAGTATGGTAAATGATCAGAGCATAATACAGGAATTCCATAAACCAACTCGTAAACCTAGCAGTCTTTGAGGCTTTAAAATGGAGTGATTCCCAAGAGCTGTGACCTGACTGCATACATTACACAATGGGAAACCACTTTCTTCTTATCTGCAGAAGATAAGATACTTTCTCCACTGTTTCTGGAAGTGAACGTCATGTGCTCCACTAGGTAAATGTTACTTCAGGTTAATGCTGTGCTCTGTTCAGGCAGAAGTGCACAATCAACTTGACACTAGACCAGCTGAGGAAACCTCAGTCAGATTAAAGGCTCAAGGCTAGGGCAGTACATGAATTAAGGGAGAAGAGGGTCACTGTTCACCTGTTTCCTGACACACTACCTGGGGAGAAAGTATCTGTGACTGACAGTATTAGCAACCCATTACTAGCACCTTTTACATCCCTACTAGTACTTAGTGCTGACTTGTTTGCACTTGGCTCTTGCAAAGGCCCTGGCTTATTTTTCTGTGCTAGTCTCCCAGTACTCTGCTAGTCAGGCAGACAGGAGACCCCTCCATGCGCCTGAGATGACTCCTGCCATTCTTTGTTAGAAGCTGCAAAGACTGCTGAGCTAGTAGGACACCTTTATTTCTTCATACTGACTGTGGAGGCCTTCTCTTGTTCTTTCACATGCTGATCCTTTCCTTTGAAGGTTCCAGCTCAGTCACTTACTCTACAGCAGATTGGGAGAGGAAAAAAGGCTTTTCAGATGATCTCCCCAGTGGAGCAGGCTCTAAGGGATTTTGTAATAATACTTTGAATTTCTGTGGTCTTTCTCATCCAAGAAGCTCCAAGGGACTTCTAGATTCGCTAAGCCTCCTGATCTACTAGCTTTATTTTTCTCCCCTTAGAGATAGGAATATAAGTCTTGAAGTAAGCAGTGCAGATACATGACAAATGAGGGTGCTCACCTCCCATTCTACAGTAATAACTACAAAAAAACATGGCTTTGCCAAAGCCCCTTGATGTTGTGATTCATATTTTACATGAACATTTACATTAAAATAAATAATGTAGCTTTTCAGCAGAGCTATGTGGAAGGTGCATAGCTTTCCATGATCAAAAGAAACAGACAATATTCTTAAGGCCAAACCAATGAAATATTAAATTATATCAACAATTTCTATTTGTCTTGTATTGACAAAACTTTCAGAATATGAGAGTATTTATCCAATTATCTTCTTTTCCATGCTCTATATTTCAAATTTTTAAGTGCAAAATCTACAGAAAAAACAATAAGTGGGAGGACAGGAGTGTGTTTGTGGTACTATGATAGAGGTAGCCTGTATCACAGTCCTGACAGGAATTACTCAATCTATAATCATACTAATCCATATGTTCATAGACAGCTGTTGATGGTTGGTAAAACTGTTGGTAACCCCAGAACATCTCTTCACTATGTTATAGATTATGACATATGTGTAGGAAAGTGCATATTCTGTAAAGCTCCTGATGAAAGGAAAATATAAGTGTCTTGCACGGTCTTGCTTTGTGAGCAGATGACCAAAAATCTGGAGGCTACATATCATTTCAACATCTTTGACCAATTTATAGTCTGACCTTGAGTAGTTCTGTTTCCTTCCCTACCTTTTGCACTACGAGAAGAATGATTCAGAGCCAGATGAAATCATGCTATGATTGAAAGTCAGAAAAAGGCCTATTTCCCGTCATGTCACCCACAGAGTATGCTGCTTTGGCTAGTGGAAGAGAGGCAGAAATAGCACAGACCTTCTCTCAATGTGTAAGTTTATGTTGCTTGGTTTGAAATAACAGCCACCTCAGTTCCCAGCCACCAGGCATTGCTGTAACAATAAATAATAAAAATGACACACTTGCTAGGATGAGTGAGGTCTTGCACAAATAGAAATGGCTGTTCAGACTTTCAAGAAAATAATGACTCCTGAGCAAGCAGCAAGGCCATTAGTCAGGTAAAGCTCACCACTGAATCCACCCTGGAATTTCTAGAGGAAACTGAAAAGTCTACCTGATCATGCCCAGTCCTCACAACAGTGCTGCCTATAGCTCCAGTCCTCCCAGCTTGGCTCAGCTGCAGAAGCAGGTGCTGCTCTCTGTGCAATACAATGTTCTCTTCATGTTCCCTTGTTCCCTACAAATCACTTTGGATGAGCCAACAGCTATTTCATCCTTTCAAAACAGCTTGTTTTTATTCTTCAAGGAAGAGTTTATAGCTATGACTTAATAAGCCTGTGGTACTTCATGTTTTGGCAAAAAAACTAAAAAATCACATTCTACCCAATGCAAGTTATGTAAATAAGGGCAGTGATTATACATTTGGATGATGGAATGAGTGTGGTGTTTGTATAGTAAGATAATAGACAATATTTCTGATTCAACTGGTGATTATTTGCCATAACCTATGGAATTTCTATTTTAGTACGATAAACTCTGACATTTTTACCCTGGAGTAATTTATTTCACAAATTTGATATCTCTCCAGTCTATCTGCTTGATAGTCTAGCCTAATATTTTCATATCGTGCAACAATTAATTTTGCAAGGCTGTAACGTATTATTTTTTCAGAATTTCATTATTTATTCCCCTCATACCATTTTTTTCAACACAATTGAAACTGAACTATATTGATATTAAAATATAGTACAAGACAATCTTTCTTTACCAAATGTAGAATCTGGCTTTTTCTTATATCACAAATGAAGATAGCTACACATAGGAAAATGATTTTTATTTTTTAATATATTGATATTTAACAATAATAATTAATTGTAAATTTGTATTTACTTTTTCATCTCTTTTTTTCATTTCTTCCACTTTTCTGTCACTCTTTTCCTTCATTCAGTCCTTACCTAAGAGAAATAAAACACCTCGTTATAACCCCTCCCTTTTTGGCCTCCCTCACCTCACATACACTCTCTAACAATAAAATGCAAAGCATCAGGCTCAGTAGGAATGGACAGGACTTCCCAGAGCCCTTAATTATAAACTTACGTCCTCATCTGAACAGAAAGTAGACTAATGAAGGAGTATGTATTGTCCATTCTTATTTTTTTCTTTACAGACAACAGAGAATAAATCAGAGTCTCAATTATGGATGTCTATTGGACAAATCCTTCAAAATACCTGACAGATACATCACAAAACTAAAGCAGGTACCTCTTATTTGCTTTCTAATGAACCTGAAAGGACTTGAGGAAACTGTATAAGCAGCCCAGAAATTACCATATTTGTCTAAACCCATTTTTGTTAACCACAAACATGATGGATTCTACTTGAATTTTCAAGTTTGAGGCCAGAAGACATACAAAATAGTCTAATGAAAATTGCATGAATGGTGCAGAATAATCATCCGGTGAAGCATATTCCTCTGTTGATTCTCAGTTATTGGCTGAAGAATTTAAAATTGCATGGCAGAGAGGAATAAATTTAGGACACTTCGTGTAACTAATATTAGAGATTATGAGCACTTCCCACAAAAAAAAAAAAAAAAAAAAAATTCGCACTAGCTTCTTACTACTTTATCCATTCTCTGGGTCAGAGATCCTCGAATGACCTGAAACAACTCTCCTCTTGCTGCTTATGTGGCTCAGGATCTTTTCTGATTCCTAGGGTGATTTCTCCTTACTTCTTTTCTTAGCTGTAATGGTCTTACTATGTTTTAATTTTTATTTTTTTTAAGTCTCTCTATGGCCTCCGCAATTATTATTTTCATTCTTCCTTTCACACAGGCTGAGATCAGTGAAATGATTAACTAATTAGAAAAAGAGGAGAGCATGTTAACCTGCTTCAAAGAAGCTTTTGTTGGCAAGTTTGTGAGCCATTCTGAGAAAAGTGGGAGGCAGAGGTGGCCATTTATTTAGAGAAAATGAAGGAGAGGGAATGCAGCACAAATGGCTTCTGTTTCTTGTCTCTGTTCTTTCTTTACTATTTTGTACAGAGTTAAGGTATGAATTATATGAGAAACCAGAAAAAGAAGTGTGGAGGTGAATGTTTATGGACTTAGTTTGATGCTTCTGGAGAGCATCTGCCTTTAAGACTGTTAAGGAATGAAGGGGTACTCCTTCCAGTGAAGTACTACTGTCTGACTGTTAATGTAGGCATTCACAAATGCTGCTCTCACATGGATGATATGTAGAAACTAAAAATAGGAGATCAGTGTTTCCAGAGCATAACTAAGCATGGATTTGCAGGGTCACCCTTTCAAGTAGCTTCCATCTACCTTTTGACAAAGGAAAGAGTGTAGGATGTAGATTTTTGGAAGTTAGTTCAGATTTCTTTTCCTGGTTTTCCTTTCATATTTCCAGGACAACAATTGGCAGGGTATATGCAGAAGCTATATTTAATCAAGGAAATCAAACAGATAGAATGTGTTATCATACATGGGTGGACAATGTGGTGTTCTCCCATGAAGAACTTTGGGAAAACTAGAAAAAAAGATGTTTTTCTGATGTTTCCAGGAAAAATTGGAGACTCAAACCCTTGACGTGTTTTATTTCCATTGGCTGAAAACTAGGTCACTTCATTTGGTCAAGTAATAATACAAATATTTAAAGAGTTAGATAAATTATGTATATATTTAAGTAAATCAGAGATTGTGTCTTCAAATGATTATTTTGTAGTTTGTTGAAAATATCACTTTTGTCAGATATTTCCCAACAATCACAAGAAAAAAACCAGGAAGAAATTACAGTCTTCCAGGTTTTTCTTTGCAAGGTTCTTTAGCTTGCAGAAATGTTCTTATTTTTATGACTGGTGTTATAGCAAGGTAGATTTTGAATCTTCTGAATTTTCAGGAAGAGATCAACAAGGATTGCTTGTTTGTTTTCAATAAGATAAACCTCTTAAGATAAGGGCCTTAAGCAATTGCACTTATTTGCAAATAGTATCTGGAGAAAGATAAAATGCTTATCCTGGAGCTTACGCTTGTGGACATGGAATAAGCAGTTGTATGGGAACTGTTGGGTCACAGCCTGAACCACTGCTTGAGCACCTGGAGGAAAGACCCAGTCAGTGCTGGGAGCACAGGTGAAGGCATTTTAAGGCCTCATTTCAGGGCTGACTGCCACTGAGGAAGAGTCTCTTTCTGGAGATCCAGCCTTGGTGGAAGCTTTTCTCTGCGAACCCAGAATCTTCTCATACGGGTGAGCAATCTTCTTCTCTTCCTTTTTAGCACCTTTCTGTCATGCTGGTCTATCCATGTCTTTTATAATGCCTTTTCCATTGTGTTGATCTTTCTGATTGCTACAGCAGTGAACAAGTTATTCATGTTTTTGTGTAGTCCAAAGTAGAGGAGTTTTTCTCTAGTAAAGAGAGCAGTACAAGCAAATTTAGAGTACTTTTCTAGTCACTTTTTCAGCTTTAGGGGAATCACTATTAGCTTGAAATACAACTTATTGTCATTTTTAACAACCACAATCTTTGGAAAAGTAAACTGCAATATCAAACTAGATGAAGAACAGAAAAATGAAATCAACATTTATTTTTTATGTCTTCTATATTTCTTTTATAGTTGCAGGAGCTACTAAGTAATTCAAAGTTTGTTTTGTTTTATTTAAAAGCAACTTTTTCCATTATTTTTTTTCTAAATATCTCTTTTAACATAGAAATTAATATGACAACAGGTTTTTGTTCTCAATGTAAATTTTTCATGGTTTCTATATTCTTACCATTATTATTGATTTTAAAGTACTGAAAGGGCCTTTGCATTTTTCTCTTTGTAAGTGAAATATTCTGCATAGCTTATTTCCTTCATTTCAGGGCTGTAACTAGAGGACAAAGTAGGGAGAAGTCCCCTAGTGTTAGACTAAGTCTGTTAAGCAGATAAATCTGTTCATTCATCTGTACATCTCAAAGGATCTATGTCGTTTAATTCTAAATAGCAGAAATAAGGCAATTAAAAATGAGTATTACTCAGACATCTAATGTGCCAGTGTGTGTATTGCTTGTTCTTCTACTGACTGATTTGCTACAATATAATAGCCTCTTATTGCTACCAGCTGTTAATTAGCTGCTAATTAATAGGTTGATAGATTTTTGAAGCCAGGAGGGACCATTTGCTCATCTAGTATGACCTCAACAGTCTTAACGCATTTCACCCATGCTACTAGAAGTTTTGACAAGCAGCTAAGGTCTGTCTTAAACAGCAGCAACCACACTCCTACAGTCATCTACAAATGGACAATCTTCTACAAAGTAGCCCTGAGGAGAACCTAAGTAATTTCCCTTTCCTTCTTCACGTTCTCATCATCCCCCTGACAGATGATGATTTGTTTGTCTATTTATTTGTGTAATTACTGCAAAATGTTTAGAGTTCAGCAGGCTCTATATCATTATGTACTTAAGGTAGGTTGTAGGGAATGTGGCAGAAATGGAAATCATCTTATATGCCTCTGCTACTTTCTGGGTATCCTTCCATCGCATGGAAGGAAGTGACACCAAACTTCCTTACCTGTTCTAAATACGTTATTCTCAAGAGATAAACATTGCCATATCAGCACTCAGGTGAACTAAGACAAACTGCGTTAGGGCTACAGTGCTACAATAACATAATCAGGTGCAAAAAAGGTACACTGAGTAGGCAGAATGACTGCGTACTCTTAAGAAAGTTTCAGTAAGCCATAATCCTAACCCACCTGAATGCTACACGTTCTAAAAATCTATAGATATTGTCTTTTTATATTAAATATATCTTATTCTGTGATTAAATTAGCCAACAAAGCAGAGCTACTGAATGATTCATTGTATCTCCTTCACGGCTTCTTAGTTCCCTGTTTAGATCTTCCTCAGCTATGAAGGAACAAACAACTCCCCTGTTTTCAGAAAATACAACAAAATAGTTATCAGTGATTTAACAAGTCCCATAGAATCCTCTTTGACGAAGAAATACACGCTCTGGAATACAGATGGACAGTGTTAGCCTATTAATATGGTTTTATTCAGAGTGGTTTGACTTATTCACCCTCTGGCTTTGCTGTATGCATTTATTTGTCATTCTATCCTCTGGACAAGTCCTGTGAGCTGAAGTTCAGATGATATAAAAGATATCTTTTAAAACTTTTGTGGTCCTACAGTTAAAATAGACATTTATTGAGTAAATGGTTGTGCAGAAACTACCCACATACGGTCATCTAGATGAGAGTTTGAACAAAATAGGATGTCCATGTTATGGGTTCAGATCAGTAGAGCTAATCAGTTGGTTTCGTTTGACCTCACGTTGACTGGCCTCAGATATCTATTTCCATCCATAAGTACAGCACAACTCCCTGGTGTTCATGTTACAGAATTGCAGGGGATCTCTGAAGGTCATCTAGTCCACCCTTTGCTAAAGCAGGTTCCCTACAGTAGGTTACACAGAAAAGCATCCAGGTGAGAGTTGAATATTTCCAGAGAAGGAGACTCCGCAACCTCTCTGGACAGCTTATTCCAGGGCTCTATAACCCTTAAAGTAAAGAAGCTTTTCCTCATTTTCATATGGAACCTCATCAGGTTCCTCCCTCCCCAATTCTCCAGCTTCTCCAGGTCTTAACAAATGGCAGCACAGCCTTCTGGTGTGTCAGCCACTCCTCTCAGCTTTGACTCACCCTCAGCAAGCTTGCTGAGGGTGAATTCTGTCCCTTCATCCAGGTCACTGATGAAGATGTTGAACAAGACCAGGCTCAGTACTGACCCCCTAGGGAACACCACTAGTTACAGGTCTCCAACTAGACCCTGTGCCACTGATCACAATTCTCTGAATCAGCCAGTTCCTATTTGAGTACGACTGGCATTTTTAAGAGATGAAATAGTCTGTCAGGACACAGGCAATCATCCTTCATGGTTTGCAAACCAGGAGCTTTTGAAAGGAACAAGTAATGCATAATATTTTTTATAAATATTATTCCTTGTACTCATGAATAAGGCAGAATAGGACAGAGATGTAATGTCTGTGGAAGCCTTAGGTGCAGTGACTGTGATGACTGTAGCATTTCAGATCCTGATGGAAAGCAGGAAAGCAAATAAAATACAGACTCTGGAAATAGGGAAGAAGACTTGATCTTCATCAGGAAATGGATAGGCAGGAATCTCTTACGTCTGTTTTGAATAGGAAGTTAGCCTACAGATCTCCAGAGATAATCACAGAATAATTTAGGTTGGAAATTAATGCTGTAATGTTTTCCTTTTTCTCTATTTACTGGCACTAACAGTTCTGTCCTGCTAAGTCCCAAATAAAAGGTCACAACTGCTTTCTCTGTTTATGTACATACTGTGAAAATACTCATATGTAATTTTTCATGTGATATATTGACTCAAAGTTGTACCATGCATCACACTGCTGGACTAAATGGATGGTTGCTTTTTCAAATCAGTTCTGAGCAATGCCTAGCTATGATATACTGCTCTTAGCTGCTGTGCTCAACAGGTAACAACAACAGGGTTGTGAGTTAAGGTCTTGCAAAAAGAATAAATCTACAAGTCTGTTTCAGTGAACCAAAATGTATTTTTATCTTGGTTGCCTAACAATGCAGGGTTTATGTATTCACTCTTTGGGATGAAGTGTCAGTCTACTTGAGCATCTTTCCTAATAATTTTGTAATTTCATTGATTACAATGAGATGAGATTTCTCAAAGATTATATTCCTGCGAATATTATAAAGTGTGATAGATCAGAAAGCATCCTCAGCTGAAGTAATGGTGCTGTGTGGATTGAATTTTATTAGAAACCAGAAAATATATGTGGGAGAGAGCTACAAGAGTCCTAACCATGCAGAAAACTTCACCTGGAGCTCACTGCCAGATACCACAAAACAAGCAAAAAAACGTCTGCTAGGAATTCCATCTTTCCTAGTTCTCTTGCTGTGCAGCTCACTTAAAAGATCATGCTGATGATTCTTTACTGAATGCTATACAACTAGATTATATCATATACCTGTGCTATGATTATAGAAGAAAGGCAACTTTTGGCCTGTCTGTGATATGTTACATTGTATTGTACGATTGTTCAGCCCTTTTGAGACAGAACAAGAAGACCTTTTATTGGCATTTGGTGTACAAAAATTGCAAATCAGTAGCAAGAAAAGATAGGGTAAGATTTGATTTTTAAAACAGAATCTGAGCATTGGTGACTCTTCTCCCTACAGCAGATCTCAACTTTGCTGTCCATAAAACCCCACAATGTTGCAAAGAACATTTCCATGGATGGAGTGTTGGGGGTACTGGAAGCAAAGAAATTACATAGGCTGCAGTAGCCATCTTTTGAACATAGCAGAATCCTGGACTTATTTCAGCAGTGAGTCCTGTTTCTGAGAAAATGATTCCTCCTGCTAGAGACAAAATTTTTGCCTCTAGCTTAGCAAATCCTGACTCTGTCACGCACACACACGCGCACACACACACACACATAAATTATGTGTACATATATATGCAAATAAATATAAGTACATAAATATATATATTAACGATTTATTCTCTCCTGTGAGTGGGAAATAATGAATGCAAACAGAGAGGAAAGGTGCTAAATTGTTTTTATTGCATTTCTTTTAAATATACAATGTGCCAGTTCAGCTCCCAGAGGCATTAAACGAAGGAGCCCAAAGCCAACATAAACACATTCAAGCACAAATAAAAACAATCCAACACTCACAAATACCTCTCAGTAACCTGACTTCTGTTTCCAAGTCAGGACTGCGTCTAGGGAATCTGATATTTAAAAATGAATTTGTAGGCTTCTTGCTTTTCTCTGTTTCTGGGTATAACATCTCAGGATTTGTTTTATTTTCTGACAGTGAGAAGACGACTTATGTAATTATTTCTTGTTACATACTGCACAGAAAGGAACTACCAAGGGAGAATGTTGAAACTACTGAAGGGAATGCAGAGAACCAAAAAAACATATTATGGCTGCAAGGCTCAATAACAATAATTAGGAGCTTCTTGCTGATTATATTACAGAGTTGTCATTGTTTTTTGGTACTGAATGTTTATGGCATGTTCTGTATCTCTGTAGTACTATCACCTTTGTGAGGAAACACCAAATCTATTTACCTAATTAAAAAAAAAAAAAAGGTAGAAAAAGTTATGTATATGAGTAGATTTTTGAGATGGCCTAAAAAGGCTCATTATTCTCCACCGAAGTTGACAAATAGCTTCTCACACTCTATCAGGCCTGTGGAACAGGTACCTATGCGAGGTCCTAAAATGACCATAGTTAAAATCAGACAATCAGATCCTTGCAACACGGTGGGGAAAAAAAAAAATAAATCTGTCCTGTTTGTAGGTCTTGCTGGCCTGGTTTTGAAAGATCATTACCAGCTTTTCTGAAAAGGTGGCCTTCCACTGTAGCCTGGAATAGCCTTATGGCTGCTGTGAAAGGGGCCTTCTGGCAATTGCTTTGCTTCTCTGATCTTGTAGATTGTCATTTGCTGGGGTGAATTAGTCAGTAGATTGTGTGCTGATTCATATCTAACAGCATAAAAAAAAATAGATGGGTCAAACCTTGAGAGAAGGAATAAAAGGAGACATATTCATTAACAGAAAAGGGAACAAAATGCAGTGTTTTTCAAGAGAAAATTGCACCAGACAAGGCTTTCTGGTATCTTTCTGTTATTTTTAATGAGAGCTGCTTGTTTGTTTTTTAAAAGGTATGGGAGGTGTTGTGGGTGTAATATACCTGTACCTCAGTAAAGGGTTTGATGTCCGCACTGCATGAAATAACTCTTTTACCCTGGAAGGAAGTTTGCAAGTTTGAAATGTTTTAAATCCACAGGAAAGCTCTAATTGGAATATGTATGAATGTGGTATGTAGGAAAGCTGTTAGACTGAACAGAGGGTAGGAGAAAAGAACCTAAAGGGTGGGTCTTTTTTATGTCATCTTTCACAATGTGGATGCAACATCATGCCATACATGACATCAGAAGCAGCCAGTTTAGATGCAGATACAGTGGGAAATGCGATGCTGAGTACGCAAAAAAGGTCCATTTTCTGCCCAGGGCTGACTATGTGCTGTTCTCCCTGTCTCTTCTTCCCCTTCACCATACCCCATTACAACTCTTTGTATCCTGAGGCAGGAGAAGAGATGGAAACTGTTGATACTGACATTTATCCCACAACTTACTGGAAGTTTTATTGCATACAATCCAGTGGAAACATACTGTAGAGATACTGTCTTGCCTGTTTAAAAGCAAGTGGCTGAAGAGTGGTTCAAATTAATCATCGGCTAATCCAGTGGTTGTGATAATCCAGTCTGGGACTGAGAAGGCCAAGCTTAATTTCTCTCTCAACATCTGATACATAGATGACCTTAGTCAAGAGAAGGAATTGCTGTGTAAAGTACCTCATCTAGTAAATGGGGCTAAAAGTACATCATGACTTTAGTGGTTGTAGTGGGGATAAACTCATTAAAGATTACAAGATATTCAGCTTCTGTTTTAAAAGGGGCCATGTGTAGGCATCACTCTTCTGCGAGCTGCCACTGGAAATAATAGAAACCTGGATGACTTGCAGTAAAAGATATAAGGGTTATTGAATTTATGTAAATATTGAATGGGCTGTGTATGGTTAGATTCTAGCTGGTGTACCTGAAAATCTCAATTTATTTCTGTTTGATTTTTAATTTTCGTTAACTGCAGCTCCAGATATTGTGTTGCTTAAACATCTAATGCTGTGACAGAAAAACAAAAAAACTGTCAAAAAAAAAAAAAAATGGTGTTCAGGAAGTATACCCTGTCTGTGCAACAATCCAGGTAGTTCAGTTTGAATGTAAATCATTTTCTTTGTTGTTATTGCTAAATGACAGAGCTGTACATACAGTGCAGCCGTATGGGTGAAATTGTGTGATGCCTACTGCCCCGGTGGGAGCCACCCATTTTCACCATTAAGCTCAGTTTAAGGTATTTCACTCACACAATAGCTGGTGACCTGTCAGCCTGACATGCTCTGAGATTAATGTTAAAGAATTACTATTGGGTGACAGTTAAAAGGTCACATGCAATACTAAGTGGAATTAAGAGGAAACAGAAAGAGGGTAAGAAAAGGAAAACATCTTGAATTCCATTCTCATTTAAAATGCAATCTTTGGAGAAAATGTTGTCATTGACTTCAGATAAAAATGCAGTGTGTTGCTGAGCAGGTGTAAGTAATTTTATCTAATTACCACAAATGGGTTTTCCATGTATGTGAACCTGCTGGGAATACTGAATAGTAAAAATAAGCAGGAAGGAGATGGATTGGAAGAAGGTGAAAAGGAACACCTTTAATAGTTGATCACAGTGAGAACTCTGGGCTATCAGGGATATGGAGAATGTTCTTAGGCAGTGTTAGAAAATATAGTTTCTGCAGCAGGATATTGGTAAGGGAACTAGCTTTAAGAGGCACATGAAATACAGAAGTAACATCTGCAGTAGTTTTGTAAGTCTTTAAATATGAAAAATCCATTAAAGCCAGGAGTGGTATTGCAACTCCTGTGGTTGTACGCTGCACGCTAATGTTTCCTAGAGGGAGCCTAAACCAGATGTTTTCAGGACAGACAAGTTAGCTACATCAGTGATAATCTTTTTTAATATTCAATATTTGAGGACAGCATTTTAAAACAAACAAAAAATAGCACAAAAACTAGATGTGTAGTAATTTGTTTTCCTGGAGCTGAATTGGAAGTAGAGAAAAATATCTTGTCAAGCTCCTGTCAGTCTTCACAGAATCAACAGTTGAGGAAAACTGTATAAAGAAGGCCAAAAGAAGGATAATTTGGGCTGTTCACAATCCTACTGATTGTACCAGCTAGGACCAGTCACATTGTCTCCCCAACTTTATATTTTCATCTACAGAGGATAAACATCTAATCTAGAGCAATTAGTCTGTGGTAGTGCACAAGGGATGGAGCCAGTTAAAAGCTTCTCAGTAATGGAGATGTTAAATTTTGTTGCCAATGCACTTAAGAGACTGGGCCCAGACTACTACAAGAAAGGGAAATAAAATGCAGGAGACAGAATTAGGGTAGCTAGCTAGTTAGAGAGCACAGAATATAATGCTTAATTGATTAAATAATGTTTGCTTCTCCTGCCAGCAAGGTAGAGGCAATCAAGGGACGCAACTTCTGTTGCGGCCAGGAACAGAAGCAGAAGATGCCGTCTCGTAGACCCTACCATCTCCCTTGATACTAGTAACAGCCACTGCAGCTTAAAAGGGCTTTGGCAGGAAGGTAGTAGCAATTCTGCTCCCAGCCCAGCTCAGATGAATGGCTATCTTCTTTTCCTGGATAAGAGTGGTTATGCAAAACTCAGTAACAGATTTAATGCAATACGGTTCTCATTAGGCTGTCCACCAGGGTTAATCATAAGTTCATGAATAAATATTGTGGCAATTATTATGCATACGCATTAGATTTTGGGTGGCCTGTCTTGAACACAAAGGACCAAAAATGTATAATCATGAGGCAGGGAACTGGTAATGTTTATACCAATGGGTTAGGCAATTCTGATACTCCCCTATAGAAGATGGCAGCTATACACCCTTTTGGCCTTAGGCCATCATTCTGCTTTCTTTGGCTTTCTCCTTTAAGGCACTATGGTTGATAGTCAACACCTTAGTGCTGCTGAAACACTCTATAAATAGCATCTGCCTTGCTAAAATCAGGCAAGCTTTCACTTAATGTGTGGGCTGTTTGTTGCTTTGACACTGGATGTGGTTTAGGACCTTACTCTGTACTGGATCTGATGCCCCTTGGCTCTTCCTGTACCTCCCCCCATTCCTGTGCCTGGGGGGCCTTGAGAGCGTGGGGCTCATCCTGTTTGCCGAACATTTCACAGTCAGAGAGTGCAATACATGATTCTAAAAGGTCAAGGGCAAAAACATGTTGATACGAGCGAGTGGACGTTATCTTGATTGTGTGATGCAGTGTTGTCAGCAGCATTAGAGATATGTTCTGAGGAGAGGGGTATCTAAGTTATAATCTAGTTTATCTCAGCGAAGACGAGTGATGCATTGTTCTGTGAACAGCAGTGTGGCGGGACTCATCCTTCATGCCCTGCAGTACCTGAGAATCATTTCAGTGGTTTATGGCAGCTCATAGAAGCCAAGATTTGGAAGGGGAAATAGGAATCAGCCTGAAAAACCATTTGGTTTTATAAGGGGGGAGGGAGAAATGATAAATATGACAGATGTGCTGTGTACCTCCAATTTAGGACATGGACAAGTCAGTGTGTTTTAGAAAGCCACTGGTGCCCAGCTAGAAGGTGAATTTCTTTCTTCATCTAAAGTACAATTACTGATCGTGTGTGTGCCTAGATCTTTGTACCACAGAGTAACCTGGGAGAGAGTGTGCCAGTTGTTTTACTCCATGCAGCTGCAGACCAAAAGCTACACGTACGTTGGCAGCTTCTCATTCTCCCCTGGAAAAGCATTGATTTTAAAACTGCTTTTAGCATAGCACGTAGCATCCTGAGCTTGCTGTCTGGATACATCCTGAGCCTGGTTCAGGAGATCCCTAAAATACTCTGAATGCTTTATCTTGGGGCTTATGATACCTCAGAGCAGAAGCTATGAGCATGGATCCACCAAGAATACTCCAGGCCTCTAACCATGTTGTATTCATGCTCAATGTAACCTTTTCTTCCTTTTTTTTTAAAGCAGCATGACCTTGTTGTGAAGAAAGCTTTAGAGTATTCTTATTAGTGAAGCACTGGCATGGGTTACTCAGATGTGGTGGATGCTCCTCTCTGGAGACATTCAAGGTCAGGCTGGTTGGGGCTCTGAGCACCTGATGGAGCTGTAGGTGTCCGGTTCATTGCAGGGGAGGTGGTCCAGATGACCTTTAAGGGTCCCTTTCAACTCAAATGATTCTGGAAAGATGCATTCTGTGAGGTAGATGATCTGACATGTATATTAGCATGTAGTATTGCTACATTAGATTAAGAGAGCCTGAAGAACGGAAAAGGATCTTATAGCCTTTAGACACAGCAAGAAAAAGAGAGTGTCTTAGGAGTACTTGAAGTTGGGCTGTCAGAAAGCAGGGGCTAACTCTTCTTTGTTTTCTTTATATGAGGTCTTAAGACCATAAGTAATTGTATCATCAGCATCTGCTAATATCGTACTAGCTCACTGCTCAGGAAGAAGAAAACATAGGAATTGATCCTCATCAAGATGAATTTCAGTTTTGATATAAAGTCATATGAGATCAGAAGCTGTCCTTAACTAAAGTAGGGTGGGGATACCTCGGACTCAGTAAGCACAAGAAAGAGATTGGCAATTCTCTTGCCTGAGAAAATTCTGTGTCCCAGACAGGGGCAATAATTTCTCATTCAGTCTAAATCTATGCCCCAGTTTGTGGAAGGTTCTTACAGGGTTAATAGAATACGCAGTGAACAGGAACATCATCAGTACAAAAATGCCAAAGCCATCTGATGACAGACAAGGTAAAATGTAAGAAGTACTCCGAAAACTTATTTGTGGAAAAACTCTGCTTACTAGCAGTGGAAACAGCAGTCAGGCCTGTACAGGTTTTCTTACTCCTTCTCTTAAGCAGATCAACCTTTTGTACAGTTTATTACCTGAATACAGCTGATTGCTGTGTTTAACTGAGTTACTTCCCAGATTTTAGCTGCGCTTTTGTGATGCCTTTCTCCAGGTGAAGCCAGATGGCCATAGTATGGACAAAGCAGTGGCTGTTGTGGCAGGTGATAGAAAGTGGGGGTAAGTGAGGCAGCCCTGCAGATGTACACAATGCCATGGATATTTAAACTGAGAGAGGGCAAATACCTTGTATAAAGGTACAGAAGCAATTGCAGAGTGATACACCCAGCCCTGGGTGGTGAGATGCAGCCTGTGCACGGGCTCTTTTCCTTACTCATCAAATACCTGAAACTCATCTTTTGTTGAATTTGAAGCATTTTATGCTGAGAAAAAAAAAAAAAACAAAAAACTGTAAGAGTGAGGATGTGTGCTGTAATGCACTTCTTTTCAGAGTTAGCTTTAAGTTTTCAGAATAACTTCATTAGTTTCATGACAGTTGTGTCCAGGGTCATCAGGTGGGGTGATGCTCTCTTGGATCAGGGTCTTATTCTGACCTGTGAAAAGGACAACTCTCTGTACACTTCACATTTGGGAGATTCCGACCAGAGAAAGGAGTAGTCTAAACTTGGAGGGACAGGACTTGTGCCCTGCTTTCCTCATGGAAAAATGAGGCATGGGGATGTTAACTGGCCTGGACAAGACCTGAGGGGTGTGTGGCAGAGATAGGAAGGGACAGCAGACTGCCCAAGCACCAGATCTGATCTCTGAGAAATAGCTTTCTGACAGAGCTGTAGAATTTGATGGACAGATCTGGAAAGCCATGAAATCAGGGAGTAAATCCTATAGAGAAAACAGATGTTGCATATCTTTTGATTGAGCCAGGTTTACTTCAGCTTGCAAGAAGCAAGACCTCCTCCTTGCTCTAGGTGTATTAGCTTTGCTAGGGATGAATGCTTGTTGATGGCAAACATAGGCAATTAATACATCTCTCATCAGAAGGCGACAAGAAGACACGGTGACTTTGGAATTGTGTGTGGGGATTTCTGGAGAAGCATCAATACATTCAGAAGGAGAGATTCCTGCCAGCTGGTCAAGCTCTGCTCCCATTTAAGGAGCAATGGACTTAAATCACAGGAGATATCCCCAGCATTTAATCACTACCCTTTTAGGTGTAAATTGGGCTCTGTCATAAGTAACGGATGATTTTTGGCTTCCTTACACAGCGTCTCAGAACTTCCAAACAGACTCACTTTACCTTGTTAACAGCAACCAAGACAGCATCACCTTCCTTTAAATTACTCTCAGGAAGGAGCTATCTTCACTGAATTCTCTTTTTTCCTCTTGAGCAGGAAGTCTTTTAAAACTTTAAGCTAGGAACTGAGTCTCCTTGCTCTTACCACTCCAGGTGCTTTCCTGTTAAAGGTACATACTAAGCTGGAAGGACAAGTTGTCTTACTGGATCTCTAAAGGAGCCGTATGCTCCATCACGTGTAGGACTCATGCTGACTACAATATGTGGCTCCTCTGTAGGCAGTGAGATCTGTAATGCCATTGGGTTCTGGTGCTGACCGGCAGCTCAGCATCCTGAGAATTCCTGGCCACGCTCATCTCTGCACCTGACTCCTGCAACCTCCCCTCTCCACATCTCTGAGTTGCTAAGCAACCTGCTATGAGCAGCAGTATGAACAAGAGCTGTCAAATTCATTATTTTTTGTCTTAAAGTAACAAAGTCTCCTGTACAAAAAAAAAAAAGAGTAATAATCAGGCATTAATTACTAGTGTAACACTGCAATGAGGACAAGTCTTCCCTTCTCATTCCCTCATTTGGACTCCTGCATAATTTCTGATGGCTCTGGAGAGGGTTGCACCTGAAAAAGAGGAATGAAACAAATTTTGAAGCTGCCTCTTTTTTTGACATTTGCAGTTGCTTTGGAAGCGTGGGCAGCACCAGGGTCTCCCACACTGTTGAACTGAGCATCTCACAAACTGTAGGTAACTGAAGCTAGTTATGCACAGAAAGTTGTATTTGCCATGAGTAGAAGAATTATATACATTTTAAAATGAAACAAAGTATAGATTTACTCTGCATTTACAATACACTTCTTTTAGTGATTGGCATACCTAGCCTGTGCCAGTTATGGTTCTTTTCAACTGATCTTATTAAGTATAAGAAATAATCCTACAGCAGGTAGAGGACAGCACTGATAACTGAAATCCCTTAGCATGAAGTAGTCTGACCTCCACACACAATATGTTTATGCATTCGTACACATATATATGAGGAATTAAGGGTCAAATACACATACAAGGTGAGACTATTGGGCTGACACAACGTGCATTCAGATCTGAGCTTCCCTGTTTGAGTAGTGGGACTCAACTGAGAGAGGTCAGCCACCCATAGCTTCTTTATTCTGAATACTGGCCAAATCTTGAACTCTTGCTGGACTTCTCAATTTTATCTGGCTGTGGAGCATTAGCTGCCTGGAGAATGGCAGCCATGTGGTCAGAAAGCAGGAAGTCCAACCCTAGACTTGGCAAACTTGGCAGATTTTTGGAGAAAGAGAGGCACAGCCATTAGCTATTTCTCCAGAGATCTCGTTGATATCTGAGTGTAGGATGATTTGTACAATAATCTGAAGCCTTAAGCTTTGCATGACCTGAACCTTCTAGGGAAGAAAAAAATCAACTAAAACCATCCTATCTCAAGCAGGACTTGTTAAAACTGTCTGAATAATGAACAAACAAATTCACTAGTGTGTTTGTGAGCTAACACCTCACGTGTTGTATACTGTTGCCTCATGGGAGCACAGTCTTTGCTTAATGGTTATATTTAATTGACTGATGGGTAGTAATGGAAATGCATGCTCATGATTCCAGGACTTCATGAATTTACCGTACGTTTGCATTCACTATTCATGACTTGTCCTTTATTGACTTCTTTGGAAAAAAAGTACAAAAGTCATAGAAAAGGAAAGCCTTTGGGGCCAACCACACACTAGTGATAATTATGGGAAACAAATAACAAGTGAGATAGT
Organism: Numida meleagris; assembly: GCF_002078875.1. Classification (NCBI taxonomy): domain Eukaryota; kingdom Metazoa; phylum Chordata; class Aves; order Galliformes; family Numididae; genus Numida; species Numida meleagris. Next base: position 10,815,345 of record NC_034413.1, on the reverse strand, counting down.
TATTCAACCACAGGTAAATGGGGTAGAGGAAAGGAGGAGTTTTTGAATGATTCACAAACCTGGAGGGAGAAGAGGTATGGATTTTTTTAGTGGGATTTATCCACTTTAATCAGATTTACTGACTGCATGCTAATGAGGTGGTGTAACTGTTTTTTGAGCAAAGAACATGCATTTCTTATGATTAGGAATAGCCATTAGATAAATTCTTCCTGAAAAATAACCCTCCTTGTCTTTCCACTCCTTACCTGTGCAGTGGTTTATAGAATTTTCAAGCTAAATATACAGGAAGTTCAGATAATGTTAGAGACGGTGTGCCTTCGGAGGACTAAATTGTGGGAGTCAATAAACAATTATGGGGTAGCATCTGGATGACTGAAATAATGTTAGCAGCCCTAATAGTTACAGAAGATCATTATTCTTCTGCTCCATGTATAGATCTTTTGTTGTCCAAGACAGGGGCTCACAGATTCAATGGTTATCTGTGTTTTAAAATTCATAAATATGGCCATTCTTGCATTTACACTGATACTGTCTTAGAATCTCTCTGATAAGTTCTAGTCTTTGCAGGTTCATTTACTATTGGAAACCCATAACATGACAATAGGAAACAGAGATGAACCTCATGACAGAAGATGGAATGCTGGACATTGATTTTAACAATATCTGCATGATGCTATCTTGACTTAAACTGGAGGTGAAGTTCGATTCTGATTCTGAACTGTCCCATCTCTTCCCATCATTAATATTAACAAATTATCTCTTATAATTCAGTGTTTATGTGTAAGGTAAAAGAAGCAGTCACATTGCTGGACGTATAAGTTTGTCAAGAACTGAACTATTCAGAATGTCAGTACTCAAGAGAATATTTCAAAAGTGGATGGCACCATGTGAGCTCTTTCTACAGCAGGGTATATTTGGCCTTTACACTTGTGGTTACCCGATCACATTATCTGAGGACGGGGCAAGCTTTGGGGCAGGCTGTTAAGGCAGAGAGCATAAGCAATTGCTTTGAATGTCAACTGCCACTGACCGTGAGAGAGGAAATCTGGGAACAAGTACCTTGAGAGAGGCAATAGTAAGATGTCAAGATAATTAAGAAATACAGATGAAATTGCCTGAGCAGGATGGTGTTGATAGAAATATAGACACATTCATGCAGGGTCATGGAAAAAAAAAGCATATTTTTCTTAGTAGGTCTGGATGAAAAATAATCTGTAATATGCAGTGCTACACAATTTTGAATGCTAATGAAGAAAAGAATCTGAAACTGATGATTGAATCCTATACTTTGGCCACAGGAGAAATGAGCTCCCTGAACTTTTTTCTTTTTGCAACCTCTAGAGTATCTTTCTGTCATCCAGAATATGAGAACAGATTCTTCAAAGTATAAGTCTGGGTGTGCAATACTCCCTGTGTATGAACTAAAATAGACTGAATGATAGAGGTGATTTAGCAAACCGTTGATAGGCTTTGCTTTTCTGAGCTTGTTCTTAACAAAATAGACCAAAACCAAGAAAAAGCATAAAAGCAGAAGAGAGTGAGGATGCTGTCCTTGCATCCTCACTTGATTCTACAGGTTTTCACTCAAGGTTCAAAAATGACAATTTTTTGCAGTGCTGGCAGGCAAATCACCAGACTAGACCATAAAATTATGCTTATTCCCATGACAGTTATCCACATTTCCTCTGTATAACAGAGGAAATTCCACCCACAGTACCATTCCAAGACGCTTCTTTGATGTGTGAAGACCACTGGGGCACTTTCTTCATGATATACATCATGACAAAACCTTCAGTCAAACTTTAGCTGGGCAAGCCTAATTGCTCAGTTGCTTTCTTTCATTTCTGAAAGGCCAATGTCCAGGGTGTATTAACTAATGAAATGCATTAAATTTTGTTGTCCCTTTGCAGAGCTTTTTCCTGACCTTAAGAAAAAGTGAAAACAGTGGGTTTGCAACATATTAACCTACCTAATTTAACTTTTAACATTAAATGACTTCAGATGGAAAAGTTTTATTCAGGACTGCTATGTGACCTGTTTCTCATTTTTCAGTAGTAATTTATTAAGCAAATTATGTGTTGGCAAAAAAATTGCTGTCTTCAAAATGTCACTTTCCATCCAAAATCCTCTGCCTGGAATAGAGGAGTGCCCATTTAGATGTGACTATTTATTTGCAGCTACTTCAGGTTAGCTTTCTTTGTTCCTGATTCTGGTCACCTCCATATCAAGTGACTGAATGCAGTATATTTGGATGGTTTGAAACTGGCTTCTTGCTAATATGTTTGATGAGGGCTTTGTTATGACAGAGAATATACTTAGAGTGTTAGGATCTCACCAAACAAGAATGTATTTGTAACCACCTGAGATGGAAGAAGTGGAAATAGTCCCACTATTACGTTATCACACTGAGTTATAAGCTCATCAATCTACCTTTGATTTTATATATTGGCAGAAGGCTTGGTATGGGATGCATTCAATGGGAAGTCTGGGCTTCAGAGTCTTGGTTATGGGAGCACTTCCACATTATGAGGAGTCCAGACAACTTTGGAGAACTCACTGAACCAGCTAGTGCCTTTTGCTGGTGACAAAGTCTGCTGACATCATCAAGTCAAGCTGAAGCCTGATAGGTGTAATCAACAAGGATGCCAATGAAAACAGGGCTATTCTTCAAATTCATGAACATACTCCTGTTAAAGCAAGAATGAATAAGGAGGGCTTGCTCTAGTACAGGTGATACCTGTTTTTACTGACATCAGTCAGGTTAGTTTGGAGTAGCTTATGAATCTGATGACACTGTAGCAAGATACAATAATGAGAGAGAGAGAACGGCTCTGTAAAGGAAAAAAATACTTCTGAGACACAGACTGGCTTTCTAGGTTAATTGGACCTTTCATTTTAGCTCCTGTCACAATGGATCAGTCATGTTGTGCTGTAATCAAAAGTAACACCTTCCAGTATTTTTGTTAACTATTCTAACATATGAGGCAATTGTTCCAGTAATAATGGCACAGGTTAGGAGCATTTCTTTGTGTATTCTGGACATTTATAGCAGCAGCACCTGCCTGGAGCTGTGATCTCTACTGTTTTGTGAAGGAAAGATCTGATTTTTTTGTTTATTTGCTTATCACAGCAATCTAAAATATGGCTGAATCAGAGTGATTTGTGAGTAAAGGTCAAAAAAAAAATTGCTTGGTCCAGATGATGATGACAGTATGAAGCCTTAAGAATAAAACCATAGCCTGTGAGAGACTGCAATTGTATTTTTAAATTGAAATATGTCAGATACAAGTATATAGAAAGGTAACCTAACAAGTTCTAAGATAGAACGTAGGATCTGATGAGAAGACAATATAGTTCTGTAAATGTGTCTTCAAGCAGGACTGTTGCCAAGTTTCACCCACTACCATATTATATGACAAGAGGTTCATATGTTGGACAAAGTGGTGCAATAGGAAATTTCTTTTAGCACTTTCTCTGTTTTAATGTGCCCAGGAGTATATCCCAGGGAAGGTCATCTGACAAGAGATTCCCAAGGCTGTACAATATGCTCAGCCTATTATTGATACTATGGCAAAAGCAGATTTGTCAGCTGATCTATAAGCCATTTTCTGACCTTCTCAACTTCTTACCATGACTGGAAATCTTCCGTATTTTCTTTAGCCCTATTTGTTTCTACTAACACAGGAAATTATCTGGACTTTATCCATGTGACGATGACAACAGCCATGATTGTGGCTAATTATATTAAGCATGCTTGTATATTAAAACTAGGCTTGTGTCAGTGACACAAACAAAAACAGCAGAGGGGAAGGAAGCCATAGAAGAAAGAAGAGATTTGTTGACAGACTAATGAAGAGGAAAGAAAAGATCAGGGTGAGAAAAAATTAGTCCTGGTCTGAATTCAACAAGACTGCACAGCTACGTGGCCATGACACAGGAAAAAAATGCTTCACATGCCAGAACCCGTAGGGCTGAGAACTGCTTTAACCCCCTTTGTAACTCTGTGCCTGAAAGCAGAAAACAAAGAACTTCAAAGCAATTTTGTTCTCCAAGCCCACGATTCAGGAGTTCTGAACATCAGCTTGTTCTCTCTTCCCCCAGGTTGTTTTCTTTGGCAGTTGCTCAGCTTTTCCATTAAGATTTGTGCATTACTGCACACGCTGTCGATAAGTTGTTGCATACATGGTCAGCATTGCCAGCTACTGCTTGAACCTGCTGTCAAATTCCTGGTATGTAGGAATTAATTCTCCAAAGGAGGGAAAAATCTGTGTTTTATAAATACATCTTTCATTAGTCAGCCTGCAATAAACTTAAGCCAAAAAGATTTTTTTTCCTGTTTCTTCTGTCTTTCTCAGCTTTTTAACTTTCTTCACCCTTAGTAGGTGATTTTCTCAATGTATCTGCAGCTGCCCTCTCTTGAATGATTTGGATAATCATTCGCCAACAGTTTTCTTGATAGTTATATGGCAGCCCAGATTCTTCTACTGGATCAGAAACATCAAGATTCTCCAAGCATAAAGGGGCACACAGAACTTCTCCTTTTGAGAAAAGTAAGAAAAGCTGTCCTTGACTGTACATAGGGAAAGGGCAGAGACCCAGAAGCAAACCATGAGCAATGCAACTTAGAGCCCCTAACTCTACCTCATACATGGGGCTAATGCGTTGTTGCAAATCCTCCATACATCATCCTCCAAAAGCTGGCTACTGCCTTCTGCTGTAGAAACATGGCATTACTGGCCTAGAAGAAGGCAAAATGCCATCTGAGACATGAGCTGAGCAACAACCACCTCCAATGGATGTGACTCTAAAATAGTATGCCAGGCTGGTTGGAAATTTTGTAACTAAGAGCACTCCCAAACTCATCATTTCTAATTCCCTTTTTAAGAGCAGACTGTTTATTAAAAAAGAAAAAAAACCCATCACTCTCCAAATAAGCCTTTAAGGAAAACTTTACAGAGCAATCTGGGCAAGCGTCACTCTCTAATCAGCAATCAAAACTCCCTGTGAAGCTCTAGAGAGTCTGATTAAAAGCAGATGTGGGTAATCTCAATGAATGAAAAAATATAGCTGCCAGGAGAAAAGGAATTTTCATGAAGGGCTCTTGAATCTGTAGTAGACCGTCATACAGGGTTAATAGATTTGGACAGGTAGCGTGCTATGGCTTTATCCTTTTTTTTATTAATCATAGGAATTGTATGTTTCACTGCAGGATGAACAGAAGGAATTTGTTAAAGTGCAGCCCTCTCTAGCTGCATGACTCTAAAATTGAAACACTGCCTTGCAGTCACTTTGAGAGATTTAGGAAGCACTTGTCTTCCAGACATCCATGAGGTTGCAAGCTACTCTTTATCAGAGTGTATTGTTGGAAAAATGAGGAGCAGAAAAGAGGGAATCTGCCAAGCAAAGATTCTGAAAACAAAATATGGCATGGAGGGGTACAGCTTTATTCTTCTTAACTGGTGATGCCTGTGCATTTCTGCCCAGTAAAGGGCTCTGAGGGGAGTTTCACTTCAGACTCTTCTGGCGGGGAAATGACAGCAACATTTCCAAAGGTAATTAAAATTTATTTTCAGCTACTGAAAAATGGAATACTCAGGGAATGCCTTAATTGGCAGCACTGTGGAACAGAATGTTTGGGGTTTATAAAAGAAAAGAGCAACAGCCATTGTCAGAAATGGAACGAGATTTGAAAGGCAATAGTGGGAAATATTGTACTCTGAGACTCTCCAGTTAGAAACTTTCCCCGGCAGCTTAATATCGTGATTTTTAGCTGCCTTAGAACTCCCAAGTCTCTCCAAGCTCTCTAGAATTGAGGATCCAATGTAGAAATATCTCCTTAATAGACTGTACATAGATGCTATATAAGAAATGGCATCTCTTAGGTACATAACAAAGGTGTGTCAGAAGAAACAGTAGATCATAAGTAGTTCATAGGCAAAAGAACACTAATCTTCCATTTGGCTGATCTGTTTATCAGTTTCCTTCATATCAAAAGACAATAGAAACGTGTCAGCAGTACGTTTATCCATACAAAGTTCCTTTAAGCCTGTTATTTCTGATAGATTCTGATAGAATCATTTTTCTGTCTTGAATATACTTCCATAGCTTTGGTCATTAAGATGTCTTTGTCCAAATTGCATCACTAGTAAGATGTAATGCCGTGACATGATATACTTAAGAATTTTTTCCTCAAAACATTTTTTCCTTGTAAGAAGCAGATTTTTGAAACTTTATTTTTTCTTAGAAAAGAGTTAGTTTGGATGAATTTTTAAGCTAAAACTGGGCCAAACTTGTCCAGAAATTGCTTTGGTTTCCATAAAAGGAAGGAAAAAAATGTTCCGATTTCTTTTAAACATTAAGATAGTTTTATTCAAGTCTTTTTTTGAAAGTCAACATCTAAATTAATATTTTACAATTTTCAGTATGAACCTTCTTTTGAGGTTTGCATTTTTCAGGTTTAAGGTGGAACTTTTAGAACAGACTCTTGACATTATTTTCTTTCAAAGATGACTCAGTTTTCCCTAGCCTATTCAGCTGGGAGCTAATCCAATAAAAACAAACAAAAATTTTATTTTACAAAATTTCTTCTGATGATTTATGCAAAGTTTTCTAAATTGCCTCCACTTGATACAGCCTCACAGCTATGCAAAATTGAGAATAATTTTATGTATTCAAATACGCATTTAAATCCTCGGTAAAGACATTTCTTTTTCAATGTAAAATATACTTCAGGAAACCTTAAAGAAGAAGCAGTACTCTCAATAATAAACTGCTTTATACAACATAAACTCTCAATCTACAAATAACTGTGGACCTTTTTTATTTGATTAGGTTTGTAGCTATTGACCTTGGGTGTTTTTGTTCATCAAAGGCAACATGGATTCAAAAAAGTTCATATGAAGGGTGCCCTATTATTTAAGAATAAGGAGTCTCTAGATATACTGCGTACAAACAATAACACTTGAAGGAAGCTTTCTTGAAGCTGGAAAGCTGCTGTCACTTGTAAATGTACAGTGATCCAGAAAATGTCTGAGCTGAAGCAAAGTAAACATTTTTATCCTAAATTAAACAGTGAGGAGAGTTTAGAGAAGACACTGGAAATGAGCCCAAGCTAACCTTATAAATGATTAAGTGTTAGTAATTGAACATCAATTCTAGGTTTCATAATTTAGGCACGTAATTTACTCACTGCTTCTTGATACAGTACTTCTAATGTAAGCACTTGAATTTTCCCATTGCGTCAGCAGCAGTAGGTGTTCTTGAAGACCTCCCAAAGTGGTGCTTTCTATTGAAATGACGTCTCCAGACAGCCTTTTAGATTGATGGTTTCAACACACGTCCCTACCATGCAGAGTGGTTTTTGTAATATTGATGGTCTCTGAAGCTACAACCACAAGATAGCCACAACACAGATTTAGCATTCAGGGATTCTGCAACACATCCTGGAGGGCTGTCCCTGTAGGATTTGTTGCAGCAAAAGTAGTAGTTTGTTGGCTGATATTTGCCTGCTGTGCAACACAGTTCATTCACTCTAACACAGGCACGTACACCTCCCAACTGTGTTTACACAGCCGTTAATTTCTACTTGTGGCTGCTGCTATTTATAAGGAGGACGACTAAATAATTGTTCCTAACAATTCTCTAAAAATAAATGCGCTGCCCTTCCTGGGGTGGTTAGAATTCTAAATAGTGCAGTTCATGATCATTTATAATGCAACAGCATTAATGAAAAGTGCCAATTCAGTTTTGTATTCTTGGATCACCCACTGCTCAGTTCCTCTTTCTCTTTCCTTCAGCTTTATGGAAAGAATAGCAATAAATCACTTAGAAATCTTTTTTTTTTTTTTTCCTGAGCTAACCAAAAAGACTAGCAACCTTCTCCCATATCCTCAGCTTAGAAAGGGAAACTTCAGCCATTACAAGAATGAGACCAACTTCTGAAGTAGAACTTACTTGTATTTATTTATTTTTGACTATGAATATTACAGCAGAGTAGACTAGGATGAAAAGACCTGGGCCTGCATCATAACCAGAACTGCAGAGCAGAATTTGATAAACGTTTAGTATAAATCCTTATTCTTGAAAAAAAAAATCGGCTTGAGTTTTTTAGAGACGTGAATCAACAAATTGCTTTTTAAAGGCTTTTCTGAAAGGTAATAGGCTTGAAAGCAGTGCTCCTGATAGCAGTCTTTGGACATTGACTTTGTATGGATCTGTAGGCTAAACTATCCTCCATGGCTCGGCAGGAGCACTTACTTCTGTAGCGAGGGACTCCATCCTAGTTCCCTAACGAGGTCTGTGATAAGGGTTGCATCATTTTCAGCATATTTGGTGTGAGCTTGCTTTTCACTAGAGCTAAAGCAATTGAATCCAGTGCTCTGGGTTCTGCTTAAAAGGGACACTGGCTGAGAGAAATGAAAGAATAAAAGATATTGATGAACAGTTTTGGATGGCACAGTGCTTAATAAAAATGAGTCACACCTTGGCAGCTTTTGGGAATAACCCTACAAATAATTAAGAAATTAAACTTACTGGAAGGGAATATGGTGCACAGTCATTTTTATTTTTCTTCTTTAAAATTCAAGTTCCTTTGTCAACAATAATCAAAAATAAAATAAAAAATACCCAACCACCAAAATAAGCAAAGCATGAAAATGAAACAAACCCAAAGTGAAGCACTCAAGAAATTTCACAGCTCTCTGGATGATGATCCTGGTATTTTTTTATGTTGACTGTATTGGCTTTATTGACTAGGACTCATTTGTTTTGTGCGGGATGTGTGCATTTCCAGGTTCACTCAGACTACCAAAATGAATATCCTGTGAGGAAAAGCTTATTTTAAGGTCTTCAAATACAATCTTCTCTTTTTTTCAGTTAGTGTTATTTTGAGTGGGACAGTAGATGATGAGGTCCACAGACTGAGGTTACACTTGATAAATAACTTCAGTAAGAAAAAAAAATAAAAATGTTACAAAGATTTTGAATCTCAGCGTTGATGTTTTTAATGTTTATTTGAACTGAGTTTTACTTTTTATGTTCATGTTATTTTGCTTCAGAATAACACATATATTTTTGAGAAGTTAAAACTGAACTGCACCAAAATTAAAAGGCTAAATCAAAGTTGAAAACCACCATAGTGAAACACAACATAATTGTACCATTGAAGGAAAGCTCTCAGGTTGGCATAGAAAAGGTTTTTTTTCTCTCTCACACACTGTTTGGTTTAGCTCAACTGTAGCCAACTATTGCTGCCCAATTTTTTCATTTGAATGCCAAATCAAACTGGCAACTGGACTACTGTTCTGCACTTCAGTTTAATCCAGATGCATGGGGTGAAGGTGTTTTTAGTTTGCTATAGTTTGTTAACAATTGGTAATAAATCACCTTAGTTTCCTTCATGCTGAATCTGTTTTGCCTATTATGATTAGTGGTGAGTAATCTCCCTCCCATTACCTAAACTCAAAAAATTTTTTCATCACTTTTTTCTCCCCCTGTTCTTTTGAGGAGTGGAAGTGAGAAAGCAGCGTTGTGGTGCTGAGCTGCCCATTGGTATGAAACCACAATACAGAGGAGAAGAGATGTTGAGAATTAGCTGTGTCTAATCTGTATGAAACCACAGCAAAGTAATGAGATTCCCCTGCCTGTTGTTTTATAGTTTACAGTTGAAGACTGTAAAAGATAAGCAAACATAGACATAAAGCATATGTTATTGATATTTGGTCTGTGGTGGTAACAAAGCAGATGAAAAAGGAGGTCAACTCAGAATTACCTTATTTATATCCTAACTGTTTGCAATATATAGCCTGGTGAAATTCAGTGTATCTCCATCTGCTTATCTTAAAAGCAGAAGTACCAGAAATATCAATATGTAAGAGACATACAAATCATCATTACTACTATACATCTGGCAATCCTAAAAATGGAAATATAAAAAAAAATGTGCATGGAAATAATTGAAAGCTAATACAAATGGGTATATATAACATTGTTTAATGTAATAGTAAAACAGTTTAAGAATAAGCAGGAGCAGTTGACATTTCACAATTGATGGAAAAACTACAGAATTACCTGCAAATATCAGTAGTTGATGAGACACCCTCCAGATCCCCCTTCATTTGTCCTGGTATCACAACCTTTTCAGTCGTTTGCATTCATTTTTATATTCTCATGAAATATTTCTTACTTAGTTTTATGGTCTTATATACAAATACAGACTTTTGATGGTAGTTTCTGATTCCATTAAACATTTTTTTTTTTTTTTTCTGCACTATGTAGTCAGAAATAGACATTCAGAAGTCAAGGCAGTGGCAGGTAATGGTGCAAACAGTGTTTTGGCCACGGGTATAGTAATGACTTCTGGAATAAAGAGCAAGATTCCAAAGCACTAGGAGTGCACCAAGAAGAAAACATTTATCTCTCTCTTTACACCTTAATTTTACACTTCTCTTTACACATATACAGAGAAATTATATAGAAAGTAAATCCATCATTCCTCATGAACCACTCCGGAAGCGATACTAATGCAGTTGAATGAGGCAGAAAAGTCCAGGGGAGTAACTGAGCAAAGGTAGCTGTATGAAAAGTTGAGCATGCAATACCGTGGCATAAAGAACTGCAAAGAGTAATTACTGGAAGGGAAACTCAATTAGCTGGAACAAACAACTGATTGTGCAATTAAGAAAACCCTGTAAATCATTACAAACCTCTTGTCATACAGCTTTTCTCCACAGTCCTGCTGTAGAGGCCCTGCTCTGTCAGCTGAAGAGTTAGGGCTAAGCTGAAATTACGTTTTCATTGCTGTATTAAGAACCACTGATGAAGATGGCTTGTGTACTTTTCCTAATTACCTTGGACAACAATGCACTTCTATGTCCCTCCATTTTTGGTGCATGAGAAAGTGGAGAAAGTCATACGAAATGATGCATCTGTCCTTACACCACATTCAAGTTCACACTTGCATTTGTACTATCACAGGAAAGTCCAGCTATCTCAGGGAAGGCACAAAGTTCTTTTCCAGTTAGATCATTAACACAGAATGTGGTAAATGATTGTATTTTGAGTTTCACATTGGCTTGGATATCAGTTGGGTGGAAAACCAAATATACATGTCATTGATTATAAGGTTTGTTTTATTTAGAAGAGGTAGAAAGGGAAAGAACAAAATATATCATTTCAATTATTCAGTAAGAGAATAGTAGAGGGGGAAAAAAAGAGATAAGTGGAACAAAGGAAAATAGTGAGAATATGTGAGAAGGAGAGAACGTACCAACTTCGTTGGGAAGAATGGACATCTGATTCTTTCACTTTTATGAGTTTGCTTGCAATTGTTTTGCTAAACCTCTGTGATGAAATTTTTGTGTTGGGCTGTTCCTCTGGCTGAGAATATTGGTTTTGTTTAGTCTCTAAAATTTCAGCAAAACTGATTACACTGTTTATGAGACTTAGGTGAGAGAGGGAAATAAAATGTTAGTGCTGCATTTTGTCATGGCCATTCCAAGGAACTGAAAAATGTTCATTTAAAATAAAATCCTGCCATTGTTCCTCTGTGAATTTCCTAAGGGTTTTTCTTTTTGTTTGCTTGTTTGTTTTGCTTTTCCCTCCAATCTTTGCATTTCAAGAGAACTTTGTGTGCACAGGGTTCTTTGTTTTGTTTTGTTTTGTTTTTGCTTCCAACCTCTTTACATTAAGAGACCTTTCTTCCAAAGACAGCACCTACTTACTCAGAAGCAGCATGCCCTCACAGTGGTTGGGACATCACCTGGAAAAAAGAAGCCCTTCCCCCAGTCTCCTTTCTGCCAAACAGAGATGAATAAGCAACTTTATTCTAAAAGAGCAGCTGCTGGTGTGTCCTCTAGCACTGATTGGTACTAGTGAGAAATGTTATACTGACTCTGCTGAAGAAATGCCATCTATTCACTGACTGAATAGTAGAGACAGTTGTTTCTCACACTGTGTCTTGCTAAAGGCATTTTAAACCATGCTGGCAAAAAATAATCTCTCAGGGAAATCTACTTTCTGTGACCCATCAGTCTTGGGCTTAAAGAAACTGCTGATGAGGCTGATGGCTAGTGACAATTCTGGTGACAGTATTTATGGTAGCAACATCTGGCTGGTTGCTCTGAGCTGAATGTAGACCCACCAAGTGGCTACTCTACAAATGGCTTGTATTTCAGAGAATGCAGGATCATTTATCTTCATTAAGCCACGGTTGCTAAAACTAATAATTAATGACAACTAGTCTGGAAATGGCTGTGCAGGAAAGGAAGTACTGAAGGAGTAAACAGGTTTTGTCCACTCTGTACAAAGAGTATTTTTCATCATTTCTAATCAATACTGCAACCTACTGTAGGGAAAATGCTGTAGAAGGGGGCTTGGTCATCCCCAGAAGTCCCTTCCAATCCCAATGAATGTGTGACTCTGATTCATTCACAGTGCTAAAATTGCATGTTAGTTTTTACTGGGAGCGCTGGGCTCACTGCCTAACTAATGGCTGTTACTCTTCTTCACCGTTGTTTTCTAAAAGTAGTTTGTTTCTAAGCAAATGAAAGCCTCTGGCATTCTCTTTTGCCCCGTTCTGTAAAGAGTGGCATATGAAACCCCTCTTCTCAGGGCTGTGAAGAAGTTTTAACCTGAAAGTAAGAAGATTCTTGTATCAGCAAAATATTAAGGTTCTGGATGCTTTTCCAAATGGACTAGTGAGGAGTAAGCTTTGTTCATTTAAAAGAGTTTTGACAAATTTATAATGAGCTTGTACAAGAAGGCAAACTCAGGTCACAGAGGACAGGACTTGAGCCAAAAATTCTCTTCTGGTGCTGAGTCTTGAATGTGATAAAGGCCATTTTCATAAAGCTTAGGAAGATGTGAATACTTTTTTTTCAGCGTTTTTAAGATGAGCAGCACCTAGTACTTACTGAGAAAAAGTACAAGTCTGTAACAACAGAAGCAGAAATAAAAATTATGAAAGAACAAAGAAGAGAGATTTGAGGTCATTCTGAGGCCTCTATTTTGTATGTTCAGCATTACGTGCATTGACCAATGATTCACAGGCCATCAGTGGTCTGCAAAACCATGCTAAATGGCTCACAACTGCTCAATGAAACTGTCAGCTTCCCATAGCTAAAATTTAGAGGTAAGCATTGCACAGCAGACTATGAGAAATGTAGTGGGTTGTTCTTCCAAAGGCTTGTAACTCAGTTAAACAACCTTCATGAATATGATAATTTTCATTTTACAATTGGGATGAATAAAAGGACATGTAAAGGACATACAGGATTGAGTGGCAAAATCAGAAAAAGAACCAGCTCCTTCGGACTCTGATAATGTGTGGGAAGGTCTGGCAGATATGGCTCCCACTTTCAAAAGTCTGGCTTGGATAGGTATCATCTTTGGGCTATGCTGTTGATCATTTCTTTCTCTTACTCTTTGGAAGCAGTTATGAGGAGATTTGGGATGATCTGTGCAGGAAGGAAACCAAATTTATTTGGTAGATAAATTCAGATGTTCACTGCACATTCATAGACTCTTGGACAGGGAGGTACATGCATGGTGGTTCCCACCCCAGGAGGTGGTTACCCTGCAGTGTCAGAGCTAAGGTGATGATCCTCAGAAGTGTTCTTTTAGAGATGTCCCTTGGGAACATCCCATGCAGCTCTGGTATGGCCATCTTCATGCACAGTACATGCAAATGATGGAATTCACTTATGACAGTTGATACCTGATGAATAGAAACTAGCAATCCTATTCAAAACTATCCCCTACCATTCAAAAGAAATGGTGTATGATTTTAACCTGGCTGAACCTCCATGAAGCAAAGCCAATAGAAGTACTTAGGGCACAGACTGGTTTTATTATGAATGTGTTAACTACCAGTCATTATGAAGATCTGATTAAATCCCCTGGGCATAACCTCAGAACTAATAATTGTTTTTCTATAAAACGATAAAAAAATAAAAGATTCCCTGATGAAAATTCATCACAGTTATACCAATTTCAGCCTGTTCCTGTTTTGCCAGTGAGCACCAAAAATCAGAATCTTTTGTGAGCAAAATGCTCACGTAATAAGAAGCAGGAAACCCGCATGAATGCTCTCTGTTGTAGGAAGCTATGAAACAGATGGCTTGGTTATAGCATCATTTCCCTCTGCAATAAAGGTTTTGCTTTAATTCTGTAAGTACAGCTCATATATCTCAGACAAGGAGATCCTAGAGGTTTTGTCAGTTTTGTGTGTCTGTTTGGGGCCAAGACCAAGAAGTTGTTTTCTTGCCATGGAAAATAAATTTGCTGCTGTACAGAAAAACACAGAGAAAAAAAAAAAAGACACATTATAACCAAGGAAACAATGATTTTTCATGCAGGAGAGGAAGCGAAGCATAGAACTGGGTGTATGGGGAAGCAGGGCGGACAGAGCCCCATCTTGTGGTAGAAAGCCCAATTCATGTTCCTCTGGCTGTGCATGAGTCACTGTGTCCTAGTGACAATGTTCTGGGACATTGCTCTGTGCAGCTGGCCTTTAAATATTTAAATGTATTGGACTACAAGAAAGATGTCTGCTCTTTGCCAAGCAGCTGCTTACAAACAGCTTTTTAAATTGCAAGTCTAGACTGCACTAGCATAATCCAGAAGAGAACAGGAAGAATTGTGTAATTAACTTTTCCCTTTCTCACACATGAAAAAAGAAATCCTCTGTGCTGGGAATGCAGGGGTAGATCCAAGTTTAGAAATGAAATGAAGTGATTCTGAAATTATTTGGTGTTTGTTTGTGCAAACTGGGAGTTTGCTATGGTCTGGGCAGGGCACTACCTGGCTTCTGGAAGATTTCTCACTCAAAAAGAACTGCCTTGAAAACAGAGTGATGAACTGTCTTGCCCATTTATATTTCTAGCTCATGCGTGAGTCTGTAGTGGTTGACTTCTGCTTTGCTGTGAGCTGAGTTGCAGCAAAACTGACTGGAAACGTTCACCTGCCACGAAGACCTGCACTGAGGGTTACCATGGCCATGGGTCTCTGCTTATGCATTTTTTCACGCTCTCAGTTTGGTTCTTTAAAGGTGGGCTTGGCATGAAGAAGTTGAATAGTAACTTACAGGCTACTTGGAAAATGAGATACAAACCTGCTGTGAAATAGGTATAATTCATTAGGATTTATATTCCGAAGAAAATTGTAGATATTTTATGAAGAAATGTTCTGTGGTTAAGACAGTAGCCATCATGCCTTATACACATCAGCTGGATACATATCAACCTTATTAGTAAATTTTCCTCATTGGATGCCTCTTAAGGATGCCAGGCTCTGCTATACTACACATGTTACAATCAAGACTTGAGGGCAAGTGTCTGACCTAAGGAACTTCAGGCTCAGCATAAGAGCAAATGAAAACAAGAAGATGAAAATCATGAGCAGAAACAGGAAAATAATGCAGATATCTAGCTTGAAGTATCACATATTGGGCCACATTCACTTCCTTTCCTCTCTTTTAATCAGTTCCTTTTCTTTCCTATTGTTTCCCAACCCCATCTGCAAAAGATTGTGGCCTCGTAAGAGAAATGGCTGGAAAAAAACAAAATTAAAAGGAAAAAGCTGTAACTTGTAGTGGAACAAGCTGAGAGAAATACTTTAAGGGAAGACTATGCAGCACTGGTGAATCTTTGGATTTATAGCAATATTGATGCAGTATAGGGAGGTAGCATTCGAGCATGTCAGAACCTTATTTACTACGCAAAGTATGCTGACACCTTTTCTTTGATTCTAGGGAAGTGAGACTCTTCACTGGTGAAAAAAAGGAAAGCACAGATGCCGACAGGGAGAGTAGGCTATGAATGTTTCCCTGCTGGTGGAAGAATATGGAAATGTTTTTATTTTTATTCGCTATTTTTCAAACTTCTATATTTTCTATTAACAGGCTTTTAAAAACTGCTTCAAGAAGGTATTATTTTCAAAAGGTCAGAAAGTGGTATTAGTCAGGTTTCTTTTGCTGAGCATCCTTTGAAAATTACTTTCCTACAGTAAACAAAAACTTGAGAGATCCCTAATTGGCAATTAAATAGCTCTTGTGGACATTGCTTTTTTTTTTTTAAGGACATTTTGTACAAAAATATGATGTGGACAAAAAGTTTTAACTTGGTTTTGCTGATGCTTTAGATACTTTTGTTCTTAGTGTATTTGAACTGTTATTTATTAATCTCTTTAGCCGTTACTCTGTTCTGGCTGCAGCTAAATGATATTCTTTACCAAATAATATTATTCATTATATTTCTCCCCAGCTATTCATCATATACGTTCTCTTCTAATATTTGGTTGTTAGTGTTCACATTTTGTTCCATTATATACTGACCTCACTTGAGATTTTTAGCTGAGCAAAGGTCTTCCAGTGTATGGGGCCAAGTCCTTCAGAGGAGGAACACACTGTGAAATCTGGTCCCCAGAGGCAAAGCTGGGAATCGCTGCCAGTGGAAGTCCATACCTGAATCTAAACAAAGGTAGATTTCAGCTTTTATTATAACCTTCAGTGAATCTGAAAGTGTAAGAAGGCAGAACTCCCTTGCCTCCCCAGGTCTTTCTTTCTTCTGAACTCCACAGCCCTTTCTGCACATCCTATAACCTGCAGGTAGCTTCCTTGCTTTTTTCACTGTCCCTCCTGAACTCTTCTCCAATGTGGTTTCTTTCTTTTGTCTATGCACTTCTGCTCCTATCTGTCTTCATTACTAACCATGTGACTAAACACTTTCAATTTATTCACGAGGGAGCAGCTTAACACTGCTCCTTTCTGTAATTCACACCATATCCTGCCTGCTGTTGAATGTTGTTTAATTCTGTAAAGCTTTCCAAGTTACAAGCTGCAAAGCACTATGTCATCTTCTATTGACATCTTGAATTTTTAATAAAGTTGTTCTCAAATAATGTTTCAATAAATGAAATGCACCTGCTGAGATGAGATTCTGCATAGTAAGATGATGAGCAGGGGCATTTAATGGGATAGGAGATAAAAACAAAGGAAAGGATAGGGAATCTTGGAGGAAAAAAAAAAAAAGAACTCTCCCAGTATATTTCTGCATTCAGAGATTACAGTTCTCTTGGTCTGAGATTTCTCCTACAGAAATGTCAAATTTAATTGTTTAGAACACATATCCGATAATGCACTAAGACTAATTCCCTGGGAAACTGTCAAACATGTAAAAAGGAGTGGCAAGAAAAGCCCTGGAGGGATTTTGTTTAGCATGACTGCAATTCAGAAAAAGATGTGTGCATCCATACCGAGGGCTTGCATATTTGCATATACATGTAGACATGCACATGCATTTCTATATGCAGATATACTAAACAAAAGCAGAATTCCAATGAAGAAATAAAACACGTGGGGACAACTGTTCCTTTTTTTCAGCAGAAAATAAACCAGTAATAATTCTGTAAATTGATATGGACAGATGATGAGAAGATTACTACTGACTTATCTGTAATGAAAGAGGAGGGGGTTTATTTTCTGTGCGGATTCATTATGAAATAAAAACTCAGATCCTTAGAAGTGCATGGGTGCCCAGTTACAAATGAAAATCAATATGAAAGAGTTACATTCACCTTCTTATGAATCTAAGCCTGAACATCTGATCCAAGATCTGTTCATTGGTCTCCAAACGAATTAGGAACAGAACTTATCCCAGAGATGCTGTGAACAGAGCTGAGGTCAAGGTCTGCTGCTCAGTGGAGAGAAGGTAATGTGCTAAAGCATTAGTGCATTCAGCTCCCTGGCAGCTCACTGGTGTCCCCCAGGACACTCAGAGCTTCACAGCTGTGAATGAGCGGATGAAACATTTGAGCATGGGAATCAGGCAGAGTTAACCAGCTTGAGAAGGACAAAATCAGGAGTGGAAAAAGCAGAGAAGGAGTAGGAATGTGGATGCAGGACAGGTAGCACCAATCAACCTCACAAACAAAAGGAATAGCTGCAGGATGGATTCAGGATGAACAATATTTGCAACTACAAGACCAAATTAGCAACTCTAGGCTGAGTATTTCTACTGACCCTTGGTTCCTTGATGGGTTAGCACTGATTTGTCTCAAAGAGATGTGGGAGGGACACCAGACCAGAACTTTGCTGGAAGAAGCTGTTGTCATATCCGGAATGAATGTATTGTGGGGAGTTTCCTAAAAGTCATCTGGGGACAAACACTCAGCTGGGTGATCTCAGAGAAACTGGAAGGATGGAGGATGGAGCAAAGGATGTTCCTCATCCCTGTTCCGCTTATAGAAGATGTAGAGAATGTGTTTTGGGGTAGGCTTTCAAAGTGCAGAGCCCATGAAAGCAGCCACGAGCACTTTCTCTGGACTGCTGCCTCCTCTGAAATGGATGTTTTTAGACAGTCACTTTTGGAGTATTTAGGCCTGCTTTCTGCATGTGTGTGCGTGCATGTCCATGTGCACGAGACTGTTTGAAGTGTCTGGTTTCCTTGTAGGTTTTTTTATTAAGTATATTGATAAAGCCTCATTCTTTAGGAACAATAAAGCTTGGACAATCTGCACAGATATTAATAGCTGCTGCTAATGGTGGTGATTTGGAGAGCAACCAGAAACTAAATCAGGTACATTTAATTTTTTATCACTGTAAAATATTGTGCTGGGTCGCTTGCTTTACCCAAGAGTAACCTGAAAACTAGAACTGGGGAGAAGCGATTAATATTGTGCCTTTCAGGTGTTGAGCAAATCTCTCCTGGGAACAAAAAATTCTAATATTCAGAATAAAATTAGAGCCTGAGAGCTCTGCCACCCAGTTTTAAAATGCTTCCACTCCCTAAAGTTTCCTTCATTTTACAATTTCTGTGAGTAGCTGAGAATGGATGGTAATTCCCCTGAAAAGAAACCTTAATAGCATAACTAAAACTGCAGTGCATCCTTTCTGCTCCAATTTTGAGCTTCAGAAGAGCTCAACACTAAATTGCACTTCTGGGTTGATACATATGTGTCTCCTACTGAATTACCGCTGGTCTCAAAATGCATCTTAGTCATTCCAGGTCTGCTTCCTCTCTCCCCTCCACTGGCAGTATTGCTGTAACACCTCAGGACCTAATGGCTCAGCCTATTCCATCCTAAAAAGCACTACTATCCAAACAGGAAATCTCTTTTTTGATGCAACCCTCAGCTAAGGTGTCTTTAGCCATATGTTCTCAGCCTGGCCAGATAACATGGTCTTGGACTGGTAAGAGACACTCGTCAGCAGGTTTCAAAAGAGGAAAAAATCCTTTTCTCTGTCTTAAGACATGAACTGGGAGTTCCTGAGATATTTCACTAGGGGAAAAAATGCATGGTCCACCTTAATGTGAAACAGTTCCTGAAGGGACTACTGTGGACAGGGCTACTATTGACCTGGGCAATACGATGGATTGCACCAAACTATCCTTATCATCCCAGGGAAGATGCACAGACATTTTCATTTATGTGTATTTTTCAGGTTATTCATCAAATTGTGGACTGTACTACAGGGCAAGGGCTGAAGTCTTGTTGATTTTCCTGAGCTTTTTTTTTTGCTTAGCAAAACAAAAGCTGGCAACATTTAGATGTATTGTTTGCTTGACATAAACTAATTACTTGGTGGGTCAGATGATATATAGAATCTATCCTCTTAGCTTGACAGACTGTAATGAGCATCCTTTGGTGTAGGAAAGAAGAACAAGCAGACAATATTTTCTCTCAGTTAGAAAGCGGAGGTTGTTTTTTATCACTGTGGTCAGAGACCTGTGAAGCCAGGCTGTAGTAGGCTCTAAACACAAAGTGCTGAGGTAAGCATGACGGAAGCGCTCTGGGTAACCAGTAAGAGTTATGTCCTAACGTGGTAGCGTGGATAAGAGAGAGATGCTTAGGAAGTGAATATGTAAAAGAGCTGCAATAAAGCATGAAAGGCAGATCTGTGGGGGTGGCTGTATGGAGTTTTCCACCGGACAATATTTCTAGATGTCACAGCACCTTGCATCTGGCAGGTTGTGCTCAGGTAAACAAGGTGTGGAACTGCTTTGATGTTGGTAACACGCAGAAATTTTAACTCTGCTTCCCGACTTCTGCTTAAGCAAGTCTGTGACTTTCTCTAACAATCCTTGTGTAACTGATCAGAAGCAAACCTAGCAGAGATAAGGGGCAGTAACTGTGTTACTTAATTTGTTATCTGGCATTTGTCACCCGTATCTCCCATACCACAGACTATTGATACAACACAAGTCGATTCTTCTCTGCTAGTGATGATATGACCCTAAAGCATGATTGCATTCAGTTCAAGTCTCCCTTTCAATATTATTGTTGGGAGAGAGACATTTAACTCTCTGTCCTAAGAGATACAGTCATTCAGAGAACAATTCACAAATCTAAACCTGTCCCTTGCTGTGCAGCAAAAGGTGATTTCACTTAAATAGCCTTTCTAAGGGAAGAGGCTCAAAGGAGAGAGGAACAACAGGATCCCCCATGGAGGTAAAAACAGGCTATAGGTAAGCACTATGCCAACTGAGGACTGGCCAAGAAGTTAAGAAGAGAGTCCCAAAGCAGAAGCTTCTCCTGATAAAAGGAAAGGCCTGTCTGCGAATCAGCAAATGCTGGAGAAAAGTAGGAGAAATGCCATACTAGTGATTGCCTGGCCTAGCAGGCCCTACACCTGCAAGAGATCATTTGCTATTTGTGTGCATATTTCCTGGCAAAATATGTGAATTTAAACATTTCTGAAATAGTTGTTCAGGTACTGTGAGTTTCACGGGAGTCTGTAGGCAGCATAGCATGAGGTGTTGCAAGCAAAAAGCAGCTGTTGCTCTAATTTATACCTCAGGGCCTTTTTGCTGCTCAATGTATGTTGAAATGGAGTAGGCCTAAAGGGAATGTAAATTTGTCTTGTTTCTGCCCTCACTCAAGGCTGCTCTCCCAGAATGCAACACAGATACACTGAGCATTTTTCTAGGAATTTCCTTCTGCTGATCCCCTCAAAATACTATTTTTTATTATTGCTTTAGCTCATGGTCTATAGCTGACTTTTATTGCCTACAGTATATGAGCATGCAGTGAAACTCATTTGGCCTTCAAATTTCTATGTAGAAGTAGGTCGTTTTCCAGAAAAGAAATGGACTCCTAAATTCCTCTGAAATGAGATGCCTATGTTCTCTGACTTCCATAGAAATGAATGGGAACAAAATTCTTTTATAAAACTTTCTTGAATGACTCGTAAGACCTAGTGATAGAGCACAGGATTGACCTGGGCCTGAAGGATAGGAAGGAACATGTAAAAAGGTGGAAAGAACTTTCACTATGTACTAGTTGCTTCATAAGACCATGACCCTTCCTCTCAAATACTTGTGCCACTGACAAAATTAGACTCTGCCACTGCATGATAGAACCTGCAGTGCAATTAGACAGTCTACCTTCTATATCCCTTCTCTGAAATTGTACAAGGGCTGCTCTGAAAGTAATGCTTCCTATTTAGCCCATGATGTCAGAGGTGGATACTGGTGGTAATGGCAGTAGAGTTTAAACCTTCCCACAAATTTGCTGTTACATGTTGATTCCTTGTGACAGATGGCAGCAGAGAGCAGAGGGGCAATCTGACAAAATGGCATCTGACATGGAAGTGCCTATGAAGCAATGGTGTGTCACTGAATTCCTCCATGTGGAAAAAGTGGCACTCACTGACATTCATCGGCACTTTCTGAATGTTTATGGAGACCAAACAGTGGATGTGAGCCCAGTGAGGCAGTGGGTGGTATGTTTCAGCAGTGGTGACAGTGACGTGAAAGACAAGCCATGTTCTGGATGGCCATGCAGATTTTTACAGGCATGGTATGCAGGCTCTTGTTTATCACTGATAGAAATGCATAGCTAATGGTGTTGACTGTGTTGAAAAATAGCATTTTGTAGCTCTATCAAATAGTGTTATTGTGCTCTTTGCACCTGTTTCAGTTTCTGTGGAGATAAATAGGAGGCATTACTTTCAGCGGGACCTACATATATTGCATTCGCATTCTGTGTTGACTGTATTTTAACACGTAGTTCTGCTTGGGAATCAATCATTGCAGTAAGCTGGGGTTTTATCAAGGATGCTGGAATACTACGCTGAGAATGCAAAATTCAAAGGCTTTATTAATATTTTGGCTTATTTTTGCCTATGTCTTGTTATGCATATAACTAGAGTCCTGTTTTGCATATGTATCAGTGATATGCAATGTAAAGGATATAAATTTAGTTACAGAAATACATCTGTATCCAGTGCCTTTCAAATATAGCTAGCTGTTTTTTACTTACTTTAAGGATAGCACTACTGAAAGCTGTCAATCTACTTGACATGGTTGATAAAGGTAGACGTAGGAAACGTGATGAAACTGTAGTCTGCATTAATATTTTTTATTCTACTCTAATAGAGGAATTTTGACTCATTTTAATTTCCTTTTTTAAAGAAGAAAGAGCAAGATTATCAGAATAATATGATGTATCTATTTAGAATCTGCGAAGTTAAACATCTTTGTTCATTTGGAAGTCACAGTTTGCCCACTTTAATGTTTTAATGTTTTTTTGTTTGTTTTTCCTATAGGGAAATACACAGTATTTCAAATACAAACAGAAGTCAAAATTTTTTATTTTGTTGGACTGAAACATTTCTGAAGACCCTAAACAATCCAACTTTGTTCTTTCAGGCCACCAGATAGAACTATTTTTCCTGGAAAATTTCAAAATTTTCAGATGTTTTTCTCACCTGGAATGAAGCCAGTCTCTGTACAGCTACAATAGTAGCTTTTCTCTCTCTGTTTTTCTCTTATATAACTTACTGGGCTTTCAAACTATTTTTGTTAATATTATGTACCTCACTTCGCAGATCTTGTTTCAGTAAGCACAGTTTAAATTTCATCTGTTTACTCTCAGGGTTTCTGTGACTTTAGATCACAATAGTACTGCAAGGCATTTCTTGGCCTGATCTAATCAGTCGGAAGTACTTTGCAGATCAGAGCCAGTGAACTCAATTGGCCATGAGATTTGACTTCTGTGGGCTAAACCTAATGATTTTGTCTAAATGCCTTCTGACCGAGCCAGTGTTCTACTTCTGACTGCATCCTACTCATTTACTGCAAGAGGCAGTTTGAATTTCTGAATCTAGATAATAGTTTTTTTAGAATTCAAATTGTATTCTGATCTTTGAGACTATTTGGAGAAGTTTGAAAGGAAGTAGCGTTCTAGCTTTGGGGGACAAGTTTGTAGCTCTGTGTTTTTGATTTTTCCCTTCATTATTTCTTATCTTCCTGGCAATAATACTACCAGAATCAAGTTAAAGGGAATTCCCTGGCTGAAATTGTCTTTTCACAGACTTCTGATCTGTATAAACATTCATCTGCCTGGAGCTCATATCCTGCTTTAAAGATTTGTAGCAGTATTTTTTTTTTATCAGATGCTTCAGAGATATATATATTTTTTAACATTCTTTCCTTCTTCTGTTAAAGAAGACTGATCTTCTTGTGAAGTTCATAATGCTGTTCATATCCCGGAGTCTTTTTGTATCTGTAGAGTTACCTTAGATTCAGGGCTAAAACAGAAGTTGCTAAAGGGAAGAAAGGACTCTTCAGTACAGATGCAGAGCAGCTGAGTTTCTCCACATTGTGTTTAACATCCAGTTTCATCCCCAAATTTCTCCCAGAGCCTGTCCCTTTTCCACTAAAGGCATCAACACATGATGGTACTTACAGCTTTCTTTTATGTGATTTTGGATATAGATACCATAGTAGGTGATGTCTTTAAACTCTTCAGACACTTTAACTTTCTGAAAGCCAATAAGTATATAACAAGGCCATTTGTCTAAGTTTGTGCCATTACCTCTATGCCAAAATTCCCAACACCTTCACATTCTTGGCTAAATAATGCACAGCTGTACCCCGTATAAGCTAGTCAAATGGGTTACATCTATTAGACCACAATGACTTCTTACTGGCCTCAGTGCCTGACATTAAATCTCCTGAATGTGAATAACCCTGATTACAAGCCATTCCTTGCAACCTGTGCTTTATCTCCTCCACGTCAACCATGATTTTCTGCTGTACTAACTGCCCGTCAGAGAGTAATACTTCAGAAAAGACACTTGACTAAGACATCTCTCACTGAGTTTTAGGACAGTGTGTTAACATATCACACCCTGAGTGTTTTGCTAAACCCTTCTAAACAGCACGTGGAAGAAGTGACGAAATTAAGTTCAAGTCTACTGCCCCCATCACTGTTTGGCTGCTAAAACAAAAGCTTCTAAAACTTCACTTTAGCTAAAGTCACCTCCAGAGGCAAACACAAATTGAACTGGAGTGGCTCATAGCTTCTAAGCAGTGTCTGCATTACCCAGTAAGAATACCATAGAGGTCACCTAGACCTTTTACATACATTTTATTTAAGGCATGGAGTCAGCGCTGAGGAGGTATTCACAATGAACACAAATAAATTCATTTCCTTAAGCTTCAGCAAATTACTAAGTAGAATAGTAATTAAACCAACACAACTCAATCATACAGTTCCATTGTGGGTTTAAATTGGCTTAGCTTTTTTTCCCTTCACTGGAGCTATGTGAATTTATATTTTTGGAGAATCTGGCCACATCTCTTTATTGTGCTAAGGATATCTATGTTGTCAACTGTCATCTACTGCAAAAAATCATGTGTATGGAAGTTAGCTCAGGGACAACTGTCAGATCATATTATTCCGATCTGTTGTGGTGAAATACAATCAGAAATGCAGAATGCAT
Organism: Numida meleagris; assembly: GCF_002078875.1. Classification (NCBI taxonomy): domain Eukaryota; kingdom Metazoa; phylum Chordata; class Aves; order Galliformes; family Numididae; genus Numida; species Numida meleagris. The sequence continues at coordinate 10,790,621 of NC_034413.1, read as the reverse complement.
CTCTCTTTCAGGATGTGAAAGAGCGATACAGAAGAGACATGCTCAGACACCTAGAAGATAACATCTTTCTTAAAATGCATGTTTGCTGGAATGTGATTTTAAAGGAGCAGTACCTCTTTGTCTGTTTTTGAGATTTTTTTCTTGATTTTATTTCCCTCTACCTCAACATTTGAATGGATGCAAATGGCAAGAATATCAATTGCAGATACAATACACAAGGGATAAGAGTGGCCTCCTACTTTTCCCACCTCTGGGCAACATCTTCAAGAAGGTATGAATGTAAGTGGGTTGAGGTCATCTGAAGGAAATAGACAGTTGAATAGAAAAGCCATAATATCAGGTATGTGAATACTTCATTTTTCATTTCTTCAAGTCTATTATATTGATTTGTGGCCTTGGTTGAGTCTCTACCCAAAGGGCTTGCAGAGCTTCATGGACTCTACTTCCCATTCAAAGTCTAAATAAGGCAGGCATTTTTAGCAGAAGTAACGTGAATGAACACAATATGGAGTGAATCCTTCAAAAATAAGCCAACAGTGAGAAAAATTAACAGGGAAGTTTTGTACAGTCCATGAAAACTTTGTTTGAGAAATATATTTATTTTTTAGTTTGTTGTTGCTTTGTGTCTCTCAGACTGAAGGTTCTTTTGTCCTTGGTTATTTCTGCAATCAACACTGAACTACTGTCAGAAAATGAAGGTATCAGATAACCCTGACACCAGGACCCAGCACAACAACTGATAGAGATTACTTCAGTTGCTGTAAAAATTAGGCCTTTTCAATTTATTACTTTTCAGTATGTGAGAACTGTCTTAATTTTCCCTCCTCTGTGACTAAAATATATTTGTTGACAGAAAGAAACAACTTACCTTGGGTAGACTAACATTTTCTGCTCTCATCTGGTTGACCCAGCCACTCCAGTGGAACTTCTCACTGTTTGGATGGTTCAGCTGCTTGCATTCTGAAGAAAGCTAAAATCTCTGCTTGCTTTAAAACAGTACATAAACATAAATGTTCTTACATTATCACAGCCAAGATAGAAGTTTGAAGGGGCCAGCTGCCTATGCACTTATTCATGAATCAAGCCCCCAGATGTCCGGGGCTTATAATGCCAAATGCAAGCTGATATTTCATTCATTAAGACATACTTTTGCCTGTGAGGAAACTTTTTTCTTCTCCAACAACCTTTCATTTTCTTGACAAATCGAAGGCTAGGCTTCTGAAAAGAGAAAATATCACTCATTTAAGTGATATTTCCTCTGGAGGGCCCAACTTGGTTCAGTTCTTGTCCCTCCTAAAGAAATCTTGAGCTCTTCCCAGTAGTGACAGCATTCAGAGTCTGAAGTCACATCTTTAGCAGAACTAACGGAAGCCACAAAAACCCTTCTGGCTACAAGCAGAAGATTTGGTTTTTAAAAGAAGAAACATGAAGTGTCCCAAGGTTTGTTAGCAACCTGATATTTTCCATCCTTCTGCTTGAGGGGAAGATGCAGTCACCTGGCGCATGTTTACAGGACATCAAATAACTCGGCTGTGACATTTCAGGCCAGAACCTTTTCACTGTTGAGCTTTGATGAGGTGGGTAGGGGGAAGAACTGTGCATGTATATGTACGTGCTGTTTATTTTCTCTCATGCTTAGGATTTGTTGTAACTATATTAGCACCTGCTGAATGGAAAACTGAAATCTTCCCAGCACTTGAATGACAAAGCTGTGAAAATCGTGATGAATATTTCTTTCAAGGCAGATAAAATAATCTCTCAGTACTGGTCATCAGTGAGTTTCAGGGACACCTTCAAATGCAATTTTCTCTGCATAGGTTTGTATTTATTTTTATTTTCAATGAATTGCATCAGTGTGAAATCACCCACAGAGGCCACATGCAGAAAGAAAGAAAGAAAAAGAAAGAAAGGAAGAAAGAAAGGAAGATTGGACTGGTGTGTTTCTGATTGACTATGGATTTCAATATTGTGCAGTGAGCTGTGTTGTCAGTTAAGTTCAACCCTTTCATAGGGACTGGGACAACCCTGGAGGGAAAATAACTTTTGTTAACAATATACATGGAGAATTAATTTACCATGACTGATTTGGATTGGGTCTTTGACACTGGTGAGACGGAGTAAGCCACAGCGCATCTGATACTGGCATCAATTTAATAACAAATGAGGTTTGAGATTTACTCTACTTGATTATCTCATTTGCTCATCCCTAGCATTATGTTCACCAGCTCTCATCTTCTGCAGGGATGTTGTGTTACCAGCCAAGGAACCTGGATATTCCCAACATTCATCTGCCTTTATCTTCCCAATCTCTATGATCTTCCATCTTGCCCAAATCTTTTCTACAGCTGGGAGTTTCACCACCTTCTTCTGACGCTTCTTCCTCTTTCCAAAACCACTTCTGTTTTAGAACTCATCTTTGAAATGCCTCCTATTTTTCTTGTTTCTCAAGCCACATTTTTTCACAGTCTAAACAATCTACATGCAGAAGTACAGTGTGTGAGCAGCTCCATAATTGTTGGTCCTGTCTTGTGTCTGTTTATTAACTGCAGGATTCCAGATTCAGTTATTTGTTTAGTCCAGGAGATACCAAAACTTAGATCCACCCTGAATTGGCTGCAGCTAGCAAGTAGCAGGCTTGTGCTCAAGAATTCATAAGGTCATTTTTGGTCATTCACTCCCTCACACATGTGCACCCAATTATTATCAACTCACTGTTCAAATATATATATATGTATATATTTTGTCCATAACAATTTCAGTTGGTGAAAATCAAACTGATCCACAAAGTCAGCTGGATTCAGCCAGTTCAGAATCTGGCCTCAATACACCTTGCCTGTGTTCTGCAGGTGGAAAAAAAGGGGCTTGAAACATTTCCAAGGATGGTTATTCAGCAAAAACCAATCTTGGACATGGAAAAGTCCTTTTTTTTTTTTTTTCCTTGTGCGAATATTTGTGTTGCTGTTTTACAACAGAAACATTATTTTGCTCATTAAAATCTTGTGTACAATATTGTTTGAGGATCATATAAGCCCTTCATATAAAGGAGATTTATTGCTTTTCCTCTTCATTTTGTTCGTTTAGCTCAAGTCTTTTGTGATTATTCTATGCAAGGGTTTGCCACTGAGGGCAATTTGAAATGCAATGCTTGCTACTCTCCCAGCGATGAGGCTACCTTAATGAATCCCCAGCTGGAACTCAGTGGTATGCCCCATTTCACATGGATGGAAAAAGCAACACTGAAGACAGAGTGTGGACTGAAATGGAGGGACATTTTACAAAATTCCCAAGTAACCTTACCAGGAAGGTGAAAAATTTTATTTTCTCCTTCCTTTCCAGCTTCTCAGGTTCTGATAACTCACCCTTGCCAACTTTTTTTTTTATTATTATTATTGCATTGAATTAAAAAATGTAATGGCAGAACACTTTGAAGTTTAGTGTTTGCATATGTAGTCTCAAGTTCTGGCAAGTTTTGTTCACTTTCACTACCAGCACTCCTCCTTCCTCATTCAGTTTCACAGATTTGAATGGATCCCTTGCTTTATGCTGTGTGCCACTATCTGAATGAATCCATTGGAAAACAATTACAGAAAATTATGAAATAATATCTAACAGACACTTATATGTATACATGCAGACAGACATAAATTCAACAAATGCATATCCTTTGGTCCAGTATATTTACAAAAACATTAGCTGTTTGTGCATGGATATAACTCCCTTTTAGTATATTGCCTGCCTAGGCAACTTTCAGGTGGGAGCAGACTCAGCTGAGCTGCATGGGATAATCTCTGATTGCCCCACCTGATAATAGTCTCAGAAAACTGGAACTTTCCATTTGCCAATGGTAGAAGACAAGGTTTCATGTCATTTGGTTTGTAGAATCTCTTTCTTTTCTATTGAGAGTTTTTTGTTCCTGGAATAGCACTGAGGATAAGATACGCATAGGAGGAACTGGATAAGATGGAGAGCTGCTGGAAGGCTGGGAATCAGATTGGATTTCCCTTTGCAGAGATACATAGGGGATGAGAAAGGTGAGTTTATTTGGAATTACTTTCCTCCTTCTCCTGTTTGTGCAACACATATGTGAAACATAGCTGTGGGAGGAGGGTCTGTTGGCTTGTTTGGACGATAGATTAATGAAAAAACATGACCTGAGAGCTTTGGTTGAACTGGGACGGTTAATATGGATGTTAGGTTGTGATGTCTGTAGTCTGAGTCTTCTGAAGTGCTGTAGAAGCTAAAACTCAACCCTTTGTGTCTGGAGATGGCTTTATTTCACATTTTTGTAGTGTGTGAGTGTTATTTGATACTTCTGCTATGTCTCTTGCAGTGAGGACCATCCTATGCCCACAGTGGCTGGAGTTGCTCAGAAGTTGCTTTACCTGTTGTTAAATAAAAAAACATTTAGGTTGGGCAGCTGGAAAACAGAACCATGGTGAAGTGAAAAAAATACAGCTCTTTATCTCCCTTCAATGGATAGTTAATGGCAGTACTTACAGCTGAATGTAACATTCTTGCTTCACTTCCACCTAGGGCAAAATGTCAGTGGCTGGTCTTTTTGACCCTGAATCAATGTCCTAAACTTCTAGATCCAGAGGTTTGGAGTTACAGCTTTGGAACAAATCTTTATATGGGATTTATACAGGAGTAATGCTTTAGGATAGGGCATTTAGTTGCTGGATTTGAGACCATGGTGTAGAACTAAAGGATCTGTCCTCCCTCTCTGACGTAACTGCATCTTGTAAGGTCTCCTCCTCTTCGTAAACTCACTTAGAAAAACCGCTCTGGTGAATTCATCTGAGACATAAAAATTTCTACATCTTTTCTGTGATGAGAGAAAGCATCTTGGATTTGGAAAGCTCACTAGCAGCAAGGTGCTGGCTTTTAGCTCTCATCAGAAAAATATCCATTGGCGGAGCTCACTTTCATGTCTGCTGTAGTACCAGGGCAGCAAGTACCAAGGCCTGTCAGTGCTGACTCCTACTACACCCTTGAGCTTCACAACAGTTTGGTGCCTGACCTTTGTGTCTGTGTGATCTGGGAAGATCACAGCCTGCAGAAATATTACCACAGGCAGAAACAGAGGCTTGTTGCTGCTCTGGCTAGTTCAGATCTGGACTAGTGATGGGCAGATTGTGAATCAATGCAGATAGAGAAGGATGGAGGGGTGCTGCAGAAGCAACAGGGCACTACAGGGAACACAAGGACAGTCTGTGACTCTGCTCCTGACTTACATTAGCAGGGATCTGGTGAAGGTCCTTTCCACACAAACAGAGAAACAAGTATTATCAAAATATATAAAATATATAATTATATATATATATAATATATATATTATATATATTTATATATATAATATATAAAAAATATATAAGTTCTACAGGAGATACAACTAAAAGATGCATTCATAAAAACATGAAAGAAAAAAAACTTTGCCTACCCTCCTCTCCGTTGCCTAAGTGGCTGGCTGAATGGAAGAAAGGGAATAAACTTGACTTTGTGTTCTTGTATTCACCGGATGTCCCTGCAACTGCTCTGATTCTGCATCTCTCCATCCAAACAGGAAGGAGTAAATGCCATCATTAGTGTGTTCCAGCCAGGAAATCAAGGCAATAACATGCAGGGTGTCAGCAGAGCCAGAAGGGGAAACCCTCTTCATCTCTTGGGGGTAGGGGGAAGGGACATGCTGTAACTGGGAACAGAAAGTACATGCAGCAGAGAAGGTTGGCTCTCCCAAAGTAGTTTGGTAGTTTGATGACCATATCAGAACAAATCTGTGAATATTGAGGAAGTGAAGGGTCTGACCAGGAACAAAACCCAGGAAATCATCCTTCAAGGATAATGTTTTGGGAAATATGAACTAAGAGTTTATATGCTTGTTTTATTTCAACGCTTTTAAAGTGAAGCTACAAAACAGAGGTTTGCTTTTTTATTTATTTATTTTAACCTTTTTGGAAGTAAAGCAGCCCAGACACAAGGCATACTCAAAGAAAATCAGACTATAAATTCTCTCCCAGACCACATTAGCAAAAAAAAAAAAAAAAAAAAAAAAAAATCCATGAATTGGCAATATACTTGCTCTAAATTGAATTGCAAATTATTCTTTGTTTGTCTCTCTATTGCCAGAATTAAAAGACTCTTGATGACCCCATTGCACAGCTGGCAGAGCAGTAAAGAGCCATAAGCAGAGAACTTCTCAAAACTGCTTCTTCCCCAACCCCAACATTATAATCCTAATGAAATGATGTGTCCAAAGGGAGAAAGCTTAGATCATGCTTGCAGTTGCAATGGTAATTTTAACTTTTGGAGCAAAAGCACTCTGCAGTAGAATAATAGTGATGTGCAGTACAAACTGGTGCCATGAAACCTCTGATTAGCTCCCTTCAGGATGGTTTAACATTGCAAAGAGCTGTTCTTACGGCAAGCAATTATTCTTACTGCACCATTGGCAAAGGACAGCAAAGAGTTATGGCTGATAGATTTCTCTCACACTTTTGTCAGCCAGGTTTGTGTATTCCTAGCACCCTGTGCCAAGCAAAGACTATTTTAAAGGATTTAAACTAGCAACAGTAGTCTGATGCTCATCCTGCTATGTGAACAATGTCATCATGAATGCCATATTTTTGCTCTAACTTATAATTACGAGGTTTTAACTTACTACCAGCAGCTGGATGTCACATGCTGAATTCTCTGTGGTTTCTGTTCTGCTGGGAAAGACGTTGCCGTTTATCCTCTGAAGGGAGGTAAAAAATCTTGATGCTTCATCAGTGAGCAGCAGAATTGTTAATATATCCTGGTAAGATGTTGGGTTTTTTTATTTTTATTGAGTTGCTCTGAGATGAAGCAGATCTTATTTCAGCCACAATGTTCTTTCAACCAACCCTTGTGATAAAAAATAAAAAAATAAAAATTCCTTTCCATTTATTGGCTTGGAATAACACAACTGCATTGTTCCAAGGTCACTAAATCACTGATCAGTTCTTGACATTCCCAAAATAAGATATAGGAAAGCTATTATAGACAGAGCTTACTGTGCCCAGCACTTCAGTTCTTACTGTAGGGACTTATGACTTCATCTAGCAGTATCTGTCTCTGTCCCCAGTGCTGGCTAAGACAGCACTCATTTTATGGTAATGATTCATCCCTAAAGAGAAATGACAGAGGCTTTATTCCCATTGGAAGATGCTAATTTGTCATATGCAAACCACTTCATCGGAACACGTTGCCTCTGACGTCAGAACTGAAAGAACTTCAAAAAGTAAAATAAAATGTGAAAACAGGGTCAAAACATTCTGTTTGTGGCATTTGAAGCAGGATGATTCAATCTTTCATTCTTTTTGGTTCCTTGTTTATTTATTTATATGAAAATAAAAGCAGAGTCTGAATGACAAGTCTGAGCCATGTCAAAAAGAAATTTTTCCTACCCCCGGGTTTTTCCATCATAATTTAAGTGGTAAGGTTTTCTCTGAGTTTTAGCTTTGTAAACTGAAACTCTTACTATTCACCCCCAAATGAAATAAATTTAAAAAATAGTAAAAGCAAAGCATTTCACAACTATGTTCACCAGAACTTGGTCAGAAATGAGTGACTGTTCTAAGGATGGATTATTTTCCCCTTGTAATTAGACTTCAGAACAAAGTAACCTTTTATTAACTCATTGTTTTCTGCATACCCATGTTAAATTTCCTACCAACCCAGTTTCTGGAGCAGCAAGGAAAAATGAACATATTCTTTCAAACAGTTAACCATGTGTATATAGTAGAGAAAATGGCGATTGTCCAGATGACGGTCTTGCATGGCTTTTATTTTAAAATAAAAAGTTAATTTCTTCCTTTGCAAGAATAAAAAAACTCTCAATTCTACAGAAACAAACCCTTTCATCCATGGCATGCATGCTAGGAAAATTCATTTCAGCAGAATATTGAGTTCAATGTCTTGTCTGGGTCATCATGATATTAATGATTATACTAATTTAACAAAACAACTCTTTGATGAGATCCAGGTTTTAGACTGGTAGTAAGGAGATGGTTTTAGGGAGGTAAGAGAAACCAGGCTAAATAAAGAAAGAGGAAGGTAAGATTGTCTTCAAGCAGTGGCTTATTCTTGTTAATGCTGAAAGCATCATGGGTGAGAACTATGTTACCGTATTCTCTGCGCACACAAAGATGCATTTACACTGTCTTTCACTTGTCTTCAAGTGACTGGAGTAGAACCGTGCCATTTTCTATTTGTAGTAGCACTTTTCAGAAACAGCAGCACAGCACCACAGATCATAAAGCACTTTGCAAATACTAAATCACAAAACATGCAGGTGAAGAAAGTGTTTTATCTCTGCTTTCTCAGCACACAAATTAGGAAGCCAGTGGGTGCACATCTAATGTGTCTGTAACTATGGTCATTAAGAAATTCACAGTGAAGTTAGACTTACTGTTTCAGGGCCCCAGCAAAAGAACAAAGGAAGATCTGTTTTGGCCGCTAACTACGGAAGTCCAATGGTCAGTGCTGATTTGCTCTGAGGCCAAGGAGGAGCAATATGTTGGTTGTATTATTATGGCTGGGGCAGGCTGCCTGGCTGGAGTACTGTAATTCTCCCTGCATACCATCAAGAGCATTCAGGAGGGCACGGCTGTCTGTGCAGTAGTCAGTCTTCAAAACTTTTTGAAATCCAAATGACAGCATTGCAGCACTGTGAAATGAATGTGATCTTCCAGTCTGTCACAGAAGACAGGGTTGTGTGAACAGGGATAGACCTAGGGGTAATGTAGGACCTGGGAGGTAGCTCTCTTGAGACAAGCAAGAGGATGGGGTCAGGTTGTCCTATGAAAACACTATCAAATTCAAGGTCACCAGCTGCCATGTGATTGGCAGGAACCAGAAGTAAGGCTTCTGAACTAAAATCCAGTCCTTCTGTCACTAGATCACACTTGCAGGCCATAAGGATGGCTATGTCTAGCTCAGATGTCTAAACTCCTTTTAAAATGCAGAAAACGTCCAAATTCTGCTTCTTGTCCATAAACAACACCTGTTCATTTCAAATAGGAGTCCAAGTATATACAGTCTGACTTCCTAAACACTAGGATAATGCTCAGAATGAAAATGTTGGCGCAATATATTTGTAAAAACAGTTGGGACACAAAATTTATGTGTTGCAACTGGTTTTTACAAACACGTTGTGTCGACACTTTGAAGGGGATCATTTCTTGATTTTTATCTTTCTTTTGTCTGAGAGCTGATTTTGGAATTCAAACTGTTGCCCCTGCCACATGGTCTGATTCAATGCCTGACAAACTGTACTCTATGTAACAATCGTCATACTTCAGAGCTTAAAAGCAAACTCAGGAAGTCTGTAGTATGGTGATGAGTGTCTGTTTTCTTAAGGAGCAATATATATCATCTCTATTTCTGCTTCAGTTTCTTCCTCTGAAGAAAAAGGCACTTTGTTACTGATCTCCTTTATAAAGAGCTCAAGAGCTGAAAATGATTATTAATTCATAAAAATATCCCTATCTTTGGCAAAAATTGAAAAAAATAGAAGAGTTGGGCCTGTAGGTATTGTTCCAACTAGCAATTTACCTCTCATTATCTTCTAGAATATTAACTTTTATCACACTGCATATTCTCCTTATACTGCTTCCTTTCATACTTAGGTTGACTGTAATACAAAAACACACAAATTTCAGTTCTGTTTAGTTCAAGTTAATTGCACGGTAGTTCTTGGATTTTGATGAATTGATACCTCACCCCCATCATCACTGGCCCTAAAGAAGACGGATGAAAAAGGAGATTTTCTCAGTAATGTATCGCTTTGCAGATGAGGAAAAAAAAAAGTAATTATTTTGCTTCAGTTATATGTGATCCCACTAAGGCAAACCAGGAATAGTTATGCTACTGATGTAACATAACCTTATTTGTTTATTTATTTTAATCAGCGTGTCCCATCTCTCCTGTTTCTCTCTGCTTGAGCAAGACAACTTACAGTGCTGCAAGCATCATGATTAATATGATGCTAATGTATAAAGAGAGTTTTGATGTCAGTAATACCTCTGGCCACCTGAGGTTTCTTTTCCTTCTCCTTTTTCACACTGGCATTTTTACAGAAGCGTGAGGATGCACGTGTGTGCACAGAGGAGAGGGAGATGCTCACCATTTCCCCAATCTTTTGTACTGGCTTATTGAAGACAGAGAAAACTACAAACTGGCTGTTATCCCTGTTATATTGTCCCCAAAGGGTTTCTTAAAATATGAAAAAGTAAATAGATGAGGCTAAAGAGAGGGTTTTTCTTGTATGTTTCTTTGTTTTTCATAAGATGTGCAGTCTCTGCATGTACTTTTACAGATGTAGCATGTTGAAAATGTATAGCCCAATCACTTATTGCTGCAGATTAATCTGATAGCAAGAATGGTGTGCCTTGTAAATGGCAGTAATACCTTCAAGAAGTGCTAAAAAGTCTTTTCGTGCATTAGTGAACTAACCAGAGCCCTTCAGCTGCCTCTGACAGAAAGACAATCATTTTGACAGCTGGATGATCTAGGGCATGGGCAAACAGAGTTGTCACTGTCACACCTAGAGGCAGTGGAAAGGCTGGGGCTGCAAGATCCTATGCATCCTGATCTCTCCAATATATGTGTTACCTGCTGCTTCAGTCAGTAGTTCCATCTGCTGTGCTTTCTCAAACCCCTAAATATTTTCTAGCAGTGATTCCAGCAGAGCAGATTTGACCTTAATGATTTTTATAGTTAGTTTTTGTTGGTTTCATTAATGATGAAGTTTAAAGGCAAGTGTAGCAGCAATAGAAAAAATGTAATATCCTTCTGTCAGCTAGATGACATACACCTTCCCATTTCAGAGCAGGTCTTTTGGGGGTTAGAGGGAGGAGGAAACTGTTTGTCTTTGAAATGGAGCGTGGCATTCAGAAATCTCCTATGTTTAGTTGCAGTTTGCAGCACTATCGCTGCTGGGATAGTTTGTTCCTTCACTCCAGACAGTAATGGAGTGTACTGCTTTCATGGTTTCCATGATAAATGACTGTGTACAAATTCCCAGAATCCATTCAGAATGATATTTTCAACTGTAAGTTTTCCAGCTAAAAAGCTAGTCAGTTCATTTTGTCATCTCTGCTTCAACTTCAACAGAAGAAGAAAACTCATTTCTCTGTTTGAAGAAATTTAATTTAAAAGCAAGAAAAAACTATTCTCCTTATGAAAAGAGGTGTTTTGTTAAACTTAGATGTTAAAATGAAACCCAAAGCTAATTCAGGAGTGACTGTGATTTCTTTCTAGTATTTATTTTTACTGCGTCAGCAACATGGAGTTTGGAGGCAGTTCTCAGCAAGTATTGGTGCAGAAAACTCTTTGGACATCACACAGGCTTTGGAAAAAATCCACATTTTGGAAAGGACACAGACATCACTGAATCAAGATGCTGTAGATTTTCAGTTCATGCACATTAAACTCTTTTTGACTCCCCAGTGAAGTCCTCAGATGGCATAGATCAGTACAACTCCAGTGAAGCTGATGATTCACTATCAGTCAGCTGAAGTGTATCTTAGTCTTTGACCATTTAGATATAGGAATGATGCCTTGATTTTCTCCAGCCTCTGGTCAGGAAAAACTGCAGTGGTCATTTCTGCAATATCTTCAGTAATTATTTGTCTAGTTAGATGATTTCCTCCATTATTTGTATAATTTTTATTTAATTATTATTACTTTTATGTTAATGAATTGTATTTTCCTATTATTATTTTACCAGTGGACCAGGCTTGGATACTTCATTTAGATTTCTGTAAATAGGCAGTCAAGGCATTATATGCCCAACGTTTGAGGATGATCACATACAATTATTCCTCTATCCACAGAGATATTCTCTATATAACTGCGGTGGTGCAAGGAATTTTCAGATTAACAGTGTACTGGATAAAGGCTTAGAAGAATTGCAGTCAGCTATTTTCAAGCCACTCCATGTAATCATCAATCCATTCTCTCTGTCTTGCCTAGCTTTACTGTATGAAATTAACCTCAACTATGGCACCTCATAAGAGACTTTTCCTACACTGCTACCTCTTTTCATTTCCTAATAAAACAAAATTCCTATTATGGCATTACCAAACATTCCCAGATAAGGGACATGAGGAAAGGAGGATTCCAAGTCTTATTTAGTTGCCTTACAGAGAATTGAGCCTGAGCCACAATGAAAGTCTTCTGTAATACTGATCACAGCTCATTGTGTTTTCTGTTTGCTTTCTGACTCCAGGTTCTGAATCATCACCATACCTCTTCCTCCTGAAATACAGCTATCTAGAAGAGCCAAATGTAGATGGGAGGACAGTTTAAAGTAATGAGCTAATCACAGTTAATTTTCTTAGTATTTACTGTAATAACATTAATTTTGATGAACCCCTCTGTTATTAATGTGAATGTCAAAAGTACTTCTATAGCAATTCCACTTGGATTCCATATTAATTAACTGGGCTGTTAATCTAAAATGTTACTGCAGAAATATAATGGAACATAACACGGGGGAGAGGGGGGGGTGGAAAGACTGGGTGGGGGGGGGGAAGGGACTCTTTGACAACGAGAAGATATGAAATAAAAAAATAAAGACCATAAAATGCCTCTCACTGATATCTCAGTCATGGTGAAGTTTCAGTGCCTTGGACAGACTTGCAGTGCCATAATGGATTCCATTTACCAGTCTGCAACATGATGATGCATGGATGGATTACCATTTGAACTCATCCCTCTTTACATGTAATGGACATAAATTGCATTCATGCTTGCTTTATAGCCCACTTTAGTACTATCATGGGAAAAAAGCCTTAAAATAAATGAGAGCAGACCCACATTTCTTCTCCAGTTTTCAAAACATGGACCAACTTGATTTTTTCTTAAGGTGTTTGGAGTTTGCCAGAGTCTCCAAATCAAGGATGACAAATCTATTTGTGAGAAGCAGTATGTCAGGCTACTGTAGCACGAGAGCTGGACAACTAATATCTCCTCTGATTTCTGTCCAGTGCCCCTAATCGCTGTCTTTATGAATTTTCTGTATTGCAGGAAATGACTTGGGAGCACTATATAATTCACTAACAGAGCCAGATTTGTTATACTTTCCCTTTATGAGCCATCTCATGTCCTGCTGGCATAGATTATTCCAGAGAATTTAGATTCCAGGAAAAGGCACTCTTCACCACCTTTATTTTTTTTAACCTGTCCTGTATGTAGAAAATGGATTAAAAACAGCACTGTGAACATTGGCTAAAATGTGTGCTCTTTTCCTCAGCTCTGGGTGAGATGCCTTTCCCTTTCACTTTTTGTTATCATCATACATTTTCTCTGACATAATGTAAAATGTCCTCCTGTTCCATCTGCTGGAGGCTTCCAAGACCTGTAGCCTCTTTTACAGCAATATCATATGCGGATGCAGTCCCTCAGTTGTACACCTCTTTTGCTCCTCATTTTCGTAGTGCTTTTGAAGTTCAGGTCTCCCTGCACGAACGATATCTCTCCATGACTCAAATCTCTGAGACATTTCCCTTACTATCTCACGGAATCACAGAATTGTAGGGCCTGAGGTGACCTCTAGAGATCAAGTCCAACCCCCTGCCAAAGCAGGCTCCCTAGACTAGGGTGCACATGTAGGCATCCAGGCGGGTCTTGAACATCTCCAGAGAAGGAGACTCCACAGCCTCCCTGGGTAGCCTGTTCCAGTGCTCTGTCACCCTCACTGGGGAGAAGTTCTTACGCATATTTGCGCAGAACTTCCTATGCTTCAGTTCATGCAGTTTCCCCTTGTCCTGTTGCCATGCACCACTGAAAAGAGTCTGGCCTTGTCCCTTTGATCTAAGGTACCCACACCTAAGGTATTTATAAACATTAATCAGATCCCCTCTGAGTCTTTTTTTCTCAAGGCTGAATAGACCCAGGTCTCTCAGCCTTTCCTCATAAGAGAGGTGCTCCAGGTCCTTTATCACCTTTGTGCCCCTTCACTGGACTCTCTCTAGGAGATCCCTGTCTTTTTTGTACTAAGGAGCCCAGAACTGGACACAATATTCCAGGTGAGGCCTGACTAGGGCAGAGTAAGAGGGGGAGTATCACCTCCCTTGACCTGCTGGCCGTGCTCTTTTCAATGCACCCCAGGATGCCATTGGCCTTATGGCCACCAGGGCACACTGCTGGCTCATGGCCAACCTGTCATCCACTAGGACCCCCAGGTCCCTCTCTGCAGAGCTCCTCTCCAGCAGGACATCCCCCAACCTGTGCCGGTGCATGCAGTTATTCCTCCCTAGGTGCAGGACTCTACACTTGCTCTTGTTAAAGCTCATCTGATTCCTCTCTGCCCAACTCTCCAGCCTGTCCAGGTCTCGCGGAATGGCAGCACAGACTTCTGGTGTGTCAGCCATTCCTCCCAGCTTCATATCATCATCTCTTTCCCTTCCCTTATCTATGTAGGAAGCCCATGTCTTCTCCATTCTTTTGCCTTCATCTTCATTTCCTGCCTTCTCCATGCTTTGGTCTATTTTTCCTTTTTTTCCCCTACGTGCGTAGCTGACTATGGAAGTATACCTGAAACTCCTATGTCTTACTCTGGTTACTTGTCTTGGCATGGTGTTGGAACTCACATATATTTTATTACAGCTGTCTCTGATGGTCAGCATAGACTTGTCTCATTTCCTATGAATTAAGTCATTTGCACAACTCTTTATTTTTTTTTTTATTTATTTTTTTTTTTAAGAGGAACATTAGCTTTAAGTATGATTTGAAGAGCTGATTTTAGTTAGCCAGTCAGCTGTTACATGCAGGCAGAAGGTGATCTATGTGCCACACTTCGCTCATGCTTCTTCTGGAATGATTTGAAGTTGAGTACAAAGGTGTGTGCATTGTTTTAACTCCAAAAGAGTGAGATCAGATTCTTATCTGGTCCATATTAATGAAAAATCAGTATGTGTTTACTGTCTGCTATGCACTGACTTTTTCACAGTCGTGGTGAAAAAAGAGTGATGAATAAGTGAGAGAAAGCTACAAAAGCATAATGAGGCCTATCTGGTGCTCTTAACACATCAGAAACGAGAAATTGTAAAGACCCCTCTCCTCAGTCTCAGCCCTTGAGATCACGAACCTTGTCAGTCAAGCTTGTCACACTCAGAGCTGCTAAATGTGTTACAGTATTATGATCATGTAACAGATGGTAGGGAGCAAGACGGCAAAGGAATTTGATTATATCCCAAGAAAGGGATAAAATACGGTGAATACACATAGAAATCTCATTTCACTTATCTATGTAGGCCTGACAACAAAATACTCCATAGCAGCTCAGCAAGAACATTAGCAAAGCTCAGCCAATTAAATGTTGCAAACTACTTTGCCCCCCTGATAGGAGGCACTACTTGTATGTAAAATAATAATTGTTGTACAGTGCAGATGTATTCTTCTTGAAGAGAAAGCAAGTGATTCCGAGAACAGTAATTATTAGGCAAAAGGAGTGGTACTGATTTTCAACTTCAATGAGAGATAATAGACTGGATCAACTGAGCTGATGTCTCACTGCTGGAGAGGAGATTTTATTTTAAATAAAACAGTCTTTCTAGTCACTGTGACCCATCCTCATCACATCTAGCAATCCTTACAGAGTTTCACATGCCTGCCGAAATCATTGTTTAAGCCATATTTGGCTTGCAAAAACAAAGATAGATGAATTAGCCAAAAGGTCTGAAGCATGTCAGGACACTCAGTGCTGGCATAATGAACCTGGGATTATCAAGAGATGCATCTAGCTGCTCCTTCGGTGCCTGATGGCCCCAAAGACACTCCCACATCCTTACAGGGGGTGAGCATAGACCCTGGGGAGAAACTTCCTAACAGAGCCAGCCCTTAACAGAACAACTAAGGGTTATCCTGAACAAGAAGGAAAGACGACTTTTTATTTTACACCATCTACTTTCAGCTTTCATATTTTGCTGCCCCAGTAGCAACTACCTGAAAATACCCTTTCTATCAGCGTATTACTACTCAGACGTGTGAAGTGCTGAGGAACAGGCTGAATGTAGCCAAAAGCTTATCAATAATGGACTTGAACAATTAATAAGTATGATTTTTCTGCTTTCTGAAAACTAGAACAGGCATACTTTAGGTGCCACTTTCTCATCTTCATACTATATGTTCTCTTCACATTTGCATCGTGGGGTCTCTGATTCATGGCTTCTTTATAAAATGTTTGCCTATACACTAATTAAAAAGGATTTATAAGGTTGAACTCATGATGACTGAAGGATCCTTTCTCCCTTGGCAAGGTTTGAATATTTGAACAGCTCATTAATGCTCGTGCTTTCTCCCTTTATAAGAGGAGCCTAAGAAGTGAAAGAAGGGGATTTGCTGTGCAGTTTTAGATGAAAAGTTGCTTAATTTATTTTTAAAGCTGTCTACCGGGGCTATGCTATACTCTGATTTACACCAGAGGGCAACTTCTAACCCCTCACCAAAATAATCCCTCATTTCCATTGACAAGCACTATTTATTTGCAGGGTTTCTTCAATGCAAACGAGAAAAAAAAATCTGGGATTTTTTCAGTTTGAAGGTGTTAAATTGACACTGCTCTTCTGAATCCCTGTGAACTGGGAGTTGCCTTTGCTAATTTTTTTATGATATAAATTAGACCATCACAGCCTTCAAATTATAGGAAAATACTCTAACTTAAGTCAGCTGGGGTTTTGAGTTACAAAAATGCTCAAGGCATGATTTCGCTCTTATTCTTCCACCATGCACACACTCCAGAGTTACTCCAAATTTACATTTCTGTAGATAAGATTCCTGCAGCTCTAAAACTGAAGAAGAGTGGTGCCCTCTTTATAGCTGCAGGTTTCAAAGTAAATCAATATATACAAAACCACGCACATATATTTTTAAAATACTTCTAATCAGTGCTAATCTTGGATGCTTGGCTGGATTATTATCTCATGAAGAGTATATCCCGGTGAGTTTTTAATGCCCACTATGTCTTCCTTTTTTTTTTTTTTCTTTCCAAAGTGCTCGAAAGATCCCGCTGAGTCAATTACATACTGTATCTCTTAATAATGTCCTATTCCTGGCACATCATTGTTTTCCTTTATGTTTATTTCAAAAGGTTAAATTAAACAGGAGAGTAGATATAAATCCACATGATGAATTATAAAAAGTTACCACATGCTCTTGAGAATGCCCAGAATTTTGATGGGGAGAATTTAGCAAAGTGGTGCCCTGGGGAGGATAGTGATAGAGTCAGCCAGGATTGTGAAAACTAGAGGATGGTGGGGTCTATGAACTGTGCTGTTTGCACGCTTATTTTTCCTCCTCTGTGAGGCAGGTCCCAAGCACTCTGCTGAATCTGCTGGGTTAATTTACCAGCAGATACTGTTACTGCTAGCAACTGAGCTGATTGCTAAAGAAAGCAGGGGAGGAATCCCTAGTGTTTGGAAAATCTTTAGGAAAAGATAAGTTTAACACTCATCAGGACTGTTTTTGGAGCTGGCTCTGCTTTCAGCAAGGTGATCCTTGGAAAACCTCCAGCTCTGTCAGTATCTGAAGTTCTGCAGTGCACGGAGGAGTGGTGCTGGCTGGGAGAGAGATGAGCATTGCTCCTTAGGAATAGCAGCAGTGACCCTCTGAGTGCTGCTTCTAAATCCTGTAACCTTCCCTAGTGCTAGAGGGGTTACCGTGCTTCTTCTAAATGAAAATTTAGCAGATGTTCTCTTGACTGTAAGGCTGTAACAGAAGATGGTGGATTCTACAGCATTAAAAATTGCAAACCACTTCCTAAAAGACACCAGGGTGTAGTACAACAGCGTAGCTCAACTTTCCCTCCTGCTTCTAACCAACATATCAAATGGTTTGTCTTCTGATTTCAACCTACACATTCCCTTGCCATGTAAGTTAAACCAGACCCACTGGGTGAATGTAATCAGGCATAAATCGATACAACCATCAATAGTCCTAAGTAATATGTACTGGCTGAGCTTAGGGGCTATTCTCTTTCACCTCTTATCTTGAGCTTTATCAGTGTTGCGCTGTGAACTATGAAACAACAGCCACATCTCTCATACAAGAAGTAGCTGTATAGCCATTGAATAAGGACATAAAACACCCTATGAGCCTTCCATATAGGAAAGGCAATATAAAAGGAAATATTAACATATCCTTATAAATATTAAGTGAAATTTGGCATTTTTCTGTTCAAAGATGCAGCAAACTATGAGGGCTGCTCCGAAAGTAATGCCTCCTATTTTGTTATATTGGCCCACAGTGTTAGAGGCAGATTTTGGTGGTATGGCAGCAGAGGTTGAACCTTCCCACCAATAATTTGCTGCATTTTGTTGCTTTGTGACAGATGGCAGAGGGGTTGTCTGACAGAATAGCGTCGGACGTGAAAGTGCATATGAAACAAAGGTATGTCACTGAATTCTTCCATGCTGAAAAAATGGCACCTATTGACATTCACTGATGCTTTCTGAATGTTTACACAAACAGTGGATGTGAGCACAGAGAGGAGGTTAATGGTGCATTTCAGCAACAGCACCATTACACCAACTGTGAAATAGTGGGTCACCTCAGCTGGTGCAGATTTTTACTAGCGTGGCATGCAGGCTCTTCTTTATTGCTGCAAAAATGCATAGTAAATGGTGGTGACTGTGTTGAAAAATAGTCTTTTGTAACTGACGATGTGGTCTGTCAAATAGTGTTATTGTGCTCTTTGTATCTGTTGTAGTTTCCATGGAAATAGAATAGAGGCATTACTTTCTGAGCAACCTACATATATTGTATCTCTCTTAATAGCATGAGGTGTAGCCCTCATATCACACTGGTGATAATTTCTTTACTGTCTTATTTTCTGCTTTCCCATTGTATGTACCACCTGGAACAGATGAATTCTGTGCCTAAGCAATGAACAAACAAAAGAGTCAAAATAGGGCTTTCCCTATGATAGAGATAAAGCCAATTTGCCAACAGATGTAAACTGTTTAACATGAATTGATATTGCTTGTCACTTCAGTCTTCTCACCTGAAATTGTAACAAAATGACTATCTGGCCCCACTTTCATCCTCATTGACATCTCATTAGAATTTCCAGCACTTCCATTTCCAGACTCCTGTTTTGTCAGTAGTACATTGTGAGGAAGATGCTGTAGTATAGAATGAAAGTGAGATTATGAAACTGAGCTGTAGGCATGTTGATTAAATGGTTTTGATTTCTGTATATGTACCAGAGTTTGAATCAAATAATGCAGCTTACAGTGCTGTAGAAGGTGGAGAACCGGTCAGTGCTGTGATAGATCCTCTGAATCATAGCCTTTATTCAAGACCATATACCTCACTAATGGTTTATGCATATCAGCAGTGATGCACGAGAGTATGCCACTCTGCTCTCACTGATTTTTGGAAATGGCAGCATAGGAGGGCTTGGGGTAGAATAGTCACATCGCAATATTAGCCACTGGCACTGCAGTGGGGGCAATATACGTTCAGGATATGGATCCTGGGCTCTGCCATATGTATCAGGTGGCTGCACCTCCTTTAGCTTTGGGATTACTCTGCAATCATTTTCTGAGCACAGTTGGAAGTGCCCTGAGAGAGGGTGTTAAATTCAGCTGTAGAAGCAGAAATGATGCAGAAAGTAGCTATGAAAATTAAACATGCTGCAGATCACAGCTCGATCTTCCTCAGTAACAGAGGAGAAACTGCACTGATGGGTACAAAGAGCCAAGACTGCAAATTCTACCATAGGATGAACTCAAAGATGAGGATGGCCGCTATAGTTCGAAAGAGAACAGTCTCCTTTTGTGTACCACTCTCAGAAGAGGCTATCAGCATGCCCCAGCTCTTCCCTCAGCACCTCTAACCAGGGCTTTCTGTTTTTGATGTAGGCAGTCGGAGAACAGTCATTGCATTACCCCCACCATCTGCTACACAAGGCACTGCTGGCTTTGCCCATGTCTTAAGCTGTCTGCGGTGCTAACGATGAACCAGCATGTTTAAAGTCCTGTGGCTTTGCATACTAACAAGGCTAGTATACCTCCAAAATGACATAGCATGACCCTTCTTTTCTAATTGCCTGGGAACTCCTCCTTTGTGAAGAGATCCAGATTATTTTGTTTACATACATGTTAAAAGTCAGGTCAGTCAGTCATTTCTAAGAACCTTATGAATTTGCTGTGTTTTACTAAACCAGACCGAGTTTACACATTTTTCACTCTTGGAACCAATTATATTTCTGAGGTTGGATTTTTAAATTTTGTTATTAATTCTCTTGTTAAGGGCAGCCTGCTTCTTTATACACATGTAAACTGTGTCTTGTTTCCTTCAGACATGAATTCCTTACATTTAACTGTGTCCACTGACTTCTGTGGAATAATTTATCACATACATAGTATTCTTCTTCAATCCATCTACTTTCTATTGCATCATTTCTTCTTGCCCCACTGGTGCTGCTTTCTCATTTGTTTTCTGTGATGACTGATTACAATTTAGATCAGACCAGGAAATTCTTGCAATGACAATTGCCCTTTAGAAATCTCCATTTTTCAGTCACCAAATTGCCGTTAAAAAGAGATCAGTAAGTGACAAAATGCTCATAAAAAGACTTAGCAATCCCGACTAAATCTTGTCTAGATAAACTCTAACTGAAAGTCACAATAATTTCACGCCACTCTGTTCAGATATTTCTGGATTGGAACACTTTGATTTTATAATGACCTCATTTATATGTTTTAACTTTGTTTCTTAGTACCAATTATAGAAGAAATAATTTGGAACACAGAATTTAATGTTTAGCTAGAATTTTGTCTTTATTTCATAATAAAATCTGTCCTCTTTTTTAGTTCAATATGTTCATGTGTCTGCGGTTTTTTTGTCCTCTCTCCAAGAAAAAATAAAAATAAAAATAAAAAAAAAATCAGAAAGGAATTATGGCAAAAATGTTTTTTTTGTGTGTGTTTCTAATCAATTACAAAGTATCTTAGATATAGATTCTGCTTCTGTTTGGGGTTTTATATGCCAGTCCAATACTGCATCCCTTCAGTGAAAACAAAGCAAAGGAAAATCCTCTTGAAGCGTGAAGGTCAGATAGCCTCTTAAAATATAGAAACATGTGTAGTACGTTGTACCAGACATGTTGAAAGCTGTAGTCTTTTCTCAGTGCCCTGTAGTGAATACAATCCTCTTGCCACCATATTCTATATAAAAATTTAGTGATTTCTGGGGTGTCTAAACTGGTCTTGATCTTTCCAATACTGTGCTAGGCTCAGAACAATTTCTTAAGTGAAAGAGTACTGTGCGAAGGTAAAAGGTGTACTGAACCAGAGCAGTTCTAATAAAAGACTATCGTATTTTAAGAAAAATCTTCAGTCTTCTTTTAGTTTTTATGAAAGCTAAGCCATTCCTACCAAAGGTCCAGCATCTAATGGTAGTGGGATGATCCTGACTGCTCTTTTTCTGCACTTTACCTACATTGTTTCTCTTGTTCTACCTGAAGTATTAGGTTCATCTGTGAAGTTCGAAGGAAGGTGAAGTCAGACTTCTCAAACATTTCCACTGACAGGATGAAAGCCCAGATAAAGCAACCTCCCAATCCTTAATTCAGTTAAACCATGAGGAACATTCTCTGAGATTTGGAAGGCAAAATTTAAGGGACTGAAGATCTGATCCTCTCAGAGTTTCTTTGTATTCAGGAATTACTGACAGTGAACTAATATTAACCATGAGTAAAAGCTTGAAAATGAACTTTAAAAGCAGCCAGTTGGCCCTCTTAATGTTTAATGATAATTTCCAAAATAATAGGTGGCTGACTGAAACCTTCATCTATCTTAAAAGGCGGTAAATTATGTTAGTTCCTCTACAGGAGTTGCTGAATTCCCATATTCCCCTCAAAAGGCATCTTTTCCCATTAGCTAGCATTTCATGTGATGTTGGAACAATCATAAAAGATGTCATATTACTGAGTGGCAAGTAGCTAAGAAAAACAAAAATTAATACCAACGAAGGATGATGGCCTCAAAGTACTAGATTTTGCTTTAATAGCTGAGTAATCACAAAAATAATTGTTTACAGTATTTCCTGGCGGACACAACCAAAATACTGTCTTTCTGTATTCAATCTGCCACTTTGCAGACATCATTTCTCCATGTCCAGATATTGTCCAGGTGAGAAGAAGCTTGGAAAACAAACCCGTCCTCACCAGTTCACCATTTTGCAAATGCGGTCTGCTTCTTCTGAATCATCTCAATATTGCTTCTTGATAAAAATTAAAAAACAACAACAACAACAAAAAACACATTTTGACCAAACCTTTAGGCATCATTCCCTTTCCTGATTTAAAATTCTTTAAAATTCTTCTTTTAGGAAGCTTATCAGTGAAAATCACAAACTTCCCCGTACACAAACTGTTTATATTAAGTGATGAGTGAAGATATAAAATCAATGATTGTCTTGAAAAATATTATAGAGGGATAATGCAAGGAAACAAGCATCTATCGGGAAAGAAACAAATCCTTGACAATTTGTGATTTGATGTGAGGAAATCACTGCCATTTTACAGTTCAGAAGAAATCTGACTCCATTGATCCTACTTGTTTTATACTTCATAGAAGCACTACAGCTTGTTGGGATCAATAGTAGCAACTCCGATGTTACCAGTCACAACAGCTATTCCAGAAAGCTCTTCATCAAAGACAATCATGTTTTTCTTCAGAGCCCCTGCCTTAGACAAAGAGAAACATCTAAAGGAAAGGTAAAACTATATGCCAAAGACAGTATGGTGCAAAAATGTCAACCATTTGCAAATAGTTCTGATTTAAAAAAAAAAAAAGAGAGAGAGAAAGAAAAGGGAAGAGTGCAGAAATGTTCAGAATAGTAAAAAAAATGTTACTTTCTTGACAACAATGTTATAGATTTTTCTGTGGTTCTCTGACAGATGTCCAAATGGCATATAAACTTTTTGATGATGTGATTATATGTAGCTCTTTTCCAGGCGTTCATTAGCAGTAACAAATACAATTTCAGCATCTTCATCAGAACTTAACTCAGTCTCCCTTTAGAAGCTGGGAAATCAACCCAAACCACCTATACAAACTAAGCTTCCAAATGAATTAAACCACTGGGTTCAGTCATTACTAGGGAAGAGGTGCTGAGGGGAACAAAAATCGCATTTAGAAAAATGATTTCCTTATTCTCTTGTTTCCCAGACTTCCACAATTGTGCAACTTCATTTTAAATGATTGTCATATTGGCTGTCATCTCCAGCTTTACTGAAACAACTAAAAATAATCACCAGATTTTTAAGTTATGCAGATATTGCTTTTAAACAGTAAATATGTTATTCTAAGCCACAAACCTATTGAATTATATATTTTCTACTTTCTTGGACAATGGAGCTGGTAATTCAAGAGGCTTTAGTCCACCACAGACATATTATATGCATGACAGTTAGACGAAGTTGTTCCTGAACCAAGCCCAGTAACTAGCTAGTTCAGGTAGTCTTGTCAAGAAAGATACCTACATCTGCTGACAAATGATTTCTGCAGAATCTCTCACCTTCCTCATTTATACAAGTGGCTACTCAGATTCAGTGCTCAAAATCTTTGTTTTGTTTCTCATTCAGATATATCTGGCTTTAAACAGCCAGCTCTCAGTTCTTATTAGACTTCTTTGGATAGATTAAAGAGCCCTTTATACCTAATATTTTCTCTCTACAGGCAGTGAACACAGTAACCTCCCAGTTTAGGGTGCACATTGAAAAGTTTTATGTTTAATTATTGGAGACAAGCAGCCAGGCATTTCATTGACTCAAGTGACCTTGTCATGGATCAGAGGCGATGGTACTACAACTGAAAATAGAAGCAAGCCTTCTGGGCTCTGCTTATGTGCAGTGATCATAAGCCATCCGCTAGATAATATTTGCAATTTGTTGGAGTACACAATCACCAGTGTTTTGCATGAAATGTAATACATTGTGACATCTAATGGAAGGTAGTTCCAGGGAGACAGGGAATTCAACCAAAAGGAATCTTAGAAGTGTTTTTGGCAGTTCTGCATTGAATTCCTCTATTGCCATAGACTTCTGGTATGATTTTGGGTGTGTCACTAGAATTTGCTGTGCTCTGCAGAAAAAGATAGCCATGACCGTCTAGTGTGGTGAGAAGGAAAGTGTTAGACAATCTGATTCACCCCGCTGTAGTAGGAGGAGTTACTGCGTATGAACAGCTTTAGTGTAAGGGAGTTAAATAGCCTCTGTAATCCAAATTCGTGTTGTTTAACTGGAAAAATATTACTTCTCTGAATATTTGTAAAACAAAATTTGGATTGCTGAATGTGCATAAATATGAGACTCAGCTTTTAATTAAAAATAAGTATTTCAATCCTTGTGTCAAGATCATGTGAAATAAGTGCTTAAAAGTAAAGCAATATTAATAAATATATGCTGTTAGTTTCCTTTTTGGCTCTGAATCATTTTCATAGATGTATTTGTCTATACCATTCGTAAGATTAAAAAAACTAAAGCCCACCCAAAAGCAACAATCAGTTTTCAATTCTATTACGGCTGAGTGTTTGTTCCAAGTGAGGGCTCGTAATAGTACATCACTATATGGCTTTTCACGTGTATTTTTTTTATTTTATGTATTGAGATGCTGTTAATATTTAAATATTTCTCCTCTACACAAATAAATCCTATAGATTTTTGGACCTTTATTTTAAAACTGCTTTTGGTTCATTCTTTATCTCTGAACTCAGGCAGCATTGCCTCATGCACAGGGAAGATTGTACTGAAAATCAAGCTAAAAGCATGTAAAAAAATGGAGCCTGTATTTTAAAAGAAAGTATATCCTCATTAATCAGAGATGTATTTATATTGAGGAGCTCAGTCTGAGATAATGAAAGAGGTAAAGGGTTTCTGTGTGTATACCTTTTTTAAGAGTACCCAACACTGAAAATCAGCTTATAAAATGGATTTTTAAAAAGTAGGTATTTTTCAGATACATAGATGTTCCATCTTAAATCGCATGTTTGTTCTGCCATTCAGATTAGGCTTTTGAATATCCTCTGCTTTTCCAGTTTAACAAACCCAATGCTACATTATGCAACTGCTCAAGCATATCTATTTAATGGACAAGATTTATTTCAAATAATGATTTCCTGGAGAAAAACAGCTTTATACAATCCCTAATGCAACAGCTGCTCCTAAATTTCATTTGAATTGCTGCTTATACTACACAGTGCTGAGTTGCCAGGCGTGAAGGAGCAACCGCCTTCTGCATCAAGAGCCGTTCGGCCCATCAGCGCCTGCACTCTCAATCCTAGAATCATTGAGGTCGGAAAAGACCTCTAAGAACATCTAGTCCAACTGTCCACCTACCACCAATATTGCCCACTAAACCATGACTCTCATGCCACATCTCCATGTTTCTTGAACACCTCCAGGAACAGTGACCCCACTACCTCCCTGGTCAGCCTGTTCCAGTGGCCTACTGCTCCTTTGGAGTTTTTCCTACAATCCAGGCTGAACCTCTCCTGGCACAAATTAAAGCCATCACCTCTTGTCCTATCACTGTTACTCTGGTGAAGAGGCCGAGCCCCACTCGCTACAGCCACCTTTCAGGTAGCTGTAGAGAGCAGTGAGGTCTCCCCTGAGCCTCCTCTTCTCCAGACAAAACAATCCCTGTTCCCTCAGCTTCTTCCACTAAAACTTGTGCTCCTGTCACCTCACCAGCTTTCTTGCTCTTCTCTGGACATGCTCCAGGGCCTCAATGTCTTTCTTCTAGTGAGGGTTCCAAAACTGAATGTAGTACTTGAGGTCTGGCCTCACCAGTGCCGTGTACAGAGGAACAGTTGCCTTCCTGGTCCTTCTGTCAACACTATTTCTGATACAAGACGGAATGTTTTTGGCCTTCTTGACCGCCTGAGCATACTGCTGGCTCATGTTCAACCGAGCGTCAGAAAACAACCCCAGATCCTCTCAGATCCGTACAGCTTTCCAGCCACTATACCCCAAGCCTGTAACATTGCATGGGGCTGTTGTGACCAAAATGCAGGACCTGGCACTTGGTCTTGTTGAACTTCACCTCACTGGCCTCTGCCCATCGATCCAGCCTTCATATATCTAAGGTCATATTTTAAAACATATATTGAGTAACAGCTTCCCCTTCCTTGTCTGGGTTACAGTTATGCCCTTCCCACACCTTGACAGAACGGTGACGTTTTGCTTCTATAGAGTCTTTTGTCACTCAGCAGCTACTCTTCGTTTGTAGTGGTAGTTGTTCAGCTACTGTGGCTGTGGTTTTAGCAGCCTGCCCTACAGCCATGTTCCAGTTAGCATGCATGGAAGTATGTGCTCTTGCAAATTGGTTATGTTAGATAAGAATTACCAAGCTCACTAGGTATCGGATCAGCTAATTTTCTCAACATAACTGGCAGGAAATCTTGGTGGAGAAATGCACGCTGCCGGCCATGTCACATTGTGGGCCTGCAGCTCTCTGCTGGGGAACACTGCAACCCTCTCTTCCAGCAGATGGGAAGTGCATTGCAAATGTTAATTGGCTGCAGATCACAGATTACAGCTACCCCTAGGATGCAGGCAGATATTAACATTATTTTCTGAGCTCCAGGGAAGGGGGAACGGAGGGATTCTGTAAACTCATCACGTAAGAGGCTGCAGCGGGATAGGCCCCTAGTGCAGGATGTTCCCATTTGAGAAGATGATTGCTCAGCTGTAACCTGGAGACAGGAATTATGCTTGATCTTCTCCAAGTGAAATCATCATAAACAACAGTGTAAGAATGGTTAGGAATTTACCAAGAAAACAAGGCCCTGTTTGCATAACAATGTGACTCAGATCTACCAGTGTAAAAGCATGGCTCAGTGCAGTATCGCAGCTATTCCAGTGAAAGGCCTCTGAGGTACTATTTTTTACTTTGCACTTGTGACAGGCAGATAAATGTCTCTCCATCTACTAGTTGTATGATAATTCAGAAAACTATAGCAGTATAAACATTCATGTTGGATCCAAAGAACCGGA
Organism: Numida meleagris; assembly: GCF_002078875.1. Lineage (NCBI taxonomy): Eukaryota > Metazoa > Chordata > Aves > Galliformes > Numididae > Numida > Numida meleagris. Next base: position 10,763,593 of record NC_034413.1, on the reverse strand, counting down.
TCTTTCACCACGTGGGCAAATGGACCATTAACACCTCTGCTTGTAGTAATATAGAGCAAGCCAGCAGCGTGCTCAGGAGCAGAATCACAGCTTTTGTTTCTATACTGATGCTCTAAGGAAAGATATGTACTGTTTGCAAACACACAGCAGAGGAATGTGAGGATGTACATTGAATGCTTTGCTGTTTAATGTCATTAGGCCACATGAGTTGCAGCTAAAACCATTTTCCTTAGTAACAGTTTGTGTTCAGTAGAGTCTAAGGGCACTTGGAAGTCTTTGTAAGAGGGTAATCCTACAGATTTTTATAGATGTGGAAACGAGGAAATGTAGCAGCCATTAATTCATTCAAATATTCTATTGATTATTTTTCTAAGAAGGCAGAATTTTGATGATTTTTTATATATCATAAGGAGAAGGAAGAGAGATACAGTCTGCATTTTTTCCACATGATTCTTCCTCTTCTCTCTCTTTTGTCTTACTATGGAACACAGACAGAAATAGATAACTTAGGTAGAAATAGCATTGTGGAAAAAAAATCATTCCTTGTAGGTTTTCAATTCAGGGGAAGAGGATATTTCTTGCCTATATTCTCCCTGTATGCAAAAGAAAAATTAACATTTTTTCATTTTTAACTGATTGTTTTGCAACTTCACATTTCAGGCTTTTATGTCTGTTGCTGTAGGGTAAACACCAAGCAGATAATGCACCAGAAACTTGTGTCAAGTATAAATCTTAAATTAGTGAGATTTACATAGAAGAATCAGAGACTATTAATGAAATAGTGATTATTTAATTTTCAGGTTATAACAGCACTGTGACCTACACATGAAAAATTAGGCACAGAGTTATTATCAATTGTCTGCAGAAGAAAAAAAGGTTATAAATTGCTTGCTGAAGGTGGAGGTCAGAGTTAAAGGAGCCCGCGGGATATTAAATTAAGAAAATAATCATAGTGAGGTCAGTAGGACAGAAAAATCTTTTTAGTCTGGGTTTTTATAGAGAGAGACAGAATGAGAAATTCAGTAGATTTAAATTAAAAAGGAATTTATGAAATCCTATGGAAAAAAAAGAAAGGCAAATCAGTGTGAGGACAGAGTGACAGATCTCAGCAGTTGTATTCCTTAATTCAGACTCTGCTTTGCTCGGTGACCACAATCCGCAGGTGCTTGAAAGTTAGAGGTTCATGTAGGTTAGCCTCAGCAATGTGATTATCTATAATGGGAAAACATTAAGAAAGGACTGCATGGAATGAGTAGATGGAAATACTTCCAGATGTTGAAATTAGAAAGTGAAACATACATGTGGGGAATTTGTGAGGTTGCTGAGCATCGGACTGAGTTGAGCATAGCAGACTTCTGCTGAGGGATCGTTTGTGGCCAGCAACGGTTTCCTCTGTTTCTCTTTGAGGGCTGAAGATCTATACAGAGCTGATGTCAATAGTCTATTTCTACCAGCAAAGCACAGGTTCACTGAGGGTCCCATTTTCTTTAAGTGGTAACGTGTCAGCAGTTCCCATCATTTATCCAGGGCTTCTGGGAAGTAAGCATATATTAACTGTGAGATGGGAAAAAGGACCTGATTGCATGTATAACAGGATGTTTTCGATTGGCAATCATTAGATTCCTGAAACACAAGGATAAATTAGATGGATCATTATCTGAAAATCAGCAAGAATACCTGAATGAGACTCTTCTTTAAATTATTCTTTAGCAGAGTAAGTGATTTTCCTGTAGTCTAACCTGTGGTAAGAGCACAGTACATGATTTGTTCAGAAACTGGTTCTTGGCATGCATGTATGTCATAGATGAGATGTATCTGAGCAAGGCAAGATGCTCTAATATGAATACAGGGTGTTTTTATTTTCATATTGCATGAAAGCTCACAATAAGCCCCAGGCCAATTCTGCCTCAGGTCAGAATAATATCCAAGATCTTCTGACATCAAATGACACTGCACAGATGAACTGCATTATTTTGTTTCCAGGGGGCAGGAGGGGGATTTAAAACAGCTAAAGATATTCATGGATTAAAAGGATATCCATCCTTTTAAATACTGTGTGTTTATAGTGACCTCTGGGAATGCTTCTGAAATACAGTGATTTCCAGCATTAGTTTCTTGCACAAGCAATACCTTGTTCTCTTTCTAAAAACCCTCACACAAATAAACAAACAACACCATAAATTTTAAGAGAAGAGTAAATATTTCCCCTCAACCAGGCTCAGAGATTTGGGGGAGAATCCAATGATCCTGGGGAAAAAATCAATCATTCCAATTTAGTTTCTCCATGCAACACCTTTATTGTATATTGATTTTTCACCTGCACTATCAGCTTCACAGTGGTGCATGAGATAGGACGGTGACCCACGTCCCTGCTTTGCCACTGTCAGCTTTTACAGAAATCCATATTGTGCCACATCACTGAAACAAATGTTATGTAAACATGATTACCACAGAAAATTGAAAATAATAATAAAAAGCTTGATATTTTTTTTCTCAGGGAATCTCTTTAGAGCACAATGTTTTATTTGTATGTTTAAAACAGCAATGGCAAAGTTGTGTTTCTTGGTGGAAGGGTTGAATCATTCGTGATTTTGGAGCATGACAAAGTGACAGAAAATGCAGAGTTTTTCCTTGAGGAAAAATTAATTCCTCAAGGAAATACTCTCAGGAGTGAAGTTGGAAGGATGTGTGGATGGAGTCTGTCCTGCTGGAAGGCCTAATCTATGCGGATTCGTGTGATCATCGTATTAACAAAATAACCCAGTACAAATAAAAAACCTCCGCTGTCCCCTCAAAAAAATCAACACCAAAAAACAGTAAGATGAACAAAATTCAGTGTGTTTGCTGGTTGGTTTGTTTTTTAAACTGGAAGCTTTTATAGCTGTTCACTGTCTGTTCTGCATCTTCCCTCACCCTTGGAATTCTCTAGACTGTTGTTTAGCCTTTGCTCACTAAAGCATTTTCATTAGTAAAAACGGTGTTTTTTCTCTCATAACTCTGGAAACGAAGTAAACCCCTTCACTCAGCAAGTAAGACTTAAGGTCTCGATCCAGCCTTTCTCCAAAAGTCAGTTTTGCTCTGAATCTGGGACCTGAATAAGTCTTGCCAAAAGCCTCAAGAGATGCAAACCAGGTTTTGAAATAAATCTGGGTGAACTAGTGAGAGCAGCGTTACTTCTTCCTGAGTTGTAGATCTAATCAAAACCAAGTTTCTGACCCTGGTAGTAAGAATTCAACTGAACTTTGCTTCGGGAGCGTGGTGGGAGTTCACTGGCCCAAGAGAAATGTCTTATTGAGAGCTGAGAGATGCAGCAGGGTGCTCTAAGCCTGCAGGCTGGAAAGGCAGTCAAAATTCTACTTCCAGAAAGAAACAACTGGGCTTGTTGTACTCTGAAGTAATTTGCAAGAATAGAAAGCGCTATGTTGTTCACAAACACTTGAAAGAAACTTCATGGCCAATATTTTATGATGGAGACTATGTGGAAGGAGAAGCAATTAACAAATAGGCAATGAAAATGTAATGCAGGAAAGGAGGTTTAATTAAGCTGGTGGCCAGCAATGCACCTGGCGGGATCCAAGGGTGCTCCTTGCCAGCCTTTCTGACTGCTGTTGGGTCGTACCTGGAACTGAGAAGTCAAAGCTAAGATGTGATAATTGGGATTGTGCAGGGTGCCTGCGCTACAATTTGCTTCCGATGCCTGTAGGGAAGGATAGCTGCTCTGGTTTTAGAAGTTATAGCAACAACATGAATCAATTCACAAAAGCTAGCCCTGTTTTCAGCTGTCAGTCATTTCTCTTCAGCTGCAGCACACAGATGTAAGACTGGACCAGGTTTTCTTTACAACAGTTATATACCAAATGCATTTCCTGGACATACTTATGAATTTCTCTGGTTGAGTAGAATGAAACTGAGAAGAATCAGTTGGTGCAACTTGGTGTAGGACACAACTGTACGTTCCTCATCCCTAAGATGCTAATCAGCATTCTGAGTTCAGAACCAAAAAGGAGACAGAAATCTCTATCAAGTAGTTCTGATGCAGAAGCAGCAAACATTAAATCTGTGCTGCATTTCTGTGCTTGCATGACTACACGATTTTTGATGCTTTGCTGACAATCAGATAATCTATTCATTATTTATAACTATTTAACATAGTGAAAGGTTTCTATCAGGCATGTGATAAAAATCCTACATTAATGGACAATTTTAAGACTTAGGCAAAGATTTATTCGCTTTATGCTCTCAGTAAACTTTTCAGTTTTCTCAGGCTCAATCTTTTCCTTCTAAATGACCATGACAGAGGTTGCTCTTATTTCTAGAGTCTTGTGTCTTGAAAATCACTTCTTAACGTGTGTACAGTCCAGTGTGCTTGAAATCTTCAACAGACTTTCTTGTTAGCAGAACAGCAACACTTTGGGAGTCAGGCTGGGCTTTTCTGCCTTTATTTCTCTCACTGCAACACTCTTTTGAGCATTAGAAGTCAGTGGAAGAGGAAATGCTAAACCTAACTAAACTTAATGATTGTTAAGATATTCGTACTTCAGGCACCTACAGCAATCTGGCAATCTTAACTCCTCCAAAGAAACACGGCAATTAATAATCCCTACATGACAGCATGCCAGGATTAGAAAAATAATAAGAACCAAGATATTCAGATATATAGTGCAAAAGCAAATTTGATATCCTTTTTCAGGATATGAAATCAAAAAGTGATCAAGGATATTGAAGAGTCATGAACTTTGCAAATGTGTATTTGATATTTTTATCTGTGTACCAGATGTATGTACACACATATATATGAATAGATGTGATATTTTCAGAAGCTGGATAAAACACACTGGACAGACAATAGGCAGACAGATTTCATGGCTGATGGGAAGACTTTTCCCTGCAGCTCTGAATCAGTTTGTTTGTTAGAGCATAAATACCCAATCTATTTTTAGAGTGAGAATGAAGAACAAAAGGTGGAGAGAACACTTACAAACATGACAAAAAAAACCAACAAAATGAAGCTGACCAAAAGAGAATAAAAGTCAGGAGTAAATTTCAAACTTTCTGTTCTTTGAAGCATGTAAGAAACACTTGCCCCAGGCCTCTTTATTTGCAAGACTGATGCTTGTATTGTTGCAGATCTTGGAAGCATTACAGCCTGGGGTAAAATCTTTCAGTAGGTTGAACATCCACTGAGCAATTCTCTTTAAGCTTTGTCTTCCAGAAAGATCTCCTTTCAGCAGTACGTACAGGGATCTCTAACTTACCTGTGATTCTTTCTAGCTTTACAGTTATACTTTTAGCAGCTGGACTTCTCTAATTTGAATTTTAGGCTATGAGATTTTGGCAAGTTCTGTTCATTCCTATTATTGCTAATGGGATACAGTGTATTGCAGAAGCCTGTCCAAGTCAAAGAAAGGATATTCGCTACATTTGCTTTATTGGAATTTCTACAGGCTCCCAAATGATTTTAAGATTGGCTCGACTAGTAGATCACCTCTTGTGCTTCTGCAAGCCTTGTTGAACATCTGGGCAGGAAAATGATTTGATCATTTCAAAATACTCACTTTCCAGAGAAAAATCATAATCTTAACAGCTTTAGAGCTATGTGATATAGCTGAAAATTAAAACTGGATGGTGGTGGGTGATCCATAATATTGACCTAGGTGGGTCAGCAGCAACTTCTGCAGGCTTTGGATCAATTTTGTGCTGAAATTCACTTCGGACATTGAACAAAAGCTGAAGCATGGTGTAGGAACTAAATAGGACAATTGGAATCCAGTTAAGATGTGTCTTTGATTTCTTATTAGAGAATGCATTTTTCCTGAGGAAATGTGTATTTCTCAAAATAAAGAAGTTTTAGTTGATCAAATGAGCATGTAAACACTACTATTTGGGCTTTGACAAAACAAGCAAATAAAGTATCATGTATTCAAAACAGAATGCTGAGATTAGACTAAAAGGGAAACCAGACTAAAAAATCCCAACAGCTTTGAGGTTTACACCAATAGACATGTATTTTAATAATAGTAGTGTGACTCTGAGATACTTTTCAACATGAATACAAGTGTTACCGTGTTGGTAATAAGCTTTTTACATAATTTATTGTATTCCGTTATTAGTTTTTAATATTATTCTGATTTTGTAATCACCTTCCATTTGCCCAAGAAAGCATATAATAAAGTAACCATATAACACCCCAGAGTGCATTCCTTTACTAAGGAAATACTATTATTTTACACTGTTATTTAACCTTGGTAATCTGAATCAGGTTATTTGCACCCTTACCCTACTCCAAATTCCAGCATTCTTCTCCCTCGAAACGCCACCTCATTAACCTGTGACATATGCAAATAAGGGAACCCATCATTTCGTGTAGCTCACAATTAGGTTTACATCTTCATGATAGATCATTCAGGAAAAGGTATTTGTGTACAGTAATTGGAAATATAGGAAAAGAATATCAAAGTGTCCAATAGGGTGAACTGTTTGAAACCGTTGTAACTTGATTGTTGAAAAAATAAATTGTACTAGCTACAGAAACAAAAGAGCCAAAAAGGCTGGAGTTTCTTTATATGTAAGCAAACACTGCCAGCCTTGAGGATAATGAATGGTCTTCCATGCCTAATCTGTTCCGTTTAACAGGTGGTATTTCATACTCAGACTTCATCGATGGGATAATTTTCCTGTTAAAGAAAAAACAAATCTTAACAAATAATTGCTGCTTCCACGCATAACTGGCTTAGTAAGCTAAGCAGCAGGGGTGAAATCCTGGCACTATCAATGTGGTGCACATTTACTTGTGTGGTGTGTGAGACAGACTGCCATGGGCTGCCAAAAGCAAAGCTTCTGAGCAGGCAGTCTCTTATGTTCCCAGGGAGGTGTTTAGCAGCAGTCTAATCTATTGATGCAGATGGCCAAGTCTTCATCTAAGAACACTGACTTTTAACTGGCTGGAATTAGAAGAAATCCAGAGCAAATTTTAACGTTATTTGCAGTGTAGCACCATCTGTAAGCTCAAAACAAAACTCAGAAATGTTTGATGACGTGTAGAAAAAGCCTCTATTCCATTAAGTTTGGTGGCTGAACATGCAAGACAAAGGATACGAAAAGACATACAGCATGTTTTGTGGGTGTAAGAAGTATGTGGAAAACAAGTCAGATTTGCTGAATGCTTACTTTGTCTTGTAAGATGAGAACTTTCTCTTCTTAGTGACCATACTACTTCAGCACTTATTTTGGTTCAAACAGTTGTATCAGGTATGGACTAAGACACAACAGACTAAAGCAGAACTATGCTTGGAGCAAAAATGACAAGCAGTTTAACCAAAATGATTCCTCATCCTCTGTTTTCCAAATCTCAGCTGTCCCAAGCCATCATCTTACAAAGAGAAGTCTGCTTCTGTGACTGCCGATTGTATATCAATATTCACAACGTCTGACCAAGGCTATCAAGAGAAAATATTCTTTTTATCTTGTGTTGCTTTGCTGGCTGTTCTGACAAGCAGTAACAGAAAAGCTCAGTAATCACCTAAACACCCAGATCATCCCACAAGCTCTTTGCAACCATCGACGTGATCCTCCTACATTGGTATCTCACATTCAGGAAGGTCTTGGAAGTCCATAAACTGGCACTTAGTGCTCTTGATAGCAGAGTTCCTTCTCTTTTAATTCTTCCCTGTCACAATACTCCCCCTGTCCCTCCTGTGTGGGGAGAGTGACCTCCCCACATAGCTCTGTTCAAGAGCTCTTTGGTTGCAGAAAATTTGGAGTCGACATTCTCAACAGCTGCTAATAAAGCTACTTGGATTGTCTTGCCAGCATAACCAGTTAGTTGCTTCCGTTATCCGTTGGTTTTAGCTAATCTTCTGCATTAAAACTGCTGATGAAAACTCAGCAGTTGCCAGGGAACACACATTTGGGAGAAAGTTGAATAGTTTTATGCAGTACATTTAAAAATAAGGGAGAAATTGAACAGAAACAAACACATGTAACAGAGATCCTCTCAGACCGCAGAGAAGGTACATCATGGTTTTATCATGTGTGTGCCATGGCAAGCAGTTTTGTCAAAGATTGCACTTATTTGTTCTCAGGAGGGAAACACAGAGAAACATCTATTTCCAAGTATATTAGGAGTGCTGTGGTGGCTCAGCCCAACATAAATAAGTAGGATAAAATTGATAAAATGTGAGAAAAAAAAATGTAGGGAATTTTTTTGTATTCATAATAAGTGCTAACTTTTAAAGAGAGGATACTAGTTGGTATTGATGGAGTAAAATGAAATTGGTTCTTTTTAAATTATCTTTCCAAACCAAACACTTCATGGGACAGGGAAAAAGTTGTTATCTTAAGCAAACTTCCACATGCTACTAAGCAGCAGTAGATTGTAAAATGAAATCTAGACTTTTGCTTGCTTGAAATTTTGATTGTCATGAAAATTGAACACTTTTATGTTAAATGAAGTATAGTTATGTACTTTTGTATTTCCATAGGAAATAAAGAACTACAGATTTTTATATTGCCTTATATATAATTAATTCTTTCATTACACACACACACTCAAACTTAGAGTCTAACTAATTCATCTCTGAGGCCACAATGTAAATTAGGACTGGCTTGGTTTGACTCAACAGGATGTTCTCACAGCTGTTTCGTCCCTCACAATCTGTTTCACCTCAGAACAAGCAAAGTGCAAACTAGCCAATGTGCATGCTGAATTATGCGTTCAAACTGCTTATGCTTAAAACTCTAAAAAAATCTTAATGGCTTAACAAAGTCAGAAAATGCACAGTGCATCTCCTGAAATCTTAATGTCCAGATTCCTTTCTCCCTCAGAAAGCCAACAGTGTGACAGTAAGGCCAGAGGGTAACTAAGATGACAGGAAATTTGGTGAGATGTTAACTTCTTACTTTTGCATTTAAATCATCTCATCCAACACTGGTGAAGGAAATGTGATGACATCTCAGATGACATAAAGCACCCACTATGCTAAAAAATATACCAGTATGTTTCTAGCATGTTTTCCAAACACTTGTGTATTAAGCTTCAGTTAAAAGCTGCAGTCCTGCACACATCTTACCACCTTGCCCTTGTTCAGCGCAATGGTGAAGTAGACGTCCTGCTCTTGAGAGAGGTAATGATCATTTTTAAAAGCATAACTTTCAGTTTCAGAACAAAGGTGCAAGTCAGGAACCCAGGACAACACAATTCCCTAGATTATCTTCTTGGTCAGATCAGTTTGTTCCCTGACAAAAGAACCACAGCTTCAAATGGGCCTCTTGTTTCTCTCCCATATTGCATTCACAGGGCTATGTTTCTGATTCTTCTCTTTTTTTGGGGGGATTTTAGCTGCCAGCTGCCTAACTATTTTAGAGGCATCAATACCTTGTTATTGCAGACTCAGTGTCCAGTAAAAAGGTAGTTTCTGCAGACATAGCTCTCTCTGAAATCCTCTTCCATGAGACCTTTGGCACCCAGGTGTTTGGCTTGGCTGTCATGATGAGCCCCATGTAACATCATACAACTACGTGTGAAATATATATATGCTCCATTCATATTCGTAACTAATACAGATTATGTGACCTGATACTTGAGTTTAACGTGTCACATTTCTATGTTAGAGAAAAAAGTGGGTATCTTTGAGTTATCTGTGGGAGCTGAAAATAGGGGAAGCAGGATGGAATGAGGTGTGATACAGGTTAGCTGTGAATGCAAATATAAATATGTAAATAAATAGCAATAGTGGAGAGAAGGAAAGCATCACAGTCTAAGAAGTGAAACAACGTTTAGCCAGTCTCTTGTATTGTCTATTTTTTTTAATAAACTTTGATTAATTTTGAACCATTGGTTTGAATTCAGGGGAGTTTATTAGAGAATACAAAACATGATCTTGGATTTCAAGCCTGTCTGAAGTGATTAACTATAACAGCAGAGTCAGGGCCAGGATAGGAAGCCCCTGGTGGTCACCTGAACTCAGGCTCTCTTATGCCATTCAGATGTTAATAGGATGCACAGGACATTAATCTGTTTTCCTATATCGTGTTGGCAAATCAAAATGCCTTGTGACAACATGAATACCCTGTGGTATTAGTGACTTTCTGAAACGTCTCATTAGATTTTTGTAGCTGTGTAAATTAAGCAGGGTCAGGCCTGGCAGGGCTGGATATGGCTCCCCTGAATGCTGATTGCCTGCAGCCACTGCAGTAAGATTGGAAAGCAACAAGTTCTTTGCAGCTATTTTGCTGGTTTCCAAAGCTGGCTTACCCACTGGGTGCTGGGGGAGCTGATAGCAGACACCTGGTTCATCAGCTGAGGCCAACTGATCATGTACCCCATAAATAGTGAGCAGGCAGCAAACCCTTTAAAGTTAGGAGGGAAGAGACTGGAGCTGACTGCAAGGAGTTTGTAAGTGCTCTCAGCTGATACAGCTTTTGTTCCAAACATGTAGCGATGATTTGTCTGGCAGGTTGTTGGGGTAAGTGTAATTGCTTCTTATTTAATATTGTTTTAGTAATATAGTATAACATCTTTCAATTTAGTCACTCTCCTTCCTCCTTGTGAGATGGGGGAAAGAATTGAAGGAAAAAAATACTTCAGACTCATGTGTTCAGATAAAAACTAATTACTATTCCAGGAAAAGGAAGTGGAAAAAGGGTAATAGTTATGATTATATAAAATATGTATTTATTATATATATATAACAGAAGTAATGTGGCAGCAATTGCTCACCACTTTCCAACTGTTGCCCAGCTAGTCCCCAAGCAGTATGTGTCTAGCTAGTCAATTCCCCGCCAACCTCAAGTTGTTTTTTTTTTTTTTTTTCCTGCTGTCATATGGTATAGAAATTCCTTTCTACAGTTTAAGTCAACTCTACTGCTTGACCCCTCTTAACTCCCTGCGCCTCCTCAACCCACTCTCACTCTTGGGACGGTACTGGGAAACTCAAACACCCCTGGCTCTGCGTAGTGCTGCGCAGCAACAAAGCAAAAACATTGGAGTGTTAATAACATTGTTTTTCTGCTAAAGCAACAATGTTGTATTGCACCAGATACTACGAGGGAAAAATGACTCCATCAGCTGAAACCAAGACACCTCGATTGCTACACGATTCTCCTTTTGCTTAGCCAGAAACAGCAATTACACTGTAGAAGTCATCAATATAAGTTTTGGAATGAAGGCTCTATTGACTGCCAGCACTTCTATAATGCCTAGCAATCAACTCCAGTCTCTTATCTCTTAATGATACATGGATAGAACATTTGACTTCACTTTTTCAATCTTTACCTTCACCATTTAAAAAAAAATAAATTCAAATTCAAAACAATTAGGACTTGATTAAATCCTATCATCTCTCAGGTCTCATAAGCCAAGTAATTCTGCAGCATCTTCCACTCTCTCATCTCTCCATTCTGGTCTGTGTGTTTCTAGCTCTAGTGTGAGTTTAATTAAAAGTACTTGAAATCCAGAAAAAACAACCAGATTATTCCAGGCCTCTAACAAAGATGCCATATTTCCATTAGTGAATTAGCTTATATATATAAAGTATATACACATTTAAATTCATGGTTATTTATATTTACTTTTACTATGTTATATACAGAATAGTAAACATATGTGGATATGCACTTCACACAGATGTGCAGGTCTCTTTGCATTGATTCATGCATTTACACTGGTTTGGTGTGTGCAAACTGATTCCTCTGAGGCAAACTTCAATAGAAGCCCTGACTTGAATTTGCTTCTTACGTACTGGAGTATGCTCCAGACTGTGTGGCAGACACACCACAAGTATATAACTCCATGCACCTTCCAAAGAGTTGGCTCCCTCAGCATCTTCAGGGACACTGTCTGTAGAAAAGGCTGAGTACGTGTGACCCTAAACTGTCAGCTCCCACACAGACTTTTCACTCTGCTTCCATGATGCTCAAGTCTTACCTTCTTGACATTCACTACTTTCTGGTTTTACTTCATCTGTTCTTTTTACTCATTTTATATTCTTCTAGCAACATCACCAATAAAATTACTTAACCTTTTCACTCTTTAAACTTTTATAGCTTTTTTTTTTACACTTCTATGCATGTTCACACTCATACCTTAAAATCTGCACTGATCTGAGGGTGCTTTGAGGTTAAATACTCAGAAAACAGCCTTAAATCGGGGCTAGATATAAATGCATGAGATCTCTCTTAATCATGGTATGTTTGGAAGCCAGGTACAATTTTCGTGGGAAAGATGGGATGTATGCATCAAATATAACAAAAAAGTTATATTCTTGTTTTGTGGAAATGAAGATAAATGCAATTAGTCTGAAGCTGTGCCCATGTAAGCAGTGAACTTGGTTTCTATTAACCACAAAACATTTCTTAATAGGAAAAACTCAGAGACCCACCTGTTTGCCCTGCAGAACAGCCATGGTATCACACCCCTGCTCTGATCCTGAGAACTTCCCACTACTGACATGCAGTCATATAGGGTTAGCTCTGCAGACAGAAAATATGTGAGTAAAGCATCTGTTAGTGAGCAAACCAGTGGGTGTCAGTCTGCAAAGCAGAGGTACCTACCTAGAAGTCATAGAGGCAGGGTTATTGGACATGAGAGCAGGTCAATTTACAGCCAGATTCCTGTTATAAGTTGTACATGAAGAGCTGACAAATGACTGAACAAGACTTTAATAAGTGATTATACTTCTGTAATAAGATTAAATAATCATGACATGGAAACATTAGTAAAAAATACTAATTGAATTTCTGACATGCTCATAACAATATGTATTATAAATAGAATTTATAAGAGGATTCAGCATTAAATAATACCTAAGAAATGAATTGTTGCTCCTTGCTTCAATAGCTTCAGTGAGGTTACTGTTACTGTTATATCCTATCAAGAAAACACAACACAATGTAGGAGAAGGATTGAAGAAATTTCTGTCTTTCCTGCACTCAAAAGGTTAAGAAGCTTTGCTGGCTTACTTATACCTTTAGACACTTTGCTATTCTGATAGTTTCAATGTCAGAGGTAAAGTCTGGTTCAGCAGTCAGGTGTGTTCTTTCAGGTCATTAGAAATAAAGGTCCAATTTTCTGCTCCCTTGTGGATCCACTGTGAGATCTTAAGAAGGTTGCAAACTTTCTGTAACACGTAGGATACTGTTTCTCCAATATGAATATGCACAAATGTTTTGAAGGGGGAACTGAAGCAAGGATCTTGCTTGGATGCAGCACTGCAAGGATATGTTGAAAAGAGCTCATCAGAAGCAAACAAAAGCCTTCATTTCAGTGGGAAACAGTACTGCTGTCTATATTTCAATAAGAATCAGCATTCAATGATAAAATCAAGGTTATATTTCTTCTTTTATCTTTGCTAAGAAACAACTGAAGCGTAGGGGTAGAAAAAAGTGAAAGAAAGTGCGAGCTCAGTTTTCAGCATATCAGAGGACTATGGAATGATTCTCTAAATAAAAGGTCAATTAAAACCAACCTGGGTAAACCATGAGAAAGTCTGCTGTCTAAAACAAATCTGTGTTGTCTCTAGCTGTGCCTTGGGATCAGGTTATGTATTTGTTCTTTTCCCTCTCTAGTTACTGTGTGATGCTATACAGTGTCCAGAGACAAAGCTGTGAAAAGCTTGGTCTAAAGCCAAATTGCTCTGGGGTAAAAAATTGCCTTTCTCTTTGACGCAAAATAGATGTCTCTGAGAAGACATAGACGAGGATGAAAAAAACATCAGTAATTGCTGCTTTGCAAAGGAAAGCTCCAGGGCCAACTGACTTAATTATGCTAATCACCCCATCAATCTTAATGAAAGAGAGAATGTAATCCTAAAAATACAGTCAGTGAGGCGCCAGGAAAATTCCTGTTTTTCTTACATTTGCTAAGGCCACCGATCACGTGGCAGCATTAAGAAGGTATCACCTTGCTCACAGATAAACCTGAACTAGTTCAGACCCATTCAAATGTCCAACATGGTGTCAGCAGAGACAGCCTGTCCTGATTGCCCTGAGATAATGAGACTGGTCCTACAGCTTATTATGCAAAAATCTTGAGGAGGGGAGGAGAGCCAGATACGAAGGTAAAGTTTAAGAAGGCTGCAAAATTTATCTCTTCTCCCAGATTTTTTTTTTGTTACCTCTTGTTACAGTTTTCACACTTCAGTGCATTTTCAGATTGTAATACAATTTGTACATCATGGACCAAGTATGATGACTTCTACATCTAAAAGCCTGAGTCCCTGGGGGAATGTTGCTATTACTCAATCCACACAGCAAGAATTGTTCTTAATAATGGAGGTGGATTTTTCTGAAGGGACATATATCTCAGGTCTCTTGTAAGGAAGGAAATGAGCATGGGGATGATATGTTCTTCTATTCCCATGTGCTACTGAAAGAGGGAGGGAAATCTAACTTGTCACACAATCCAACTTGTTCTTGCAAGCAGAGACATACACTATGGCTGGCTTACACTCATTCTCCAAAGAGATCTAATGTTCACCACCCAACTTCACTGCGCGTAGTTACACAGGAAAGTATCTCCCCAGTGGATCCTGTACAAAGCAAGAAGAATCTCCCCCACACTGTGAAAAGTACATTTCCACCTTAATCCTTTTCTGCCACTCCCTGATAAATGCAAATGATACTTTCAGATTTAGCATCCAGCTGATTTGTTCCTTTTTCTCTCACCTTTCAGAAGAAATCCTGCTGCTTCCTGTCAGCTCAGATTTGGGGATATTAAAAACTACTACACACTCCTAGCAAAAATTATGCATGTTTATGGCTTTATATTCTGCTTTGGAAGCAGCACAAGCCAGTTAAAATGGAAGGTTGCTAGAGAGCATGTGGATGAAAGAAAAAGTGATAGGATATGCTGCTTTTCACTCAATGCATCTCAGCCTAGATGTCGAACTAGGAGCTCCCTAGCTCACCTTCCCTGAAGCCCATTTTCCCAGACCTATGTTCAGTTGTGTCTACACTTCCAAAAGTGCAGACATTCAACAGCTGCCTTTTAAAACTTGATCATCTCCAAAATTCAAGTCCTTTCTTGGTGGGAAGACTTTGGGTTTAAGTTAGAGACCTGGAGTACGTATGGAAAGACTCCAACGCTGGGTTAAGAAAAGGTATCTCTATCTCCTACCACAAGGATGATGATAAAGGGTAAATGTTTACAAATGCAATGCATTAAAATATAATATAGAATTTGCTGAACAATTAATATTCTATTTGCTCTCTTGCTCCATCTAGATGAATCAAACAATTTTGTGCCAATCTAAAAGCAAAATAAAAACCTTTGTTTTTGGGAAAGCATGTTATTTATGTATAACAAAATCCAGTGACCGTATTGTCATTTTGAGAGGGAAGGCTGCTGTTTTCAAAAACATAGCATGATTTCTAAACAAACAAAGATCAATTTCAAAGTAGTTTATATTTGTATGTATAAAAAACCAACAAAGAAAATATAAATAAGAAATATATTGACATGGTCTGAAACAATGTTCTAAATTCAGCACAAATTAATGAATAATTTATGTTTTCTTGAGGAGGCACTTTATTGAATACAATTTGTAAAAGAAACAAAAGATGATGGATGATATTTCAGGAAAGCAAATTTTCTGCAACCTAGATTCAGAGATTAACTAAATATGATATTTTAAATCTTGTCCTATTGCATGGATCTGTGGAGACGTAAATCATCAACATATCTTTGATTTTACTTTCAATATAAAATCAATTCTTGTAAGATCTATTTTTTTTTCTTTTGAAGAAAATTAATATTATATTGATGAGTTGGTGAATTGGATCATCCTACCCTGTTAGGCAGGATGTGCCAGGTAGCAAAGAGCAAAAAGGGAGTTTTATCCCTGATCGTGAGAAAGGGCATTTTTCCTGACTGCTGAAGTTGACGTAGCATCCTGAAGACTGACTCCAGGTTATTTAATCTAAGGTGCACAAGTTCTGAAAAAGCACAATAATTTCATGAAATCATCCAGTACTTCAATAAATCTAACCATATGTTTCTGATTGTATAGTAATCTCACATCCTGAGAGCTACAGATGCCTATACACTGTTCTAAGTAATATATAAATCTTCTACTTCTTTGCTTTTATTTGCCTTTGTTTTTTTAAGCAGATCGGTTGCTGTTATTGAAACATAATAACTAGACAGCGTAATGAATATAGAGCATTCAATTTCTATGTCCTTCATAGTGCAAAGTACTTCAGTCAAATCTCCACTTCCAGAGTCCTCTTTGAATAACATCTTGAGGACTGGGAGAAAAGGAGAATAGGTTTACTGGAGTTTGTTATGCATAAATAAGGAAAACTTTTGTGTTATCAAATAGCGTGTTTGCACTGTAATATTACTCTAGCTTTAATGATTTTATGAAATCCATCTTGCAAGTTGTCACTGCAATAAAAAAAGATATATATATAAGACCTTGCATTGTGGAAGGTATTTCCTATGGTGAGCCTTCTGCTACGTCTCCAAGAGCCTTTTAAAATATTTATCATACTGCAAGCTTTGCAAGTATGAGAGGTTTTTATCGTAACAGAATAAAATTAAGTGATTAAAATTCACACCTCTAGAAAAGGGGAAAAAAAGAACATGCCTAATTAAGGGATGATTAATCTGTGTGGATTAAAGCTGATCCCTAGGAGGATGCAACTGGCAGACATTTGAGTATGAGACAGAATTCAGCAGGAAATCAAATTGCCAAGTATTATTCCCCATGTCTGAGATTGTAGAGAAGTTAGTGTCTAGCTGGTAGGTGGATGGAAGAAAAATTCTAATGCTAAATAGAGTTACATACAAAGAAACCCAGCAAATACAGAGGGTAGTGCTGCGCTGTTTCCGAGGTCCTTCCAGCTCAAACATTTCCAGATAAAATTTCTGAGTTTTGTGCCCCAAGAGTGTCAGAAGATAGTTTCTCCCAAGTTTGCATCCTCTTTTTACGGAAGTTGTCATTTTGCCCCTATGTTGAGGTTGAACCCAAAAATCAAGGTAACATCATGCTAAGAAAATTATGGTCATGGAGGGGCAAGATGAAGAAAATAAATTAAAGAGAAAAAGTAAAGGATGTTTTTAATGCTTGAGCACCTCTGCCTGAAAATGTTTTATGATAGAGAAATGTTGTGTTAGTGAGAATGCATATGGCCTAGGGATTCAGGTGCATCTGTTTTTAGTATCACCTGCTAAAGAAACAGATCAGCAACTGCCAAGCCAGCAGAGGCAATTAGATAGGGAGAGGAGATGAGCTGAAAAGAGCTGATTTAATTATTAGGAAGCAGAGCAGTAACAGTGTGCAGAAGGATATGCTGCTGAGCTCAGTGTGTAAGACAACTTAGGTATCAGTGGTGACTGAGTGGCACTCAGCTATCACCAGCCACACTCTGAAGAGGATCAGGGCAAGGAACTGTGCAGGAGCCACTGACATCCTGGGAAGGCAGGTCTTTCATTGCCCATGGGGCTGGCTGCAGGTGGAATGTTCATAGAACTGTTTTTATTGATATCACACAAGAGAGAGTGCAGCAGGAGAAACTGGAGTCAGTGGAAGCTGAGGGCACAGAGATCTTTTGGCAGAGATTTAGGATTATCAACTGTGCAAAGAGAATGTGCACAGCCTTACTGGATCTCTGAAAAGTCTTTAACTGTCATATATAATGGATGTTTAGTCAGAGTTTACAAAATCTTGCCTTTCAGGCCACAGGTTCCAGTGGTGCCTGTCCTGTTTGGATCCTGTTATTCTGTCTATCTGCACAAAAAACAGGCCGAAGAATGACTTTGGTGTGATTCACAGTGGCTTTCTTTTTTTTTATTTTTTCAGCAAAATATTATGCTAAGTTCTTATCGATTGAACACTCTGAGTTAGATCTGCAGAGATCGTAGTCTT
Organism: Numida meleagris; assembly: GCF_002078875.1. Lineage (NCBI taxonomy): Eukaryota > Metazoa > Chordata > Aves > Galliformes > Numididae > Numida > Numida meleagris. The sequence goes on along the minus strand of NC_034413.1, from coordinate 10,745,729 downwards.
ATACTGGATAACTATGGAGATGAAATGTCTGTGTTGCCTGTGGTGCACCAGAAATAATTTCAAGGTATATTCTTCTTAAAAAGGGAAAATACTTTTAGGAAGCAACACATCTAAAAAGGTACTTTGAGCAGAGTCTTCTTTTCATGTATCATTGCAAGCTGTGCTGATGTGCTGACCCAAACACCCTCATAAATTTAGACTGCATAGAAGGCACTGCATGTAATTATCTGAAGCAGCTAGAACATTTATTATGATAATTAAAATCAATTACTTTTATGACAGGATCAAAAAACAAACACCACCTCTAACACTTCCCTTGTTTTCCTATCTCTTGCCCAGCATAATACTGCTACAGTAATTATCATCTCTCACCACCCTCCTAGCAAATTCCAAAAGCAGGAACATCTTAATTCACTTGGCTAGTTTCCTTCCACATGACTGCTTCACTCAGTGGCAGTAGATGGATATATTTCTTCAGATGTTGATAGCACTTCTGACTTGGTTTGCTTTACAAAACGAGTAGTTTATTGTTGTGAGAACACCTTTGGATAATGCAGGACGTGGTTCGAATTACTGCTAACAAATGATTAGCTCCTAAGCTATGCTGGACACATCCTAGTGCACTCTGAAACGGGATGTTATTACGACTATGTGAACAACACGACACTGAGAATATCTTGCATGAATCATGTTTGCGAAAATGTCTTGTTTGGAGATGGAGGAGAATAACAATCTATTAAAATTATCACAGACTACTTTTCTCTTGGGATTATACTCAGGGCCCAATTAATAGATTAACAGAGTTGTTGACAGTGTTTAGAAAGTTTGATTTTCAAAACTCTGCTGAAATGTACTTCAGTTTAAGAGCAAACAGTGTTCCATTTCAGTTGAACAAGGAACCGTAGGATGCTAGAATGATGCGAGTTGTTACTAGCAGTCCTGTCTGTTTTTCTGTATGTTTTTGGACTTCTCTTTGGAGGAGAAGCAGTAGCTATCTATATCCCAAGAAAACCTCTTCCATGCCTCGTGTCTGAGGTCACAGTTCCTTTGTGCTCTGGGTTGAGCCTGAGATTCTGAGGAAAATCCCCTCTCCCATACTGCCTGCATGTTGAACAAAGTCAGTACAGTGGTGCTTGCTTTTTGCTTACTCTAAAAGTAGAAAACTGAATTTAAAAGCATTAATATAGACAAATGCTTGAAGTTCAGGCGTGACCATGGGACAAAACCCAAGACAGCTAATGGCTGTTCTTTCAATTCTCAAAAGTGGTTCAGAATCATCAATACAAGTATATTGAGAAAAGAGCTGCAGTTCCTAATGACATAGATCTTTCAGGGAAAAACAGACCCAAATCTACGCAGGGACATTTAATGAGGCACCCAAGCTAAATACCTTTGTTTGGCCTCGATTTTCTAGCTTTTCAGACATTCAGCTAAGAGTATTGCCAACATTGTATCCTGTCAGAAAACAGGGCATGTGACCCATTGCAGTCATCTCTACTTTTGGACAATTCCAAGGTACTTATCTCTACCTACAATTTTTAAATGAATACTGTCACTGATATTATTTTGAAGACAACTACATCATAAAATGATTGGAGAGTCCTAGTGGATTTAAAATATATTCTATAAAATATTTAAAATATATTTCCTCTGCATTAGTAAAGGGCTGATGATGTAGGGCCTTTGAATTGTATGAAAGGTTTACCTGCTTCCCTAGTGAGCTTCACCTCTGGACTTCTTATCTGTCTTGTGATTCCAGACAGCAGTGTTTGTAATGATTTGTAAAAGAAATTACTGAAACCTGGTCACTTGGTCTTAGACATTAAAAAAACAGGCAGAATATACTGCAGGGTAACGTGCTGTCACTGTGATGTTTTTAGAAAAGATAGAAAATAAGGTTCCTGACGTTATTGCTTTTTATTGGATCACTGTCTTCATAGGCAGTTTCAGACACAGTGAATCACTTTATCATTCATTCCAGAGGAGGACATTCACTCTAGAGGAAATTAAATTCAGATTTTCAACAATAAAGATGTGAAGACATTCTCCAGGGATTGGAGCAACAATGGTGTTTAGGGGATATGGAGAGTATCTACCATTCTTTTAAGGCTTTTTCCTCTCTTCAGGACAGAGTGGGTAATACATCCTCAGTGCAGAGCAAACATTTGCCCTCAAACACCTTTCCTGTGTTGAGTGTGAAGCTGCTCTTCACCCAATAACAAGACTTCTAGAGCAGCTGAAGATCTGAGCACTAAATAGTCACGTGAAATGGTAAAAGACTACACTGGTAAGAAATTGAATTATTCAAAAGTCGACTATAAAACAGCTGAAGCTTCTTTCCCTCAGTGCAAGGGGAAAAAAAAAAGTAAAAGGTGTAAGGAATCCAGGCAGGGAACTTGCAATTAACTGGTTGGTACTTACACAAGATACAGGGACAAATGTACTTTGCTGGCCCTCTGCCAGTACTGCACAAACTATTTATGTTACAAGGGGTTCATGCTTGCAGAAACTGAGTGTTCCTTTTATTTGTTTACTTTTTTGAAAACCATTTTCATGCTGTCAAATAACGATGGCATAAATGCCAAGAAACAAGATCAAATGTATTGTGGGTCACTGCTGCTCCTTACGAAAGTGTTTATGGTGTTTGGTGCTTGGGCCAGCTCATCGACACATTAGAGGTTAAAGAAAATAATAGCCTGAGCACTGGAGAGGATGATAGCAAACAAGTGGAAGGGGTGCAGACAGTACTCTCTGAACCCAATGTCATTTCCAAAGGTTAGGAGAGAATGAATATTTCCCCTTTTTTTAAATGTCAATTTAATCCAAAAGACATTGAACCTCAAATAACATTTCAAACTGATGTAGAACTTCTGAAAACAGGGTAATTGCTGATCTAGCAGCCAGGGATTTCATCTTGAACTGATAGTTACTTTATATACCCTTGTAGCTTTATAGTGTAAATGCACAAAGTGGAGGAGGGAAAAAGGGAAACACAATTTCAAGGACAGATGTTGAGTCCATTGTAATGATGAGATTCTTGAACCAATGTACTGAAACTTAGAGAAGAATCTACCTAAATATTTTGTGATCATTTCTCATGAAATATAGAGACTGCTAAAGTAAAAGCTTTGTGTTTTTCCTGACAAGAAATCCTTCAAGGTATAGGGACTTGCCTGAGGCTTCACAAGGAATCTACAGCACGTTTGAGGAACCCAAATTCAGGGTTTTAGGGTTGTATGTTTCTTAAGAATGTTGTTTTTACATAACTAACAACCATCATATAACTTTTCAAACTCCTTTTATAAAATACACTGAGCATGGCCTAAGACATGCTTCAGTTTTTGCTGCTTATGAATCAAAAGATGACGAGTTACAAGACTTTCTACTTACCATCAGTTGATGCAGCCAGACACATTCAACTTAGGTGTTACAAAACGTTCTCAGCTGGGAGATAGCTGCAGTTCAGGGACAGGATGCTCAGGAGGACTGTATGTACGTCTCTGGAAGTTTTCAAGTCTCAGACAAATACCTCTGAATATATACTCAGTTATTCCTGATATTGGAACAGAGCTGTGGAGAGAGTACATTAATGGATCAATCAGTGGCTCCGTCAAGGAGTAATAATAGCAGAACTCTGGGAGCAGAGTTCAAAGTGTTTGTTGTGCTGCTGCATATTCCAGATAGCTGTCTAGGATTTGAAGACTGCAGTCTAAAGGTTTCTTTGCAAAACTGCCATCAGAATAAGCCATCTGTTTGTTTGTTTGTTTTAAAGATCCAGATCATTGAAGCCAGGCTAATGCTTAATTATTAAGTTTGGGTGTACCTTAATTCTTGGAAAGGCTTTGAGATTCTGTCATAAATTTAATATCAAATTGCTTAAAAAATGAATTGGCTGCTGAAAAAGGTGAATTGTATGCTACCCATACAGTGCTATTGACATTGTAGATTCATGTTTATTTTGAATATAAGCTGCAAATTCATGGCTTGCAATAGTGAATTCAGGATTTGGAGCAGTCTGCTTGCTATGATCTTTTCTTTTTTTCCACAAGTAAAATGCTCTTTTTACAGAAATTAATATAACAGATTCACCAAATTGGTCCTGCTGTTATTTATGTCAATGGCATGATGAAAGGAGCTATTTCCGTATATGAGTATGGAGGAAAGCATGTAAGGAAGATTCAAAAGAGAAGAAAGATGCATAATGCATTGGTAGAACTTTGATGTATAACTGTGCTGCAAACTCATCTGAACTTCTTTTTCTTTCTGTATTAAGTGCTCAAGGAAGTGTTGATTGTCAGTTTTTACTGAAAAAAGTTCCTCTCTTTATCCACAAATCAATGCTGTAAGAAAAGTAGCAGTGCAGAGTTCTGCACAAGACATTATCATTCAACATGGTCTAAGTCCTGAACATCCCGAGAGACAAAAATCATCTATTGCCATATTTCAAGAGAATCATCTGCATAATAAGTGTGGTGATGGCATTTTGTGATGTATGCACTCCCTCAGCAGGAAATATGCTACGATTCCAGATCCGAACCTTTATTATGAATTTTTAAGTAGCCCTCACTCCTTCAGATACTGCAGGCTGGATTTAGAATAAAAATTTAAAATGTAAATTCACCATCTCTTGCATCTTCTTTAGGGCTTTGAAGGTGAATTTTCTTCTGTGTTCACATACTTATGAGTATTGTTTTAGAACTGCACATTCACTGAAAAGAAATCCTTAAAATCCCCTTTGATTAGAGATGGAAGTGATACTACTAAGACCCTCTGAGAAGTAAAATGAGTATAAGATCATTCAAACACTCATCCTTCCCTCTTTCCTTTTTCCTATATGCTAGGAGGTATAAGAAATGCTTGTCTATCTGTTGGTTGGTAAGACTAAAAACACTCCTGTGTGCTGTGAAGTTATTTATATTCTTCTGAAGACTCTTTCAAATAAATACTACTTGTATCTTTTCAAAGTTGCCACTGATCCCCCAGGAATTATTTGAGGACACTTTGCAAGAAAAAAATTGTATTTCTCAAATATGGAGACAAGGAATTTGATCAAATGGATGTATTTTCATGCTGTCTTCCACTGAGTTTTGGGTGCTGTCCTAAGTTAGGCATGGCAGTCTAACTATTTTATGGGAGCCATGTGTTTTCATTCGTAGCTAACTTGGATACATTTTTTAAATTAAATCAGGAATGGTTAATTCTTTTACATTTTGAATAATTTTAACTCCCAGGCAGTAGTCTGATGTTTCACTGACTTCTGCCATAGGTATTCACTTCTGAAGAATACCGGCCTTCAGTGAGGAGCAAAATATAGATTGCACAAAGAAAATACGCATTTTCTTGTAAACATTTTTTATAAGCTGAACAAATTCTGACTTCCTCATGTCTTCTAAAAGAGGCGTGACTTCAGATAGTGTATTCACTGTGAAAAAATACAACTTGTCACAGAAGTAAATTAAATCCATAAATGAGTCACGAACCACACACTTCTGGGTGTCAGCAATTGGATCCCATGACAGGATTTTAACAAAAAAAAAGGCACCTATAATGAAAGTGGATAATGTAACACATTGCACAACACATAGTAAAGTTCACTGCAGAAGTCAGGGAAGTATTTCTGAAAGGGTTAGGAAATGTCTCCTCTGGATTCTGCAGGCTATAGAGCTGACATACGTAGTACGTGCCTGGCAACACTGGCTCAGAATTCAGTCAGATCTTTGACCATGTTTCTGTTTTGTTTCCCATAACAAACATGTTTACTAAGTACTTGATTTACACTGTACAGCATGATACAGTGCTTAATGAGAACTGGATAAGCTTGGCGCACATTGATTTGTGAACTTGTTGTCTATGCAGAATATATCTAGAAAGTCTAGACTGTTATATATATCTACACCAAAGGGGGAAAAGAGAAACAACAAAACACCAGCTATTATTTATTACTTGACCTAACTACAGAGATCTTCCTAAGTTAGACCCACTCATCTGTAAATTATGAAAGGTACAATGAGAATGAGTTAAGGCATTGTGCTACCACTGCAAAAACTTTATTGGAAGCAAGTTATCAAGATGTCTTCCATATAAAGTTTATTAGATATGTATCAATGAGAAATGTGTACTGCTGATAGACTTATAAATGAATCCAGCCTGCAAGTTCTTCCTTATCTTTATTGAGATTAGCGTATCTCATCAATACTTTATCCATGTATGTGTACATGCTCATTAATAACAACCGCCAGAATAAGAATTAGGTTATGCTGTCTTTTTAAATAGAGAAAACATTCACAGAATTAGTTTGCCAGGTTTGTAGCAAGCATTGGTCAAGCATTTCCTGTTCCTGTCTATACAGAGCAAACTCAGTTGCTGAGAGGACATACAGCAAAGTTGCTGATAGCTTTATTCCTGTGTAAGAATGACTGATGAAGGTAGCCGATTTTGCCTTTCTTTCTATTTTGAACACATCTCCTTCATGTCACAGGTGCTAATTTTAAAATCTTGCTGCTTTTTAAAATATATGTTTTCTGGTTAAATAATCTGAAGCTCTATTTAAAGATCAGGCCAAGGAACTGGGATTCCAAAACATTCACATTTCAGACTTTCAGGTTTTCAAGGGCTATTTGAATCAATGGGAATAAATGTTGATAAACCAAGAAAAACCTTTTCCTACATGTCTATTTGCTGGAGGTGTTTCCAACAGAGGCTTGGGAATTGCTCTTAGTCATTGTTCTAGACTTGAAATGAGAAGTAGAAAAAGCTAGCAGGTTATGTCTCCAAATTTGAATGTTAATGCCAAAAATAAACCATTATTTCTCAGAAGTGTTAATAAGACCAGGTAAAGTGATTACAGATTGAAAGTGATCCTGGAATGCTACACCTTTCAGCTCAACTCCAGTTGAATCTGAAGGATTCCTGTTTCCCCTTCTACTCTGTCATTAACATTATTTCAAATCCCAGTCATCTCCAAAGAAATTGAGAATAGGAAAAACTATGCCTATATTATACAATTGTTTTGAAGAGTATATGATACAAATGTATACAAATATTGATTATTGGGACTGTGCATTTTTCCACTTTAAAATTATTTTACCCAGACTGGAATTTGGTCACTGAAGAACCACCTGTGGACAGTCTTCACTTCTGCTTAGACCTAAGAAGAGTAAATGGCTCTTGCAAAAATGAAACACACACAAAAACTCCCAAGCTCAACATGTTTACAAGCTCTTGATGAACTTTAACAATACATAAATAGCTCATATGCCCCAGAGATCTTGTTGCAGCTATCTGTCATGGAATGATTTCACCTACACTTAAGGTTATTAATCCTGGCCCTTATTGCCTTGTTTCAGGATGTATAGCCGCTATGCAGTAGTGATTGACTATAGCTGTGTCTGACAAAAACTTTAGTCACATTGTAAAACCTCCCTGTACCTCCTTTTTGTAGGTTATACAGACCCTGTTTGTTGTGTTTGGCCAGAAAAAAATCAGTGAAGCATGAAAGTAGACAGCTTAGATGGACATTTAAGTATCTAAGCAACAAAGCCCAGAAAAACCAGCCTCACAATTGATCATAAATTTCCATAGTGATTAATGGAATGAGAATAAGCATCTGTAGTATGGTTATTCAGAAGAAAATATGTTGAGAGACCCATTCACAAGCTGCTGGGTAGTAATGTTTTCCTACATGTAGAATAAAAGTTTGCTTAAACCACTTCCCAAAGGAAAACATTGAGGTAATTAACAGAACTGAGGTAATTTTTTTGTATTTAGTATTAGTAATGTTGTGACAGCTTTATGGTCATTCCAGGACTAATATGCCTGATTAGTCTCTGAAATGCAATATACTCCCAGTTCTCTATGATACTTGGATGCTATGTTTTGTAGGAGTTTCTGACTGCATTACAGCTGAGAAGTCATGACTCAATACTAGAAAATACTGAATCTGAATATTAAATGATCTGGAGAAAGAAACTTATTTGAACCTTGTGTTTCATGGTAGGAAGGTAGACAGAAAATTCTTTTACTCAGTGATAAAGAGGTCTTTGTTGATGTGCATATGGGCAACAGACATTAATATCTGGAGCTCCTAAGACTGATATTGGGAACTGATATTCAGTATGGGAGAAAACATCCTTAAGAAAATCCACAATAAAAACACTAGCATAACAGTTAGAAATCTCTGAAAAAAATCCTAGAATTGGTTACCTACCTATACATGAAAAAAGATCTGACTTTGGATATTAACACTTTCATAGTTTCATCTATTAATACCACCAGAGGATTTCCCTGGTATCTCATTAGCCCTTTCATCATTATCACAGAAGAACACACTCTCTGTTACTCCATTTAGATCAGAAGGCCAAATAATCTACTTAACATTCTAAAAAGAAGAAAAGAATTCTAAGTAAATCTACTGCTTGAAGTTTTCCTCTGCTGCAAGGTAACAAAAAGCACATCGTAATTTGGTGTTACTGCTGCTGTAAACACAATTTGTAAACATTAATTGTAACTAATATGCAACTAATTTAAGGTTTGCTACACATCCTGGATCCAAGATGACATGTTAACAATTAGGAGAATGGAAGGTTCTGCCGAACTGTGTTGATTATGACCAAAAACCATACGTATGTTATGAAACTATACCATACACTGAGGCTGATCCTTTCCAGCAATTTTTGTCGTCGTGGATAACCACTACATTTTCCCTTAAGCAAAGAAAGCTATGTCATTTGAAGCAGTTGCAGCTGTTAAGTCTGGTTTCTTGAGAGAACTGTGATTTTATCCTGTTCATCAAACACTGTCAGCGCCTTAATTTCCCTGGAGTTTGACACAAGAAGTAGCAGGCAGGCAATGAAAGTTTTGATTCATTAAATTCATTAGCATTTTTTTGGAGTTTCTGTTGAGCCTGAGCAATTACTAATAAAAGCAGAATGACTGCCCTTGACCAAAATTCTCCTGAAACACTGATGCAGAGAATACACCAATTGCATGGATTCTATAATGGCATTACATACCAAATAGTCTATTCAGCCACTTATTGAAATTCATCCCATAATTATTGTGGTGGAAACAGTCGTGTTGTGAAAGATATTTTTGGAGGCTGACTTAAAAACCGTATACCTAGGATAAAAAGTATCGCTGTTTAGATGAAAAAATGAATTCATATCTGAATTCAGACAAGCAGTAAGCAGATATTCCATTTTGATTATAAATTTCAGAAAGGTGCATTTCAGTGGTGTTTTAGCATGTAAACCTATTCATAAAGTGCATACAGAAAATGGAAGATGTTTTATTGTATCAGCTTTTTTCACGAGCAAGAACCAAACATATGTGGATTTTGTCAGGCAAAACCCATATTTTTATCATGCCTTCCAACTTATGTGAAAAACAATTACCTGTGAATTTGCACCTTTGGGTAGGAGGCTGCTGCATTTTATCACCTGTTAAAGATTCATGGAAGTTCGTGACACTATACGGGCTGCTCTTATTCAAGAAAAGATTTCTGGCTTTATCAGAGTTACCTTTTTGCATTCAGGTTTTCAAGACCAAGGACTTTTCGTTTTGGTAGAGTTTAAGGCACGGTAAGATTCATTAGCTCAGATGGATGTCAAGTTCAATGATAGAAATCCTACCCAACTCCCCTTAACAGCATCATTCATTGTTCTAACTGTTCTCCTACCCAAAGTATTTTCTAATGTTAAACTGGCAGTTTCCCTGCAACATCCTAAATCCATTAGTCATCAAGGGCAGAACAAGACTAGAGAGAATAATTGGTCCCTGTTCTCTTTATAATATCCCTTTATGTATGTATAGACAGTTATGTCTTCTCTAAGTGCTAGATGGTCAATCCTCTTTATCACTCTGGCAATTTCCATTTTCCAAGTCTTTTATCATTTTTCTGCTGTTCCCCTCTGGACTACCCTCCATTTGTCTGCAAGGTCTCTAGAAATCCAGCATGTAGATAATAGCAACCCTCATGCCTTGCTCTCTTATCAAGGGATTGTTACAGGAACATATGATCTTTCCCTTGCAAGGTGGAAACCCTCTCAAGTGGACATTTCATCCACATTCTTTCTACAAGTCATAAAATGGAAGACTCACATCCCCTCCAAAAAGAAAAAAAAAGAGGAAAGTAAACCTATCAAACAGATTTCCTTCCTTTTACCATCAAACTGGGGTGCTGTGATCACGTCCAGGGAAGCCAGCTCAGGCTCACCAGACCCCATATTGTAAAACAGCTAAAATGAATCTTTGCAGCAAAGAAGCAAAAAGCAGAGCTGACTCTCTCTCACACTGACTGAAAGCAAAAACAGGAAAAATAACTATGCTGTGTTCAAGAAGCAATTCTCTTCTGTTTGTGGGTGGTTAACTGGAGTTTTAGTGCCATTCATGTCTAGTTCTGAAGTTCATAGTGTCTGACTGAAGTTGTCACAGCTAAGAAGTGCAGGTAAATGCATTAACCCACACAAATTATTTAAACTGTTCACATAGTGTTTCGTGATCATACCTTAACACAAAGCAGCAGGATTTCAATTTTAAAATATTACTATTCTACTATTATTCCCAGCATTTGATCTAAAATAACTTTAATTTTAGGAAGATATTAACATTAATTCCTCCCTAGTGTGAAATACAAGTATTTAGCTGCCACACAATAAAAAAACTCTGATTTTTCTGAAACGACAGTGGTTTAACTATTGAACAAGGTATGCAGAATGATGCTATTTAATCTCAGTGAACTATACATTCATGTGTCATTCAAAAGATCAGTAACAACTACCTGTTTCTTATGCATAGTGAAAGTGCTCTCCGTGTTTTCCAAATCATCTTTCAGTTCAAATGTCATGGGATCTATGCTGCTCCAATATTACCTTATATTAGCAAGTTTGTCATTTGGAGCAAATCCTTTCCAAAGAATCACTGCATCAGTCAAAGCATCTCTAGCTTTTCTACTACAAGATCACAACGTATGTCTCTGCTGAGTATCCAGACAAGATATAGGAACTTAGTAAAAGGCATTTTGGAACTTTCCTCTGTGCTGCAGTTCTTCCACCAAGCCCTGATCTGCCTTTTGATTTCCTTATGCTTTATACTGTAAGTACTGATTGCGCTCCTCAAGGGTTGATTTCGTCTTTTCTTTCCCATCTGGAGTTAAAGTAAGAACTTTTAGAGCTATACATCAAGAACTCTAGGGTCTTAGAGCGCTCACCTGAATATGTACACCAAACTTCTCAAACCTAGTTTCAGTGTGCATTCAAGGAAAGTATCATTCCCTAAAGCTCATGTATTTTACTTTTTTTTAATTGATGGTATATCGTCATATTTACAAGTCCATAGAAGCCAATTGCTTCTTAGTATTTTCTGTGTTCAAAAAGTGAACAGCTGAGTGCAATTGACAGTAATTCAGGCTGAAAAGTTTTCCACCACTACAGTTGTCAAATTTTACACCCCTAGTTTAGCCCAAAAGGAGATAAACTGCTTGCAATGAGTAAAGCTACTATCTGGTTGCAGAACTGCCAGGAAAACTAAACTGAATGTACACTTCCAGCCCCAAACTCTTAGAGGAATGACACCATCCTGCATCTCAGGCAGAAGGGCTGAGTGTTTTCTTCATGGGGTTTACAGATTCCCAGAGGCTCAAAAAAATGTATAAAAATCCGTGTTTTAACATGTATGAGAAGAGACTGCTAGTCTCAGCCTCATGTTCAGCTACAGTGATCATTGCTACTGTAGTATACAGACATCAGAATGACGAAACAAGGGGACTGAAGCATAGAAGATGAATAGCACTTGCCAAAACACACAGCTTCTCTAGTCCCTGTTGGACAGTGAATTCAACAATCACACAAGGAATGATTTGCAAAGCTATAAATCAATCGAAGCTATATTCTGTTAAAAGAAAGTGAGAGATTTGCCTTCCAGCCACAAGGAAATAATGGAGGTTGTCTGTACAATTTGCTTTGTATTTTATAAAAAACATTTGGTGATATAAATAATACATTTGCAGTATTCTGAAACTGGCCAATATTCACAGTTATTGCAATGGGCTGTGGCAGGACATTAAACATGGTTTAGCAAACTGCAGGAGTGCAGTGGGATATAACATTAAGGAAGTCAATCCCTAGTTGGTATTGCTCATCATATCTATATTAACATTAGTGGAGCTGCAGCTATTTGTACCAGCTGAGACTCAGACCAATGCAAAGAATGTTTTCAGTGTTTTTCAGGGTAAATGGTCAATTAAAATTATTTGACAGTATGCCAATAATAAGAAGTGTTTGGAAGAAATATCAGCTGTGACAACTGAAGTTCAGTCTGATATAGAACAAGTAAAAACATCAGCCAGTTGTTAGTGCTGTAAATTGATCTCCTGAATCATGTTGGATGAGACTATCAGAGAAGATCCTTCCTCAGAAGAGCTGTGCACTTGTTAAGCTTTACAGCTGCTATATCTTCAATTCTTTTTACCCTCATAAGCTCTGCAGAGATTCAGCACAGTATTGGTTTTGCAGCTGCAAAGCAGACAGAACTGAAAGTATTCTCTTGTATGCTAGAGCTTTACTGAAATTCTGGGTTTGAGCTTTATATGTTCTTGCCTTGTTATATTTTTTTGCTTACAGGCTTATGATACTGAAGTTCCAAATTCAGCAAATTAACTTAATTACATATAGGATTATTACAGCAAAAGGCTCCCACAAGAGAGTTTAAAAATGGTATCCAACGATTTTCTGATATGTTCAGAGTCAAAATTTATTCCAAATAATATAATGCTAAACAATTAACAACATTAGGTTTTATTCTGTATTTTACTTAATATTGCATCCTTCCCAGGTTTATGACTTTCTGGTTCCATACCTTTCCAAATCTGTAGGTAAAAGGTAGTGGAAGGTACAAAGACATTAAACTACACCTACAGGGACTAAATCTGCCTGTCTGAATTGATTCTGTAACTAATAAACTCACTGAACTCAAATAAACCGTGACATAATTTCACCACTGGTTTGCTGAATGCCAGCTCACTGATTTATCCATTACAGACCAACCTAGCATCCCTTTTTCAAGCTCTCCCTAGTGCTGACATTTTTGAGGTTTGGACTGAGGCACATGCAGTCAACCATCCTCTCATGACTTTCTTTGAAATTACGAGTTTCTTAGATGGAGATTTTTAATCGAGCCCTTAGAGGGCTAGATATATCATGCACTTGAACTGTTGCTGGAGATGTCCATTTGGCCTTTGAGGCTCAGATTTCACATGTTCTTTCCCATGTAAAGATTTTGGATTTAGCTCTAAATCTAAATACATACAGTAAAACAGTTAAGGGCAATATATTCTCTATTTTTTGTAGCCAGCTCAACATGTCAGGCTTTCAAGATTTTGCAAGTTAATATATGTATCATCTACATATTAATTTTAATTGCATTAAAACTGCAGGACAGTTGAAGTTACTTTACCCCAAACAGTCAAGACACAGAATTAAAGTACTTTAAAACAGTACCTGATGTGTCTTATTTTATTTTGGCAAGTAGATTTAGCAGAAAAAGAAAGAATTGTTAAATTAACAGCAGAACTCATGAACCTTGCCAAAGATCACTCCTTGAGTAAGGTCTGCTTTCTTTAAGAACATATGGATATCGTCTTCATTGCAAGCATGGCAATGAATCATTTTACACTGAAATCATTGAGACATTTGTGAAATAGCTTGTTAACAAGAGGCTTTATCAGAGGCAAAGAAATGAATATTTTTAGCACATTAGACTGATGATAGTATTTCACCTTTGTGATAGTCCCTTTCCTGCCAGAATCTTCAACTGCTTTGTAAATATTTATTAAGCATCACACCATATGTGGGAGGCAGGTACAGTATTTTATGTTCCTTCAGGCTAATCCACTACAGGCTACTGAGAACTCCTGTTCCCAGTGAGTGCTTGCTAATGATGCCTAAGCTATTATTGCTAATAAAGATACAAGTGTAGTCTATCGTGATGTCTGTTCAAAGCCACCACAATTACAATAGGCTCTGGATCTGTCTGTCAGTCTTGCCTTCCATTCCTCCAAATAAATCGTTCAAAGGAAATGCAGCACTGTGAAAGAGATCAAGAGTAATAGGGGTTGCATTCTCATTTTCTTCCTCTCTGCACAGAAATTTTGTCTATGTAGAAGTCATGAAAATGGAAAAAAGGGTTATTTGGACCTTTGCCATGCTAAGCACACAAAATGAAGAACAGGAAACTTTGAGTTCAAAAAAACTTTCAAAGAGAAAATGAGGATGACTGCCTACTTATGAAATGGATATTACCCAATCTCCCTCTTTCACAATATTCCCTCAGACCCTTGAAGCTAAAAAAAAAAATGCAGGAAATAGAATGAAGATTCACAAAATTCTGCCAGGTGCACCCTGATGCCAGCAAGAGTAAAAAGGCTCTGAAAATCATTTCAGATTGTGTTCTGGTGATGAACTGAGGCTTGAGAAGCAGTCCTTAAACCTCCCCCAGGATGCAGTATTCCTGGTAAAGTTTCCTGAGGTGGTTCTTGTGGAATAAATCCTGTAGGAAAAGAGCAAACCCAATGAGAATGACTACTAGAAATAATGAAGACTTCCATTCCCTAAACATAGAAGCTTTTTTTTTTTTTTCCAAGCTAAAATAGAAAAAAGTTCTTAAGCTACTGCAGGTAAAACTTCATTACAAATATCTGTACCCTCTTTACAGTAAACTGTAAGAAGCCTGGATTACCTTTGATACAGCAATACACATATCTCTAGGAGAATACAGAGCATCAATAGTTTATAGGGTTAAAGCTATAGATTGGCCTACTTCTAGATAAAAGATCTTTCCAATGAAATTTCAAGTAGAGATGTAGTTTCCAGCCTAAAACTTAAGAATTTCAAAGTACATTAGTGTGTACTGGTGAAATGACTTGGTACCCTCAAGTCAAGACTGAGGTTTTCTGAACTGTTCTAATATCTTATAACAACAATACCAAACAATTATTGGTCCTTTTCTAGCTCAATATCTTCAGAGATTTTTTGCTAAAATATTAACTGCAAGAATCAAGATTTAGAGGAAGCTAAAAAATTAGCTAACCTGAACTCTCCGATAGCACATACCCTTCACCTAAACAGTGCTTTCCATTTCAACACAGAAAAAATGCTTGAGCAAGAAGAAATTCCGCTGTCTAGAAAGGAGACTTACACAGGTTCCCTAAGCTTGACTTCCAGAGCATTCTGGGAACTGGGAGGCTACACATTTCAGGTTCAAGCTTACTGAAGTACTTATTTTTTTGGTTTGGGTAGGGTGGCAGCTGAGGGGGAAAAAAAGGAAGGTGTGAGGTCATACTTCTAGGCTGAAAGATTTATATGTATTACAGAAGTTGCTTCTAATGCAAAGGAGATAGGCAAAGGTAAGAACATGGATTTGTTGGGCAAGAAATATTTATGCAGAGGGATGTACGTGCTCTTATGCTACACTGGGGGAATATTTGATCACTTACTGTTTATTGAAGGAGTTTCTACTTCAGAGATTTATGAACAGTTCTAATGCTATTCAGTACCTGTAAGTATTTGAAAATACATGGGTTACCTTAAGAATCATGACTGTAAAAGTACTGTGCAGTGAGGTAGTTTATATATCCCCAGTCTTAACTAAGGAGCTAGAATAATTTCCTCCTAAAAATGGGATTTTTTTTTAACAGATATTTGGAAAGTTGTCTCAAGGAGTGTTATTTCTATTTGTCTTACAGCTAAAGTTTGGTTCTTTATGTTCTCATTTATAGCTTTTTAACTTTTATTTTACCTTAACTTTCCTGTCTATGCAAAGCAGAAAATGTCCCATCTCCTTCTGTGAGGACCAACTCACAGATACTTGTTGACTACTCCACATAAAATGTATATTTTTGGGGTGCTGCATTTTAAGTAGGAAAAAAAGCTAAGAGCATCAGGAAGTTGACTGGATTATAGTTTTCTTTTAGAATAGTTGATTCCTCACAGACATCATATGTGCAGGTCAGCTGTACAAGATATAGATAGCTTGCCACAGCTCAACTTGAAATAGGAGCCATTCTTTCCTGTGTGGAGGGAAGTTATTTGGTGCTATTATAATAAGAATATATTTGCAAGGTGAGATGTATCCTTTAGAAGGCTGATTGGATCAATTTGTGTATTCACCTTTAACAACATTTTCAGCAGGTAAACATATAAGAGAATTGGGAAGAGGAGTTAAAAATAATAGGCATGCTGTCCAATTGAGGGCTCAGAAAAACAATGTTCATGCTATTCCTAGCATAGCAGTTGATTTTGGAGGAGTTAAAAAGCAAGCTGCTACAAGAAAATAGCTTTTCTATACAGTCCTCTAGATTTTCTCCAGGAGAATTGCACTTGACATTATACTCATTGTATTTGAATCATGATTTCCTGTTCCACAACCCATGATCAATACCTTTTACAATGCAAGAATCAACAAATCCTAAAATGTTCCCTTTATATCTTTATACTGCCATCCAAGCTGCTGTAATTTCCATCCTGACTGAACAACAAGCTGTCCTGAAGCGAAGCTTCCCTTGCTAACTACCTGCTTAGCCCTTTAGCAGGAAAAGCCTGGAAGAAATGGCAGGATGGAAGGCCATAAGCAAAGCTATATGTGACAGCAAGAACCTGTAAATTTTAAGTGGTGGTGGTCATTTCTAGATTTGAAGTAGTGTATTTCTGTAGTAGTTTATTACTGCCTGTATCTGTCCAGCCTTTCCAGTATCACAGTTCTATGGGGTTATGCTGAGTAAAGGTGAATAATAGATCTTCTGCAGAGAAGAGCCCCCTAATTTTTAATTAAATTTCACAGGTGTTGCAGAAATATAGCTATGTAAATACTTAGCCTGTTTCCTTTTCAGCTATGTGATCAAATTCAGAGTTAGCATTAGTACCTGCTGACTTTCTTGGAACAATAAATGTATGTAAACATATTAACTTTCAGACAGGAATAAGAGCGAATAAAATACAGTGTGAATAGGGAGGCTGAGCTACATTTTCCAGCAGTACCATGAAAGGAAAGATTTAATGTGTCCCAAACTTCCTCTAAGAGGTACAAGGCAGGACTCTAGAGATTTTCCAAATCAGTTTTTCTCTGTTCTACGTGGAGGATCTACATCCACTTCCTCCTTCTGCTAAAATAAAGACAGGATTTTGCTGTTGTCTTCAATGTTTATTTTAAAGAATAAGCCCATTATTATATAAACTCTAAGCTTAGGAGCTGTTTCTTCATAAACTTAACATGCTATATATTCTGCTTTCTTTGAAATCTGGCTGCATGCATTGAGCAGTGATGTAAAGAATCTAGTGCAGGTGGAGAAAGGCAATATTAGTCTTGCTAGGGCATAGGAAAGAATCATGGAAATCTTGTTTTTAGGCAGTAAGGGGTGGGGGGAGAATGAAAATAAATCTGACATTGTTCTGAGAATAAAAAGGTTGTCGAAGAGGCTGGCTTAAGAGGCAGAATGTATCTTATCACTCCCAGTGCTCTAATCTGATGCAAATAGAATCACAGAATTTCCATGAGAAGCTCTGGAATTCAGATGTTTGTCTCTAAGATCCATTCTTCTGAGCAGCAGTGCCAGCATGCAGAGGTAGACAGCATTACTTGATGGAGGAATGATGCACTGCTATATAACGTAGGTCTTCAGGTCTCCCAGTTACACTGTATTTTTAATATCCTAGAATGCAAATCTGTACTGCCTAGCTTGACAGACAGAGTAAGAAGCTCTTTCCCAGAAATGTACGTGACTCAACAAAAGACGTTAACAGAAACATTAATCCAGGGGAATCAGTGTAGTAGGGAGAATGCTGGAGGGATGCAATGGAGATCCAGCTCTTGGAATAGCAGTCGGGAGTCCTGTCTGCACCTTCATGAAACATCTGTGAAATATATTCCTTTAGGATCACCAGAGCATATTTGCAATAGCAAGCAATTTCTCTGAGTGAGTCGTGCTGGAGAGCAGAGCAGTATGGTTCAAGGACTCATCATGCCTTGTCATCATTTTTGTCACTTAGGGCTATGCCGCTGATCTTCTTTCAAAGCCTGATTTGTGAATTGGGGTTTGGGGTATTGCATCCATCTTTGCCTCTGACTGGCAGGTTACCTGGTATGCCATCTCAACTTTGCCTTCTCTGGGGAAGGTCCAGCTGGGGGAATACCAAAGCACAGCCTCCATGGTATCAAGAGTAGGCCCTATGGAGCTTTGTGTCAGAAAAGCACTGATGCTGCACATTAAACTGCTAAGGAGGATGCACCCTCGCTCTGATAGGTGTTTCATTTCTTTTCTTGGCACACTCCAAGAAAAGCATTTTCTTCATGCGTTTTAGGGCTGTGTGGGGGGCCATTCAGTTGATGTGGTGGCTGAAACTGCAGCTATTTTCACAAAAGCTGTTTAAATGTTGCTTGCTGTGTGCAGTATGCTTGCTGCTTTGACTTACCCTCTGGAGCTGTGTCAGCTTCTTCCATGCTGCTGCTGGTTCTCCCACTGTGGAAGTTACACTTTCAAGATCAATGTGTCCCTCACTTCCATACAGGTGAGAGGGTAAAATCCTACCCGTGCCACCTAATACCAGAGGAACATTGCAGCCTGTATTGGCTTGTAGGTACAATTCTGTGTCAGAGGCTAATGTGCTCTTGCGTATCAAATCTCTTAGCCACAGAGTGTAAGTGCTGGCAGCATAATAAAGATGACAAAGGTGATAAAATGCTGTGGAAACATGGTCATAGCACTATGATAGAAAAAGAAAGCTTTGCTGAAAAAAAGCCCACAGTGTTTGCTAATACTTCTTTCAGGAACTGCACACCCAGTAGTGATGCAGTTGGATATAGCACCTTGCTGAACTAGTACCATATCTGGCACAATTAGTGGCTATTCGTTACCTTGATGTTTAATTCACTTGTTGTCACCTAGCTTAGAAGATAACATGGACTAAACAGAGAAGACTGTTTTCATTTCCAAAGGATGATCTGAGCAGTGAGGAGCTGTCTCTTTAGTTATTCAGATGTTCACTGGGTATATCTGACATGTCAGCCTCCTGTTCTGCCTCTACTGTCACATTACACCCAAAGCAGTGAATGCTATCATATCACAGGATCAGTCAAAGGAAATATTCATGACTGCTTATTACTGTGTAGATTTGCAAGCTGCTATTTCGGCAGGAATGGGTTACCTGCTACTGCCGGAGCTGGGACTTGGTATCAGGTGCTTGCGTGGCTCATACCAATAAATGCCAGGCTGCTGTGGCAGTGTCCAGCCAGTTGCTGGGTGGCCAGATGGCTGGTGGACGAGGCCACATGTTGCCCAGTTTGAGAGCTGCTGGCTGAAATCACTCCTGCTTTTAGCAGCCCTGACAAATTTCTCTTAATAGCATGCTTAGTCTGATTCCTGACCAGACTTAACATGCTCTCAAGCAAAATGTTTACCAGTCTGTTGTTTTGTCTTGGTCTTTTTAAGAGCTGTAACACTGTACTGTGCTGGAAAAAGAAATTACCCCCAAAAACGTATAGATTGCATGTAAAAAAGGTTACCCCCTGAGTCTTTATGCAATATTAGTATGTGACTACAAATTAGGGAACGGGGATTCAAAAAAATGTTTTCTCTTCTTATGCACTTTTTCAGTGTAGCTTACTGTCCACAAAAAGAACTAGTGTGTACCTTTAAAGTGCTGATTATGCAGCTAATACAAGTTTCTGACTATGTGTATCTTTTATAAGCATCATTAATTACTTTTATCCTGTGCTTGGCATTTGAAAAGCCGGAGTGATAAAGTTAATAATAATAACCACTCTACAAGGCTTAACTGAATCCTGGCTGTCGGAGCTGAAGGTAGGTAGGAAGGGAAGATAAGGCAAGTCAAAAGGAATTATCTTCTACCTTTAGCCACTTGTTCCCTCTCTGATCCCTCCCTTCCTCCCCTGCCTTGAAGCCTTGTACACCTCCCGGTGCCCTCCTGGAATACTGGGCCAGCTGGATGTGACCAAAAGGTGGATTTTACTGCAGCATGGGGAGATCAGAGGAGCTCTTGACAAATAGGCTTGACAACACAAAACGCCTGTTGTAAACTGCCTGTGTTCTACCTTGCCTGGGCTACGTGTGTAATTCCCTGGTTTGACTGATGTGCACTGTTGTAATGGCCGGACCCTGCTGCTTCCAGCCAAGAGCCAGAGCACAAATGAAGTCAGTGGGACTGTTCTGGGCTGTGACTACTCCAACAGTTGCCTTGTGTTGGGAGGAATGGATGCCACAGCTCATTTTTTGGTATTTTCAAGGCAGAAGGATTAATCTGCATTTGGGTGTTTCCTACCATAATGCTATTGATTTGCATTGTGCACACAGCTTGAAACTTGTTTAAATGAAGCTATCCCACAAAATTCTGCTTGCATCACTGTAAGCTTCTCTAGGAAGTCATGTTCTTTCATCTCCACTGCTTGACAGTGCTGGTTCTGATCAGGTGGGGAGAGGAAGATGCAAGCTCAGACACTCTGAAAAATATAGTTAGAAATTCCAAGGCAGGATATTTTTAATGCTATTCCCTGCCAGGGATAAGCAGACTTCAAGATCAAAGTTATTTAGCCACCCATGTCTTTTTAATAGCAAACTATAACCACTTTAATTCTTCCCTGAGCATTGATTAGGTGCGGTATAAAATGCAGTGACAGCCTCCTGCCTCGTAAACACTGGCAAAAAGCACAGCCTTAAAATTCACATAGGATTTGTCTAGAGGACTCTGCAAGATGAACTGGAAAGAGATTGGCATTCCACCTACTCGACAGAATGCAAATGCTAGCTTTGCGAGGAAACATAGCTGTTTTTAAGTGGAAATACCGACCAAACTTTAAAAAAAGGTCTTTACAACAAGCTCTCAGCACCCCCAGTGACTCCCAATTAAGCCTGGAAATAGGTGACCAGATGTTGCATTTGCAATTGCTGGAAGCTGATGGCAGCTGGGCATTTTGTAAATCTGCTCTGATATAATTTGAGAACAGCTTCTTGATTCACTTCTACCTGCCAAGGGTTTTTCTTTATTTATTTTTTCTAGGGGCTCTGTTTATCACTTACCTAGATGGTAGCTGCGACTTCGAGCAGAGCCGAGAACTCAGGAATACTTATCGCATGAGTGCTGCTTTTCAGGATAGCAACCAGATTTGCTAAGGGTTTGTTTTGAAAGACAAAAAAGCATTTTTAATGCGTTCATTTAAAAGGAAGATTAATCATTACTAAGAAAACAATTGAAAGTAGTGTCTTGCTATACATTCAACTCCATGAATGGGATGCAATTGAAGGTCAGATTTTGGTGTTTGGAGCAAATTAACCTTTTAAATTATGGGGAGCTCTAAGTAAATTTTTCAGCTTTGGAAGGCTGTGTTTTTAGTTCTCTGCTAATTTTTTAAATTCTGGATTTAGGACCATAAATGAATTTTTGAGTCTGGGTTCATTAATTCCTTAGGTAGGATGAGATGTAAAACTCTTTCCATCAGAAAATCCCCGAAGCAATACGCTCAAAGTGGATGGTTAATACATCCTCACCAGCAGTAATGAAATCCACAAGCGATGGAGATGCTCTGATGAATGTACTTGCAAGGAGTGGAGGGAGAAATAGATGTTCCCTCTCCCACTCCCAGCTCTAGATTTACAAAGTACATGTAAGGTCCCCAGATTGCTAGTCACTAAGCAGAATAAAATGTGCAGTTAGACAAATAAAATCTGTAAGTGATCTTTTTTACTCGGTGCATAAACAACACCAAGTTGATTTATGTAATAAAGGATTCATGCTTAGCCAAATCAGCTTTTGCCATATGTAGTTTCCTTCTCAGTTGCTTGCATCAGGTGAGAAGACATCCATCCTGGCCCCTCTTCCTCCAGGGGTTCAGCAATGCACGCCAAAAGCATTTTAACAACAAAGACCTGGGGAGAGGGAGGAGAGGTAATAGCAGAATATCACCAATACAATAATCAGCTAATTACTCCCAATGCTTGGTTTCATGAGTTTTTCATCACCTTTGAGACTGAGGAGTCAGAAATACAGAGGCAGCACGATTCTCACAGTGACTACATGGTTGGGGTGCTGGTGCTATAGGATTGGTGATACAAATCCTATGTCTTTCACTATGACTAAGCCCAAGGGCTTCAGGGTCTGTCATGTGCAACCCAACTGTAATAGGCTGTGCCGTCCCAAAGCAGAGGTGCCATCTCTCGCTGCTGAACATGTACAGTGCCTCCTGTTAAATGGGAATGTGAAAGAGAGGGCTTTGGAACAGACTAAACTCTGACCTGAGCTTTTGTTGTTCTTTCTTCAGATAAAATTATTCTTGTGTTCAAAATTCAGTCTGTGTTATCTTAAGAACTGTGCTTGATGTTAAAGTTCATTTTGTTAAAGAAGGAGGAAATACAGGGTTTTATTCAAAAGTGTGCTGTAGTGATCCCAAATCTTCAAAAAGATCAATTTCTGAAGGCAGAAGTTTGCCTGCAATTATTGTGCTACATGGAAATTTCACATAATGGCATTTATATGGACTCTTTCTTCACACACAGAGAAATAAATTATGTAAGTAAATTACTTGGATCACTAAAACCTGCCAGTTAGGATGATTCACAAAGATTAATCTATTGCTTTGAACACCCAGCAACCAATTAAAATTTTCATTCAGCTATAAGCTGCTGCAAAATTAAAATTTAGCAATCCTAATTCTGTGGATGGTTTGACCAGAAAATAATCAAACAATAAAGAGTTTTTCACGACCATCATTACATTAAAAACAAACAAAAGTTTTGATTACTGATTTTTTTTCCAGCGTCCCTCACAAAGTAGGGGAAAATTGCAGGACTGTAAGCCTGAGCGCTAATTAGCTGAACAGATGCCTGAAGGAAACACACTGGGCCAATTATCAGCACCTTCATTCCAGTGAAAAGAACAGTCCTATATATTGAAGCAAAACAGACCGTGTCTGTTTACTGGAAGCAAAACAATGCACCACATTTTTGCTGAATGCAGGAGTGCTTTCTACTGATCTAAGTTCCACTCCTTTTTGGCTGTCCTGGAAGTGACAGGGATCAGGAGGATGGGATTAGAAGTAAGAAGAAGGAATGGAGTTACAGAGGTTTCAGATATTGCAGTTGGATCTCGAATGAAAATGAATGATGTACTCCTTAAAAGTAAATCAATAAAGTGTTCTCTAATTCAGTCTGAAAGTACCTGTCACTCTTCAGAGATGGCAGATTTTAGACCTGAGGCCTGAATAATTCTTGAAAAGTCTTTAAGATTTCCTGTTCCTAAAATCTGAAAGAATGCCTCAGTCTGGTTTGTGCAAGATTGTATAGATACAGAATTTGTTGCACAATGAAACCCAGACTGTTTTCAGCACAAAATCCCAACAAGTTCTGGGAACAAAGGCTTTTTGTACGGAACCAGTGCTTCTTATTTTAAGTATAAAGGCTTCTGCACTTGGGAACCAGCAGGAGTCCATTATTTTGCAGCAGTATTTTTATCTGGCTGACCAGAATATGTTTCTTATCATGACTGAAGTACCAGTTTAGCTTCCTTTGGGGGTGTGTCTTCCTGCAATCGGTGTGACTGTGCTTCACCTCCCCTTGTCAGACAGTGGGGCAGGACCGGGCTGAGCACCAGGAGGCTTTTCCTGAGTTTTGTTAATTGAGACGTGGGAAGAAAACCCACTATCAGAGTTGGGTGCAAAACTGATTCTCAGTAGGTGTAGAATTGGCCCAGAGAGGGCAGAAGCTTCCTTGACTTTGCCATGGCTTCACCCTTCATACCATGGAGGACTTCATGAGGGTTTGCTCTACATAACAAGCTGCATTGCTTAACACATTTCCTCAAGTAACTTCCCTCCTCCTCCGCCCTCCACTTCTTAAAGACATCATGGAGCTGTGGTGCATTCCTGCCCTTGTGCATCAGGCCTTGGCAGAGATTTCTCTGGAGATTATGTTGCAGAATCTTTTACAAGGTAAAGATGTATATTTTCTTAAAATGTTTTCCCCTCTGCCATCCTGTTTTCCAGTGCATAGCAACCAAATACTCTCATTTTATTGATCTTAAATAGCTTCTCCTCTGTTCCAAGTAGGCTGCACCCTCTGGTTCTTGTTTATTTGTGTTTCACAGGTGGCACAGCCAATCTAAAGGAAAGAGATAGATCAATATGGCAATCTGTAGGGGAACCATTAGGTCATGTCCTGAACTGGTGATTGAGCACCTGGGGAAGGGGCGTGACTGGCCCACAGAGCACAGGCAAACTGTTTGCACCTGTTTTCCCCACATGACTAGAAGGGGTGGACCCACAGTGGAGCCCCCCTGGGCTCATATAAGGGCCGGGCACTGAGGAAGGGTATCTCTTGGATGTGGGCTGCTTCCTGTGAAGAAGTGTTGTGTAGCTAGACAGTTCCTTTGCTAGTGGGGTGAGTCCAGTTTTTCTTTCTGTTTATGACTGTTGGCCTACCTGTGAATACTTTGCCTGATGTTGCTAAGAACCTGTCAGAAGCAGTTCTGCTTCTTTGTGAGCAGAACACCATTGCTGAGTGATGGGATAGAAGGGATTTTGTTCTTTCTACTTGGGCTGTGTTTTTGGATATTAATACAACAATTAAATTCAAGTTGTCTTCCTCTTGAGGCATAGTGTGGAAAGAGATGTAGCCTTTTCTTGCAGCCCAAGAAGATAGTGGGGTGATAAGGAGGTAGAAAGTCTGTTTCCAGGCCAACTAATAAATTCAGCATTACAAAACTGAGTTTGTTGGGGGATCAGTTTACTCCTTGCCCTCTTCCTTGGGTGATGTGGTTTGGTGACTGTGGATCCCTGCTCAGTTCATCACCAAGTTAGAGAGTAGAAAGATGTTAGTTTTCAAAACTCCTTTGCATCCAAATCACTTTTCTGAGAACAAACTCTGTTCATATCTCTTCATAAAAAAAGGAGCTTTGAGGTGAATCAGCATTCCAGTAAATGTATTGCAAAATACTGTTTGATCTTCCAACCAATGCTCTAAAGACTTTTCTTTGTAATTCTGAGTTGTATTCCAGCTGTTAGAAAATTCTTGTGTTGTGCCAAGGACTGTTTTTTTTCCTTCCTCAGAACTGTTGCTGTCATTTCACACTAAGTAAGGAACTTTTGGAATCTGGGGGACTTTGATATTGCCGATTTTCAGATAGAAGGATTCTGTTTTGTCTCTTTGGGTACTTGCCAAAGGTACTGTAGTGATCAGAGTTATGTTTTAACCATGCAATGTAATAGGGAGATTTTTATCTAGGTAATTTAAAGGGGGAAAAAGAAAACCAACTTCCTTGCTAATAGTATAGTTAGCAGACCAAATACTGTCTATTTAAACACAAGACCACAATTTTAGTCAAGAAATAGACTGCAGGTAGCTTGTCTTGTCATACAAAACTACTCGCAGTGTGTGTATATATATATAAATATACATCTATGCTAGTATAAGTACAATGAGTTGTTAAAATATTTGTCCTGTTGTTCAACTATGTATACATGCGATTCCTATTAGCATTCATTAGTATATGCTTGTGGTCAATAAAGGGAAGGATCCCAAGGAAAAGAGTTTATTTCTCATTTTACTAAAAGGTTTTCTAGTAAGATAAACTTGCTAGAGACACAAGCAAAGCAAAAGCATCTGAGTAACATTCCTTGCTGCTGTATTCTCTGGTTGCTGCTTCAGAAACTGCTGGAAATGGGTTTTTTCTACCTTGAATGGCTGAGGAGGAAGAAGTTAGAGAGGTAGCAAAGTCATCCTCAGCTCAGATGAGGTCCAGGGCTCTGTTCATAAAAGGGCAGCAGGTATTAAACATGACCTCTGTATATACTCAGTAAGTAGGGGAGGAACACGTTGCAGCTTTCTTCACGAGTTCTACAAGACAAGCTGTTTCTGCTACATCACTTTCCCACAACTCCAGCCTGGGGTACCTGGAGAGCCCTTGTTACTGCTCCATTTATTTGCCCGAAACAAAAATCATATGTGGAGAATACGCTAAAAAGGTACAAGCACCTTTTTGGTTGCCAGAGTGGTCCCTTTCAGCAGCCTTTTTACTGATTAACAGTAAAATTTTCCATACTGGGGTAATGGAGATTTGAATGCATGAATAGTTCATAATACAGTAACTAATTCTGACTTACCTGGCTGAATATAAGATTGAGAGTCTTGCAATAAATGAGATTAATTTTTGTTTCCCTTCCAGATCTGTAATGCTTACAGCTGGGAAAAATTAATAACATGATATTAGTGAACACATCTTAAATCAATAGTTGAGATTTTAGCAAGGCTCTCTAGGTCTGAAATATGACTTTCTGGTGTAATTTGGCCAGTAAACTGTGCCCTTTATTTGGAAATCTCTTCCACAGAAGATGGGCACATTGTATGTGTATTTATGTCATCTTTACAGTATGCATTTTAGTGGAACAGCTAAGAAAATGAGATGGTCTGTGTTCTAAATCTGATAGAGAGTTGGGCTAAATGCTGCTCCTACTCTGGTCCTCCAACCCCTTTCTCCCCATCCAGTCAGGTTTTAACAAACCTACCAGTTATGTTCTTTGTAGTGGACAAAGACAACAAGAATGATATTAGGGGCTGGTATTTGCTTGTCTCTAAAATGATCTCAAAGGACATCTGGAGGAGGTGATAATTCCTTTTCTGCCCCTTGGTATTACTCACCAAGGAAATAAAACCCACGGGGTAATGCATGAAAGTGCCATTTGTGACCTCTGTGAAGGAAAGAGAGCAGCTGTGCATTTATTTGACCTGGCACTGCTTCCTTCTATTTAAGGGTAAATATGATGGGAGTGCAGTCTCATGGCTCTCAACAGCCCTGTTAAACTCTGTTTTGCTCAGAAGTGAATGCAGCTCTCTAGCTGCTTGGGAGCTGTCAGAAGGAGGTGAGCAGGGACTGGCACCATCCAATGCTTCCTTTCTCCCCTGCAGACACCTGTGCCTGGCTCTGCTCAAAACATGATGCATCAGTGATATCCTCTACTTGAGGACCTGGTT
This sequence comes from Numida meleagris, assembly GCF_002078875.1. Classification (NCBI taxonomy): domain Eukaryota; kingdom Metazoa; phylum Chordata; class Aves; order Galliformes; family Numididae; genus Numida; species Numida meleagris. The sequence continues at coordinate 10,718,710 of NC_034413.1, read as the reverse complement.
CCTCTTCAAACGGATTGTAACTTTTCCCCATAGCCTAATCTTCTGGGCTGAAAATTTTGCAGGAAGATAGTTTTGAAGGTCAGCAAAAAAAGCAACAAACAGTTAATCAATGCAAAAAGTGTCAGTTGAGTCAAAATGCTGCTTCCTAAGGTATTAGTCCTCGAGCTGTAAAACTAAAATCTCATTGCAGCTTTGCTTCTAGCTGATCAAGTGAGGAAAGGCTTAGATACATCCTACAGTCCTTGCTCACCCATTCTGCTGTTCATAATAACTTCAGTACACTGGGAAGCCATGTTATCCATTAGCAGTGTGCCTGTCTGAGAGCAGGAGAGATGCCAAACATCCTGTTCAAATGATGTGGTGCTTTGTGCTGCTGCTTCCTCAACACCTTCAGCAATTCCCCTGCTGGGTGAAAGGGGAGCTGCACAGTTACCTCTTGTAGTATTTTAGATGTTCATCCCCCAGTTCCAAATCCATCAAAGCTGCAAACAATTTTTATACATAAATATTCACCTCCTTCTCCTCCCATCCTTTTAAAATATTCTTGCGTTCTGCTTTCTCCTTCTTGAGGGTAATTTGCAAGTGACTGAGCTGGAGTGAAGTGTGAGACAATTTGTATAAATGGATTTTCCTGGAGTGGCTGCTGGGATGCACCTTTCTTTCTGCTCTTGCCCTCGCATGGCTGTAAATCTCTGTATCCAGAAAGACAGCCAAGGTCTCTTTAGCAAAAATGAGTTTTCTGAAGACAGTGTTTCCAGAGTTCTCTCTTTTACTTTTCTAATCTCATGGGGGTGAAGTGGGCAGAAAAAGACTGAGGGGTTTGAAAAATAAATGTAAGTTGGTGAGCTGTCAGTGACAGGTGTGCCATGTACACTTGTTTAAGCCAGGGGTCTTTCTTACAGATGCTGTTTCTCCCCCTGAAGACTTGCATTCATATTCAGTTTCAATTGTTAACTTTCAGGAGAATGTTTTTATTCTGCTTTAATGTTCGCACAGTGGAGACTTCCCTGCGCAACACTGTAGATCTCTGCTCTGTGCCCCGGCCAACATTTCTGTACCTTTGGGGTACTTAATTTTTCCCTGTGATTTAACTGAGATTTTTTAAAATCTGGAAATACTTATAAATATGCTTTTTCATAGAATGGTTTAGGTTGGAGGGGTCCTTATCAAAGCCCATCCAGTTCCAACCCCCTGCCATTGGCTGGCTGTTCCTCACCAGATCAGGGCCCCATGCAGCCTGGCCTTCAGCTCCTTCAGGGATGAGGCACCCCAGCCTCTCTGGGCAGCAGTGCCAGGGCCTCACCACCCTCTGAGAAAGGAAGCTAAATTTCCCATCTTTTAGTTTAAAACCATTCCCCTTTATCACTGTCTACCCATGTACAAAGTCAGTTCCCCTCCTGCTTGTAAGCTCCCTTCAGGTACTGAAAGTCTGCTATGAGGTCTGCCCACGGCCTTCTCTTCTCCAGTCTAAATGAGCCCTGCTTCCTCAGCCTGTCTTCATAGGAGAGGTGCTCCAGCCCTTTGCTGATCTTCATGGCCCTCCTCTGGTCACACTCTCTAACATTTCATGGAATATTAGGCTGCAAATACTATTTTTTCCGTCTATAAAGGGAAAGGTAAAAGTTCTCAATCCAGGAACAGCTGATGCTATCTTCCAATATGAGAAGCTTTCAGGATCCCACTTCCTGCTGATGTAAACCAAGAAGAAATGATCTATTCTACAAGAGTTAAAACAGAATCACCTTTTTAAAGCGAGATATGGGATGCTAATCTTATTCTGCGTAAATTGAAAATGCAAGAAAAATGAAAACTAAAAGTGGGATCTTTTCTCATAGATTTCTGGGAAAATCTTTAGTGTTTCCACACACGATGGCATTTATGCAGGTACATGAGATCAAAACAAAAGGGACGTGTCTTTTTTCAGAGTTTTAAAACCTCATTGTTTTTTTTTCCTCTGAATTTAGGAGGTTGTTGCCGAAAATAACAAGCAGGAATATGAAAGTTAGATGTGAAAGGATTCTTTTTTTTCCAGAAACGAACCTTCAAGAACATGCTACTGGAGCCAAATCTGGAACCTTTTGGGTATGTGTTCATGGATTTTGGGATGTCGAAGGCTTAATGATCACATGTGCCTATGAGTTTTTCCAATTGTAAAAAATATTTTGTGCTTTTTAGCAAGGAAACAATTGTTCTTGACATAATTTTTATGGAAACATTTTAATGTTGTAAGTCGTTCCAGTGCTGGACAATAGCATACAGACATCTCTGGACTGTCACAGTTTGAGTTAATTGGAGATTTTCCAGGATTTCTCCTAAATATCCTGGCTTTCCTGAGGGCTTTTTTCCTGAACTCCTTTTGTACCATTTTTCAGACTTCTCCAACTAACTCCACAGTTGACGAAGTCTCAGTGCAGTAAGTGAAAGATGCGAGGGATGAAAGAAAAACAGCTTGTCTTAAATGCAGTAGATTTTGTTTATTAATTAACAAGCACAGCAAAATGAACTACAAAAGAGCCTGTGAAAGGTAAATGGATTTATGATTGAGTCAGAAATAGCTGAAAGACGGTTTACCCCAGTAGAGAAAGCCTCTTTTAATATATAACTAATCCTTTTAAAAAATGCTGGAAGGACTTTTCAGAGGAAGAGAAGAAAATTACTAAGATTTGAATTGCAAATATTTGCTGCAAGCATTGTTTTCCCCAAATATATGTTAAGGTGTTTTGAATTTTTGACTGTTCCTATTTATTTCCAGGTATGACACATCAGCCCACCCCTCCCCCTACCAAGTCTAAACAACTGCAAAATGTGTTTTCCACAAAACCTGGATGTTTAACTGTCCTAGGCAGCTGAGATAAGAAAACCCGAGGGGTGTGGTTGCCAAAACTCAATTATAAATTAGCTTACAATAACCAGTGAGGAAAAGATAGTTTTAAACAAATGTTTTACAGTTAATGATATTTTATTTGTTCTCGCATAATCCCTTTCTGTCACAATTTATAACACCTGTTATTTAACCACAAATAAAACCTGACATGCTGGTGTTATGCTGCTGCATTTTTTGATAGTGGGCAGATAGAAATGTTTCCTTATTGGACCCAGCTTTTCAGTTATGTTATGTTCTAGGGATCTCATCTTTCATTTGATAAGTGAATGAGATACCTAGCTAACTTAATCAAGGCAATCAGGTTGTGTGTCATGGAAGCTGAAATGTACTCTCTACAACTGGTTTTGTTTTTGTCAAAGTCAATGGATAGTCATGAAACAAGTGGGAGACAGATTTTAATTTAATTAATCCTTAACTGTGGATGAGGAAGAATCACGATTCTGTGATTAGCTGCTGTTCATGGCTGAGCGGTGCTCACTTGAAGCAGCAGTCACCGGTCATTTGTGTTCCGTTACCCTGGAGAATGGAAATCACTGGGACAAGAACTGCTGGCTTGGAGGAAGAACTGCGATATGGACATTCAGCCCAGTGACCTTCAGGCCATGTCTCTATCAGCATTTTTGTTAGCAGCAGGAGGGTGTTTAGGGAAGTGGTTGCTCCACACTGGAGGCAATATCTAACCAGGATGCCAGTTGAGACAGAGCTCAATTTCTGGTCCATCGGGAGACCACCAATTCCTACCAGGTGTGAATCACCAGAAGAGAAGGGGAGCTACTTGAGGAATTATGGATATGAACAGTAACCTGAAATGTGGAGGGTGTGCATGATATCAGTGCAGCCTGGGTCTATTTCGCAAGCTGGATTTATGTGTTGAACTTGGTGTTAATGTCTTCCCGCTAACTCTCAAATTTACAGCTCTTGTGATTATGAAATCTTCATTTTTCCATTCTAAAGACAAAGTCAGGCAATGAGAAAAGGAAAAATTGTCACCAATTTAAGTGTTTGCTCAGTGTTAATATCAGGAGGAGTAAAGACTCTTCCATTTACAGTGCAATGTTAACCCACTTTCCAAGTCCATACAGTAATTATATGCTTCTTACAATTGAGACTATTACTTAATTACATTCTTCAAATGATGAAGTTAGATCCAAAGCAACTGTGTATTTAACCTATAATAATATATAACTTCAATATAAATAGCCCTGATATTAAACAGGCAATAGTTACTCTGTATAAACACAGTTTTATATATATAAATCCACTGATAAAATGTACTTTTAAAGCTGTATCTTTAGTGTTGTGATCTTAATTCTTAAGGATGAGAAACTTGAAAATTCTATTACCTGGGTCTGGTGGAAGAAGTGGATGTGAGGATTAAATGAAGTTCTGCTTTCTCTGGTGGTGCAGCAACTCGTGGATTTTTGTCTCCAGAACTTCTGTTCACAGTACACATGTACTATGCTGGAAGCACTGCCTGAATCCAGTGAAATCAGGAAATGTACATAGGTATTTCACAGACCTTTTAAGAGCTGCCTACTGTTAATTTGCTATTAAAGACAGCAGTATAACTGCTTCTTAGCTCATGATGATTTTCAGACCTATTTGACTTAAATTGGTGTTTATTTAAAGAGGACAAAATCTACTGGTAATTTGTCTGCTGAGTGTAATTGGTAATTTTCTGCTGTATCCCAGTCATGGAGTTAAAATAGCTATAGTTATTTTTTTTATCACCTACCCTCAGGATCTGAATTAGTTTGCTATTTTTCTGGTTAAAATAACAGAAAATGTTCATAAATATGTAATCAGAATAAAAATCAGTGTATTTTAAGCCAAATAAGAAATTGATAAGTTATTTGAATACAGTATTATCTAATTACATCCAAATGCATAGACAGCACATTTTCTATAGAACAGCTATGTAATAGATTAATTGTAAAATACTACTTTATGAAGCTAAGTGTACAGTTGTCATTCCACAGGTACAAGGCCACTGACATGCAGAGACGTGTTCTGTCATTAACAACATATTAGAGGAATTAGAGCCTTGTATTAAAGCCTCCTCTATTCTACTGTTGCATTAAAAATGTAAGCGTGTGCTATTAATCTCTGAAGTGGTATAAACTTATTTCTGTTGTACTTGTGCACTCGTTTTTCTGTGAAACTATTTTCTAATTACCTTATTTTCGATTCAATCTCTGCTTGCTGGTGTTAACACTGCCTATTCAGGTCAGCTACCAAGAATATTTTCTCCTTAAGCTTTTTAAATCCTTTAGTCCTTCAAATGTATATGCAGTCACTGATAATGGAAAATGTAGATTTCCACCATGCATAACAGCCAGACTGAAGCTGTTTGCTTGGCAAAGGGATATTGAGTTAAGGGAATTGGTGTTAACAGTCAAATACCCACAGTTAAAAGCATTCTCATTAGGAACTAAAAATGATTGACTGAGAGATGGAGCACCAAGTGTTTACTGGAATATGTAAAGGTTTATTAACATTGGCATGGGGATGGTCCTATTTGTCTAGACACTTAGAAAATCTAGTGTGTCTGGACTGTGATTTGTGGGAACCTTTCCCCTTTGTAAACAGTATTTTGTTCTAAGTGATACACTGATAGACACAGCCCCAAGTACTCTGAATTATTGACCAGCAACACCGATGGGCTTTGACAGAAGCCTACTGCTAGTCACAAACAGAAGAATAAAATGATTGCCTTTCTTATAAATTCCCTTTGAGCTGGGGTTCTGGAATGGGGTGTCAGAAATCCTGCTGCTTCCTTTGTTCTTTGTTTAAAAATAAATAAATAAAAAAATATATCTATATATATAGCTTTTCTTATAGTATCTTTTTTTTATTTTTTGAGAGAGACTCTCTGAAAGAATGGGACATGTGGTGTAACTCAAGGCGGAGTATTTCCTAAATTATTACAGAACATTGTCTCCTGTGCACAGATGTTTTTAAGCCCATTTTTTTCACCAGTTTATAAAATAGTTAACTACAGAGTAAAAGAGAACCCCACATTCTTTGCCATTTGTCTCCTTCCTTGCTTTAAATTCTGCATGCATATATTCACAATTTGCAAAATTCTCTGCATCAAAATAGTGTAAAAATATACTTCTGTAGCAAGTGAGAGTATATAAATAATGCTGTTACTCTAGTCTAAGCCAGACAGTAGGACAGGTGTTTTCCAGCTTAAATATAATGGCCATGATTGATGAATGTATTGCCAGTGCCTATTAAAGTGAAGCCATAATGTTGTAGCAATTTGGTCACAAACCAGTACAGCTCATTTGACAGTGAACCTTTAACTGTGGAAAGCTGTGATGTGGGTTTGACAGGTTTGCACACAGCTCAAGGGAGATAGTCCAGTAATAAAACAATGCAGCAATTGCGTTGGTACATGCACCTCAAAACAAAGCATGATCTCTAGTAATGGAGCTGTTCCTCTTGCTTGCTTTCCACTTCATAATCAGTATGGGGATATATAATAATACTGCTATAAATTATATTTAAATATACAAAGGATAGAAAAACAAGCAGCAATTTTCCTGTGATAAATGGAGTGCTTTCGGAGCTGCGGAATGGTCGTTGCTCAGCTTTACCTTTTGCTGTACTCAAGTGGGATAAGCAGGGAGGTTTTCCTGAGTGCGGTATTGCTCTGATTTGCAAATAAAAAGTGAATTAAAAAATAAATAATTTAGTAGCTAAATCTGTTTTTATGATGAAAAGAGGTCATCTTAAGATTTTATTGCAAGCTTCCAGGAATAGAAGTGAAAGCTGGTGATGATTTGTTTATTTACACCTTTTCCTGGAAGCAATACTTTTTAAATGCAAATGAACAGAATTTTCTCTCGAACACAGAAAAGTTTCCGGAAGTTGGATGTGTTCTGTCAAATGCATCTTCCTCACAAAGCGGGGGAAGCATTTTATTTTGCCTTTTATTTTTTGTTTCATAGAATTGTTAACATTAGAAAGACAACTAAGATCATCTGGTCCAACCATTGATTGACCACCGCCACACTGCTAATGATGTCACTTAGTGCCACATCTCCATGTTTCTTGATTGCCTCCAAGGACAATGACTCCACTAGTTCCCCAGGGCAGCTCATTCTAATGCCTTGCCACTCTTTTGGAGAAGAAATATTTCCTACCATCTGACCTGAACCTCCCCCAGTGCAGCTCAGGGCCGTTCCCTCTTGTCCGATTGCTGTTACCTGAGAGAAGAGGCTCACCACCACCTCACCCCCCTCTCCTTTCAGGCAGGTGTAGAGTGATAAGGTCTCCCCTGAGCCTCCTCTTCTCCAAACTGAACAATCCCAGTTCCCGCAGTCTGCTCCCTGTAATACTTGTGCTCCAGACCTTTCACCAGCTTTTTGCCCTTCTCTGGATGTGCAGCCAACCTATCCAGCAGTTTTTCCAGTGCACACCAATTGAAGAGCAGCTCCAGCAAGATCTGGAGAGACTTTGTCATGATGAGTTTCTTTTGCTGCAACAAAAGCTGCAAGTGTTAAGGAAAGATGATCAGAGAGCTTTTAAAATGGCCACTTCATTACACTCTCCATTCTTTGAATGACACCTAGTAATGTATTGAGCTTTTGCAATTTTGCTGTCAGAATGGATGGTGGTATGTGGAAAGTATATCTCATAGAAATAGATTGCAGAGCTCACTGTAGAAGCAGTTAGTCAACAAAATGCACTCTGGCACTTGGTGTAGAGATTGTAATTATTTGACTGGTGGCCAGCCTAGGTAGCACTTGGGAGCCATAAATAGTATTTAGAGGTTGCTGTAAAAGCTTTTTAATTTGTTACACCAGAGTTCATTTACATTGTACGCCATATGTCATGGCAAAAGCACCCTCTCTTTGCAGAACATTATGTGCAACACAATATGTTATAAACACTACTTTTTAATGGCCTACAGAGTAGCTGTAGATAGCTCATCCAGGAGGCTGCTCAAAGATGAATCTGTTACATGTCTGGAAATCCGAGGTCACTTCATTTTAGCTAATGAAATGAGTCAAGATTCCCTCTGCATTTTAGATGACAATGTGGCTCACCAGCAGTTTAATCTCAATAATGCTAAACCATTTGTTAGAGAGTAATGCAGGAGTCTTTACTGTAATCAGAGAACACATACTTTGGAAAGAGAGGAGGAGAACCTCGGTTCTTAAGGGAGGAAATCACTGAAGAAACTTGAACCTGCTGCTGCACAGCTGACATGAAAAAAGACAAATGCAGCTCTAGTGGTGTACTGGGGAGAGATTTACCAGCACGTAGAAGGCACATAGCTATTGTCCAAGGATATGTATGTACAGTATATATATATACATATATATAATATATATATATATATATATACTTCTGTCAGTGAAGTTCAAGAAGATCAGCTGAAGTGGGGAGAAGGGCAAAGAGAGGCTCCCAAAGAATGGAGTGCGTGCTTTCGGGAGAAGATGAAAAGAGCTTAGCTAGCTTAGCCTGCAAATTGAAGGCTGAGAGGAGATAGGATTACTCTAAATAAATGCATCAGACAGGATTAAGCACAAAGGAGGAAGAAGAACTATATAAACTGAAGGACAATGATGGTAGGAAAAAACTTGGTTATGAACAGTCCGTTGGCAATTGAATGATTACTAAACACTGAAGGAGCAAAGACTTTTTTTCCCATTGTGCTGATTATATGAAAGAGAGTGTAAATTTATTGTATGCATGCAGATGAGAAAACATAGGTGGCACAGTGACAGTCAGTACCTGAAACATCAGGGAGTCTGAGGCATCCCTGTCCTGTCTAGTCCGAACACAGGTGACTCTGCTGCTTCTCTTGCACAAGAAATTCCGGTTCACCAAGAAACTTTGGACTACTTAGTTTATTTCACCATTTGCATCTTTTCAAGTTTATTTTTTCGTAATTTTTTTTAGGATATCTCATGAACACACACACACCCCTACAACTCCTTCCTACCCTTTTACTTCTAAGCTTTTCCTGGCAGAAACAATCTTTTTTTAATATACTGATACAGTGCCCAATCTTGACTGGGTCTGCCATGATGCTGATAATCATCTCTTTTGCTGTCAGCATACTTCTGTGTGCTTGTATTTGTCTCTGTCTCTAAGTGACTCCAGTTCTCAAGTCAACTTGATTTTCAGAAGTTTGGTAACTATTTGTGAAGCATTGATGGTAGAAAGAGGCATTCTTCTTTTTAACTCCCTGTATCTTTCTCAGAGTAATTCTGTTTGTTACAGATGGAACTATCTTGTTTGTCTCTGCCAAGTAAGACATCAGAGGGCTAGATATATATATATATCCAGCCTAGCGGGAAATGCATTATTCCATGAGATTTAGTGATTTTGAAGTTCTTGCAAATGAATTGCAATCCAACTCATAAAGCTTATAAACACAGCACAGGCCTCAGAGAAGACTAAAAACTGTTCCAGAAGTCAACTTGCTATGTAAGAATGGGTATTCTGGTGTCAACATCTTTTACTTTCTGATCTAGACCTGTTGATCAGCCTTCCTGTCACTACCCAGCTTTAAATTGACGTGCTACCTACATTATTCTATGAAATGATGAGACTGGGACTATCACTCTCATTTGCTATCTGTGACACTGGACAGCATCTTCATATGAACTGGAAAATGTCACTGGAGAAGCTCTTTTCCTGCCACCAGACTTACATGGCTTCATGTTTTTCTGTCTTGCCACCACGTGACATCTCCTGAGTTGGGTGATCCATCCCCTAGGCCATGATCCAACCAGGTCAGTGCAGCTGGGCACGGTGAAGCGTGTGGCTCCAGCCACAGATGTAGTGCTTCCTGCAGTGCCATGGGATGAGGCACTGCTCCCAAATGTGAAATGCAGAACTAAGACATTGATAATAAATACCCTGAGGGACCTGTGCTTTCACCTCCAGGGCTTCCCAAATACTCTAATCTTCCCCATGGAGGGAAAAGCTGTCTGGCTTTCTGGAGCTGAGTAGGAGGTAGCAATTTTAAGGGTGTTTCTAATAGTGCCTGTGTATAGCTGGAGATAACCCTCAGTCTGAGTGCCTGTTACAGACTTATTTCTTTGTTTTCAGACGTTTCTCAAAACATTTACCCAGCAGCAGAATGAGGATTCCTACCGTAATGCCTTGCAAAGGCTGACTGCACCTTCCAAGGCAGAAGTGGCTCTGATCACCGCAATATGTTAACCAACTTACCATGCATATCCCACATTAAACCCATCATTTGTTAATTCACCTTTCCAAGCTGGGGCCAGAGCCAAAGGAATGACTCAGGCATGTGGAGCAGGTGTGGCTTCCTGATTTCATTAATTTAGTTAATTGCATCTCTTCTTCAACAGCATCAATCTCTTCTGTGAGTCTTATGCAGTAAGTCCCTCGTTTACATGTTGTATCGCTGGGGCTGCTTTATGATCAGTTTTAAAAACTCTTCATTTTCCCTCATGTATATTGACTCCGTCTGACTATTCACTTGACCAATCAAGCCCAATTTCTATTAAAATGAGCTTTTGGAGACATGATGAAGTTTGAATGCCTTGGGCTGGCAAGAAATCACTGTGATTCTTTCCTTCTGCAATGTCCTCATTGCTGCAGCACTATGATAGGGATCAGCTCTAAAGAAGCGTTCATTGAGTAGGGAGGGAACAAGCAATTTGTAAAAGTAAATAAGTAACTGCTGAGGGTGGGGATAGAGGTATTAGGTTGATTAACAGTGGTGAGAAGAGAACATTGTGGTCTGATTTGAAAAAAGAGAAATGGTATATTTGGGAGCCTAATAGTTTTAGATAAAATTTATGTATTATCAAATAACTGTCACTGTTTTCATAAAGAGCCCAGGAACACCTTTGTGCCTTCATTTCTTTAATAACTTCAGCAGTACTCAAAATTTATGGGAACACAGACTTTCAGCAGGTTTTTTAGTGTGTTTATTATGCTTAATCAAACCATTCTCTTCTGTACATTAGAGTTCTGAGCTTTAAATCCAGGGTCATTAACAGCCAAATTTTAATTGTTGAAGTCAAAAGATGTGTATATACATAACCCAAATGTGTTTGTGTGTGTAACATTAGACAATTTAACAGGAAAATATATTTTTGTTTGATGCTTCTGTAAGTTTTGTGTGCCAAGATATTCATGACCACTATATAAACATGTTAATTCTAACAAGGGTGTCATTTTTTTTTCACTACTGATTTGTCATTTTGATTTTTTTTTCATATTCTTCTTGCATGTTTTGGAAATCTACTTTGTGGTTTTTAGAGCATTTTCAGATATGCCTAAATTATCTCTGTGCTTGGACTCAGGTAAATCTTTTACGTAAAGATAATTCCCAGCTATATTTGGAGAAAGGCATTTAAAAACAGTAGATATATAAAACATTATTTGTATCTTAGTGCAATATCTCTTCCAGTCGTGTTATCGTTATTATTTAGAGTTAAAATATCTCTTTCACTCTGGTTGTTGTTGCTGTTACTATTATTTATCTAGTGTTATTTGTGGCTGCACACAGCCGTGCCAGGACTCAGCTTTTATCTTTGTTCTATTTAAAGGTGAATTTTACAACCTCTCTGAAGACACACAGATACAATCAAAGGAGCTTTAATCTGGTAAATCAGGTAACAGACCTAGGAAAATCTTGATCAGTACCTTCAGCTATTCCCGGAATAAGCGAATGACATGGATTTAAGTGTCAGCTGTCTTTTAAAAACACCTAATTTACATCTTGATGATTTTAGAGGTAAGCAGAAGTTCAGAAGACTGTGCAGAGCAGCTTACAACAAGAACAACAACAACAAAAAACACTTCTTTTTATTTCCATGGATCAAATTGATATGCACTGAAACCATCTGCAGCAGTCCCATCGTGGCTTATGAGGCCATAGGAAGGCTCGCATAGACGTCAGCATCTTTGCTTACCGCTGGGGTCTGGGCTCAGTGAGCTGCACAGCTATAGTGAGAAATAACCAATTCTCTCAGATGCTTGATCAGCTGATGTTCAGCTTGGGGGTGATTTCACAAATGGAGGCTAAGGCCCTTTGTGGGCAGTGTGACAGGAAGCAAGATAATGCAGCATGGCAGATCTTCACAGAGGAGAACTGGGGTCATGGGGGAAGCCTATGTATAATGCAACTTTATGCCATAATTAACACATTGGTTAGAAGATGTTGGGAAGGATGAGCTACAGATCCATACATTTCATGCTTCAGTTTATTTTAAGACAGATTCTCATGCTAGAGGGTGGTTTGTTGTTGTTTTCTTTTTAATTTCCTTTTATTAAGCTCCTTTGACGCTTTAATGTTTTTCTTTGTAAATTTTGTTTGTTTCTTTTATCTCTTTATATTTGTTCAAATTAAAAAAGGATTTCTAGAAAAAAGGTCTGGCCTGTAAAGCAGAGCAGAGATCTATAGAATTGAAGCATCACTGCTGTGATTCATCATGGCATTATGTCCAAGTGGAAGTACGTTGCTCACTTTCAGAAAAAAAGTGCAGAAATCTCATTTTTCATGTATATTGAGGTGATTGTGTGTGCTTTCTCTTTGAATAGTGAATTCCTCATAAAAATTGGGCACTCTTGCTGAAATAATTCCTCAAAAAGTACAGTTTTCTATCAGCAGACAGCTCTGACTGAAAAATGTCAACCACTCAGGTTCCGGAGAGACAGACAGAAAGATAAGAAACAGTTCTGCAGGAGGAAGTTGTGGAAGGAGAGAGCTGACGTATTCTTTTTGACCATGTTAGAAGTCATTGGGATGAAGGAGAGGGGGAAAGGCAGAACCAGGCTAGGCTCAATTATTTCATTCAGTTCTGTCATTATTTCAAATCTCCAAGCTGGTGATTAGGAACCAGAGGTTGATGCAACTGTCTGCTTCAAAAGTTTACCAGTGAAAATAAAGCCATAAATTAGTATTGAAGGTGGACTTCTCTCATCTGACATAGGAAATGAAAAAAATGCAAAGCTTTGGAAGTCTGTGAGAAGATTACTTAAAGTGTGTTTGGAACTGTGGCTTTTTGCAACTAATGAAAAATCATCTTGGCTTTCTGTTTGCTTTTCTGCGCTTTTTTGTTGCTTTCAGCAAATCTCCCAGTTTATTTCCAAGTTAGACCAACCAGGTTTATCAGTACTTTTCTTCAGATCTGTGCCTCTGATATGCTACTTTTCCCTGCATGTTGTCTTCCACAGGTTTAATCCTTTAAAATTTAAATCCTTGCAATTGAAGAAATATCTCAATTACGGAAAAGATAATCTCTACAGTAGAGATATCCCAAGACTGTCTATGCTGCTCAAAAATTAATGTTTGCCTCTGATAGAATTTGTACTGAATCAGTGTGAAATACTTCGCTATTTCTGTTTATTAGAAACACTTCTGGAAAAGAAAGTACACTTTTGCTTGTAGTTTTCTGTCACTTCCTGTAATTTGGGGAACTAGATGAAAGTATCGGTATATTTACAGTAATTTTTCCCAGCTAATGTCCATCTTGACTCTGCAAGTGTGTCCTTGTCACTTCTGTGAGTAGCCTCTGCTTAGCGTCTATAGAGGGTTGGTGAGCTCTAGAAACTCCATCTAGCTCTAGCGGGGTACATATAATCCATGATGATTGCAGGTTGCAGCTTGGGGAATGGCAAAGACATGGCATAGCTTTGTTAAAATCCTATTTCCCACCAGCCCGAGTCCCCGACGTGGTCTCCTTGTGAAAGTCATCTGTGAATTAGCACTGCAGCAGTAGAAGAGCCTGCAAGTGCAAAGCATAGAGCATCAAAGAGCTCTTAAAACACAAATGGGACTAGTTTTAAAAAAAAAAAAAAAAAAACAAACAAATAAGAGTCCCTAATATAAGTAACACAGTCTACATTATGATCAGAAGGTTCATTTCTGCAAATGCTTGGCCTTTTATAATTCTCATGGTACTTCAGTGGGGCTGAAGGTCCTTGAAGAACATTGCTGCCAAGCTCAGAAGGCAGTTATTGTAGAACATTTAGTGTGGAGGTGATCTTCCTCCAATTTTCGACAAAAATGGGAGAGGACAATAAGAACAACAAAGGTCAATTTTGTGAACAATTCTAGAAGACTACATCAGATCACTTCCAAGTTTCCAAAGCATCAGATGAGTTTCTGCTTACCTAGGGTGGGTAGGAACAGAGGCCCATCTGCTGCTGGATGAAAACCAGACAGAGTATCTCCTTTTTCATGATAAATTTACTTGTAAGGAAATTTAAAAAAAAAAAAGAGCGTATATTTTGTTATAAATTTCCTTTTAGAGATTGCATCAGCATACTTGAGCAAATTCACCAGATGGAGAAGAACTCTTCTTGTCACTCAGTCGAAATAAGGCTTAGGAATAAAAACACACCTCAAGGCTCTTCCACTGGGAAAACCACTCTCAGAAAGAAAGCTTCGAAATAATCTTACACACTGTATAGATTTCACCAAGAAGATGCAATAGACACAGATTAACAAACTTATAAATTAAAACAACAACAACAAAAAGCACAACACGCAGACAACAATAGAAAAGTGTGCTTATTGAATACGTTTGTGTCTCTTAGTATCTCCTGTTCAGAAAACATCACATAATTCATATTTATGAGGAGTCATTTGTATCAACTCATAATTGTCTTGTGTAAAATTAATTTTCTCAGTGCATAAATAAACTAAAATATTCAAAGGCAATATGAAATAGCTGTAATAAAAACATCTGTAGTAGGCACATGTGTGCTGCATTTAGTAAACCCTATATGGGTCCTTTAGCAAAGCAGTGGCACCCATCCTGAGCACTGCTGTACCATTCAGAAAAGGTAGAAATCATGGGATCGTTTGAGTTGGAAAGGACCCTTAAAAGTCATCTGGTCCAACCCCCTTGCAGTGAACAGGGGTCCATTACAGCTACAGCTCCATTAGGTGCTCAGAGCCCTGTACCTGGATGGGGTTTTCTACCACCTTTCTGGGCAACCTGTTCCAGTGCCTCGCCACCCTTATTGTAAAAAACTTCTTTATATCCAATCTAAATCTCTCGTCGCTTAGTTTGAAACCATTTCCTCTTGTCCTATCAACAACTAGACTGGTCTTATCTCCCATTTACCTTTCATCTCATACTCTGGGGCTCATCTGATCTGGAGTCTTGAGCTATAGAACCAGTAGCTGATTTTCCTGTGAATAAAAGTTCAAGGTTTGGCATTTGCCAAATGGAGATTTTTTTCCTGATCCTTCTCAAACTCACTTGGAAAATAAATTTCTCTGAGCACAGTCTCTTGAGACCACTATTTTTTTTTCCTAGGATGCACAGGCTGCTTCTTGGATATGAGGAAAGGCCAATTTTAAGAACAAGCGAGCAGGTACACTGCAGTTTTTCTAAGTGTAACATTTATTCTTTTTCCTCTTCTCTCCCCTTAGTGTAATGCCTGCCCTGATCAGTGCTCCCAAGCACTACTGCAGTACCCACAAATGCTGTTATCAATAGTGCTTGCCAGCAGACTAACTTATTTCCTCATTCTGATCATTATGGGCAGTCAGTGACCTTTAACAGATGAAAGCTTGAGGCTGCGCTGAACAAACTTGCTCCCTGCAATCAAAGCAAATTCAGAGGAATAATTGTTGCATTAAGCCTCAACCAGTGTTTTTAATGACAAATTTACATATTTTTTGTTACTACACCCAATAGTACCAACAAGGAAAATGTACTGTTCTGAGCTACTAATGGCACATTTTTTAACTCTTCATTTGGATCACAGATGATGCAGGAGGTCTACTGATTTCTATTTTTCTGTTATTTTTTTAACAGATTTTGTCTCGCCTCTATCCAAGCCATGGAGCTGGTCCCAAAGAGATAGGAAATTTTATCAGACTCTGTATTAGCTCATTAATTTGAGCATATACAGTGTCTGTTGTGCATGCTGTCAGGTTGGGTGTCTCCATGTAAGGTTAGGAGGTGAATTTCTGTGTATGACCCATCTGGGATGAATTGCCATTAACAGGTAGACTGTGCCAGGACATATTTATCTGGAAACTTTAGTTTCCTTCATGAACCTTTGTGAATTCACAGCATCATTTTGAGGTAGAAATGTGGTTTTTTATTCCTGTCATTCTTGGGAAAAGTGAAAATTTGAGGAGATTTTGTTTCAGTGTCTAAGTATCTTCATTTTTGGATGATATTTTGTGCACTCCTTAAAATATCTCAGTGTATGAAAGCGTACTTTTAGAGAGCAGAAGGCAAACAGCTCCAAGCAAAGTCCTAAATAATCAGTATGATCCATTAGAAAGCTTAGACCACTCGAATGCTTCTCGACAAGTCATTGTCTAAATGGGAAAAAAAAAAAAGACTCCCAATTTCCAGTGACAGTGAAATGACACAAAGTGGTGGTTTATCACTCAAAGTGGTTTTATAGCCAGAAGAAAGGAAATGTTTGCAGAGGACCCTATTTTTTGAGAATCAGTGTGTTGCACTAGGGAGACGATTGTCTGAGCCCATCAAGATTGCTTATAACTTTTGAAAAAATCTTTGTTTCTAAACTGTGTTACAACTATGGCATTAAGTCTGAGTTTCATGTACTCTCTTCCTAGCCGGCTGCATGCCAAAGTAACTTGCTTAATATTTTGCCTCTGGGAGATGCCCTTCTCCTCAACTGACTGAGCAAGATGGCCCAAGCCAGACTGGTCAGTGTCCTGAGAGCCTGCTGTCTGCTATTGGGTGTATTTGGTCTTATTCTCAGGAGTTTCATGTTTATTGGTTCTTCCTTTGATAGAAACAACATACATGCAATTTGCCATCTCTAACTTTTTTCTTTTTTTTAGTACCAGACAAGTTATAGTAATAATAAAGCATTTGTTTCATCTTAATGCAAAGACTATTTAAACAGTTACTATATTGAGTATATTACTACACGCAGTATGTCCCTGTTCATTGCAGGGGAGTGGGACTAGATGACCTGTAAAGGTCCATTCCTACTCTAAGGAGTCTGTGATTCTGTGATTCTTATTGGGGATTAGACCTCATATTTATAACTGGGCAGGAGGCTTTCAGAAGGAATAGAGTAAGAAATTATTGATTGATTAAAGCTAATAATGAATCTACATAGATTGTTAGATCTACATACATTGTTAGAGCTCTTGTCTGGAAAGGTTTCTCTTAGCTGTGGAGAGTATTTTGGAAAGCAGTGCAGCTCAGTAGAAACTCAAGTGATTTTTCTCTCTAGCTTTGTGGCAGAATCAGGTCTTACTTTCTGCTATGCCATTGTGCCATCTTATCTTACACTTTTGGTTATTCCTGACCACTTTTATTGTAAATTTTCTCACTCTGTGATTAAGCAGGTATTCAGTGAAGAAGAGACAAATCTGTGGGGCTCCTGCAGTCCTATGGCAGTGATTGGGTATGTCCTCTATGTCTTGATAAGAAAGAGCAACAACAACAACAACAACAAATATATATATGTGTTTAAGGAGGTCAATTCAAATAACCCAGCTTTGGTCATTTGGTGAAAATGCAAATGTTTCCTCCGTAGGCTGAGAAGCACACCCAGAAACAGGTTCAGCAGAGGGGTGTCGAACACCCCAGAGCATGGGGTGTTTGACAGCTCCCTGGCTGCTGGAGGCGCCCCTGGGACTAATGGCGGCTTTGGTTAACTCCCTCAGTCAAGTTCACAATGTTAGGTGGATTCCACCTTCTTTTACACAGCTCCTGCTCCAGAAGAGCACAAGGCTCAGATCGACAGAGAATTCAATATTTTAATTTATTGTTTAAAGAGACAAGCTCATTGAGTTCAGTAGCACTGAAGCACATAGATATTTTCAGATCCTCACATTTGTGTAGTGCTGCTAACATCAGAGCAAGTGGCAATATTCTGTCCCCTCAGATTTTGCTAATCTGTGAGCTGTCTTTATCACGTTAATTGAAATTCTTTGTAGAAAATACGTTTCCTGTTCTTTTTGTCCTTAGGCTAGCTACTGTCTGTTTTCCATGGATACCTTTTAGATGTTGCCATAGCTTGCTAATGTAGTCATTGTTATCATTATATTTGTGTTTTCTCTGGATCTCCTCATTGTTCTCCTCCTTGGCTAATGGATTCTGGGAATCCACGAGCCAGCGGGACAGTTCCTGCCTCTTGGAGCCATGTTGCCTTCTGATGCACATCTAAGTACCCATTGCTGATGCGTTTGTAACAGAAAAGCTGTCTGAGATTATTACCTCAAGTGCTGCTTCCCCTTCTATGTTTAAATGTATGTTGCACTGAATGTAGATGTTGCATTGAAGATCCTTAAGCTGTCCTAGAAATCCTTGTTCTGTGAAATAATTCATTCAAATTCTCGTTGCTGCTGTTTGTCAGGGATAGTGGTGATGCCAGTTAGAAAGTTAGGTAATTAAATTGCTGTCACATCTCCAGAAATAAGAAGCAAGTTGGACTATCCTTATTTACAAGAAGAAAGCAAAGCACGGTGATTCTGAGTGTTAGCTTTATCAGCAATGAACATCTCAGTGAGCCATGAGAAGTCCTGCTTTGAGAACAGTGGTCTCCCCTCTTTAGTGGAGAGAGAAGAATGTATTTTGTAATGCAAGGGAAGCCTTGTGATTTTAAACTCATATTATGATCTAGAGAGAATAGAGAATTTAGGTGAAAAAAAATCAAACTTTTCTCATGAAAACTTGAAAAGGATTTATTTTGATGAAATAGGAAATTTGATTTTTTTTGTCAATGTTGTGCGCACAATAGATGTGTATAATTGAGCATTTTACAAAGAAAGGTTGTTTTATAAATCATGAGAAAGATGTTCTGGAAATTGTAGAAATAAGATGCTGAGGTGTTTTGTTTTGTTTTTTGTTTTTTTTTATTTTGTAAATAATTGAAATTGCTTCCAAAACATTTTGCTAGAAGGGAAGCTGAATGGTTTTGTTTGTTTTTTTTTTGTTATATAAGCACTAATGGAAGTTTCTGTCTTACACTAACATACAGCAACTTATCTAAACAGGATTATGATATGTACAAAGCTAGACTATAAGCTTTCAGACAAAGAAAAAACAGTTTAAGATATTGATAATTAAAATTAATAGCAGTTGATAGCAGTTCATAACTGCTATCAACAAGATTATTTTATTCCCAGCACCTGCTAAATAATTCTCCTGCCTGGCAGAAGCTTTTCTATTATTTTTCCTTTCTGTTTTAAGCTGGTCAAGATCCACATTTTATGGATCTATATCCAAGGGATGTGGGGCAGGCCAAATCCCATCCTTGAACGATGCAGCTGGGTTTGCAGTGCTTAGAAACAATAGCTCTTGGACTAAAGTCCCTGAATGCTGAAAATACTGTGATTCCAATGAAACCCCTGGTTGTTCTTTGATGTCTGCCTCACTTGGAATTCTGTCTCTTCTTTTGATCCTCTCAGTGCTTGGAGTTAAGAAATACAGTGCAGAATCGCCAGTTTGGCTAAAACTTCCTGCTAAGGTGGCTGTTAATTTTAGCTCGGAGGTGCAACCATAAATCACCAGGAAAAACAATACTTTGGAAAACTAGACTACATCAGCATCTATCATTAGTTCTACTACATCAAAGAATTAGCAGCCAGGCCCAGCTCCCTTAGGCAGATCCATCATACTGTTAACAGGTTCCCATGGCACTATCCCACAGCAACCAGTCTCTATCCATTGTGTCTTGCACAAAATATCACCAGCTCTTCCCTTACCCTCATGCTAATCCCTAAGTGTTAAACACCCCAAAATCTCTGGAACAAACTGCCCAGATCAAGAACAGATACCACTGGCATCAGGGCAGCTTTTCAAGTGCCCAAGCAATCAGCTCTGGTTTGTTTCACTGCATGTGAATTGGGTTGGAAGAGGAGAGACGGTCCTTCCTCTCGGGCAGCTGGCACTGCTAAAGACATCAGGGACTGATTGGTGGTGAATCTGAGACTGTCCTTAGCCTTCAGTTCTCAAAACATTTATCCCATGGTGCCATCTGGCCACTTAGGGAGTATGCACCAAGCTAAACTGTTTCCCTTGCAGATGGGATTGGGCAGGAGGGACTAATGAATATCCCAATCAGTTCTCCACAAATATCCCTACAACTTATTGATGCTAGAGCTAGAGCTGATATAGCTTGAAGCAAAGGGAAGGCTGCTTCTGAAAACATTAAGAGAGCAATGTGGAGGGAGCTGGAGAATTTCAACTTAAACCAACAAAAGGATTTATTACATTTCTCCATGCCACACAAACTGAGAGAATTGAACAGTCTCTTAAAAGAGTTTAAGGATGCTAGAAGTGCTCAGATATCCTTGGGCTGTCATCAAGATAAACAGACACAGAAGGGAGGAGTTAATGTGTTGCATACCCATTTTCCTAATACATGAGAAATCAGCAAGAAGAGAGGATCTCCCAGGGACAGTTTCTAAATCTGTATGGACTGATGGTGATTGGAAGTAAGACCTCTACAGCCTGCTTAAGGCCTTGAGACTGAATTGGCAAAAGAGGCTCTCAAATGTTTTGGTTCTCTGTTCTCACTGTAAGTACAACACTTTGCCGCAGTGGTGAATCTCTGCTGGATTCAGTGAGCTGAATCTCACCTGGAGTCCTCCAGGTCTAGGGGTGTTCTGCTTGGCTTTTGTAGGGAAAGATGAAACACACAAACTTTGCCCGTTCTGAGACAGAAAAACTGATTTTATCATAGATGTAGGAGAAATTTATGCTTTATTTTTCCCCTGAATTCAGCTTGGTTCTGCAGAAGCTATTCCTCCTTGCCTCTCCCCAGAAGGCTGGAGTTCAAAGCTGACAGCTGTTTTAGCCTTGCAGCCTTGCCCTCAGCAAATATAGTTCAAGTTCAAAACATAGTTGCTCCTCTTGAGCCTGATGGAATGGCGGGACTCCCACTCAGAAGGTGTCCTGCAGCTTTAGAGAAACTTCAATGCTAAATGAGAAAGGTTTTAAATAGGGAGAACAGTGGTGTTGCTGGAGTCTCTTCTGCTGTATATCCACTATGGGGTTGGTGCCCCCCTCAGTAGGTAATTAGAAGTGTTCAGCAATACTATACTTAATTTGAATTAAACCAAACCTCAAAACTGAAAAAAATCAGTTCCTGTGTATGTGTTCTCCTAGCAGATTAATGTTGTTGCCATAGAAAAAAGATACTGTAAAGTTTCTAGCAGCATTAGACTATTTAGATGGTATTGTTAAGGATGGAAGATTTTGAAGACATTTTTTGTCATAATAGTGTAATAAGTTGATGAATCCATTCAGACCACGGAATACAAGCAAAAGGCAAGAATTTGAACCATCAACAACAGGAGAGAAAGTTGACAAATAAGCAAGTGGGTACATCTCCTGTTTGCATTCTAGAGACATCTTTGTCAATTAGTGTTGTAGTTAAACACACAGCAAATGGGTCTTGGATCTCAGCTAACACAACAGTTCTTGAAATTTTATCAGTTCGGTGTCATCTGAGCAAATGCACCCTCAACTCATGGAAATGAACTCTGAGTTTTTAAAGAGCAGCTTTATTTAAAAAAAAAAACACAACAAGAAAGGTAAGTGTCTTCAGATGGCAAACTGCATCAAGAGAGCTAAATAAGGAAAAAATATTGTTACAGTGACAGTAATATTAGCTGCCGCAAACAAAATCAGTCAATAAAAGCACTTTGGAAAGTTAAAAAGCCAAATAAATGAATAAGCCTCTCCCTAAATTCAATATTCTCTTGTATAAAATATTAGCACTCGAACTAAAATCATCTCCTGAGTACAGTATTTTTTTCTGTTTTATCAGCAGTCTCTCTCTTCCCCCTAGTAAGTTCATTTATTTGTTCAAAACAGCAGTGTGTTGCCAGCACTTTCCAATACAGATATATAAGATAATACACCCTTCATCCACCTTAAAGCTCTCATTCCACAGGTTATTGATTTAGCCGTACTTCTGTAAAGACAAACAGCCAAATTCTCTGCCTTCCTCTGACACAAGTGCCCATAGTGACTTCATCCAGCAGCAGGAAGTTGGAGAAAATCTCTGGTAATGAGTACACGGGGGACTGCGTTAACACTCAGCCAAGCATGGAGCCCATGCTCAGAGTCACTTACCACTGTCCCAGTGGCTGACAATTAAGATTATGCTCTGATGCAGGTTCAGTCCACACCATGGAGGCTTTCTGAAGAGGAAAAAGCCCGTCTGTATCTGTAGATGCAAGACCATCACTCAGCTCAAGTAGAGGCAGGGATGAGCTCTTCACCAGGAAATCTATCCAAATTGGCTTTTTCTAAGGAACTGAGGTAATAAACTTCAACAGTGTGTTGGCTAATAATTAACATAATGGATAATGAAAAATATCCAATGACCTGGAATGTTTATGTTTACTTTTGGGTTCTGTTTCTGTTAGAAACACAGAAATCACACTTAGAACCATCAGCGCTATGAAGAAGAGTTAATACCGTGTATGTGAAGGTGAAGATTTTCTATTCTAGCAGTGTGACCAAACGCAAATCAGGAATGTGTGACCCCTCCTGATGCCAGTGACTCCATCCAGGACTGTGATCCAGCCAGCTCATCTTCCTTCCTGAGTAAAGCCTCCCGAGTTTCATTACCCTTAGCTCCCGGTCTGCAGGAGTTTGCAAGTTCTGTATCTTCGTGCACTTTTGAATATACCTGGATCATCAAGGCTTATGCTGCACTTTCTGTCTCCAAGTGAAATTGGAATTTTAAGCTAAGTTTAACCTAGCTGGTTGGGAAATGTTGACCCTGTCTTGCAACTAAGAAGCTGGGTCAATGATCAAGGCTTCCTCCATCTCCAGGGAGGATTTCCAAGGTTCAGTGTGTCAGAAGGTGAATTCGGAGAAGATGCCTGGGATCCTGGAATCAGAGACAGTGGCTGATTCTGTGGGGAATCTTCCTTTCATTAGCACACAGGCTCTCCCTCTGTCATCCAGACAACATTGGCTGCTATTTACAGACCTCTGTGCTACACCCAGTTTATAAATTCTCTGATAGTCGCCTGGAAATTAACACAAATGTGCCTCTTCTAAGTATATAACATAAACATTAAGAATTAACTGCAAAATCTTTTGGGGGCAGAGGGAAGACAGGGAAGAACAGAGGCAATGGTACTATGCTCTTCCTTCTTAGTGCAGCCTGTTTCAACTCTACAAGAGAAACCTGAAATGAAGCTCCATACAACATGCTGACTTTTCATAGAATCACAGAATCATTAATGTTGGAAAACACCACTGAGATCATCTAGTCCAACCGTCTGCCCATCCCCACCATGCCCCCTGAACCATGTCCCTCAGTGCCACATCTCCATGATTCTTGAACACCTCCAGGGACTGTGACTTTTGTCTGAGGAGGAGTAGCATCTGGTCCTTTGGAGCACATCAGATGCCTGAGGCATATGTCCTACATGTGGTACTTTATTTATCAGCAGGTCTCCACTCCTGGATCATAGAATCACAGAATCATTCGAGTTGGAAGGGACCCTTAAAGGCCATCTGGATCACCTCCCCTGCACTCAACAGGGACACTCACAGCTCCACCAGGTGCTCAGAGCCCATCCAGCCTGACCTTGGGTGTCTCCAGGGATGAGGATCCAGTGTCACATTTACTCATCCCTGTAGCAACCCAGAAAACGGAACTCTTTCCAATTCATTTCTAACTGCTAGGTAGCACCAAATTTAATGTTTCTTTTGTTGTTGTTGTTGTTTATTTTCTCTGACAAGGACATCTGTTTACTAGAACTATTCTCCAGTTTTAGTGAATTACAAAAATGATCTCTGTGGGACTGCAGCTGGATTTAGATGGTACAGAGCCCTTCAAGTGACTCTTTATATATATATCTTTTTGTCCCTATCCACAGATAGAGATCATTAATTTTAAGAGCATCTCCAGCTTTTACAAACTAATATGAGTATTTTGTGACTTTAACTGACCTAACCCTGCCCATGTCAGGGGAGCCTGGTCCCTTCCAACCTAAGCCATTCTATGATTCTATGAATTTGTATTTCAGGGTCACCTCTGGAGTAAAAACAAAGCAAAAACAAAGAAACAAAAGAAAATAAATGAGAATAAAACAAGCAGAAAAGAGTAACTGTCCTAAAATAAACATATAGGTGCTTTTTCTTAAATAAAAGTAGGCATCTGGGGAGATGAGGAGAAATGAGTAAATTGAGAAGTATTCTTCTTTTATTCCTTCTCCTAACAGCAGCCAGCATACACTTAATCTCAGGAAAATCTGATTTGGAAGTGCTATGCTTTCATGCTGTATGCTTATATGACTGTTTATTTAGTTGTGAGTTGATTGATTAGGAAATAAGTGCTTTTCAAGATGACAGTATAAATAATGAAACTTTATTAGTAATATATGTGACACATTTAACAATGCTAATTTTCCGTACCACTCTGTATAATTCACTTGCTGTTTTCAGTAGGCTGTAAACAATAGAAGTTTTGAGGGAAATCGCTAATTTGTGGGCTTTTTAAAAGGCAGCGGCTAGGATTCTAAAATTTAGAAATATTTCCAGAGTGCCACCTAGTGGAAAAAGAAGTGAAGCCGCGGGAAAAATTGGACCGATACCGTTTTAGATAGCGTGTCTTAATATACAGAGCTGTCTCTTCATTTTACTCTGCAGCTAAACACAGGCAGCTGCTCACGGCTTTTATGCAGCTTAGTGGTCACTTCTACACTTTATTTATTCTTTTCTTTTTGAATTAAAAATATATGTGTGCCAGAAATGATAAACATGAATGCCTTCCCTGCTGTTGCTATTTTGAACCAAAACAACAACAAAAACCAAAGCAAACAAACAAAAAAACCCAGCAAATATCTGACCAGAGCCCAGACTTAAGATTTGATTTAATCATCTCATATTCTTATGCTTAGGGGCAGTTCACGTTGCATATTAGTAAAAACTTCTCATAAAGAGCGGTGAGGCGCTGGCACAGGCTGCCCAGGGAGGTGGGGAGTCAACTGTCTTCAGAGGTGTTCAATAACCATGGAGATGTGGCACTGAGGGACGTGGTCAGTGGGCACGGTGGGGGTGGGTCAGTGTTGGACTGGATGATCTTAATAGTCTTTTCCAACCTTAATGATTCCAGGGTACGATGATTCTCATATCTCAAAAGCCTTAGGTCATTAAAACATCCTTTCATTTTCACTCTTTAATTAAAGCTTCAAATTTAAATGGTCATAACATGCTAGGGAAAAAGTGTCGGAGTTGAGCTGATGTATTGTTGCCTTCAGGTGTGGTTTTTATCACAGGTGGTACTCATTGCTTGTTAGTAATGCCGCAGCACCTGGAGCCCTGTGGTTATAAAAGGGCTCCTCGCAGCCGTTACAGCAGGTTTCTGCTACCACTTAGCATCTCGTTATGTGGGTGGTCTTGATGGGGTTCAGAGAAAACGTAAATTCTGCTGTTTGGGTTGCAATTGTGGCCCTAGGCTTTATGGGAGACTGTACTGAGGACTCATTACTAAGTTCTTCTTGCCTCCAGAAGGCATATGTGAGGTGAGTGGGGATTGTTATGGGTGGACTTGCATGTCTTGGGGGCAGGAGAAGGGTGCAAGGCAGCCTGTGCATGCAGATACTCTTGAGGCTGTGTGTAGATCAAGCGTAGCTTTTTGTGACTCAGATAGCCCTTTGTTGTTGTTCTTGTGTAATCCTAGCTTTTTACAAGCAAGCCTGGGCAAGTCCGGGGCTGCAACTTCTCTCCCCTTTTGCCCTGAGGGTTTGTAGCAGCTAGGTCAAGAGGAAGGTGCCTTGTTGAGCAGGGACCTACTTTGTGCATCCCCTTTGTTGTTGTTCTCTGTTGAGAGGTGAATTTAAATATGAATTCCAGCTCCTACAGCTCCATGTAAGAACAATCGCTGTCCAAGTGTCTTTGAGTGAAGCTGGGAGTGTTCTTTAGTCTAGTAAGGGCTTACAGCAATACAAATATTGAGAAATATTCAGTGGTGGATGTTGTTGTATTTCTAGTTAAGAATAGGAAAATCAAGCCTGCTTTTCTTTCATTTCAACACAGTTGTTAATGAATGCTACTCTAATTAATTTTCCACCTGTGATGTGTTGCAGGGAGTCCCTGCAACAGGACTAAAAGGCTCTGCAATTACTTTCATAAATATCAGCTTTAGGATCTAGAAATAGTCTTAGCAGATATGTCATCTTGGTTGGGTGAGTCTGAGAGAAAGAGATTGTTATTTACATTAAGGAAGCTAAATACAATGTGCTGTCTTGTCCTTTTGATTTACAGCCTTGGTAATCTTGTTGATGTCAAGGTGAGAGAACAACAAGAAGGAAATAACAGGAAAACTGTTTTTTCTAATTCTTGCATGAGCTATGGAGGAGGGAACTTGAATTGGCATCAATGAATGATGAGCAGATAAAGGGAGTAAGAGATAGTGGTGTGCTCAGTGTTGCTTTCTGTCTGATTGAACCAAGCTTTGCTTTCCACTTTCTTGGGTGGAACAGACTGAAAAATGATGTGGTGATTTCCCTTGCAGCCTCTGTGGTTGCAAAGCTGGAAGAACAATTTGTCATAGAAAACGTTTAATGATAGTGGGGAGAATTTTCTTTTGAAATGAGCAATTGGAGGAGAGAAGGAGGAATGGAAAGGGAGGACCAGTAAGGAGGGAATTTTGGTACTAGGGCATGTGTGTTTTTTAAAAGGAGGTCTAAAAAGTGAATTGAGCGTTGTGTGCTCTACAGTCTATTATCAGCTTTATGGGCAGATAATTTCCTTTAAGGGTGCTTGCATTGTGTTGCGAGCTTAATAATCTGGAGGTGTAGCATATGAGATATTGTTCATTGGTGGTGGTGTTCTCAGAAGGAAATTCTCCAGTGTTATTACTATGTATTTTTATGGTTCTGTGTACTGTGCGTTGTAGGTTTGAGGTCTGTGTTCTATCTGTATGTAAACTGAAATCTGGAAATAAGGGGATTGGAAAGGCAGCTGTGAGCAGTGCAGATCTGTCCCATGTGGTACAGCTGTAGAGGTTAAAAGCAGCAATAAGGATGATAATCTTCTGAGAGTCCAAGTTTGGATCTTACTTCCCTGACCAAATGTGCATGCATATAAGTAACTGCTGGTTGGCCCTGAAGATAACTTCTGTGACACCAGCACAGCCCTTGTAGAGGCAGGAGTACTCTATAAGTTTGCAATTCTTTATTTAATTTTTTTTGCATTTACTTCTTCTGAGGTTGATTCATTATCTTTTAGTTTCTAAAAGATGTGTTAGCTTCTTCTTGGGTTCAGTTCTGAATCTAAATTGTAAGAGAAATGTTTTCAGTTTTCTCTCTAATTTCAGAATTGCTCCTCAGATTCCGCCAAGTTTCTGAGCAAGGTGTGAAGGCTGATGGTGGTCTGTAGAAGTAGGAGCTCAAACTTCATGCCCCTGGAGAAGAGAAATACGTAGTTTTCACTTTATGACAAATGATTCTTGGAATCCCGGAAGATCCTCTGTTTGACTCAAAGTATTTGATAGTCCTTTTATAGTAAGAAAGCATCCTAAATCATGTCTGGAGATGTCTCCAGATGATTAGCTGTGGGTATTCTTAGTCCCTCTGAGTCTAGTTTTATTTTGCTCGCAGGAACCATTCGTACAAGCAGAACAACATGCGTGCTCTTGAGTTATTTTCCATTTGGCTAATATGTCTAAACTTCTCCTAACTGTTTAAAATATGTGCCCTTACTCAAACTCTGTGCGTGAGTATGGGGAGATAAAAAGGCTTGTGTATCAGTTATATCTTAAACTAATCCAGCGTGACAGAAGATGCTTTCTATCACAGCAGATAATCCTACCTTTTTTTCCCCCTTCTCTTACTGGTCACTGCATGTGCAGATGAATGCCTCCTCATTACCGAGTCTATGCATCAACTTGCATCTTCTCAGCATCTTGTTTCTAGTCTGATATTTTCCAGCAATCTTGTATTCACTGATCTTCGTCTACCTTAGAATGGAAAAAAAAAAACCAAAAAACTGTTGAAGTTGTATTTATGAATCTATTACTCACTGGCAATTTTTCATAGTTATCATTAAAGAGTGATGAGTTCAGTCGAAGATGTGATGAAGTTAATGGAAGTCTTTGCATTGATTTTCATTTTTAATTTTTATTTTCCCTCTATACGTTCCAGTGCCTGTGCGTGTATTCATTTTATGTACTTTGGATCAATTCCCTCAGAACTTTTTTTAAGATTTTCCAAAAATGGAAATAAGATGCTGTGAAAACCAAAAAAGCTTATATAAGATTCTTGTGGTGTGAGTTTACATAGCTGACTTCTCCACAAACACAAATATAAGAGGACATGTTAACCCAGGTGTTAGTGTAGGGGTTGTATCTTCTTAATTACTCTAGAGTATGCAAGAAAATGAGTCTGGTAAGTATTTCGTAAGTAACTAATAAAATATTGATTACTATTTTTCTATTAATCCATATTACTTTGATTCTGTACTATTTACACTTTTAATAATTTAGAGAAATCTTAGCGGACACTTCTTCCGTAACTATCCCAGCACTGGAGGGAGTGGAAGTAAGCATGGAAACATAGCACTTTTTCTTTCCCCCTGCCCTGTACCATCAATTCTGATGGGGTTAATTGCGCATCAAACCATAACCTCTGTTTTTGATCTTTTTTTTTCCTTGGGTATTAATATGAACAAAGCAGTTAATCTTTACAGGGGAATGTTTTCTTCAAGAACTTTTAAGGCTCTGAAATGACTGTCCATGACATAAGCTAATTAGAACAGCAATACTCTGAATGTATGGTATGCAAAAGGATCCCAACCATTTTTAAAGTGGAAGAGAAAAGTGTCTGTATTTCAAAGAGTGGCTGGCATATTTTAGTGAAGTTAAAATCTTGAAAGGAAAAAAACAAAGCAACAGCTAGAGACAAAGGATGATATGGAAGAAGAAGGATATCAGAATTCTTGTTCCTTTGCAAATTGCCTTGTAAATGTGTCTGTGCATTAGGGTTAACAATCATGATACCTAATTATTTCCACTCTAGTCTATTCAATAATAGAATTTCTTTTCTTTTCCCCTTTTAAAGCAGCTGAAGTCAAAGCAGTGCTAGCCATTTACCATTATTTGTAATTGCAAAGGAATGAGTTTAATCTCATGGTATTTTCAGTAGTACATTAGCACAGAATCTGCAGCTTGCTTTCAATTTATTTTCCTCTAGAAGTCAGAAAACCAGTTTCTCAGTGGCAACTGTGCTGTTGCTTGTTAATAAACAAATAATGGTTAAATGCATTTCAGTTGTCAAATAAACCTCTGAAAAAATGTATCTTCAGTTTGATCTTCTAAAATCTAGTGTAAATAGCCAGTGGTAATTCACTGCCAGGTACTTTCCTTGAGAATATTGGGGTGGTTGTTCAATTCCTCTGGGTGCTGAAGAAACCTGCTGGCATCTGAAGTGCCTCCAGCGGATGCATCATAAATACGGCAATAAAGACATTCGTTCTACCAAAGCCTACTGGGTGGACTGCTGGCACAGAGTTTATGGCATGCTCTTGGTCATCAAACCAATGAAAGTAGCAATTAATGCCCAATGTAGCAGCTAATTTCTGTCACATGGATATTTGTATGAGAAATTAGACTGGGACTGAGCCAGCTGCTGTTGCGGTTCCACTTGTTTGCAGCACTATTAGTTTGAAGTCAGGGATTGAAATGTGGCCTTGACAAGCATATGATTCCATGCTGCACTGCCTGTCTTGGGAAGCTGCTCAGTTTTTCTATATTTAACAGATGAAAATGTCTCCAGAGTTCATCAAACACATACTCAAGATATCACAAGCTGCAGCTGCCAGCTGTGAGTTTTGCAGTTCAAGGTGAAAGGGGCACTGCTTGTAAGTATATGGAGTTATTGGCAAGTGCAACACCTACTTCTTGAGCAGAGAAGAAAGATGAATTAAGTCAAAGGAGAGCTCTCCTCCAGCTGCTTCTAGCTCTGCTGTGTCTCTTATTACTGCTGTCTGTCCACAGGCTGCCAGGGTGAGGGCTAAAGAGAGTTTGCTGAGCTGTGAGCACCAGGGCAGCCTTCCCCAGTTTTTTGCACTGGGGAAAGCCACATTAGCCCTGGAGATGGTCAGAGACGGGTTCTGGATTGCTTTGTCCCCTTCCAACCACTTTGGACACTGTGAAAGTCTATTGATGTGTCAGGCTCCTAAAATATCTAGCCACCTAAATGCTTTGGTCCCAGGCTGTAGGAGGTATCCTAATGCTGGTATAAACTATGGAAGAGAAACCACTAGCTGACAACTGACCTCTCCTGGTATCAGCAATAATAGAGCGTAGCAGAGGAGATAGGACTGAAAATTGTTGAAATGCAGAGTTGAATAATAACCAGGGAACAATCTCTCTAAGTGGGAAAGAACAAGATTAATGTGCATTTTACCAAGAGATAACATTTTTGCAATTACTATTAAGTATCTAGAAGTCTCTAATTCAAAATACAGATAATTTACTGTAAATCTTTTCACTGGTTGCCATATTTTTTCAGTAACTCTTGGCTGTAAATTTAATAGCTGCAGGAAACTTTCAATTCAATATATGTAGAATTGCACACTTCTCAAATCTTTCCTTTCCAACAGCCACTATTCCAGGTCTCTGAATGGAATTTGCTTGGGTAGGAATCTCATCTTTGTAACTTTGAATTACCCGAGATAAGCCTGAAGGATAAAATTAAAAGCCAAATTTGATGAGGTTAGTTTGTAACTTGCTTATCGTTTGACTATAACAGACACTGATTCTTTAGGTAGCTTTTAGTCTGCCAGCCCAAATATCTAGTAGATATAGAATTCATTCCTCCATGTTCCCAAGATTGTAAACTACTTTTTAGCAGACTTTTGAAGAGGTAGGTTATACAAACTCATCTATGCTTCAACAACTTTCCTATTTCCCTGTATATATCAGTCTTCATTTCTACCCGGCTGATTCTCCATTGTGTGCCTACTACTAAACTATGTTCTCTGTAGTCTTGCAGTCAGATATTTGTAATGAGTGGGAGGGAAGGTGAAAGCTTTGCATCACAGAAGTAGCACTAGAAAAATAAGTTACTCAGATGTCAAAGCAGTAGTAATTCTAGCCAAAAGGATAGTACTATTTTCTGGGAGTATTCGGGAAATATAAGGAAAATCACAAGCCAAGGTCCTGCTGTGGGTGTGTTTCTTTAACTGAAGCTGTCTTACAGATAGTAATGACTGAAGAATATGGCTCATTTATTAAATTATTATTTATACTCATAAATAACTCATTTATTCATTAGTTATTTCAGGTTCCACTATTATTAAAAGAGACAGCTCTGCTCTCTTAGAGTTTTTTCATAAGCTAGGAGCAGAAGTTGGGCTCTTCAGTTGATTGCGCTCAAAGATAAGACCAAAAGGTCTTTGTACCAGATAAGACTTATGCATACAAACTTGAATTTTCAGACTTTTGAGAAATTCTGCCCCGGTGTTGTGAATTACACTGAGTCATACTCATGTAAAGGTTGGCCTCTGGAAAGGACCACCAGTTTCATGCATGTGCTACTGCAGCATGTGAACACACCTAATTGTGGAGCAGCTCTCCCCACGTAGTCTGTCATGAAGAGCTGGAAGGGAAAAGGAAGGTCGAAACCACTTTTTTTTTTACTTGATCACAGTGACTAATAATAGAATATGTATCCAGTATTCTGGATCAGAGGGTTCTCAAAAGCATTGATGGACTCCAGATACAGTCATGTCATTCTATATGGGAATGATATAGATTTGAGCTTTAGTTGAAGAAGACTTCAGTCCAGTTGATGTAGTTCCAGCTCTCTACTACTGATGTTTGATTAGCATTTGCAGAAATGCAAGCAGTGAAACTGTAAGCCTGAGTTGGTTGTTTGATAATCCTCTGAGATGATGGGATTTGATAATTGGAATAACCAAGTGACTTTACAGAGATTTTATTTGTTAGAAAAACAGAGCCACAGTATTCTCAATGTATAACACTCTGTCGCTTTTTAGAATGTCTCTCCAGTTAATACCAAAGTGCAAAGTGGTGTTAACCACAATAATAAAATAGCAAATACTGATGGAAATTTGATTGCAAATGAGCAATTTGTGCAGCAAATAAGAATTAGATACCCTAATGTTTTAACCAAATAGGAGTTGGGAAACACTTGGGAAATTAATGTGTAAAGTAGACAAAATAAGCATTCAAGGCATGCTTTAAATCTGGTACCTGGGACTTTCTTTTGCTTTCCTTATTGCCAAGGCATAGGATGACTGCTATAAGTAAGGGAATAGTGAGCCCGCTTCATTTTGCTTCAATGTTGTTCTCAGGAAATTATTTTTAATTTTAGAAATAAATTGTACCTGAACTTCCAGTGTAAGCTTGTGGTCCTTGTAACCATCTCAGACAGATGTGCTTGTTCAGGAATTAGCTAACATCAACCCTACAGCTGCAGATGCTTCAGCAATTTTTCCAACTACATTAGCCAGTCTGGTATAAAATATGCTGTCGTGTTTGAGGACCTGAGAATCTCTTCATCGACTCTATTAGTTTTGGGTAGAGATTTCATTACGTGAATACTTTCTTTTATATTCATCTCCTTTTCTGACTTTCACCTATTTATAGTATGGCTATTTTGAACCCTCTGAAGCATTTTGTACTATTGTTTGTGTCTTAAAATAGCAGAATCCTACTATCTTGGTAGTTGAGCAAGGCAAAAGTCCTACTGTTTTTATCACTAGATAAATAGAATCAGATGCTGATCTCCCCAGACCAGTGACTATTGGAACCTGTTGCAAGCCAGACACTGCATGCAAACCTTCCAGATTCTCAGACCAGTATTTTATCTGTTCATACATTAGGCATCTTATGCTGTCCTTTATCAGGGATCTTTGTTGACTAGACAACAGCTGTTTGTAGGAGGAGTTTCTTTGACAAAGGTGGCAAGTCATAAGGTTCAATTCATAGCTCCCCATTCTTTTCTTCTTCCTTTATTTAAGGGTACATAAAAATTGTTTCAGAGCTTATTAACGAATCCAATGCTTTATCCCGTGCTGTAATTACTTTGATGGAAGTGTCTAAAAACACAGTCAATCTGTATTTTACATGGTTTAAATGCAAGTAAAGCACTTATTTCTCCAGTAAATCTGCAGCTCTAGCAGAAACTGATTTTAAAATGGGAGGAGGGGGAGGGCGAGGAGGAGAGAAGCTCATTGATATTCTTATTAGCTTTATGCAGAGTGCTATAAAAATAATTTCCAGCTAATCACAGGTGTATTTAGAAGTACTTGGGCTGCAGGAATTACACATTCAGAATTCAGGTGGATCTTTTAAAAGCTGTATGCCTGAATTCTTGAAAGAGGCCAGGTCATGTTATTCAGTTGTCAATGGTTTATGGGCTGGTTTGGCCCAGTTCTGTGACGAATGGGACGGGGGACCCACAGACCCATGCCCCAGGAAAAAGGGAAAAAAAGGGTAGGGAGATGAGCCTGAGAACAAAACAGCGGCAACAATCTGAAGAGAAACAAACTAATTTACTAAATAAGATATCAGAATGCAAAATAACATGCTATAATACAGTATAATTACAATTTAAGCTGATAAATCCAATAAAAATGAGAGAGAGTGTCCAACGTTAAGGTAGGCCTTACTCTAGACAGCTGAGGAGCGAGATGCTGCTGGGATGCAAGACGGGCGGAAAGAGAGCAAAGGTCTTGTGATCTGTGAGTTTTTATTTTTCCCTCTGACCGGAAAACGGTAACAGGGGAGCAAAGTCCCCTGGGGAATGTAGTAGTCCTTCTCTTCTGAGAACCAGGTACATACACTACATGATGTTATGATGTGGAACACCAATAACCAAAAATCATAAAACCATGACATCAGTACAACAGTTTCTTATTTTCTTGGAGTTGCTTTATGAGATAAGTCTTTTCTTCTCCATACCTCTCTCCCTCCACTGCTAGCTGTCAGTGGTTTGGGGGATGTTAGGGGTAGATATACAATAAAAATTTAATCCCATGTGATATTTAGCAGATCACCAGGTAGACAAACTAGAATTAATGGTTTACTCCTAAAATTCTTTAACAGTGTTTTTTAAATGTTCTCTGTAATGAAATGTTCTCTTTCCAAAGCCACTGATGATTGAAAGGTATCCACTTGGGGTTATTTTTTTGTTTTTGCCAGGACCAGAGATTATTTCAAAGCAAGGCCTAGCAGTTAGTTGACCAAATCAGCAGAAATATGACCGAGAAGTTCTGCCGTGCTGGATGTCTCAAAATTGAGACTTGTCTACCTCACTGTGTTTTCGTCTCTGGTGACTTGAGTACAAGTATTGGGACAAACCAATAGAGTCACTCTATTGTTTTCTGTACCCAAATGGTCGTTAGAATAGAATGATCTGAGTTGGAAGGGACACTTAATGATCGTCTAGTCCAACTCCCCTGCAATGAACAGGGGCACTTGCAGCTTAATCAAGGTGCTCAGAGCCTGACCAGGGTGCTGCCATGGTGTTTTTCCTGATAGCATGGTCAACTATTAATGTTACTCTAAGTATAATAAATATGTGCTGATCAGAAGTTCGCTACCATGTTGTTTGCACTCCGACAGTTTAACGTGAACAGCAATGAAAATCCAAGTTTAGGCATTACAATAGAAATCCTCCAAAACCTGGAGATTAGCGACTCAACAGACTTCCAGTCGTCATTAAACTGATGCCTTCTATTCAAAGGGGAATGAATACTGAAGTGCAGTGTTGCTACTTGCTTACCTTCAGATTAAGCTCTGCTGATAGCTCACTTGTTCTGAACTGTAAATTGTAAATCTGCTTAACCACTGGAGTTAATTTTGTATTTGTCATCATCTTCAAAATAGCTCCTTTAACAAGTCTGAGATTTTTGTTTTGATTATCTGAAGGGCTTTGGAGGTGGTGTCAACTGCTGCGCTGCTTGAGGTCTTTTGCTGTGCTGAGCAACTCTTGGTGTTTCAGAGAGGCTGGAATATCTGTATTCAAGTGGAAAATCCCCTTCATGTGGTGTTAGTCTCTAAAGAAGAATCCACTTCATACCCTATGGGATTTAGCAGGATCTGAACCTCTGCTCTCTGGGCTGTTAGTTCCTTTTAGTACAAGGGGATATGATTTCTATTTTGTCTTCTTGTTCTCACATGAAAAAAAACATGGGAACAGGGGAAATCAGGATAAGCATGCCCTAGTATTTTGCTATCATGTGAACTGTAGAAGTACTTCTAGTGGCTTTGCATGAACTGTTAGGTGCTGGAATCTCTCTCTGCTTGGAGATGTTCAAATGGTCCTGGGCAACCTGCTGTAGATAGCCGTGCTTGAAAAGGTAGGTTGGACCAACTGGCCTATAGAGGTCCCTTGTATCCTTAACCTTTCTCTCTGATCATTCCTACTAAGCTTGGTGCAATATAGAGGCCATGTTTTCTGTGTGTGATTCAATCTTGTTGAAGGGATGACTCTTAACAGATAAAGTGGAAGTCACCTTTGAGATCAAGGAACTGAAAACTGAAAGCACAAAGAAGTATTCAGACCAAAGGCTTTTCTTCAGCCTCTGGGTTCTCAGATATGAGACACGCATGTTCTGTTGATGCTGGTGCATCTGGAGGGATGTGGGCAAGAAGGTATAGGTGGTTGGCTCTGCTCTGGTGGACATGCAGCCCCAAGAACAAATGCCTGGGCTGCATCACTGCTCTGTCCTACTCAAACTCTCTGTATGTATCTATTGATCCACTGGGCAGAAGGGATGTGTTGCCCAAAAAGTAAATTATAACAAGTGTAAATTCAGGTATTTATTGGGATAAATCAGTTTGGAGGTGCTTCTTTAACATGTAAGATTCCCTAGGTCTATATTTCTAGCACTCAGTTCTCTCTGTTGCGGAAGGACAAGGTCCTGAAAGACCTCCTTCATGCAGGAGCGTAGGAAGCACCCATGTTGAGGGTAAATGTCTCCTCACTGTGTTTCAAGACAAGTTTAATGAGAATTTTTATTTTAATAAGAAATCATAAGACTCTGTTTCAGTCTTATTCTTCAAGTTCCCCTCCCATGGTATCAAGGATTTCATAACAAACATGATGACTCACCTATATTCATGTATCACTTACACTTTCTTATGAAAACACAGGGTACATCTATTGCTAAATAATTAACAATAAATTTAATATAGGAAGCTAGCTGAAATTTATTAGCAGTCTACAAGAGTATCTTGTAGATAATTATTTAACTATTTTCTTTAGAAAAATTCAGCTAGAAAAGAATTTCAAGTGCTTTTTACTTGAGGGTCAGAAATGGAAAGACAGTGTTCTCTTTGAGACTTCATAAGGTCAGAGCAAGGATAATGAATGCTTTTACTTATTTCTATATGTACTTATATTTCTATATAATCATTAAAAATATATTATTTCCCTTTGTTACGCTATGACCAACATTTAGAGATTTCAGAGCTATTTTCTGTGGAAGCAGTGATATATCTGTCAAGAAGACTTTAGGTGTTCTGTTATTTCTTTTATTAACTTGAGTGTGGGGTGGGGAGCTCAGGACTATATGACAGTGGGGTTAACAGTGGTCAGTTTCTTTGTACAGAAATCCCTGTCTGTGTGACTCTAGCCAGCTTTGCATCAGATGAAATATCTTCCCTGCTTTCTACAGCAGTCTTCGTCACAGCTCTGGCATCCAACATCAACCATCCAATCTCCTTTTTGCCTGTAGGTTCTTCCTATTGAACAAATGTGAAGGCTTAAAACTTCAGATGATCTTACTTTGTCCAAAATATTCTTAGTGTAGTTTAAGAGCTGGAAAGCAAGAGAAGGGGTCTTCTCAGAAAATTAAGCACCTGAGTTAGCTGAAAACCTTCAGTTTCAATGTTTTCAAGTAGAAGCTTACTCCAATATCTTCCTAAAAATGCAATCAAAGGAATGTCACAGCACCAATTACTCTTCTCTGTTATCCAATAAAAAAGAATCTGTGACATTTTGGGGACTAGAAGAGATTTTTTTTTTTGCTTTAAGCTTTCTGCTCCTTGCATCCCTTTCCTTTTGTATGAATCAATAAGTAATTTGAAAACTAAAGCGCTAGATCTGGTTGAATGGTCTGTATACAACAGCTGTGACAAAAGACAAAGAAAATGGCATGGAAACAGCTCAGAAAATACTAAACAATAGTTGTGCCTAATTGATTTGGTTGAATCTGTTTGATACAGTTTAGCACTAGAACTTGCTATGAAAGTGGGAAAACTCCCAAAGACGTGTGTTTAACCTTACAAACATGATTAGGTTGTAAAAAGACAGGCTGATGTGCAGAGGCTGCACTGCAGGAAA
The DNA here is from genome assembly GCF_002078875.1 of Numida meleagris. Taxonomy (NCBI): domain Eukaryota; kingdom Metazoa; phylum Chordata; class Aves; order Galliformes; family Numididae; genus Numida; species Numida meleagris. The sequence goes on along the minus strand of NC_034413.1, from coordinate 10,681,574 downwards.
GGAGACGAGTTTCCTTTCACAGGCACAGATTCATCCATTGCCTGATCCCCAGCACATAGTGTGTTTGTTGCTGGCAGCCCTTAGGTTAAAAGCCACCCACATGGGGCAGGAGTATGGATTAGTTCCGAGGCTGAAACTGCAGCATTCTGGTACTACAAATTATGAACCTTCCAGATGATGGGGGAGCTTTTGTCATAAACAGGCCTAAGGATTATGAGTTTTTTTTAAAAGTGTTGGTGTATTCAATGTCTCTTTTAATTTGTCTTGGCCTGGAATTAAGTAGCTGAGTCTTCTGCAGATATTGTTTTGTTTTCTGTACAATTCAAGCAAGTTCTAAACACTTCACTGATTTTTTTCTTTAAGAAGCAGACAAAGTTAACGCATTTAATCATATATATACACATGTAGAAAATACAAAAAAAAACAGACCTCTGTTTCAGACAGGTAATAAAGTTGACAAGGTTGGCATGTGATAAATTTGCCAAAATCTGGCTCATTAACGTAGTTCAAACATTTTTACAAATAACAAAGAAGGTACCTTGGAAGAAACTTAGGTAACACAAAGGAGAGGGAAAACGGAAGAAGAGATTGCAGTGATATTTCTGTGCTTAACCTGACAGCTTTTCAGAATATCACTGAGGTCTCCTATCCTAAAATTGATTTGAATTAACAGAATCCCTTTTTATCCACCAGCTTGCTATTCTTGTTACTGTCTGTCAGCCTGTCATTCATTAGTTCTGCTTAGGAAGATCTAAGACCTGCTGTTGGCTGGTATAGAATTACTTTTTTGTTGTTATTTTGATCTGTCCGTGCTTTATGAAATAGATCATGGGGGTGTGTGGTGACAAAAGTTAGCCAGCATTCTTGTGCAGCCCCCACATCTCTGACAGCACGGGGTAGAGGTAAGACCTGCTTCACAGACAGTGGTAGATAAGCATCTTTTAGCTTTGAGAGCCTTTAAGTGAAAATATGCATAGAGGCAACTTCACGGTGTCCATATCTCTTGTATTGGTCCTACAAAACCTATAAATGGAATATACAATCTGGAGTTGAGATCATTGCCTCGTGCCTTGTGGTTTGACTTGGGACAGGCATGAAGTTCAATGTGTGCTTGCTGCCACTGTAAAAATCAGTAAAGAGGCATTTGTTCTTGGTTGTGTTTTTTGTTGTAGTGGTTGTAGTTGTTTGAGATTGTTTTTCACTTCTGGATAACTCCACCCAGTTTACAAAACCACAAAAACATGTCACTGTCAGGACTCTTGAAAGTCAGTATCTTCCCTCAAGTAGTCTCTTTGAGAACAACTTGGCAGCCATCATTTTCTAAAGCTAACTGAAACCAACATTACTGTAATAATTGCTGGGGTAATGGGATATAGACTTGGCTTCAGCAGATTCCTGCTTGTGCCAAGCTAGAGGAAGAGTGCTAGCAACTTGCTTGCTGACACTGAAAGTGTGCACACACTCTAAGTCTGAAACTTCTTCGCAAGTTTGCAGTCTGATGTAACAGATTCAGTTGGTGAGGAAGCCACAGGTATTCTTTTCCAGCATAACTCATTTTTAATAACTGCTTCTCTTTCCTTACCCTCCTATTCTCCTTAAGTCTTAAAACAGGTCAGCAGCCCATCTTCTATCAGATTGACATCAGTCTATAACCGAACTCAGATATCTTAATTTTCTTTCTTTTCCCTTCTTTTATTTTTTCTTCCCTAGAGTTACTAGCTGTCTCTACTCCCTTGTGCTCTAGGTTGAAGTTCAAGAGTGCCCTAGAGCTACTTAGCTGAATTAATTACATATGATATGACCTGTTGGTTTGAGGGTCAGAGAGGGAATTATCTGAGATGATGTATCGTAAGCAAGCTTTGTTCTTTTTTTTAACTGCCCCATTATTATCTTAATTAAATGGTTATAACATCCTGGCTTTAAAAAAATGTACCCTATTACTGCAGCTTAAAGATTATTCCTTCTTTATGTCTCTGCAACTGGGAAATGCTCAAGAACTCCCCTGCTGCTGACCTTGTAGACATATAGTGTGGAACTTCTTGTGACTCAAGAAAAGGGTGTAAGCAGTGAGCCAAGGAAAGAAATGGTTCTGTTTCATTTTTGTATGTTCTCTCCATGAGGTGATGTTGTACACTTTCAGTATGCTGGTGGATAGAGGTGCCAGGTGTCAATCAAAATGTCATTCAGAAACACCACAAGTTCTAAAAAGTAGGGGGAAAAAATAAGTAAAAAGAGAGGAGAGGGGTTAATGGAGTTTTAAAATACATGACATTCACTGCAACACCAGTGGATACCAAAAAGAAGCCAAGCAATGGAAGCCAAAACTTGAATAGCAATTAAGGTCCTTGCTTTAGAGGACTTATAACTCTATCATAGGAATGCACATCTATAGTTTTCACATAGATATTTTTGACAGAAAGATTGTGTTCCTTGGATAATGCAACTGCGTGCTATTCCACCTCTACTGGTAAGAAAAAATTACAAAACCTACACCACCTTCCTACTGACTAAACAGTGGATGTGAGCACAGTGAGGTGGTGGGTCATGTGTTTCAGCAGTAGTGACAGCAGGTCCTCCACTGGTGCAGATTTTTGAGTATGGCATGCAGGCTCATGTTCATTGCTGGTGAAAATGCACAGCTAAGGTGGTAACTGAAAAATTGTTATTGTGCTCTTTGTATTTGTTGTAGTTTCCAGAGAAATAAATAGGAGGCATTACTTTAAGAGTGACCTAAGTACAAATCCTAGTCAAATCTCTTGATTATTTCTTCTCAAGACCTAATTGTTCCTTGATTGAGTCCTTTTAACACTAGCATAAAAGTGTATTCACCATAAGCAGTAAATGGCTTTGTTCCCCCCATGGTAATCTAAAGCTGGAGAGAAGTCTCTCTGGATTTTTCTCCTCTGAACAGCTGTAGCTAATGCACTTACAGTGGAAAATCATGCTGTAAAAACCATGGATATACAAGATCCCAGGAGGGTGAGGGAGGAGGGGAGGAAATTGAGTGTTTATTTTGGTAACCAAAAGTATTGTAATGAAATACACTTGGATTAAGCTATTAAGTCAGAATTCATGGATTAACTGTGCATCTGTGAAACTTTAAGATGAAGGGACAGACTTTCAACCTGATGCTGTAAACCCAGTTTTACACTCCTCCGCTGAGAGGAGGAGTGCTGAGTCCGCTGAGATCATTTTGGAAGTCAACTTACCAGTGGTTTGGTTTAAGTATTTAGAAGTGTGAAGATGGAGCAGTAACATATTTTTTTCATTTGTTAGAACATGAATTGTATCTGCTTTAATCATATGCGTACAAACAAAAACATAAGAACTCTGATTTTAGCTGGGCAGGTGGCACTTATATTAAATTCAGCAGAGGACTCATATTGACAGTTATAGAGACCTTTTGTATATTGCTGACTTTCTCTGTCCAGTCAAGTGACAAACTATACTGATCAAAGGCAGATTCAGGTGCTAGGAAATGCTCTTTCATGTCCTGAGGCAGATGAGCTGATGGCAAATCATGGGAATGGAGGAGATAGTGGGATTGAGGAAAGCTGCATATTAGAATCAAGCAAACTCGAAGTCTTTTTCCCCTCCAAATATAAAAAGGGAGAAGCATGGGTGAATGCTAACAAATGATAGTAAAGGAAATTAATGAGGACTTAGTAGGTCAGTCTTCTACCAGCGCTGTCACTGTTAACAAATCTTTGTTATTTTAAGTGACAAGTCTTGTACACCAAAAGGTGTGCATTATCTGCTCAATGTGTATGTGGAAATAACATTGTTAGAGAGCAGACACAGTAGAATACAGTCTCTCATGTAACAGATGCAGACTTGATTCTGTCATCTTCTATTATCTAAATTCCTGTATCCTTTTGTTTTAATCATTTGAAAAAGATAACAAAGCAATTCTGGTGATCTATCGTTCCAACCGTCTGTTTATATTTTTTACTTATTGTGGTACACAGGCATCTGAGATAACTGAGGTTGTCTCTCTAAGGAATTGATGCACAGATCCTGGTAATAACTGATGGTAAACATTAGCTCCACACAAATGTTGGGCTCAATATCACAGAACAAAGTAAAGGTAGACCTGAGTGAAGTTACAAGCACAGACATAAGGTGTTATCAACTTGTTCACTGGCACGTGCTGAAAACAGTGAAGTGCATATTCTTCATCAGTTTATGGACGTGTGTTTATTTAGAGTCTGAGGGCTCTGTAACAGAAGTATTAAGTGAATCCCTCTACATTCTAGCTACCAGTATAGCAAACAGGCTTTTTTCAGTTGCATAACCAGAAGGATCATCTTTTCTTTCTTAAAGAAAATCACTTATTTTCCCTGGATTTTTGTGAGGTGCTGTGTATTTAATGTATGCTGGTAAGTGCTTAGTGCAGAGGAAGTGTCTTTGGGAGGTTATGGTGTCATCTGTGAGGCTACTCCTTTTGCTCTCTATTTGCTTCTTGTGTTAGTTTATAACATATGGGAAAAGCTGGGGGGGAAATTAAGCTACTTCTTTGAAGTAGATGACATAGATATTGTTTGTTCTTATTTAAATCTTCAAAATGTACCAAAGAGACAGCTTAATGGTTACGATGACACTTGAACATAAAACTCAACTAATAAGGTACTCCTTTATCTATAGTTTTAACAAGAATTACACCTGGCTATTAATAAGGTAAAATAGGTTTTAACATGGCTTGATGTCTTGGAAATCGCATTTTGATGGCAATCCAATAAGCACGGATAATTTTTGCTGCTTTTCTTAGCTTTATTTTTGCATGCAGATGAATGAATTTTCCTCTGATTAGAACACAGGCATTAAACCAGGTAGCTCTCTGAACTCCTAAATTTTGAATCTGCTTCCGAGAGAACTGATTTTTTTTTCCATACCAACCTGTTTTGTCTGGCTGTGAAATCAAAATATCACGTTATTCTCACAGTTCTAATTTGGGCTGCTGGTTATTATTACTGAGGAATCTTATCACTGATCTTTCTAAACTGAGTCTGATATGGTTGGCAGCTGTGTGACAAATGTCAAGGCCCTCCATATGTACACACAGAATAAGGGATCGTGAAAATCATCCTTGAAAGGAAGCTACAGCTTTGCCTCTTTCACATTCTTTTCACCTTAATGTTTTTAAGTATGTGCTTCCCTTTAAATCAAGGGAGTCATAAGCACTTTCATCACTAAGGATGGGTTTATAAGCATGCAGTTGTTCTCCTGTAGCAGTGTCTTTTGGGGGTTCAAAAAGTTTATTGGCACTTCTGTTCTTTCAGAGGCATCTTCATCTCCAAATAAGATTCCAGTCTTAGTGTTGAAATATATATAACATAATTCATTTGTACCTGAGCTTTGGAGCACATTAAATAGAAGTTGCTGTGAGCTGCCAAGTATTATAATGTAACACTTTCAATCTCTATAAAGGGTCAGACTAGATATCATGGGTTGCTCTGGAAGTAATGCCTCCTATAGATTTCCATGGAAACTGCAACAGATACAAAAAGCACAATAACGCTATTTGTTAGAGGAAATTCTCAGATACAAAATACTTTTTCAAAATATACATACACGTAAAAGACCAAGTTCTTTGCTTTGGTTTATCTTACCAGAATTGGCCCGTCCCAGGGACAAGCAGTTTGAAGTAGATGGTTAAAAATAGTAAGGTTAGAATTTAAAAGATCCATCAAGCTCAGGGAGAGCTGTGGTAAGTCCAGTAGATCTATTTTATTTACAGTTGCTCTGCCATCAGATGCAACTGGTGGATAAACTCCACCTTTTCTTTTTTTCCATAGCCAGCCTGATGCTATAGCTTTGAAGATATTCAGTTGTTCTCTGAAAGATTACCTCATCTTCCTCCTGTCAATCTGTTTTTCACAATGGAAAGGAGACCAAACTCAGACATTTCTAATACGTCACACATGGCTTTCAGTGCCCTTATGATCACTCATGCTGCAAACAAATTGTAGGCAGTAGTCCAGTTGTGTTTAAATCCTAAAATGTCTCCCATTCAGGTGGATTCTCTTCTCCTCATCTTTTCAGGGAAAAAAGTCTCTCCTTGGATAAGCCTTCTGCAGAGCTGGCAAGTGCACAGCTGTAAGCAGGGATGGACTTGCTGCCTCTTGCCCATGCGTCCTCCACCACTGTAGTGGCCTTCAATTCAAGTGTCCTTTCTGGGGGGGGGGGGGGGGAAGCATCAAACAGGAACCCCTGGGAATTTTAATTTTACATCTGGGATGTGCTGCACCCCAGGCAACCAGAGGCAGTGGTGCTTGAGCACTGTGTGTCAGGAACTGAAGAGAAAGTCCTGTGGCTCAGCCCTTTGGTGCTTAAGGAGCTGGTCCAAGTGAGGGCATTGTAGAATGGATTGGATTGAAAGGGACCTCAAAGATAATCTAATTCTGGCCCCCTGCCATGGGCAGGATTATGAACTCCTAGATCAAGCATTAGATCAGGCTGCCTAGGGCCCCATCCACCCTTGCCTTGAACACCTCAAGGGACAAGGCATCCACAACATAAAATGTTGAGACATAACTAATCTCACCTGTGCTTAAAGCAGGCACTCAGACTGTACTGAGAGGTGATTGGAAAAGGTTTGAGGCTATGCTCTGCTCCTCATGTTAAATTCCCTGTGCTCTCTGACATAAAAGCACTTTCTTCCTACACCCGTATTGCATCACTTCTGCTTGGGTGCTAGTATATTTGAAGGTTAATGGGGTGTGTAGTCGGAGGAGAGGAGGGGGGGGAGGAAGAAGAAGAAAGGAGATGGGGGGGATTCAGGGTCAGTTTTTTAAAATCCAAATTATGCTCTTAGGAAAAAAAATCAGTCTTTGTTTGCTCAGCTGCTTTTCACAGCCACCTTACTGGCACAGACAAATCTGAACAGCTTGTAGAACTGAATGACAGGAAGATGGAAGGATAATGTGTGTTTTAAATATCAGTGACCACCCTCTTCCCTGTCACTCTCAGCATGAGGAAGGCTTGTTACATACTACCTCCTTTAATCATTTCAGACAGACCTTTTCCTCCTGCCTATCTATCAAGAAGAAAGAGGGACTTCCTCCAATTCTTAGCTGGAATGATGGACAGGTGAATTATTGTTTGCCATTGATTTTTTTCTTTTGTTATTCTTATTTGTTAAGTCCCCAGCTGATGTGACCCCTAGGTTTCCTGGTCGGCTGTAAGCCTGACCTCCTCCATCACATGCAGACCACATGTGATCACCAAATGGGTTTGAATTTGAGAGGTTCTGAAAGAGTTTGGAATAAAGGAGCAACTTTGCTACCTGGAGCCCAGAAACAAAGAGGAGCTGGAGGAAGGCAGATAAAGCACAGCCTCCAGTTAATGAACTCACCACTAAGAAACGTTGTCTACTTGTTCCCTGGGATGCTAATGATTGTCAAAATGAAAATCATGCACATTCTGACACCTTTGATAAAATAAGGCCTTTGTTATAAGCAGTGTCAGAGATTATTAAAATTTAAGCGCATCAAGGATTGAGATAAACAGAAAAAGAGCCTCATACTTAATTGGATATGGTCCTTGTCTCTTGCTTCCTGATAAAGGAGGTTAGTTATTTTCTCAGGCAGGTTTTTCTGTGTGTGTGTGAGGATATACATGCTCACCTGTGCAGGCAAACACAAAGTTGGAGTGCTTGGCTCTAAATCAGGAACCACTGGCTGAAGGCTGCACAAACGGGCATAATTTGGCTCCTTTCAGATCAGCATGAAGGTAGTGTTTTTTTATTTTAGAACTGGGGCTAGTCTCAATTCTGAAGTGCTGATTTAAATGTCACATTTCTGAAGTAAGAAACACTGTTACCTCCAATTTACTGAAGGAAGAAATAAAACTGAGATACAGGAAAATCGTTCTTAACTTCACTTTCAAAGTACATTAAGTGACTGCTTTTGAGTGTTGGTGCATTCAGGGCTTGACTTATCCATCCTACCATCCCAAAAGTTGCAGCAGAGGCCCCAAGCTGAGTGCTTGGGAAAGCCCTCCAAAGTAGTGACCACTTATTTCTGCTATGAACCAAATCATCCTCCATGTATCCCAGAGCAGACTTCATCTCCTTCAGGTGGGCATTAAGGTAACCATCTGCAAAAATTGAAGGGTCTATTCCAGAATTTTGAGCTACCATAGTTTTTCCACGTCAGTGTGAAGAAGGCATTTTGTTTTAGTATTCATTTTTTAATCAAACTATTCTGTCCCCAGGAAGACCAGTATCAAGTATATTTCCAGCCTTAAAGTACTAAAGCTGGTGAGTAGGGAAGGCCTTACCTCTGTCTCTACTAAGGCACATATTTTAGGGAAAAGCATCAACTGGATTTAATGGTTATTTCTATTTAGAAAAGCACTTAACAAGCCTAATGTTAAGCGTATGCTTATGTAACTTGCTGAATGAGAGACTGTGCACTGTAAAACGCACGTGGAATAAAGATGTGAAGTGGGTAATAACCATAATGAACATCTATATTGCCTTCTGCACTTTCAGAGAGATGTAGGAGCTGTAAGTGTAGAGCATCAGGAGCAGGAGGAGATATGTAAATATAGGGTTGTATATTTAGCTTCCCCAGCTAAATCCTACTTTCAGTTACAAAACACAATCTCAGTAAATGCTATTGAGCTGGATTTACTGGCTATGCAGGAAGAGTAATTCAGTCCAGGGTCTCGCATGTAGATGAAGAGCTGGTTCAAAAAATGAAAGCCTCCTCTCTCTTTTTATTAGTTATTTCAATTTTCCTATTAACTTACTACAAGAAATATTGCTTTACCACGATGGTGTTCTGAGCTCTACTGTAGATCAGTCAAGTCAGCCAAAGATGGATGATATTCCTGGCCCTGGAGAGTAATTCCCACAAATCCATGAAGGTACAAAGTAAAAGAGAGGTACAAAGTAAAGGAGAAGGAATAAAAAAAAGAATAGAGATTTTTAAGGACATAAACACACAAATTAGCTTTCTTTTGGACAAGTGGCTGTATACCGCAAACCTTAGAATCAGTATTTAATTAACCTCTTTAAGAACACCATTAAACTCAGTGGTGTGTGACGAACAGGCACAGGAATGAGTGTTTGGTGGAATGCCAGGCAACAACAGCAGAGAAGCTTTAGAAAGAGGAGGATGAAATTAAAGAGAGAAGTTTGCTTTGGGAAAGCATCTCATTCCCTCTTTCTATTTCATGGGCATCATAAACATGAGCCTGGGAGCGGTTTCACTGAGCCAAGCCCTGGGAGGTTCATAAACTGCTTCTTAGTCTAGCTGGATGGCCTGACTGATTCTCCTCATGGAAATTAAATGAGGCAGCTTGGAGTATCTGCTGCTGGAGGTAGAATACAGGGTTGGTGCACCAGTCTCTGCAAAGCCAGAGCCTGGAACAGATGGGCCAGTTCCCATGACTCTGGAGAGGCTGGATGTCTCCTTGAGCCACAACCAAACTTGTCACAATCCCTGATGGCTCAGCTTCATTTGGAAAAGTGAAAAGGATCTTTAAGAGGAGATTCATAGTTTAGATTATTTCTATGGCTTTTTTAGGATATCTTTGGTCTCTCTCCTGTTTCTGCTGAAATCTTTATCTACCTCCCTAAAGTATATGATTGGATTTCAGTTGTACCAAAATGAGGTGGAGTTTGGATTTGGAATGTCAAAGTCTCAGTTGTAAAATGTAGCAAAAGAAACAATCAAACCATTGCTGTCAGCCAAGTCTGTCTGTCTGTCCAGCATCCTTCAGAGCAATGACGCATTCAGAAGTGCATTTCCCTCTTTTTTGAAGCACTCTTTGGGAAACAAAGGACTGTGCAGGTTCATGCTGTGCTGGGCATCTTCATGAAATATAAATCCATTGATTGCTATTAAATATGTAGAAGCTATGGCTGGCTCAGTAAGATTCCAGCTCTCTAATAGCTTGAGACTTGCTATTGTTTTGGGAGAGCACCCTGTGCACTTGCCTTGCTCTTCTGCTGTTTTCTAGGAGTCTGTTTCTGGCCATTGTCAGACGAGAGCAGACTGCTGTGATTCAGGAGATCTGCTCTGTCCACTTTTCTGCCCTAATCTCAGGGCACATCTGAGAATACCTTACTGAAGTTAGCAAATAATACCTAACTTGTTTTGTAAAGACTGGTATACCTGTGTCGGTTAAGAGAAGATACTACTCTTGAAAGTGAAAGGTCTTTCAGTGGAGACATCAAGTTCAACTGAAAAGCAGCAGTATGAGCTGAACTCCACTAAAGTCGTGGCTCTGAGGGCAATTCCCTCTTCTCACTGTGCCCTGGGAAATAAAGGGGCTGAACAATTGTGCAGCTGAGGGAAGTCTGCTGCAGACCTGCAGCTGTCAGTTCTTGGAGTGAAGCCATGTAGTCCACAATAATTTAGTAAAATGGAAAGCAGTGCTGCAGACCCTCCATCCCCAGAACAGGCTATTTGTGCAGCCACTCATCTGTTTTAGATGAAAGCATGACCAGCTCCGTTTGACACATCAACAGTGCACTTGCCCCTGCTGAGCAGAGACCCCTTCTGCTGTGATTTGATCTTCTGTCAAGATGGAAGGCAGTTTTCTAAAGGAGGCAAATTAATTAATCAGGTTAACCCTGAGACGTCTAATTGGCATTGTTGTATTTAACCACCAGTGAATCTGGCAAATACTAAATAACATTAGAGTTCTCACTGTTTTTTTTTAAAAAAAAAAAAAACAATAAGAGGAGTTGATTATGCCAGTTAACATTTAATTAAATTGGAGGGAAGGAGTAGCTGGAATTTGTAACAACCAGAGAGAGGAACTGGATAAGAGAGCTTTGTGCAAAACTGTGGAGTACAACAGCTTTTAATTAAAATTGTTGTTTTTTGAGGTAACACTTTGTCAGATGGATTCTGGTTAATCTCTTTCACAGTGGTAATATTGCCAGAAGGATTCCTCAGTGACTTACTGTCCTTAATAGAAGTCTGTGTGTTGGGGGGACATCTTTATGTAAGGATGTATGCAGGATCTGTTATGTGGGGTATCACCTAGGAGCCTAGGTGATACTTCAGATAAGAACAATGATATTATAACTGACTATCTCACAAGAATGTGCAATTTATGGGTAGGATGAAAGAGGATGGAGTTAAGCAAAGCTTAGTGTCCCTTCATGTAAGAACTTGTAGTACTTTAGTTACGAAGGCAAAAGTTGCTTGCACTTCGTGTAGATACCAATGCTTGCAGCTATCTTGGAAAGCTTTGGGTACTGATTTGGGAGTCAAGACCTCAACTCTCTCATGGTTAATCTATTTGTTTGTTGTCAGCTTTCTCATTTTAATCATAGAATGGTTTGGGTGGGAAGGAACATTAAAGATCATCTCGTTCCAACCCTGCTTCTGCTGGCTGGGTTGGCAAACACTAAATCAGGCTGCCCAGGGCCCCATCCAACCAGGTCTTGAGCCCTACCAGGGATAGGGCACCCACAGCTTTCTGGGGAGCTGTGCCAGAGTCTCACCGCCTTCTGAGTAAAAGATTTCTCCTTAACTTGTAATATAAATCTCCTCTCCTTTAGTTTAAAACCATTCCCCCTTGTCTCATCACTATCAGCCCATGTAAAAAGTTGGTCTCTCTCCTGTTTATAAGCAACTTTTAAGTACTGGACAGCCACAATGAGGTCTCCCCCAAATCTTTTTCAGGCTGAATAAGATAAGCACTTTCAGCCTTTCTTTGTAGGAGAGGTCCTGCAGTCCTCCAAACACCTTCATGGCCCGCCTCTGGACCCACACCAACAGCTCCGCATCCTTCTTCTGCTGGGTGGGGACCCCATGCCTGGACACAGTTCTCCGGATGAGGCCTTACAATGATAGGGCAAATGCTGACAATCCCCTCCCTTGCTCTGCTGCCACCCTCTTTTGTTGCAGCCCAGGAGACTATTGACCTTCCAGGCTGCAAGCACAAGCTACTGGCTTATGTCCTGCTTTTCATCCACAAGAATCCCCATGAACTGTATTTGAGATTTAAGTAAAATTATCATTTTGGTGAATCTGTCCATTCTGCTGTGTTCTGCCAGCATGTACACACACAAAAACATCAGAGAATCAGGTGAATCTGCTGCAGTAACAAATAGTTTATGAACTTCTTATGGGATCCTCAGAAGTCTATGCTACCCAGAAAGTTCACAAAGCACAAGAGCAAAAAAAAAAAAAATCAAGTTAGGTGTGGCATCTGCTTAGTGTTGACAAACAGATATCTAACAGAATCCACTTGATAATTTCACTGTCATGCACATGTTTATACCTATCTAATATATTTGTTTTTTTTGTTTCTAAAACGATGAACATACACAAATGCGCACAAAGATATTTTGAAGTTAATTTTAGATTTAGGAAAGAAATACTCCATTTGTTAATATAATGATGCCGATTCAAACCAGATCAGAAAAAAAACCACCAGAATTTTAGCTCGTGGTATCTTCCTTTAGAGGCAACTGTAGTTTGTCTTAAGCTATCCTTAGGAGTTTGGTGGGTTTTGACATAAAATCTCTGCCATAGAACTTAGTTCTCAGGCTGCTGTCTTTGTGTTTTCATTCTTTTATCTCCTTGATGTCCAGTTATTCACTAAGAAAATAGTTGTTTTTAATACATATTTACATGGAGTCTCATACTCTTCAAACTGTGCTGGAATGAAGGAATTTTCTTATTGCTAGAGGTGGAGTATACTCTGGAATTGTATTCAGTTACTGCTCTGCCAGACTCACTTAATTACTTAATTTCTCTGGGAGTCAGTCTACATTGATACCACGATTTTAGGGTTGCTGCTGTATTTAATCTTTTGTCATTCTTGGTAATATTATTTTGTTATTCTGGGCCATTGTTTCATACAGATAAAGCACTTAATTGTTGTGGTCTTCTCAGTTCACCACTGGATAGAAAACTGGCTAACAAAAAACTTCTGCGTAATAAGCAAGTAAACAGCAACAACAAATCTAATGAATATTACTTGTCAATTAAAGGATGAGAGACTAAACCCTAAAGAAGTCTTCAGCCACAGTAGGTAATGTTCAGACGTAGTATTTCATATGCTTACAAAGCTGTTTGTTTTCTATTTTGAGAGGAAATTTCTTTGAGGCAAGCTTAGGCCTTTGTTGTTTACCATGAAGAAGCCAAAAATAAAACGTAGACCCACATCTATCTAACTTTAATTTGCTTTTCTGACCAAAGATGTTATATATATACATATATTTATTTAAATAATACATTTTTTAAAGAGCTAAAAATTCACGGTTAGTTCTGGGAAAACTTCATTAGCTTCCACTCTGAAATCCCTTGGTTAGATTGTGCTCCGGCAGCCACAGCTGTAAACATGTTGTAAATACACTGAAGTGCCTGTTTGTTTAACTCAATCTCAGAAAGACAGAACTGGACACCACATGATTTATTTACGGATATCACAACCCCAGCGTCACTTAAAAGTAGATGTTTGTATTTCATGTTCTTGATTTTCTTGATTTTTAATCATTCATAGGACATTATCAAATATTGATGCTCCATCTATTAAAAATGCCATAAATAAATAAGTTATGTGTGCAGGCCTGACCAGGAACAGCATGGTCCGAGATAATACAGTTCTGTACACCAGAAACTGTCTTCTGTTTGATGAAGTATTCAGCAGGTCCTGGAAGGTTGTGGGTAGATGGCACTTTATTCGCTGCAGTGCCATAAACATCCCTAAAATAAGATGTTTCTCTTGCTTAAAATAACCAAAAGAATCTCTAAAAAGAAATACGAATAAACATGCCTGGTTTTCATTTCATGAACAAAAAAGTGAAAAAGCACTGATGGCCTTTTCTTACTGCTTTACTGCAGTCTACATTCTTTACTTCCAGCTTTGTGGAAAGTGAAATCTGAAAGCAAGCAGATCTCAGAGGCTATTTGACTGCCCAATTCTGCTATATTACTTTTTAAAACCAGAAACAAACGAAAAAAATCTTCATTAAAAATCAACACAGTCTTTTTTTACATGAAACAATCCTTTTTTTAAGAAAAATATTTCATTCTTATTTTCAGTTAGGAGCACAGCTATTTAGATTAATGAGTGCTGAGTCTTCTGCTAACTGAACAGCAGGGCTGGGACACTGCTGCCAGAGCGAGGGGCTTGGGGGAGATCTGTTATCATAGAATCGTTGGATTTGAAGGAACCCTTAAAGGCCACCTGTCCAACTCCCCTGCAATGAACAGGGACATCTACAACTTGATCAGGTGCTCAGAGCCCCGTCCACCCTGACCTTGGGTGTCTCCATGGCAGCAAGGCCTTGATGCCTCTGCTGAAATGATATTATGGGGATACATAATCACCCATTGCAGTTAGCGGGTGAGCAAATTGTCATCTAAGTGGCTGTGGCATGGCTGTGCCTGCATCCAAGCAGTAAAATTTGATGTGAGGAAAGCTCGTTGCCATGGGTTCCTTGTTAATTCAGACAGGAGGGTCACTCACACCCCACTATTCATATAAGATCACCTGAGGGCCTCTGTTGTTAGCTCTCTTTCTGTATGTAGTTTTACATAAAGCACAGACAATTTCATTGCAGCTGGGTCTTAGCTGAAATAAACAGGGGTCTAGTCCAAAGGAATACTTGTTGCTGTAGGGATCCACATGACTTTTAGGGAATTGGCCTTGCAGTAGGCCAAGTAGTGTGAACAAGACCATTATTACAGGGCCTGTGGGATGTATGCTTCTGGGGACAGGGGTTGGGGTGGCTGAGAGGGTTCACCAGCTGAAACGGGCTGATAGCCACATTTTCTACAGAAGCAGGCTCATGCAGTCACTCAGCACTCGTGGGTATGCTTGTTTTGATGTCTCTCTGGACTCTTCCTGCTTCCTGCCCTTCATTTTCTATTAATGAAGCTGCTGGGCAGTTTGAACCATGCTTGACGACTCTCAGAGAATGAATTTCTTACAAGCTTAATGTGAAAAGGCAGCTGGGCAAAGGAGGAAGTCCAAAATTTGTCTTTCCATTCCCTGGCCCCAAGGAGAGCACAAAGTGGGTCACCCCTAGAATGGTACATCTGTTGACATGGCTCCAGGAAAGAGCAGTGCCGTGGGCTTTCATGTGCCCTCAGTTTCCCTGATTCCCTCACATTATGGAGCGGCTTAACTCAAACCGTGGAGAGAAACTGGATGCTGAGTTTTCCTGTTGGCACGTTCTCTGAGTTCACTGGAAAATAAATTAATATATCAATGAAAAGTCCACACAGCTGGCTATGCAAACTCTCTTTCTGCCCTTTGATCTGTGCACCCATGGCTCCGTGGTGATGCTTACAGATGCTGACAGGCGAGTTGCTGGGGTCTCTGTTCTTTGTCCTACTTGGTCCTGGCATGAATGTTTCACAGTGGTTAATGAGATCCATTGGTCATGGCAATCCATCCCCTGTGCATCGAGTGCTAATTAGTGCCAGCCTGTCACAGTAGCAAGATGAGTTGCAAAATAAAACCATCAAGTGCACTCTGATTTATTACTTATTTTCCTGCCACTGTAGCTGAACAATAATATTATAAGAAAAAACGTTGGTCAGGCCTCTTCTTTGGCTTCATGTGCAGTGGTGATGATTTCGCTGTAATTAATGAAGTGCATTATCTAACTTCCTCACCTTGCTGGGGGAAGAAAAGTTCTTATTTCACTCTATTGTTATTTCCAAAGGGAAACGCTCTGAAAGCCTCGGGAAAACACAATTATGCAGACTGTATGGCCTGAAAGGCAAGCTCCATTCATGGCTCTGCACATTCCAGAGTCCTTTTGTTCATCGATTTAATTAGACTTTGCGTGAAGTCCCCACCCACACCAGTAAACACAGCATCTACGTTTCAGGTTAATGCAGAGGAGGTTGGGAGATTCTAGCCGAGTGAGAGTGAGCATCCTACTATTAACAAACAAGCAGCAAGATGGGTGTTGGCATACAATTTATGCATGTCCATTCATCTGTGTGTCACTCGAACTATCCAGCAGCAGTGAGAGCAATACTTTCCTTGCTGCCATTTCTCTCTTTTTTTCTCCTATTTTCTTCTTTTTTTTTTTTTTTGAACACTATTTATGAGGTGAGAAATTTGTACAAAAAGATGTAGGAGGGAAAATGATGATCGAGGTCAGAAGAAAACACCGAATTATCTTTTAATACCATCCTCTAGTTTATCTTTCAAGTTTCTTTTCAGCAGTATCATGTTTAGCACCATTGAATAATCAATATTCTGGCTGCTAATTGTGCTTATATTTGCAGCCTGCTTCTTGCATTGCTCAGTCTCTTTTATACCACCAGCTTTTGTAATCAACTTGGTAGTAATGAGAACCGGAATTTCTTCTCATCCGCTAGCTTAGAATGATCCTGACCAGCTGTATTTCAGCTGTAATGCACTTAAAGTAAAACAATTATAAATTAGAGCATAGAGCAGGCCTTGTAGCCTGGGATGCTTCTGGCTTCCTTGAGGCATCCCAAAGTCCAAACTAATGCTGTTGTTATTTATTATTTATTTAGTTAGTTCAAAAGCTCTAATTTAGTGCGAAATCTGTGAACTTGAACTTTGAATAAGGCTATTTGGTGGACAGTTTGCCTTTCCCTCTTATCTGCATTGAGCAATTGGGTATCCTGACAGTTTCCCCAGCTATTGTTTGTTTGCAGCTTCCTGGTCTCACTCTGCAAATAGGTCACTTCTCAGTCATGCACCAGCAGGCTGTCAGTAGGAGCAAAGAACTCTGCTGAGCCTTTCACATGTAAACTATGGAAACAAAACAGCCTCTCTGAAATAAAGAGATGAAATGAACATCGTGGAGTGGAAGCTCCTCTAACTCAGCATACTGCCTTCTCTTTGCTCCCATCCCTCTCTTTGGTCCCCTCCAGGTCTTTCTGTGTATGATTTTGTCTCTTTCATAGAATCATAGAATGGCCTGGGTTGAAAAGGACCTCAAAGATCATCGAGTCTCAACCCCCCTGCGAAGTGCAGGGTCGCCAACCACTATACCAGGCTGCCCAGAGCCACGTCCAGTCTAGTCTTGAATGTCTCCAGGGTCAGGGCGTCCACAACCTCCCTGGGCATCCTGTTCCAGTGCGTCACCAACCTCTGTGTGAAAAACTTCCTTCTAATATCTAACCTAAATCTCCCTGTCTCAGCTTAAAACCATTCCCCCTTCTCCTATCACTGTCTACCCTCACAATCGATCCCCCTCCTGTTTATACGCTCCCTTGAAGTATTGGAAGGCCACAATGAGGTCTCCCCGGAGCCTTCTCTTCTCCAAACTAAACAAGCCCAGTTCCCTCAACCTTTCCTCATAGGAGAAAAGGTTGCGGGAACTGAGGGAAACTTTCCTTAGTTCTGATAAAAAAAAAAAAAAAAAAGGATCCATTCTTTTTTGTGTTATTTATAACTTTATGGGGTATTTGAGTTTTCTTGGTTGATATTTTTCTGGGTTTTTTGGTTGTTTTTTTTTGGTTGTTTGTTATTGTTTTCCCCAGAAGGCAGATTGTCAGTTAACAGTTATGTTAACATCTAACAGAACAAGCCCATTACAGGAAAATGCTAGTGTGTCCATGAACTTTTCTTTACTAACCTCCTTTACATCTTTACTAAGCTCCTCCTATATCTTCTGCATGTTTCTGCCTCAGTAACAGCTAAAGCAGATAACGCCTTGCTGAGTTCTTTGACTTATCCTTGATGCAGCTAAAGATTTTCAAGAAATTGTTCTGAAACTTCCTATCCCTTGCACAAATTGCCTTGTATCTAAAGCATGGTTGCCCAACCTTTTGGTTTGCCTGGGTCATATGGAGTGAAGAGGAATTGTTGTGTACTGCATATAAAATCTATGATATATATTTAATGTCTATAAGTAACAAAACTTATTCTAGTTATCTACTATTTTTTATTAAAACACACACACACACAAAAGAGAGCAACAAAAACATAAAACCAGTGGGATATTTGACCTTGTTTTTGTGAAAACTAGCACATCAGTCTCATTTGATGGTGGTGGTTGCAATTCTTAGTGAGCTCTTGAGGTGTTCTTCAGAGATTTTTTGATGAAATTTCACTCTTCCTGTACTTCATCCTTGAAAACAGTTGTTCACAAATGTACATACTGCCAAAAAGAGATGACATGAATGATCTTTAAAAACTGACACAATTTCCTTACAAATTACATATAATGTCATATTATTTGTCTCAACAAAAAAGTACACATCTGTCCATTTTTCATTGAGCACACTTCCTTTATCCAAATGTGTTTTTTTTGGGAGGACGGCAGGGTCTGTTATCTTTTGAGATGACATTAGATAGGTTGGGATGTTGTTATTGGTAATCACTGTGTTTTACTCACGAAGCAGCACAAGTACATGTAATGTGTAGTACATGCAGGTTTCAGTTTGACTGAGCGTGTGTTGTCGGCACGAGAGGTGGAGGTTGCACTGCACTCTCTCTTTTTTGTAGATTCAGCTGAGAAACTACATTAGTTAATTAACATTGGTTAATAGCACCCCAATGTTTTGGTTGTTGCTGAGTGATAGGTGCCAGTCCAGGGCCTGGCTGGGCTGCTTGGTGAGGAAGATCCCACCACTGGGTCAGAACTGCTGTCATGCTTGGCAGCAGAGGGTGGACAATGTTACTATCTGTCCTGGGCTGCATTCACCATGCAGGCTGTGGATTGGACATGCTTGATCTAAAGCTTGTTGTATCCTTCTTTTCTCTTACTAATTATTTTATGAATAAATAAGCAGAAGAAAGGGCTATGAAGATGGGAAAGTGAAGTAATACTTGGAGTAATTGTAAAAGAGGCATACTGGAAATTAGGTACTGTCATCAAGATTAAACAGTTTTATATAATGTAGGTGAGATTTCAATGGGGTTTTCTTACTATATTTTTTTAATCTGTTACTTCTTGGCCTTAGAGAAATGACATGAGCAAAACCACAAAATGATAATGTAGCATTGCCAGGTCATGAACTGAGAATTCTTGTGTCCCTGTCCAGTATTTGATCAACAAACGTACCTACTTTCAGCTGTGTTAGGCTATCGTGACTAATCTAATAGATTCTAATTTTTTAGATCTCATTGGGTGCTACGTTTTAGTTTTGAGTGATTTTGTTTGGTTCATCCTGAGACTTAAAAGATATTGCAAAAAACACGTCCTTGAGTGTCTTTCTGAACCTGGAAAGTTTACAAAATTGGAAGTGAATGACAAACTGCAGTGCCTTTATTTCTGTGGAGCTGGAATATATTTTAAATGAAGACTAGTGTGTTGTCTGCTTACCCTGCAGGGTGCATATACCAAGTATTTTATACAAGCTTTAGTATTCAGAGCTTTAGTGTGTATGACTGGTAATTTTACAAAAGACATCTGTGCAAAAGCTGTGAAATTTTCCCATAAGTAGGTCAGAGAAAAAGAACAATCCCATGTGACAAATTTGTTGTTTGTTTACATGACCAAGAGATATCTAATTGTTTAAAAGAATGAGAGCATACAAAGAAATAAACCCTATATGCCTGAATAAATAGCATTTGAAAGGAAATGCTACTTGTTTTCTAATGTGAGCTTTAATTTTTATCAGTTACGGCCCTGCAAGTTGTATCCATTTTAGTTAATATAGTCTTGGATGAATATAACTTGCTTTGTTAGTTTGGCATGGATTTAGACTATTTACATAAAACACCCTAGGAAAAGAGATTGGCAGAGTTTATGTTGTAAATACAGGGATCTTCTCAGTTAATTATATGCAAATAAGCTTTGTTAACAAACACCTAAATAACTCTGCCTTGTCTTGATTAGCCTGGGAGATACAGTACATTTCTCAAGGAACTAGACAGGAAGTGTTAATCAAAGCAACTTGTAAGTTTTAAAGAGCATATTAATTGTTGACCTCTGTATTTCCAAGAAGTTATATTAAAAGTGAAAGATAACTAATATTTTTGAGTGAAAATATTATACAGATGTACATAGAAAAAATGTCGTGGCCAAATTTGGGTCATGCAAAATGAAACCTCATTTTAGCTGTTAACAATACCGATAACTCATTTTTTTTTTTTCTAACAAACGATGTATGGGTGATGAGAGTTTAATGGTAGTAACTTTTTTCTTACACTTAAGTAATTTTCAGAGTTGTAACAGAACGTGAGAAAACTTGGAATAAAGTTGAGCCTTGTAGTTTCCCAGATTGTTTGTTTTTTGTGGCGCATTTTTTTTTTTTTAATTTCTTAATTGAATTCCTGAATGCTTTTTTTCTGTGTTTGGATAATCTCTTAAAGGCAATGTAAACCTGAAGAATGCAAACAGAAAGTGAACATGGCAGCAAGGCTGGAAAAGATCCCTACCCTCCGCGGTTGGCTGCCCTTGTCACACTTTGCACAGCAAACCCATTAACAGTGAGTGGAAGGGTGAGACACAGCTTGGGGACTCTGCTGGTGAAATTCTTTGATGCTTTAGGTTTGACCCTCAGCAGTGATCAACCTTCACCACCATCCCTCCTAATAGAAGGAATATACTGCTTTATGCAGCTTGTCTCAATGATGTGGAAAAAGAAAAAACCCTCTTGGATTTCCTCCTACTGTTTTCTTGACCTCAGCTGTGGAGATGCTCTTCAGTGCTGCGTGCAGGAGTAGACTTTGGTGTAATTAATCCTCTAATTCCTTTCTAATAGCCGTCTAGCCATGTGTCAATAAATGGAGAATACGTGACAATAAAACATCTGTCACAGTAACATGCAGAGTTGTTTCAGAGGGAGACAGGCAAGAAGAATGGAAAGTAATTAATTAAACAAGAAAGAAAGCAAGGCAAACCATGGACCAAGATTAAAGAGTCTAAAGGGGAGTGACCAATCTCTTGTTTCCAGGTAATCTTCACTGATTTGATTTGTTCACTTCTAATTCTGAAGTACAAATGAGTTTCTAGGGTGGAAGGATAGAAAACTGGTGAGAAGTCTGCTGTACTTGAGTTGCTTTGGTCTCTGACAACAATACATAACGCTATCTCCTTACTTCGTACCATTGTTCTCCACATGAAGTCATCCTAAGTACTTATATAAAGATTTACTAACAGTAAACTTCACAGTACCTGTGTATACTACTTATGTAGCTGGCCCACAAAAATACCAGAGGCTATGCTGCACCTTGTTACAGAACTCTTCCATCAAAATGTTTGTGGAGTGGGGAAGAATTATGATCTGTGTTTTTTTTTTTGACCACTTTTCAATTTTGATAAGAGACAAACTGAAAATATTTTGACCAGTTCCACTGGGATCATTCAGGATAAAAAAGAAAAAAGAACTGAAGAAAACAATTTACTGAGACATTCCTGAATCCAGGAACATTAGAGATCCAGAAAGGCCCTGATGACCATCTGTCCAAAGATGACACTGGTTAGGGAGAACAGAGATATAATACAGCCCGTAATATTCTTAATTACTCTGTTCTCTATATTTCAGATCTCTCAGGCTTTACAATTCTCCTTTAGTTTCTGAGCCAGACAGTCATAAGAAGTGTAACCCATCTTTGTTTGATGTCTATGAAGTGCTTATGGCACTATCGCAGAGTGACATAAAACAAAGAAGTTATGTGTGGTGGTGCATTTTTTCTTTCTTTCTTTCTTTTTTGTTTTTTGGTTTAATTTTTAGTTTTTCATATGTAGAAAAAAAAAATAATCAAGAAAATTCTGCACTCTACCAGCCTCAGAGTTTCTGGAAACTTTAAAAGGGTAATTCAGGCTCTTTTCCATTTTAAATCTCTTCAGTCAGTTCTTTTTTCCTAACATCCTTACTGCCATTGATTGACTTCCATTAAGATTCTGCTGTTCAAGTACCATAATTAGCCTCTGTCACTACTAATTCTCATGCCCTTGGATTATATAGATAGATCTAAAATCCATGTGGACTAGTTCAGTGGCATTTGCTCACCTGCAAATAGCAAGAGCCCAAAATTCCCCAGTGAGGCAGACACAAAATTCCACAGTGAGGAAAATGTTTCACTGCCTAGCTCACTGAATTGATGGGTCTGCTTGGTGTGATTGGTTTTACGCACTTTCATTCTGATGTTATTTTCTACAGAGCTTCCTGAAACCTTCTCTAAATGATAGAAATGAACCAGAAAACAGCTCTTTCTGTAAAGTTCCGAAGATGTCAGGTATAGATCCATTAAAGAGAAGTGGCAATGAGTTTAGAAAAAAGTGGTTTTAAAGTGACTTGTTAAGCATTCTTTTATCTTCAGAAGTAAAGAATATGAATAATGCAAGTTACCTTAGGTATTTGTTATGCTAGATTGCTTTGACCTTACTTCAGTATCTGTCAGAGCTTCAGTGATGCTATGATAACCATCCTATGCTGGACCTCTCTTGGCAAAGTTGGCTTCTGCTCACCCATGCAATGGGCTGGAGCAGTGTTGGTGTACAACCACATCAACCAAAGCAAAGACAAAACAGACTGCACAATACTATGAAGTGGACAAAAAAAATGCATAAAATTGGGAAAAAAAAAAAAAAGTAGATACATGACTTTTTAAAATATTTCCTGGGATATTTTAAGAGTTTGATGTTCACATCCTGACTCTACTGGTTGATTGTTTTTTTATCTTCTCTGCTTGCTAAAGCTTGGAAATAATATCCAGAATGGTATACTCAAAGAGACAGAAGATGTCTGACTTGCCTGGTCTGAAAACCTATACTGTTTGAGATGTGACCTGCCTCTCTTGCCCTGTAACAAAAGTCTGCTAGAATATGGATGCCATGTGGGAAAATATGCACCTCAAACTCCTCATACGCAGACAATTTATTGTAAATTTGTTGTCAAGCTTTATAAACATGGAACTTGGCCCTGTTACATCTGAATCTTACATAAAATGCTTTCAAAAGAGTCTGGTAGTCTTCAGGGAGAAGGCTGTATATATTATAAGTGGTTAATGCTTCACAGGATAGAAATTCAGTGAAGCAAGAAAATGCTTGTTCGATTATATTTTTCCTTCCAATGAGGATCTGAAGGCTCGCTTCTGCTGGAACTGAGGAATATGGGGTTTGTTGAATCAGAACCTGCTTCAGACCTTGAATATTCAGGTTCAGCACCGCTAGGGCTTGGGATGCCTTTTACTTTAGCTGAGCAGAATCTTGCATGAATCTTGCACCTCAGGTATTTTTCCAGACCAGTGACTCACTGAAGAGATAAGGAGACCTGTGATATTGATTGGATTAGGAAAGTGTTAAATAACCTTTCACCTCTATCTGATCAGTTTTCTGCATCAAAATGTGAATGTGGAAATAAGAACATTAATTTCTGAGCCTTTCCACCTATGTTCTGGAAAGCCTGAATGCACTAAATCAGCATTTTGTGCCACAGGAAGCAGCAGGAATATCTGAACGCAGGACACAGATTTTTGGCATATGCCAGTGTATAGACATCTGATTTTCTGATTCAGATAAGGAGAAGCACTCAGTTTTTCCTCCAAACTCAGAAATGCATAAACGAGAGAATCATGGAACTTATTTCTCTGATTTTTGTTTCAGTTTAGTTTCTTAAGGTACAAAAAGAAGGTGAAAGTAGATGGAAAATGTAGTCAGGCAAGAGAGCTCTGAGTGCTTATACAATTTGTGTGTCAGTTTCACATAGAACCTACAAATCTTTTATTAAAGTGAATACATTCAATGCATACATATATATATATCTGCACAAAATATTTCACTTTTTAAAGAATTTAACCACTTCAATGAGCAAACAGGCACAGGGTAGACTGGGCTCTGGTTCAACAGGAGTCCTTTTGGTGTGACGGAAGTTTAGTGTGGTTAGTAGGAGAGAGCAAAGCATGTCCTTAACTTTGTCACCAAAGAAAGCAATGAGCTTTATAGAAGGGATCATGGTTAAGTGTACAAGGACATGTGGGCTTAAAAGGTATCAAAGTAGCACTAAGTGAGAAACGAGGAGACCTTCCTCTGAAGGGAAAGATGGAAATCAATTTCCTGGGAAGGCTGGAAATTTCCATCACTGCAGGTACCAAACAACTGCTTATACTACTAGTTATCAGAAATGTTTTACACGGAGATGATTCTTGCTTCCTGAAGCTGGGTGGTTGAAGGAGTCATCTGCAGGTCTTTTTTTATTCTTGCTCCTGTATTTTTCATAATTGTGTTATAGAAAGTTATTTCTGACAGTTAAATGTGAATGATTCAGTGTGTGCATGTGCACAGAAGCAGGCAAACGTCAGGAGCATGAGCACAATGTCAGTAGTGTTAATCATTTTAAGAATGGAAGAAAAAGCAAAACGTTCCTCAAGATGAACAAATTAAGCTGTCCCATCAAAAAACTTATAGAATCATAGAATGGCCTGGGTTGAAAAGGACCTGAAAGATCATCCAGTTTCAACCCCCTTTCTAAGTGCAGGGTTGCCAACCGCTAGACCAGGCTGCCCAGAGCCATGTCCAGCCTGGCCTTGAATACCTCCAGGGACGGGGCATCCACAACCTCCCTGGGCAACCTGTTCCAGTGCGTCACCACCCTCTGAGTGAACGTGGTGTCCTGCATCACCAAACTCATAGCAGGAGGAAGTAAAGAAACAGGAACATCAGAGCAAATAAAAAGAGTTTAAATGCCATGTAAAACTCCGGCTTTAACTCTGTGTGTGTTGACTGGAATGAGAAGGGCAGAAAAAACTTTATGTGCCACAGCTGTGTGCATTCATTTGCAAGTGAGAATGCCCAGAGTTGCAGACATTGCTGGTTTCTGGAGGCTAAAGGTGTGAGTTTATGTTCTGATGTTGGCACATAATGTGTTTGGTGACCCCAACTTGTGTCGAGGAAGCAGCCTTCAGAGCAGCACAGAGCCTCATCTGTGCTCCTACTGAAGCTGCCTCACGCACACATAAGGTTTGCACCTCACCCCTGCACTGTGGTGGCACTGGGATTTAAGCATGTAGGCAGTCCTACCTGGCACTCTCCTGGGTGAGGCACAGGAGGATGTAATATATCATTGTACTTCTGGTCTGTTACTTAATTTGCCTACATCAATTCCCATGTAGCTGGAAAGTCACCTGCCGCATCACCCACCCTTGTTGTGTGCTCATGCAGTGCAGTGCCTGGCTGCTGCATCCGCATCTGCAGAGACCCCTGGCAGAGATGAAGCACCTACAGGAGGATTCTTTCTTTTCCCCCTCTCCTTTTCCTCTCCTCCTCCTCCTGTAATGTGATGCTGAGGCATTTCTCATTCTTTTTAGATTCATCATAAAAAAAAAAAACACCTGCAGGAATGCTTTATTAAGGGGAATATATTTTTTCCTCTCTCCCAAACCTAGTTGGGATCCCCAAACCCAATATTTTTTAGTTTCTGGTGTGGATGAAGTTCCAAAGGTAGTATCACAGGGTGAATAGTTTTGTATTATATAATATTCTTAAACTTTCCAGCGTTTCCTCCTACTGCAGCTCCTTTGAAATTGTATCTGTAACCCTTCCAGCTTTGAATTAGGAAACAAACAGCTAAGTCCTCCAGTTCATGGGAAATGTGGTGTTTTCTTCAGTCTTTTAGATCGTTTGGAAAAGTAAGAGCTGCAGGAGGCTCCAGACAGTAATATGAGAGCTGCTCTGAAAGTGATGCCTCCTCTTTTATTATGTTGGCCATTGATGTCAGCAGCAGATTTTGGAGGAATGGCAGTACAGGTTGAAGCTTCCAACCAATATTCCATTACGTGTTGTTGCCATGTGACAGATGGCAGCAGAGGGGCTGTCCGACAAATTGATGTTTGACCTGGAAGTGCGTCTGAAGCAAAGGTGTGCCATTGAATTCCTCCATTCAGAAGAAATCAGAAATGCTTGTATCAGAAATAGTGTTGCCAATAGGAGTAGGGAAGTAATAGTCCCTCTGTACTCAGCACTGGTGAGGCCGCACGTCGAGTACTGTGTCCAGTTTTGGGCCCCTCACCACAAGAAAGACATTGAGGCCCTGGAACATGTTCAGAGAAGGGTGAAGAAGCTGTGAGGGGTCTGGAGCACAGGCCTTATGAGGAGTGGCTGAGGGAGCTGGGATTGTTCAGTCTGGAGAAGAGGAGGCTCAGGGGAGACCTTATCACTCTCTATAACGACCTGAAGGGAGGTTGTAGTGAGCTGGGGGTCAGCCTCTTCTCTCATGTAATTAGTGACACGATGAGGGGGAATGGCCTCAAGTTGCGCTAGGGGAGATTGAGGCTGGATGTTAGGAAATGCTACTTTTCTGAAAGAGTGGTCAAGCGCTGGAATGGGCTGCCCGGGGAGGTTGTTGAGTCACCCTCCCTGGAGGTGTTCAAGACACGTTCAGATGTTGTGTTGAGAGACATGGTTTAGTGGGCTTATATTGGTGGTAGGTGGATGGTTGGACTAGATGATCTTGTAGGTCTTTTCCAGCCAAGCTAATTCTATGATTCTATGAAATGGCACACACTGACCTTCATTGACATTTGCTGATTTGATGAAAATATGAAGCTCTGTTTCTACAAACTGAAATTTGCTTTTGTCTGAGCATATCAATTGAAGCCTTCTGCCAGCCATGGACCAGTTCTCTCCATGTCCTTTTCCAGCACTTTGTGTTGTGTCCTATGCGTGGACGTATGTAAGTCTCAATCTTGGAGAACCTGCTTTTATTTCCACAGATGTTAATATGTGGCTCCATTTGCTTTCAAAAATACTGAACATATGTCATTTCAGTGAAGCTGTTCTAGGCCTGTTGTACAGCCTGTGGTATAGCATTAGCTCTTTTCCAGCAGGGAAAATCATACTTATTATCACTGAATATACATTTTCTGGCTTACCTTTGAACACATGTGGCAACTTTGATGAAATGATGACGGAAAAAGGGTATCTTACAGACATTGAATTTTTACTTCTTTAGATAGTACAAGCAGTGTAAAGAGTACAGGAAATCCCTTTCAGGATGTGAATCCACAGGAAACTCAACTTCAATAGTTCTGTCAAATCATAGGAACTGCTGTGTAAAATGTTTAGTGTTTTATCTGCTCTGTATTCCTCTGCGTGGAGAAAATAGACTTTCCCTTAACTACTGAGCTGCAAAATAAAAATCTCTAACTGTAAACTTTATAAGCATCATATTATTTTGCTCTTCTCTCTTGGATTCTATATACATGCTTGCAAGATTCCCAGAGGAGTTTCTGGAGGAATTTTCATGGAGCTGTTGCTGGGACACCTGTCCAGTCTTTGTGGAACACAAGGAGCTGTCACCATCACCCATGACTTCACAGAATCTTTCAGACAGTGCTGTGAGAGAATGCACAAATTGCTTTTCTCTCTCTCTTTTTTTTTTTCCCCCATCACTGCAGTAACTGCACATTTTCATTTTCTTCTTTTCTCTTCTCTCTTGGCTTGGAACTCAAGAATAAGGGTTTGCCTGGGATTTACTGGCAAATGTGAGAGGTGAAAGTGTTTTAATTAGCTATTAAAATGCACACTAATGTCAGGGCTCTGGAGGACGTGCTCCTGAGATGTGTTAATTCATTTTTAATGTGGACAATTCAGTGTTATTTATTTATTTTTTTTTTTAAAGGAGGTTTGTGAAGCGCTGCCTAATGATTTGGTTGGATCTGCTTGGTCATCATATAATTTCCCCTTTCATGTTGCTGGACCCTTTTCATAGGGCTGAATCTGAATGACAGAAGTTATAGATGCATTGTCCTTGAGTGGCCTCATCATACAGAATTCCTGTTTTTTCTTCCCTGACTGCAGCCCTGTATATTGCAGGCCAGATGACATGAGCTTCTCTAACCTAGGGTTTGTTCTCACCCAGGTGCAACTGATTGTGAGGTGAGGATGAATCCGGGCCTATCAGAGGTGCCAGTAGCAGTCAGAGAAAGATGAAGACTGATTCTAGCATTGTTTTTCACTTTAAATGCTTCTCATGATTGTACAGCCCGCAGTGTGGATCTCTCCTCTCCTAGGTCTATATTTGATTACGATAATGGTTTAAGTAACAGCACCAGATGCTTTTCATTTCCACAGTATCAGGCAGCTCTACTATCAAGGTGGGCTACTTCCACTTGATTTTTTTTTTCTTTCGTTATAGGGCTTTAGATACAATCCCTACTGAACAACTGAGCAGCTTTTGTTGCCTTCATACTCCAGTGAAGTTCAGACTCCCACACAGATCACAGAGAGTCATAGGCAAAGGTTGTCCTTAGGTGACCCCACTCTGGTTTACACTGCAACAAGTTCTTTCCATATGAACGTAGCTCTTTGGAAAAGAGAAACAATATGCCTTCAAGAACTGGATACAGCAACTCATAACTATTGACGCTCAGTGTTATCCTAAGAGAATGATTGGGTGAATTTACAGTGCAAACTATATTTGATTAGGTTTGTATCCTTCCATGCTATTTTAAATTTATTTACATTTCAGTGTTGCAAGAGAAATACTCTAGACTATTTCAGTAGCCCGAGAAACAAAGCATAATGTGCAGTGCTTATAACGATGAAACCCAATGCTTCAGCATTACTGGTTTGATTATTAGATTTGCTCCATTTTAATTTGTGTCCTACTCTTCCTCTCAGTGATGCAGCCTTTGTCAAAAGTCACTATTAATGTTGTTTCAGCCCATATAATTGTGCAACAGGATCAGAGCCTTGTTGATAGAACTGGAATTTGCACTCTCATTCATGTGCATGAAAACCTGGGAGATTTAATTTACATATCACATGTGATTCTACTGATTGAAGTCTACAGGGGTCAAAGAGTAATCTGCAATTTGTGTCTTCTGTGCCTACATTAGAGGCCTATGTATTGCAAAGAGGATAGACAGGAGTAAATAATACAGCAGTTAGTGGCAAAATCCTGAGGTTCTTCTCAGAATTCTTCATTTTCTTGTTTGTTTTTCTTTTACTGTGTTTTCTTCCTATGTTTGATTGGTTCATGCTCTGAAACTGTGAGATATCAGACATTTCTGGGTGGGTAAGCTTTCTGATTCTTTCAGAACCATAAATGGTTTGGTAATAAAATGGTGTATTTAGATTGGCTTTGTGTGAAGAATTATATCAGGCAAGAAAATTCTTTTTTTCCTCTACAAAACGACTAAGTTACCCTCTGAGCCTTTAAATCTTATCTTTGCTCTAGCAAAGATGCAGACCATAAAAGTTTAGATTTTTGTAGCTCTAATTGCTCATGCTGAGTTCTCACCCTATCTCGCATGTTTAAGTTGAGTCAGAAAGAGTCTGTTCATTATAATGGAAGGACTGAATTGGAAATCTAGGTGATTTAGAAGTTGTTTCTCTTCTTTCAAGCTGATTGCTGAACTAACATACTAGCCTGCAGAACTGGAGATGACTGCAGGAAATGGTGTGTTCATCTGATAGATGGATGTAATACTGAATCCCTGTCTACCTCCAACCATGATAATCTCCATTCCCTGCCTTTCTTTCAGAGTTGACCTGTTCTTCTGGGGTAATGGCAGAGCCTTATTTTAATTTCCCCTTCCATTTTAGTAGTATGTCTTCATTTCTGCTACTGTTTATGTATAAATTTGCTATTTAGTTCCACCCCAGCAACAGCAACACTTCTGCTTCAATTAAAGTTTTGTATTGTGCTTACTTCAGTAATAGCTATGTATCTATCAGCATCTCAGTGAAAAGCGTGACTCATTGGTTCTGCTGTATTTTCAGCCTCCTGCTGATTTTCCAGATTTTTAAGGTATGGGGATCCTGGAGTTTGTGGAGGTCTTGACCTTTTTGCTTTATGTTGTTATTTCTTCAACTGGGCAAGGAATAATGAAAATGAAAAAAAAAGGGCTCTTTTTTCTTTGCTAGTGATGTCCTTATCTTGAGACAGAGTGGACTGAGGTGGAATTCTCAAATCTTTGTGCTGGATATTCCCATCTCCTCAGAATCAGAGAGATCTGGCCTGAGGCTAGGAACATGTATAAGCTCTGCAAAGTTTTCAGAAATAGCTTTTGCTATCTCAATGAAGAGATGCAATATGAATGTACAGGCACTGATGAATATTTAACAAACTATATTCCAGGACTAGAAGAAGTTATTCCATATCTTTCCCTCTATCCTTAGCCTTAACTCACAAGTAAATAACTCCAGAATATATTTTTGTAATGAGTTTCAATATGATTTTTGCTCCTTTATATTCTGAGTGAGAACTTTTAAAAAACATACTGCCACGGTGTTCTATGAGTTTTTATTGGCTTATCTTATGTTATGCTAATCCATCAAGGTTGCCACATAAACATAATCTTGTAAATGAAGTAGCCAAGGCAAAGAAGATCAGTGTCAGACTTTGACATACATGACATGCTTTTCTGATCATCTCTCTTTCATGGAGATCAAAGGATGGAATATACTGCCAGATTAGCAAGGACCATCTGTGGCAGTTGGGGCTTTTTGTTATTTATTTATTTATTTTTAGCAGAGATCAGTAGAAAATGAAAAGTTGCTTAAAATGGCTAAAAAAAAGTCATTTTTATATAACTTCTGCATTGCTTTTTGGAGTTTAGGTACTCCGTCATGAAATGCTAATGCAGGAATACAAAGGCATAAGGACTGTCCAACACAAAGATATTTGGTATCTATATCAAAACATTTCTTCCCTATTTAGGAGGAAGTACTGCAGTGAGATACTGCAAGAACCCTCCAGCAAAATCAATTCTGCAAACTTCAACATTTCAGTGTTTGCTGGCTCGTTTTGTGATTTTTTCGTTGTTGTTTGTTTGATTCTGTTTGTTGGCTTTTCATTAGGGATACAAATGCTATTTTTTGCTAGCATGTTGACCAGTCACAAGTCATTCACATTGAACTGGGACTTCCATAACGAACTCCCACCTCATACTACTGTGTGTGTTTGTAGTCCAGTTTCTTGTTTCTCTGGGAAGAAGAAACAACTGGTCAGTCTGACCCATGATCAGTTGAGAAGCTCTGAGAAGTAAGTGTGGCTATGAGTGATGGCCTTGGGTACCCGTGAAGATGCCTTGGGTACCCATCTGATCAAAAGATGGCCAACAAAGTCAGTCCAGCCATCATGCTGTAACCTGATTTACTTGCTGGTTTGCTGTAGAATCTCTTTTTGGAAGATTCTCTTTCTGGCACTCTGTAACATGTTAGGAAGAACTGTACTTGAAATACTTGGTTATATCTGTAGATTGGTAAACATCATAGATTTCTTACAACTATATATGCAGCAAAGTGGCATATATATTGCATGTGTAATGGTAAGAAAATATTCCTGAGCAGTACAGCTCAGAAAAGTGCTATTCTGTTTCTGTAAGAGAACAGCTGAGCTGGGTTGGCTTTCTGTTCTTGTTTATTTTTTTCCTAGGATAAATCTCATCCATGCTGAGAAAGCTTTTTAGAATTGCATTCTTTGGAAACCTTTTAAGTTCAGATAAGACCTTGGAGATGCATCAAAACTGAAAACTGTGAAATGTACAGCCTGTCATGAAATCAGATAAATTCATAATAATGCACACAATTTATATAATGTCTGAGATGTTCGAAACTCTGTACAGACATTAACTCATTAAATGGGAGAATGGATTCAAGCTGTCACAGCCTTGATTTGTAGACCTTGAAGCCACACTCATTTTAATTCTAGATAGTCTAGAATTTTGATTTCCTTGCACTGTGCAAGATGCAAACAACACATGATGGTGTGCGAGAAATATGACCAGGTGCTGGTAGACTCTGAAAGAGCTGTACAAATAAAATTCATAGCTATTTATTTCCAAATTCACTCATAATTGTTTGAGAGTGAGGATAGAAAAAATACAAAATTGTCTCTACTCACTTACTGTGACTGGATCACAGGAGGAAATCAAAACACTTGCGTTCTTGAACCATCAAGAGATGATTTTGAGGGGAGAGGTTGATTCTGTAGTTTGCTTTTTACGTTCAGAACATTGAAAATTACCTTTGAAAAATCAAATGTCTAATGTGATCATGTGATCCCAAGACTACTTTGTGGGGTTTTTGTTTGTTTGTTTGTTTGTTTTTTGTTTAAAGACAGGGCAGGAGCAGAGGGAAGTCTCAGATGATACATCATCTCCTGTGTATGCTCACAACCTCACCTGGTTGCTTGGAAATATCTGGTTTCATTGTGTTTTTATTTTTCAAAGAGCTGTGTCATAGGAAATTTATTTGCCTATGATTTCTAAGTGTATATTGGAGAAAAAGCTCAGACAAACATGTACTTGTCAGGCTCTGGTGCTAGGTGATGTGGATTCCTCTTCTGCTTACCCACAATGTGAAGCTTATTCTCTAACTTCCAGTGAGACCCTAGCATGAGGTAAACAGCAAAAAAAAGTAACTTGTCTTTCTTTCTTTTTGGTACCTATAGTGTGGAAGTCCCAACAAGATTTCTTTTCCATATTGTTTATAAAGCTGACTCAATTGCCAGCACAGAATAGCATTTTCTGCTCCTGAAAAAGTGTCTGGTGCTTGAGAAGTCTGAGAAAAGTAGGTTAATATTTCTCATAGTGCCAATGCTTGCTGTTGCTGAATGAGTAGGTCCTCCTGGATGGTCCCTTGTAGCCACAAACTGCCTCTTCCTGCTCTGGCCACCTGTCATGCACCAAGAGCTGGGTACTGTAGTGGAAAACCAGAGGTCTATTCCTGTCTCTACTTTTCTGATGTCTGTTGAATGACCTGGGTCAAGTCGTGTCCTCTTGGTTTGTCTGAGATAGCAGAGCATATCCCATTTGTGACTGCTGCAAAGTAGGCTAGGGTAAAGCTGACCAAGAGGAAGTGAGAGAGACATGGATGAAAATCACTAGTGCTTGGGGGTGGTGGTGAAGAGCATGGGAAGAGGGAACAAAGCTGAAGGTTAGCCGGACTGAAAGGCTGATTTGCTTCAGGCAAAAAATCAACAGAGTGAATAGAATAGTGGTTTCTCCAACTAGACTGTAGGCTCTTCACAGCTCCTGGCCTCACACATGCACTGTGGAAAATTTAGTGAATAAATGTGCCTACTGTTTCTCAAACCTCACTATTATTATCATTATTGTTTCTTTTAATCTAGTGACCGCCTAATCCTTTCCTGGGAAATAATAGTTATCATACATGGAACATCTTGTGAAACATGTCCATAGAAATTTTCACTTAAATGCAAGTTACTTAATCCTTCTGCATTTTATTATTTCTTTTATTTCTTCTCCTTACGCCTGTAGGCCCACTATCCATGGAGGCATGGCTCTTGTGACAGCCTGATGTATCAATCATACAATCATCCTGTGAGCTTCTTTTTATTGCCTGACAGACTACTGGTTGTTCAGAGATGAGTTGAGAGAATCCCCAAACGACCTGCTAAGGCAAATAAATGACAGCCATTGACCCTTAAGGACATTGACAACATGGCTTGATCCTAAATGGCAGGAAAATGTAGCAGTCTGTCTTTGTCATATCGGGATTTTTTTTCTTGACCTTTTACTTTCTTCAGTTGAGAAATCTCAGGAACATGGGATGTTTAAAGAGAATGGAATGTTCACGTGGAGATTAGCCTCTGCATGCATCCTTCCTCAGCATGTTAAGCAACCAAAAAAGCATTAAAAAGCAAAACAGTCCTAAGAAGACGATTGTTTCACCAGAAGTCTCCCACTGTATTTTATTTAACAAGCAAAGCGCTTATTGGTAAGGACAAGCACTGGTTGCTACTAGCATTGTTTGCTTTTGGAAACAAAGCTTTCTTATCAAGCTGGATATGAGTTTCACAACTAGAGAATAGCTTCTCCTGTATGACAGTTTTGGTTAGCACATATATAGCCAGAAAACATGGGATTTCTGTTACGCTTGATGAACCAAATTAGTTTCACAGAGTAGTCTGAAGGAGCCAGAATAAAAAAAAACAGTGTTCAAAGTATACCATGTTTTGCTATGGGTCTGCATCCTGAAGAGCATTATGATGTCTGTGATGAAAAACAAAACAATGATAAATACCAAACAGTGATACTGTTCCTACTACAGAGAAGGAGTAGGTGTGTGTGTTCCAGCAACATCTGAGAAAACAAATATGCCTGATGCAAATAAAATGGCTTCTTTTCCCTTTTCGTCTTGGCTCAGGGAGTGAGGACAGGATCCATCTATGCTCATCTTCTCTGGAAACTGCTTTTCATTTGCTTTTGCCTGCTTGGAGGATAAAATCCTTTAATTGCCTTTGTTTCCTGAATTGCTTACAGTGGTTGATAAGAAATTCCCTAATCTCCTGTTTTTAAAGCACTCAACACTGCCCATAAGCAATCTGGTTCCTCTGAAGTTCTGTCTTCTCAAGCAGCTTCATATCTTTTAGCATCAGTAAAGGGAAGAAAGTTATCTGCATTATGTTCCTACAGATGACTTTAACTGAAACTTCTGGCTGTAGGGCATGACATATACAGATACCACAAGATGTACCTGTTTTACTGGGCTTGTTTTGCTTTGAAGGAATAGCATCTTTGTGATCACTTTAGCACTCAGAATTATTTGTTCCTGTGGGCTGCGCAGAATGTGGCAGTGGGGAATAGAAAGCCAGGTTCTGTGTGTTGCAATAAATTGTTTATGATCACTGCTGTGGAGGAAGGATTGTTCCCTTCTATTTACTGCAGACACAGGAAAGATGGAAGAGAAAGGTAATTTATACTCTTTGATTTGCTCCCTGGTTCTGCTGCTGATTCAGTGGGACTTTGGGCAGGTCCCATGGAGACTGCTCTGTGGGTTACTCCTGGCACTGCAGGGCTGCTGCCTCCGGCCCTTCTGACATCATTTTACCTAGCAGTGTCATGAATGGCACTGGAGAGAATGGGTGATGTTATTGCTGGAAAGGCCCTTGCTAGAAGTGGGGGAAGAATGTTGAAGGTGAGAAAAGGAAGTCTTTTAGCTCACACAGGTCTAGATTTTCTTCCATATAAACCCTATAAGCCCTCCAGCTCAGTTAAGAGAAGTAAAATGGTGTTTTGTTAACGTTTTTTTTTCCCCTGACATGAAGTGGGCAGTAAAATAAATTTGCAGTTGCTCTTTTTCTTTCCCTTCTGGATAACAACCTAGAAACACTAATCTATGGCTGGTTGCTTCGGTAAAGCCACTGTCATATTGAATATCTGGTCTCAGGAGTGGGATTTCGTAGTGAGGAAATCTGACCCTCAGGTTTTCAGAGACTATTCCTCTGTGCATATGTCCATAACTAGTACATTTGATCTGTGTTCCTTCCTCGAATGCTTCACTGCTGGTTATTGATCTGTGCTCCACTTGGTTTTAAAACTAAGATAATCAAAAATAAAACCTGAGAGGGTGTTGGAGAGTAGAGGGAAGAAAGTATTTACTCCTGGTTAATATGCTGCAAGTCTGTGCTGCTGCAGGATATCCACGCAATTTGACCGAGCGGTAGGGAGCCCAGGTGACTGAATGGCCTAAAAATATTTACAGAAGCCACCCTTGCACTTCAGAATTCCTTACAATAATATTAAATATTAAACATCAGTGTTAGAATTCTTCAAAAATGGAGTTTTCCCTCTCCCCACTGTACATTAAGCACATTTGTAGCCTCTCTCCCAAGCTATCTCAACCTCTTCAGATGGCTTTCTGCAGCCACTTTGAGTTTGTAGAGTAAAATAAAACACATTTCTGCTTCAGCATGCGTTAGTGATTGAATATGCATGTGTGAATGTGCGCGTGTCTCTTGGGTACTGCAGCAAAACACAACCTTGAGTGTTTGCTTGCCAGTGATGTCTGCATGCTGAAAACTGAAAGTTCCCACTGCATTCATTAAAATACATGTTTTGGGATGAGGGCATCATTAACAGCTTGGTACTGCTCGTGGCTCTGAGTGGAGCCATGCGCTGCCATACGGTGTGTCAGTGGGGATCACGTTAATGATCTGGAATGGCAGGGAGAGCAGGGCACTCAGAGGGACAGCACGTGTCCTGGGCAAGGTTTTGGGGAAGGATTGCTTAAAAAGGAAACGCTGCTGCAACAGAGACCCTTGAATTTTGATAAATACACATGCGTTTCAGAAATCTGCTTGTTGGCATTTACTTTCTAATACGCAATATTATGATTTGCATATGATTATTTTTTTTTATTATTTTTAGCGTAGCAGTTATATAAGAGCGCCTTAAAATCCTCCATCTTAAAATGTTAAATTTGATGGAAATTGTCAATTGGTGTCTATTTAAATAAGTTTTATATGGACTGGACTGCTTTGCCTTCAGAGGTCTGGGATGGGTGATGGGTGAAACAGTTGTGGACTTCATAGTGGCTGTTGCCTGTAATTCATGGCTCCTATGAGGAGCCTCAACAATCAAAGCTAACATTGTCTTACGTCTTCAGATGTGTAGAACTCTAAAGAAAATGGCTTGGTATTTTAAAAGTGCGGATGGACAGAGAAGAATGGTGCCAGGGAAAAGTCTGTTCATTTTCTTCTCCTCTTTTATTCTTTTTTTCCCAAGTAAAATTTTACAGCTAAAAAAAATCCAAAATATTTCCACTTTCAACCCACGTGTTCTACCTTTTAGGAGATTTTGTTTTGTTTTTCCGTACTCACTAACAGGAAGAAAGCAGAACACAAAAGAATCTGTCCTATTCGTCACTTCATTATTTCTGGCCTTCTGGAAAAAATATTTCTGCACGCACACTAACAAGCAAACATGAACAAAAAATGACAATTTTCTGGAGGTTATTTATCACTTTTTTCTTTTTTTTTTAAATCAAACAGTGAATCTTAAAAGTACCATTTGTGATTCTCAACAGGAGGTAATTAAAAATTCGGTGTCACTGCAAAACTCATCATATTCACACCTTTGTCAATTGGAAACTGGTCTGTGAAACACGTGTGAGGGAAAGCTTCCCTGTTCCAATCTTTCACTTGGGCCAGAAACAATTTCCTCCAGATTTTCCTGCTCTCTTTTCTCCATCCAAGCAATAATGTGAAATGGTGAATGGGGAAATAATGAAGCAAATGCCAGTTCCTCCTAAACTAAGTCAACCTGGTTTGATTTTTGAGCCAGTTTGTACCAGAGCTATCTTCTGAGGTAATGTAAATCCAAATAGCTTTAATGAGTTCATTTTAGGATCTGGCCTTCAGTTATTTAATCTGGAGAAGCCAGCTTGTCTTTACTAATTACACATTACAGATACCTTGCCGTGCTTTGTTCATTAAAGCAAAGTGAGAAGTTCAGTGCATACAGGCTAATGACTTTTGGATCAGTTCAAAAGTTTGCCCTACTAATGCTTTGAGGTCAATGGGAGTTTGCTCCATGCAATCAAGTTTCCTGGGCTTGGACTCTGAAATAATAAGCAGTAGGAGTAATTAACTGATTATCCAAACTAGCAAAACAGGGGAAGGTTCCGAATCTGTCCTTCCCTATCAGACCAGGAGTGATTTTGGCATGGGCTGGAAGCATTAGAAACTGGCTCCACTTTGTCATCTGCTGCAAACCTGCAGAGCAGCAGCCTTGTAAACAAACATGTTTACATTGCTGCCTTGCAAAATAAAATGCTGCTGGCTTCAGTGTCGATGTCATTAAATCTTCAGCTGGAGGCTGCTGTGTGACATTCTTGATTTTTGCATGCATAACATACTGTAACTGAATGACAATGTCTGCTCTCCCTATCATTCCTGAGCAAAACAGCTCTCTTAGCCGTGCGGGTGTTGATGACAGATGTTTCAGATCAATTGCTGGAAAGAGATAACAGGAGTGTCTTGGATCATTACAGGACATGCATCTTTAAAAGTAATTATAGGTGGTAAAAACTGGTATGACAATTGTGTCCCTCCAGTCTGTGTTTCACTATAGAAAACAACTACGTGTGATGTTTCCCAGTAGGAATGTGCTGCTGACTGCCAGATCCTGCTGCTTTTTGATGGGAAGTTACACAGTGCATGCTAAAAAGCAGAAATGTTCTTAGTACAAGTTTCTGTTAGTACAGCAGATCTAATTGGAATCTAGCAAAGCAATTTGATGCTGATTTTCTCCTTCTTGCGTAACTGAAACAGAAATACTCTTCTCTTTTGTGTTATGCTATTGTTTGTCATATTTAGCACATCATATACCTATGGTGTATTTTACATAATCTTTCCTTCTAGGGATATAATCTATGCTTATTCTTTGATGATCTAAATTCTTGATGGCTTCATCTGGAA
The DNA here is from genome assembly GCF_002078875.1 of Numida meleagris. Lineage (NCBI taxonomy): Eukaryota > Metazoa > Chordata > Aves > Galliformes > Numididae > Numida > Numida meleagris. The sequence goes on along the minus strand of NC_034413.1, from coordinate 10,643,541 downwards.
GCAGTAAGGAAAGACAGTACGATTTGGCCTTTTCACTGGAAAATATAGAAAGACTAAATCTAAACGGTTATGTATTTCAGTCTCTAAATTGTTCTACTCTAGTTTGATCAGTGCAAATTTATTGAAATGCTGTGGCATCTAATTTGTTGAGATATCCTGGTATGCCTCTGTGAATGTAGAAGATATTGCTGAAATCCTCTGTTGAGTTTATTTTTTCTCTCATGTATACCAGTTTCAAGCAGAAGTACCTTAGGGTAGTGAGTTTACTAGAAGAGGTCCGGTGCTCCAGCATCTCTGTAATGAGATGAAGTTGAAGTGAAGATGCGCAAATATAGAAGAAGCCAAGAACTGATGATAGCTTTCAAAATCATAGGGGCTGTCAGAGGACAGGATAGCTACAGAGTTTTGTTGGAAATTTGTGTAATAAAGAGTCAACTGATATTGTGGTGGGGATATTTGTCTCAGCTGTGAGACCTACCATCAAGGAGTAGTACCTACAGCCATCTCCAAAGGAGAAGTTTTAGCACAGGCTAAAAGCAACAGGCTAATGTGTCAGACAGTGTTGTCTTCGCTTGAAGCATGGGTATATCCATGCGTGCATGGGACTTGGAATCAAAACTGCGGCAGCTGATTTAGCATCTGGTAGCTCAGCTACCAGCCCTGTTTGCAGCAGGAGAGACTTTGCTGCATTTCATTATACTAATTTCCATTTACTTTGCCCAGTTCTTGAAGTCATTTTGGATTTCAGTCTTTCTGAACTTGGCAGCATCCTTGAGAGTTCAGTCTATCCCGTGTTCAAGACATTTGCATAAAGAGTTAAATGGAACTGATCAGACAGATCACTTTCTGTTTTGTTTGAAAACCTGTCATAACTGCTTTCTGAGAAGTATTTTTTAACTCTTCGGACAGCCATCATAACCGTATAAATTTGAATACATTTCCATAGGTTCCTGGTGAAAATCTCATATGAGTCTGAGAAAAAGAAACCTTATTAAGGTTCATCAGTACACTGCATGCTGTCCATTCACTAACAAGAAAATTTGTGACAAACAAGAACGTTAGATTTTTCTGATATGATCAAATTTTGATAGAGCCACTAGGCCAACAGGTCTCATTCATTATCTTCCAGGTACTTGCAAGCAGATTGTCATGGTTTTATGATTTTCGGTTATTGGTATTCCACATCATAACATCATGTAGTGGGCATACCTAGTTCTCAGAAGAGAAGGACTACTACAGTCCCCACGGCACTTTGCTCCTTTGTTACCATTTTCCAGCCGGAGGGAAAAGATAGAAGCTCGCAGTATAAAAACTTGCAGATCACGAGACCTCGTCCCTTTTTCCGCCGTCTCTCGTCTTGGCAGCACCTCGCTCTCCAGCCGCCTTATCGTCGGTAGTAGAGTAAGGCCTACCTTGATTTTGGGACATTCTCTCTCTCTGTATTGAATTTATCAGCTTAAATTGTAATTATATTGTATTATAGTGTGTTGTTTTGCATTCCGATATTTTATTTAGTAAATTAGTTTGTTTCTCCTCAGATTGTTGCCGCTGTTCTTTGCTCTCAGGGCCATCTCCCTACCCTTTTCCCCTTTCCCCTTTTCCCGGGACGTGGGCCCTTGGGTCCCCCGTCCCCTTTGTCACGGAATCGGGCCTAACGCCCGTAAACCGTCGACACAGATGATTGTTTAATAATTGGTTCTAAAATCTTTCCGCATTTTCCAGAAACTATCAAAAACAGCATGAGCAGTTTCTAACTCTTCTCGAAGGAAGTTTTTCCGTTGCCCTTAATTAGTCCCATGATTCCTCCTCGGCTCTCCGCAGGCTCTTAAGCTAATTGCTGAAGATCCATTCAGTGTGCTCCCAGATAAGTTGAAGTTATTTTTGAAGTCCTTGATGACATGTATGGCTCTGAGTTACCTAAAACAGACTTGAATTTCTACTGTCTTTTGGCCTCGCTTCTTATGTGCTTACTGTAAACCTATGGTGGGCAAAGTAACTTATAAGTTAGCCTTAGTTTAGTATGATAAAGCTGTATGTCCTGTTGAACACTGTTGCTAGGGATCTAATGTCACTCCCTTCTACCCTCATAGAGCTTAACGTTAAACTCAGAATATGTCAGATAAACTTCACTGAAGGTGCATCTTAGCTGAATTAGTAAAGCTACCAAAATCCTCACATAAGACAGGCAAAATGCAAGAGAAAGCAGGGCCTTGTCTGAACTTACATCTTGAAGTGAGCTGAAGGAATTGCAATAGCTGTATGATAGAGATAAGCTAAAGATTTGTTTACAGTGGAGCACCTGTTGTCATGGGCTGTTTCAGAAAAGCAAATCCTGAAAAAAACTGAAAAGAGAGATCCTCAATCCTCACACGGTGCAGGTTGGCCTAGTTCTAAATAGGGACTGAGATCCATGGAGAAAGAAACGGTGGAGCCTTGAAGCAAAATCACTCCCTGCAACCCGTGCCACAAGTGCATCCAGTGCACATTTTCTCCTATATCGTCCCCTTCTTAGGTGCCTTATGGACACAAAATATTCTCATAGCTTTGTCTAAATAAGGAGGTTTTCTTCATACTTCAAGAGTTGGCTTAGTACTAGTCAAAATCATACTAATTTGCTGGAAATTGCCCATTGCATACCTGTACCTGTGTACCTCTTACATTTTCAGAGTCTGCTCACTTCCCTCTGGACTTGGATCCATGTCCCACACTGACTCTGGTGTAAATTATCCACCTTGTTCATGTTAATTATATTGCAGTCATCAATTCTAAGCTTTTAATTTAAACTAGAAAAAGGAAATAAAGAAAGGAAATATAAGGAATATCTAGAGAAGTTCTGTGGCAGGCTGCATGTAGGCAAAAATTACACAAAGGCAATTGGAAGGCTTTAGGAAATATCTCTGGGCCTAAATTGTGCTATTTTTTCTCATTCCCAGTGAATTCAGACTCTGATGAGGGGTAGTTCTTTGAATGAGTATTTAATAAAATGCTTCAGCATGTGACTAACAAGGAAATTGGAGCTTGCTGCCTTAGTTTACATGAACTGACTTACTGAAACATATTATTGTCCTGCTATTCAGATAATAACAATCTAACTTTTTTTTTTATTGAATCTAACACCACGTCTGGTGAAATTGTCATGCTTTTGCTTCCTGACTAAATGAAAGGAATTCTCACACAAAAACTGTCCATATGAACACATACATTTACCAGTCTAGTGTTTTAATCCTGGGAGAATGTTTTGTAACTTAAATGCTGTTAGAGGAATTTTTGCTGTAAGCTCTTTCCCAAATGAACAAAACAAATCCATCGATCTCACTAAACAACATGCAAAGCCCACAAGCCTTTAATAATGATAGAGTACAGTTGAACCAAATTAATTTTAAACACAGAAAAATAAGCTGTGGAAGATAAGATTCCTTTATTTTTACAAATAAATATTTTTTAAAAGTATCAATCAAATGCACATTTGGCAAGTCATGTTGGGTATGCTAAAAGTGTCACCTGTCTGTATTTCTGCCTATTATAGAGATGGCAAACATAGGTTGCCTGTATGCCTATATTGAAAGCATTCCTTTCCCTATTTCTTGAGGTGTTATGAAGCTGTTTCGATGTGATTTTCCAGGTGCTATTTACAGCACAGGTGTCACTAGGAGGAAAAGGGAAAAAGCAAGAACAATCATAGAAACAAAGATGGGGGGCAGAAGACAGAAAGGGAGAAAGAGAGACGAAACAGAGATCTAAAGCTACATTCCCACAGCAGGAAACTAAATCAGAATTCAGTTTCAGTTGAGTAACAGTGCACAATCAGAGGGCAAACCTCAGTTTCATCACTTTGCATCGAAAGGTTTTAACATTTATGGGAGTATATTTCCTATGTATATGGGTATGTTCATTCAAAGTACTCTGGAGGCTTCTTGCCTTAGAATACCTTTGAAACTTAATGTAAAGTTTCTGCCTGGAAATGATGTGTTTGATTTTTTTCCAGCTGTCATTTTTTGTTTTATTTTATTTATACCTGACTCTAGGTTACATCTACATCTTAGATAGATGTCTGGTGTACTGTGTGAAAACAGCATTGTGTGCTCACTGTGCTGTGGTTGTTAACAGTGACTGAGGAACAAGAGTTTTTCATTCCCAAAAGCCATAATACTATGTATTTGTCATGAAGTATGTCAAGTACTTCATTAATATTAAGTCAGTGGGTATTGAGCCTCAGTACAGCCTTGCGTAGAGGACAATGGTCTTATAAATTCCACATCACATGGAGACAGACAGGGTATGGAAAGATGAGCAAAAACTGATTAGGTATACCAGCCTCCAAACATGCCCCGCTGTTGGCACTTTGTATTTCTGCTCAGGTCTATTTCTTTTTACCAGACGGATTGTCCTGGGAAGATTTAGAAAGATGGAGGTGTGTACAACTATAGGTACAACTGTGCTGGTGGCTATTCAGGCCAAAATGAAATAGATTTTGCAAATCTGGTAGTTAGTCAGTGGCCAAAGCAATTAAATAGCAAGAAAAATGGTATAAATCCAATCTGATTCTGCTCCTGGTATACAAATGGCATATCCTCAGAGTCAGAAATGTGTACTCTGTACCAAATTTCTTCGGTCACAATATCCTTTCTTAGTTGCTCTAAGGGTAGCTATAAGCCAACTCGGGGTGTGTAGTAAACTAGTGAATTAGCCTGAGAGGAACTGTTTCCAGGAAAATACAGCAAGATGATGATGGACATCTAATCGAGCTTCTGTTGGCAGCAACCCCCTGAGGCTCTCCAACATCTCATTGTCCCAAGGGCTGAACTCTAAAGAAAACTTTTGAAACTCTGTGAGAAGTTTTCCTCTCCTCATATGGTGAAACAATTTTTTTGGGTGTTATGCCAAAGCTTTTCAGGTCGCCCTTGCAACCTCAGGTCTGTTTACAGCTATCCTTGTGACAGATCCCTGCACTTCATAAAGTTATGGGTTTTCACTTCTCCAAGTTAGGGATTTCCTTTCTTTCTTTACTGATTGTTCATGACACATAAAGTGCAGAACATGTTAAAATAATGGTTCTATGATTCAACAAATACCAGCTGAAAATCATTACTGACAATACTAAATGCAAGAAGCAGTAGACAATGAACAGCTGTTCTCAACAGCTTTCTCAGCCACTTATCATAGAATCATAGAATTGCTCAGAAGGAAAAGACCTTCAAGATCATCAAGTCCAACCGCAACCTAACCGTACTACCCTAACTCTAACAATCCACCACTAAATCATGTCCCTGAGTACCACATTCAAATGTTTTTTAAACACATTCAGGGATGATGACTCAACCACCTCCCTGGGGAGCCTGTTCCAGTGCTTAACAACCCTTTCTGGAAAGAAGTTTTTCCTGATATCCAACCTAAACCTCCCCTGGCACAACTTGAGGCCATTTCCCCTTGTCCTGTCACCAGTGAGAAGAGACCAGCCCCACTCTCACTGCAATCACCTTTCAGGTATTTGAAGAGAACAATAAGGTCTCCCCTCAGCCTCCTCCTCCCCAGGCTAAAAAGCCCCAGTTCCTTTAGTCTCTCCTCATAGGGCATATTCTCCAAGCCCTTCACAAGCCTTGTTGCCCTTCTTTGAACCTGCTCCAGCACCTCAATGTCCTTTCTGTACTGAGGCGCCCAAAACTGAACACAGTAAGGTGCCCAAAACTGAACACAGTAAAACCGAACACACTTCTTCAGTCAGAGCTCACCATTTAATCAGCTTCCTTCTTATTACATTAAATCTTTCTGTCCTGGATAAGCTTTTTTAGAATTCTCTTGCTCAAAAAGCACTGCCATGCCCCAAGCCCAAAGCCCAAATGAGCAAGGACAGCTGGTAGCACAGCTGACTGGATCAATGTCAGAAAAGAGCTCACTGCCCATTTCATTTTCCAGGAATTTATGAACACTGTGACCAGAAACACAAGGGTTGTATCTGGAGATAAAATGAGCCAGAAGCTCTAAAACTAGATAATAAAGGGGTTATTCAAAGTTGAGAGTATGTTTCCAGTTAAGTTGCAGAGGGAACTGAAGTTCATTTAGGTTGATTATCGGCTCCAAAAACTCCCAGTATGGTATCTTTGGAAGTGAGAGAAGGTTATGAAAAAACTTGTAAAAAAATATGATTTTGGAAAAGTAAATGAGTCCTAAAGCAATATCTTCTTAACATCATTGGCTTTATAAACATAGTGTTTTATGCCCACCCAACACCTTAGTCCTTTGGTCACTGAGGCCTGATGACTATTATCAGTCTCCTCACTTCCAACTTCCTTTTGAAAAACGAGGTCCTGTTTGGCTAAGAATGTGACAAATACAGACTGCATCTATGTTAAGGAGAAAAGATTTCTGCTTTGTCATCTGACTAGGAATAAAGAACAGAAAGAGGCACAGCATGTGTTTATGGTAAAATATGGGCTTTTTAGAGCCCAGGATCTTTTCTACACCATCCTTGTGCAAGCCATGTTCCAGATAAGGGACTGGGTGCTATCCTCAATGCTGGGCTTGAGTCAGTCAGCCCTGGGTGTAGTAATTTGGGTAGCTGAGTGCAATATTTTGGTATTAATATTGGGTAACAGTAGGTTTATATGTGGAGGCTTGCAAAACAGGTAGAGCGAACATGTACAGGATGAGAAATAACTGGTCACTGTCTCAGGAGTTCCACTAAACAATTTCAGAGAGAAAGTCAATATAGCATTGAATTATTCTGTAAAATGAATCTGAAAGCGCCAGGAGATTGACTTTGAAAGGCAGCCTCATTTTAAGTTTTTAAAATCTTTATGAACAGTTTCCCTCTGTTCTCCTCATTTGGATGTCTGTTTTCTGAAAACAGAGTTAGAAATTAGGAATAATTATGAGACAAAGAATGGTTTAATCCCTTTTGTTCTGATTTTTGTTTTCCTTTTTTTCAACAACACGCACACATCTGAGGAAAGTTGTGATGCTGATGATCAGGTCTTTCCAACAAAGAATAACTGAATTTAAATAAAGATGATTTGACTTCTTTAGGACTTAAATTCGTGTTCTAAATGCCATGTCCAATGCTTGTTTGGCTGGACTTTCTGACTGAACAGAAATGCAAGAGACTCTTGGGATTGGGGCACATCAATGAGCCTCATTTCTTTTTTTTTCTTTTTCTTTTTTCTTTTTCTGAGCAGTTGCAATTTCCTAATTTTATTAAGATCCAGCATAATCTTCAAATGTGAAGATCAGTGCCATTAGGGATGTTATTTGGCTTCAGTTTAAGAAGTTCTATTGGATTTTCAAAGAATGCTATGTGTCTGTTTAGAATTTATCACTTTGTTCTCCTGTTCATGTACTTTATGGGATTGTTATAGAATATCTTTGCATTGAATTACTGATATAATGCTGTAGTTTACTGTGGCATCATGCATTTCTGACAGCTCCCTTGATATGCCTTGTTTTGTCTTACCTAATCGAGGGGTGAGTAATTTACAGCCTTTGTGTCATCTGTGGCTTGCAATTTTGTTTCACAGAGCCTGTGGCAGACAGTCATTTTATTCTGAGTAACACCAAGATGTGCATCAATGGAAAGTCTACCGAAGACATTTGAAAGGCCCCTCTGGATGAGGAAACATGTCCTCATCCTAATCCAATGTAGTATTCAATGAGGCAGTAACAGCAGGGAAATAAAATTTTGTTTTGTGCATTAGTGGGCTTTGATGTGGACCAGGTATAATCTCCATGGTAGTTTACACTGGTTTATTTTCTGTTATGGGGCTAGCAGTCTACCAATAAGGAGACTATTGAGATGTCCTTGGGGCTGTTAACAGGTACCATAATGATAAAAAATAATGAGTCTGATGGCTGTCAGATTGTTTTACCATAGCTGAGTCTCTGGGAAGATCCCTCCTGTGGACTAGGTCTGTGGTCGTTGCTATTTGGTAAGGGAGAAATGTGCTCAGCATAAATGTCACTGCCTCTTCAAATTGTGCATGAACTTCCTGCAGATACAAAAAGAGCCCAAAGATTAGGTAGGATGGTACAGTAGGATTTGTCCCAGTTGAAGAAAAAAGATGAACACATGCTGTTTAATTTAATTTCTGCAGTCCATGTGAGAGAGCAGGGACACAAATACCAGTGTTTGTTCCTATGAAAAGCACAGGTAAGAACAATCGGCTCCCAGTAGTATCAGAAGGAACAGCCAAATGCTATGGCACAGCATGCCTGCTTCATAACCTCACAGGTTGGGCTGTGGTTGGAGCATTACCAGGTATTTGCTAAGTCACACCCCCTCATTTTTTCCCTATTTTCTTTCCCCTGTCTCCATACTGCTCTCTCCCAGCAAACCTACACAGGGGAAGCTACGTCCTGTGGCAGTTTCAGGTGGGATCAGAGCAGTAGAAAAGAGTTCTCAGAACTGACACACAAGGCATTATCACCTCCAATATCACCCCTTGAAAAGGTATCTTTTGAGCAAGTTTTCTGGTAAGGATTGGAAGCCTATTCAGTCCTTAATTATCAGAGAAGGAATGGATATTATTTTTCTTTCTTTTTTTTTCCCTTCCCCAGTAATTTCCAATTGTAGTAGCAGTTACAATTTCAACAGATGGTTTGGCTCTGAGAAAATCTCTTAAGAAATTAAAACACAGGCTCTTGAAAGATGTAATTGTCCCTTGCAGATGATCATTAGGACAGACTTAATGAGGTTACTTTTGCTAGTGTCCATCAAAACACCTGTCTTGTCTATTGCAATGCTTCCAGAAGTTTCTTAATCTCCTAGTTTTAATCTGTTTTCCTAATCTGACACCTTGGCACCTATTCCCTTCCCTACACTGATCTTGTTTTTTTTCCATAGTGGTCCTGCATTCATTCCCCACTTGAGTGTTGCAAAGCAGAGTGCTGTAACTATCTGTGTTCAGGGCCTTAAAACAGACGATTTGGTGCATTGCAAATCAGTTTCAAACTTCATTTCATTAGCAGCACCCTTGGATTGCAAGTTATAAATAATTCCAGCAATTCTAAACATCAAGAATGCTATGAATTATGTGCTTTTCATCAGAATAATGTGTAGGATCAATAGAAACAGAAGGTGTCTAGATAAGCACATTTCATAATTACTGCTTAGATCTGCATAAATCAATTTACTAGCACACTTCAGGAAAAAAATATTCATTTTTTTAAGGACCTTAAAATAATGATGTCTTGATGGAAGGTTACCTCCCATCTCTCCTTTAATAATATCTTTTAAGAAAATTTAATTTCAACTTCAAAAGAAGCTACATAAAATATCAATCCTCTGTAAATGAATCTGACACATTTATGTTTCATTATTTTATTTCATTCCTGCCCCTCCCCCAAAGGAAATGAATCAATCATTCTGTTACTCTTCAGTTCATCTTACTCTTTCTTGTGCAATGCTATCTCCTTGAAATAATCAGACCTCTTTGACAATCAATTAATAAACAGACATTTAAATATTCTTTTCTTGCAGCCTAATATGCAGGCAATGAGGTTGAAAGACATTGCATAGTGCACATCGTACTTATTCTATTTTTTTTTTGTGATCAATCTAATAGGCCCTCAAGCTCTGTAGTACTTTAAAGAAGATTTATTTCAACTGTCTAATCAATCAGTTAAAAACAAGATATGAAAATTCAGTAATTTAAATGCAAGGTTTCTTCTCCTGATAAGTTTGATCATTCTTTCTGCAGATAAGTCCCATTTGAGTGGTTTCAAAATGAGGAAACATCATTGTATCATTCAAAATGGAAGTGACCATGACATTAAAAGCCCAAGGACTTTGAATTTATAGAAGGTTATTTTCATTAATCTGCTGTGTAAGGGAGTGGTAGAGTAAGACAGGAGAAGACCAAATAGAGCGTGTGTATTTTAAAATTGGAAAATTATGATGCAGGGCCATTTATCAGTCCATTGTAGCATTCAAAAGTTTAAAATGTATTTGGGGAAAATATAATTCAAGATATCAAAGTAAGTTAAAGATTGGATCGAGTGAAATATGAGTTTCCCAAAGGTAAATCACACAAAGCAAACTCTATTTTGAAAGGAAAGCTCTATTTGAAAAGGAAATTGCACTTCCAGGAAAGGCAAGTAATGTTATCTTAAGAAAAGTGATCTATAGGTTCCAAACAGGAAAATAGTGAAGGAAAAGAAAATGAGGCTTAAAAAAGGAGTATAATTTTGGAGGAAAGAGCAATTAGAAGATGATAACAAGCAGTACTGAAAGAAGATATATGAAGCTTGAGAAAGGTAACTAGTCCTGTTCATAAAGGGCACATTTTAGAATTGACCATACTGAATATTTTCAATAATAATTCTGTATTAAACCACTGCCACTTCTTAGGTCAATACTGTGTTGAATTGAAGATGGAAAATATTGTTAACACAGATGGTCAGGTTATCCTACAGAAAGAATTTAAGAACTTGTATCTTAATGTTGGGATGGAATCAAGAGTACAAAATGTATTCAGAAGTACACATAAAATGTGTGTGATTTGAAACAAAGAACAACAGAAAAAGAGTTTGCCAGCTGGAAACAACATGAATATAATCAAGAGTCAAGTATGATTTTTACACAAAGTGATGCTGTACGTTTTAAAGTCAAACACAGTCCTAGAAGGTCTTAGGTTAGGTATCAGTGCTGTCGTATGGGGATTGATGTTGAGTCCAGGTTCTAAGAATACTTCACAAAGTGTTCCTTTTTGCACGAGCAGTATTTAAAAAATAATGTTTGCATTTCTTCTTCTTTCTTTCATTCAGGATTCAACAACTGAATGAAGTTTTTTCACTGATTTTCCTTCACAACTGCTAACTCAGAAGAGAAAGGATTGTATGTGATTTTTGATGTGAAATGAAGCTTTCCTGTGTTTTATAATGTACTCCTCTACTACAAGTCAACAATTTTTGTATGAGGAGGAAAAAGGTCTCAGAGGATACACCTTGTTCCAGGTTGTAGTGAATTTTAGCCCTCTTGGTCTTTGATCCCGGCTTAGCAAATATCTCACTTAGTCCTTTTAAGTGTGCGCAGTGTTTCTCAGGGTCAAGAAAGACTCAAGACTGTGACATAAATGTCAAGCAAAACCTATTAATTCAGATAGTAAGGACAGAAGTTAAAAAGACCCAGAACATTAGGCAACACTTAATTCTTCTTGGTCTTTCTCTCTTTTGTCTCCATCTGTCTGTCTGTCCTTCTCCTATCTTGCACATTAACTGCTTGCAACAGGGAAATAAGAATCTTGTTAACTCACCCCAGAGGTATCTGATTTACAGCTAGGTGTAAACTGGGATTAAGAATAAGAGTTCATACTATTCTTCAGCTCATGCCTCTTGGCAATATATTGTCTCAATGACATTGAATATGGCATTAAGAAACAATCAAGTTAAAATTGAGATTGGCAGAAAAGGCAGTACGATGCTGCTTGTGGGGTTATTTGTTCAGCATTATCACTCCAGTGAAGGTTGGTTAGCCATTGGACTAGACATATTTCCAGCCATCTAAAGCTGAATTACGGTTTATAAGTTACAAGGCCCCATTTCAGCTATGAGCTGTATGATTTTTTTTGGAAAGTTTTCTTGAGGGAGCTGTAAGAAAGAGATAGGAATAATTAAAACTTGTAGTTATGTTACTTAGAAGTGTGCATAATGAGGTTGCATCAAATCTTAAAAGATTATCTTTAAATTATCATTCAGAAACATCCTTATCGTTAGGTAACAGCCTCTTCTCCTTTACCTCTTAGAAAGAGCTCTTGAAAAAAAATGCACTGCTCTAGAGAATGGTGCACTCCTTTTAAATAAGAAAACAGCCTGTGTATATATGTGTGACCTCTGCAAGTGTATCAGAAAGTGCAATCTCTTTGAGGCAGACAAAAGCAGCATAACCAAGGCATTGTTTATGAGGCATTGCTGTGTGGTTAGTGAGCAGAGAGAATGTGGTGAGGGCTGTCCTGTCCACTTTTTTCACTTTTCTGTATGCATGTGAGCTATTTTGTATGGATACTCAAAGTCACGAGGCTCTTGTGGTACAAGACCTATCCCATTTTGGCAGTCCATGGCATCTCTCTGCCTTTCTTTGCCACTCTGCTCAGCTGTTCTGAAATTTCCTGGAGCCAAGACTGAAAACACCGTGCTGTTTTGGGAATTATCATTCAAAGAAATGATACAACGCTTGTTCAGCTGGGGGAAGAACACGTGAGGCTAAACCAAGATTATTCTAATTTGATAATGTAAAAGCGCCTGAAGGATCATGCCCAGAGACATCAGATTCTCTGGTGTCGTTAATACAGGCATATTAAGCATCTACACGTATTTGATAGTTCTACCCACCTAAGATTACAGGAGACCTAGTGCTTGTCTCATAAATCCAGACTGCTACTTAAGCCATTCTTACTGTGTATGGGATTTATTCTCTTTCTTTTTTTTGGTTAGTGGAGTGAAATGAACCTGTTTTACTCAGATTTAAGACTGTAGAAAGGCCATTCATTTATCTGTGGACTGTAGCTCAGTGGTAGAAACAGTGAACCTGATTTTCAAAGGCTCCATCACTAGTATTGACTGCCTGCAAGCAGTACTCCACATCAGTGCGCTTTCTTGTCATCTATGTCATAAAGAAGGCATTCAGATTTTCAGATTACAGAGAGAGTTGTAACTGTTCTCTGCAGGTGTGGCAGGAATGAAACTGCGCCCTTCCTTCCTAAAAGGGCCATTTTTCTCATTGATTCAGCTCACACCATGTTTGTCAGTGGGTATTATGTGATAATGACATATCCTGCAGAAACTCTATAAAGTCAGAAAAATTACAGAACAAAGCGTTTAAGCTTACTTTGTGTCAGATTCTGCAGAATTATTATTTTTTTTTTTTACAGGGAGAGGTGTTTCTTTTTTCATTTGAGGTCTGGAAAATGTGTAATGTTTTATTTGTATGACATCTGGAGCAAGTCAGTAAACATCAAGATGACTTCACAAGGACAGGGAAATGGTGGAAACTCTAGTATGGATATTCTGGGGGGATCGTTTTCTGGCAGAAGGGGATGCCTGCATCCATTAAACATAACTTTGCTTCTCTCCTGTCACCTAATATTCTCCTTATTCCATGTAGAAAATGACCTTCTCAAATAGCTCCTGCTGATGACTTTCATGAAAATCTGATATATCAAAAAAAAAAAAAAAAAAAAAAGAACAAGGTTACCTGCAGTGCATTGAAGGAATTAATTTTGTTGAGACTTGTTTGCACCAATGTATTTTGAAAACATTCTGGCTGAGCAGGTCTCAGCTTTCAGTAGACTTCAGAGATAGTCAGAATGCAGTTTTATCTTCTCTCAGACATTCTGATATCAGAAATTAGGAGTAGAAGGTAAGAGGAGAAAGGAGAAAGAGGGTAAAATGAACAAAATTGAGTAAGAAAACCAACAAGATGATGAGCAAAGCACTCAGCATTAAAGCACTGAACCCTGCTTCTTCTACCAGAAGAAATATTCTGCAAGCCAATCAATAAGTTCCTTCTCTAAAACCCTGTTTATGTCAGGCAAGCCCATTCATTTTTCATCAGCTACTGCAGGCATCTATTTGTCAGGAATGATTTAGTCTTACTGAAAGACATGCTGAGGTAAGGGTCTCATACTGTAAATATTAGCAGGCCAGGATGTGCCAGAATATGAATCTTTGCAGTTGATGTTTTTTTAACACAATATCTGCTGTGGTGGCCAGAAAAAGGAAAGAAACCTGGACTGCAACACCTGCAGCCTCTGTGATCCAGGGCACAAAAGAGGCTGCCAAGGAAAGCTGTTCATGTACTGGGAGGGATGGTTGCCCTCAGGGGGCTACACAGTGGCAGGTTGGATGAACGCGTGGCAGTGTCTCAGGTGGAATTGCAGCCCAGGTGGTATAAGCTCCCTGGGGACAGAGAAGACTTGAGGGAACACTAAGTTAGCACTTAAGCGCCAACTTAGGTCCAAGGAGAAAAACATGATGTCTTACCTGTCTCTGTTAACCGGGATTAAGTTAAACCTCATGATCCCTTAGCTCTCTGGTTTCTGTGATATCAAGCAGAATTTAGGTTGGGTATTAGGAAAAACTTCTTCAAAAGAGTGGTATTGCATTGGAACAGGCTGCCCATCGTGATGGAGGAGTCACTGTCCCAGGAGGTGCTCAAGAACCATGGAGATGTGGTACTTAGAGACATGGTTTAGTGGGCAATATTGGTGGTAGGTGGATGGTTGGACTGGATGATCGTGGAGTCTTAGAGGTCTTCTTCAACCTTAATAGTTCTATGATTTCTGTGATTCAATAATTTCCATGATTAATGTATACAGATGTGCAGGAGCATACGTGTACATATATGTGTATGTATAGGTATATATTTCTAACTTCATTTTGACTTTTCAGGATAGTGACTGTTACCTACTATGAATCTACCAATAGTATTTTTAATGCAGTATTTTCTGCAAAGGCCGTTGAAAGACTTTGTGGTTTGTGAGCTCTCCTGAAACACAAATGACTTTTTTGATATAGTTTCAGGAGAAATGGTACTTATACATGCTGCATCAAGTAGAGACTAGTACCAATGATATCTGCACACTGTAGACTCAATAGAAGGAGGACTTGAATCTCCAGTACTGTTCAGCAGGTAACTTTAATTGAAGTTGTGAGAGCATATGGAGGATTTGAATCTCCCGCTTACCTGAATCCCAGTCTGGGACTGTGTTCATCCACAGTTTGATGATAATGAACCAAACAGACATTCAGCCCTGAGAAAGAGGCCAGAGGGCTGCCTGAATGGTTTTATGGGGAAAGTATGTCTCTCCTGGCTAGCCCAGGTCTGAGTAGTTCTGAGTCAGAATTTGTGCTGACTGATCCTCCTTTTATATAGTTGCTCATCTCTTAAAGCAGGGTTATGGCACTGTCGTGATCTCCGTAGTCAGGGTAGCACTAACCTGTTAAGAAGAATTAAGTCATGGGTTTTCCTGGGAGTGAAAAGGTTATGGAGACCAAAGCCCTGACAGGGCAAGTGAGATTTCTTTTATATCTGCTTTTAGCAGGTGACTTATTTCCTTGGGAGAAAGCCCTAGACCTTGTGATTTCCCAAAAGAAAAGCGCTTTCCTGTGTCATTACTGGGTAGGACCATGCAGGTTGCTGGGCTCTTGGGGATCGAGGCCAAAGCTGAGTGAGACTTCTCATAGTTGTGAACACCTCCATGGCCCTACCTGCCTGAGCATCATCCACCATCAAACGTAGGCATTTGCAAATATAATCATGCTTTCAGACATGAAGTCTTACAGATGTAAATTTACCCTTTACAGCTGACTTCTACAGAGAGAGTGGAGAAATGTTCTCTGTTGTTGTAAAGAGCTGCAGTCTATGGATGGCTTGATTTTGCAAGAGGCCTGCTATTATAGAGATTATAGAGCTCCTTTCAAGTTTAAGAGCATCTGTGTGTTTGGTGCTTAAGAGCATCTGTGTGTTTGTTTCAATAGTCATGAGTATGAGGCTGTTATCAGAATGTGTATGTAGTACTTACCAGCTGGGGCAATAAGTCCTGTTGAAATCAGAAGATTATTGCTGTAAATATAGGCAAAATTGATTGCAGTTTTCATGCAACCTGTTGAGACGGTAGTGATTTTCTATGACCAGCTGAATGTTAATTTTTGCTTGCAGTTCAGATGGGTGGATAGTCTCCTCATTGCTACAATTGTACAGCTTTTTCAATTTGACAAGAATAATATATTTTACTTAGGCACACATGAAAGGTACTAACATTTAGAGTAAAATCCAGGCTAATTTCACTTTAAAATTATAATGTGCCATCCTTACACTATGACAGGCCTTTCACTGAGGGACCAGTCTGCAAAGAAAATGCATTCAAATGAAGCACAAGCATTTTTTCATCAGGAATCTTCAATCCAAATAAGAAATCTACTTGCCTTTTAATTTTTCTTTTATTTATATATTTTGTCCTTCTAATATTGAGGAAAGGTTGCCAAAATATGTGTTAATCATTGAAATGTGAAGGTCTAACCTCATCAATCTGTTCTCAGTGTTCAAAAGAGTTATCACACACCTGAAATAATGAAATGTTATAGAGTCCATTTCCCTGGAGTGAAATATGGAGGTATATATAGCCACTGCAGTAGATCAATAGAAACATAGTGATTTTGAAGAAAAATGTCTTTTTAACAAAACACATTATTACTTTTCCAATAAATCAACATTTTAGCTAAAAATGATCATTTTAGTTTAATCCTCACAACAATTCTTCTTCTCCCATCCTTCCCCAAAACAATTTCTATGTGATAGAAACTGTCTTCAGAAAATATTGACTGTGAAAACAATCTTTGGGTATAATTCTAGTGATGAAAACACCCCACAACTTGTCAAATACTTTTAAGGAACTTCTTTTCTGCATCAACACTCAAGCTAGTGATGGAGGTAGTAAGGATACAGCAATCAACATAAAGAATAACGTGAATTAAAACAGTCACTGAATTGAATTTATGAAAAAGGCACCTTACTTCTCAGCTACAAATTTATGACTTACATACAAGTACAATGAATTTTGGGGAGGTCATTTAAATACCAAAGTGAATATTCTGTATCTAGAAGTTACAAGACAATACTCCTCAGTGAAAAGCATATTTCTGTTTATGCTGTTTTCTGCTGTCCATCACTTCAGTGGAAATGATAAGGTTAAAAAATATCAGACTAATGTGGTTTTCATTCATTTCTGAACTGGGTTGATAAGACGATTATATCCAGTACTTTATATAACTGTAAGGCTGAGTTCCATCAGAAGAGTGGCAGAAAAAATAAAGTCTGTTATAGCTGTTTTTCTCAATGGCAGGTGAATAGTGTCTTTTAACTGAAATGAGTGGGCTGTCATCTTCCCTGTTTCTTATAGCATTGTGTTTGTGTAAGAAAAAAGATCTAGGATATCAAAAGGTGACTCATTATCTCAGCCAGGAAATCATGAACAAAGGTGCAACAGTCTAAAAGAGCTCTGAATAGCATTCCTTAGTACCAGCTCACAGTTGTTTCATCTGTTTTTACTGATGGGAAATTGAGTTAATGAGAAATATTTGTCTTTTTACTTCTGTTTCCAGCTCTGAAAAGTGACAATAGGGAAACTCCTCCCTGCTGAAAGGATGAAGTATAAATTTCTTCTTTCTTCCAACAAACAAAAAACACCCATGGCATGTTCTCATGTTGGTGACAGTGACAATTCTATAAAATACATGTTGATAACTATAATGTAGTGTTTTTAGTTTACATGACATTGTATGGGTAAATATGAATAATGTTTTACCACAGTGATCCCGTTGGAGGGCTCAATATAATGCAGTTACATTTAACTAAGTAAATTCTACTACTTGTGTAAGGAAAAGAGCAGAGCATAAGAATGGTTGCATTATTTCAGGCAAAGTCCCAGCTGGGCTCTTACATGGCTTTTGACAGCATGGGATGCTGGATACTTTTGAAAATCATAAAAATCATCGTAATAAATATAAATAAATCATCCAAAACCGTACCTCTCCGGTTTTTGATGATGCCGACCTAGAGGTTATAAACAGATCAAAGAATTTAACAGGTAACAGTGAGGCTATATCTTATTTAACTTCTACTTCAATCCATCTGTACTTTGACCATCCATAAAATACTGTGTCAATGAGTTCTATGATTTAGTTATGTGCTGTTAGGAAATGTTCTGTTTTGAGTGTTATAAGCTCTGACAACCAATAAAAATACTGTGTGTCCTCTGCTCTTAAACTGTGAAAAGCAGTAGTCCATCATCTTTTTTTCTCTGTCTTCACATCATATGTGATTTTTGAGAACTGATTGTATACCTATGATCCCTGTCATCAGTCTCAGATGCTGAGGATTTCCTGGCTCTTTAATGTGCCTGTGCCTTGTTGTTGTTCTAATTTTCCTGATTAAGTTGTCATTCTTCTTTGTGCCCTATTGAGCGTAGTTGTATTTTGACGCAGAGTGAGAAGAGCTGCCTCAGGGTCAGGGTAGCAGTGCCCTACAGATTTATGCAGCGGCACAGTAGGTTTTCTATTTAAGTTCTCAGTGATTTTCTTAATAATTGCTTTGTTGGTTTCCACTACATATCTGATGTTTTCAGGGAATGGTGCCCACTCCCCCTGTAATCTTTTCGGTGAATTATGAACCATTATCATTTCAGCAGATTTATTTTGTTTGCTTCTTCATAACTCTTTTCCAGCCACTTTGATTCATCCCTACTAGAAGTTACTTCTTGTTGGTTTTACTGCCTTAAGTGTTCTTTGTGCACTCTGGCTCAAGTCTATGAAATACTTGGAGGTTAAAAAAAAAAAAAGTCACAAAAACTCTACTGTTAAAGCAGAAAACATAATTGTTTTTCAGACTGACAGAAATGAGGAGGTGGATATGATCAGCCAGGGGCAAGTTTCAGACACTTGGATTTGCCACAACCAGGATAATTAGTCAAAAGCTTCCTGACAGCTAGAATTAGTTTTCCCAGGTGCATTACTTTCCTTTGGCTTCTGCTGTCTTTTTTATCATCGTCTCTCTCAGTATCATGAAATATCCTACAGTTACTCCTGTTCTACTTCAGATTTAGATATCCTAGTTTTGTCTGTGCACATTTTCCATTATAAGCATACATTGTCCCAACATTATTCACTCACTTTTCCAGCTAACTTATGAAGTTTTTGAGTATTGCAAGTCCTTGCTCTGATCCTGAAAGGAACTCCATGGAGATTTCTGTACTTTCCTTCAAATATTAGTATCATGTTTATTCTCTTGAATCATTTATTTATTAATACAAGGTAATTTCCTCTCTTTTCCAATGAAAAAATAATCATTTGTAAAGCTTGATTATAAAGGTTGATAGAAGACACCAAAGGTATCACCAGGGGTTCAGTTTACTTCCTGTAGCTTTAGGAAGAAAAACTCTGTTGGTGTAACTAAATTAAAAGATTGATGTCCAACCTAGAATGTGTACATGAATTTGGTAGTGAGATTAGTGTGACAAATTTTAATTCTATTGAAGTCAGTAGTATGCAATCCCGAGTTTATTTCTTAAACAATGTTTACATTAAATCCAGTAAACAACAAATTACATGTCTTCAGTTTTCAGAAGAAAAGCAATCACTTTTTTTGTTCTTGATTCTAGTGTGTAATGGTTATCTGTTATGATCTGGACAGCTGTGCTACAAAGACAGAGTTATAAACAATGTTCATTATGAATAGTCAGTCACCTAAATAGACATGCAAGATAAAGGAAAGAGCAGAAGAGACATCACCAGTTCTCTTCTTTAGTCTTGCAAATGAAGGAAGTGATTTTTCAGACTCATTCAAGTCAGAATCATTAGCTGAAGTCTAATCTCTCTGTTTACAAGTCTCTCTCCTTACAGTATATCCCCAAAGTACATCTCAAGCTAGCTCAGATGTAGATGCCTCCATTAGCAATATCTGGAGCTAACGTTAACCAGAGTGTGTGCTGTTGGGCAAATCTAGACCTTTTAGTCAATGATAGAAATCAGTCAATCGATTAACTGCTTGACTGATTGATTTGTGGAATGACTCTTCCTGCAAATTCACCAGGGGAGATTCAGATACTTTCAGATATCCACGTTATGTTTTTGGAGAAATTACATGAATTTGGCTTTTATATCACCTTTCATGAAATACCTAGAAATAATGGATAACTGTCTGAAAATCCTTCTACAGAAACATTAGTGGAAAAGTCACAGAGAACAGAGTATTACTATCTCTTGGGTTATATCTTCAGACACCGTACTCTGCTATAATGCAGGACACATCTTTAAAATGGATGCATAGAAGTTGAATAAGGGTCAGTGGTGGAATACAAGAGGTTGAGAAAAGATGTGGCATTTAAGTGCTCTGTAAAAAAATGAAATTCTATTAAAGCTCCAGGGCAGTCATACTGACAACTGTTGGCATCACTAATGTCATTATTTACTTATTTTAATAAAATCTAAAAAAACAGAAGGAATTCTAACTAATAATTGTATCTGCGTGCAATTTTGGGCAGTGATCTTTGTTTCTTTGCTATTCAAGGTTTTTTTTTTAGACTTATTTTTCAATATTATTCAAAGATACAAGAGAAATATAATTTCCAAAGAGAAGAAATGTAATTAATATACACTGATTTCATTATGTTCTTCCAAATGCAAATTTAAAATGCTTAAACAGAGATGGATGGACACAGTAGACATATTTGACAGACAGACAGAGAATTAGCAGTGATGACTCCAGTGTAGCAATGAACCATTTAGCAAGCCAGTGTAACAATTTTGCAGACGATGTCATGAACTTGCTTTAGAAAAATAGTTTTCTTGTTCTCTCTCTTCTCCTTCCTCCACGGCCCTCCTGTTTAGAACCAGTGGGCATGAAATGGTTTCCTTCAGCTAAAATGAAACCAGAGCAGCTTCATCCTTGAAGCTACTCAAAAGTAAACATTTAAGATTTAAACCATGTTTACCTTCAGAACTAGAAGTAGTTAACACAATTTAAAGACTTGAAATAGAAACCAAAATTAAATGTACTGCTTAAGGGATTAGACAATCATCTTCCTGTACAAACAGCATAAACAAGGAAATCGTATTAGCTCTTAATGTAATTAGCTGAACTCAACCATCTATGGATAAAACCTTTCTATGTACTTCTTAAAAAATCAGGGCAATCTTGGGAGGACTTAGAACTTGACAATTTGCATGAATTTCTAATGAGCTAAAATTCATTGAACTGATTAAATGAAATTCTTTCTGTGATCTAATCCATATAACTGCTAACTCGGAAGAGAGAGAAGCTTTACCTCCCCCCTGACTGAGAAAAGACAGCAAAAAGAATAAAAAATTTGTCACCACACCATGACCTCATTTTTTCCCCCTCTGTTAAGCTACACAATATCTGGAATTGAATTACTTTATTTCTCATTCAGGGCAGTACAACCTTGGGAACATTTTCGAGCTAGATAAACACACGAGGGACCTGATCCAGAGGCCACTGAAGTCAAAGAGAATTTACAAAGGTTTCAATGAGTTTGCATCAGAAATCCCACTTCATGATATTTCTGCATTTGCAAGGTGGCACCATTTATTGTTATTGAGAAATTTATTTCAAGAGGAGGATGTGGGTTATGAAATGACAAATGGGCAAATACAAAATTTTAACTAACAATATAGTAACCAGGAGTAATAATCGCAGCTGAACTCAGAAATTGTATTTCTTCTCTCATATAAAAATCTTACATTTTGATTCATGTTTTTCCCAATTGGGAAGAAATGACACAGCAAGGAACCTCTTTCCTGGAGGAAATTTGGAACGTAATTACATTCAGAAAATTATTAATTTTTGTGTCTTTGTTAGGAGTGGGTCAAAAGTTATTTTGTCTCATCTGTAACAGCGCAGTGTGTCTGGAAGTCTCAGAGACAGTGAATGTTTACAAGAAAGGCAGCATGACCATAAAGTCAGTTCTATGGTGGAGCTTTTATGTGAAATACACTTTCTATTAGCTTAGGCAAATTTAACTCAAAAAATGTTTTGTTTCCATTTTGCTTTCCTACCCAGGGGAAAATTGAAGAGTCATAACTAATAACACTGTACAATAAGAAACAGCAGTTTTGCGGAAGCCAGAATTTGTAATGAAGTAGTTGTTCCCATAAGCACTAGAACTAATGAGGACCAGTTTTCTATGAGCTTTATATTGGATTATATAACATTGAATTTCTCACTGTATCCTTTATAACCCTCCCCAAACCAATAGCTGTATCTCCATTTAGACTACCTGAATGCTCTTGGTTTCCCTACTAGATTAGGAAAAGCTACCTGTACAAAACCAATTTGTATGGATGTTCAGGACGACATATCGTCCTTTGAAAGTATTCCTGAGTTGCACACTGTGGGAGTGCTGACCTATGTCAAATCAAATTAAGTTGAAGTTGGACAGCTGATCAAAACTTATGAAGGAACAACAGAAGCAGAGGCTCTGTCATATAGTCGTCTTAATCTCATAAACTGTATTAAGTTTGGGGGACTGAGGCGGAAAATACAATTTTTTAAAAGAATTCTACTCCAAAAAGACAACTTGATACTCTGTTATCCACTAGATTGTAGAACACATGCATTACTCTTTGGGAAACACAGATGCGAAGAGCAGCAGTGTAACTCAGAATAATGTTGAAACAAATATCATTGTCTTAGCCAGGATTCCTTCCTCAGCAGAACAGGCTGGTAACTGCATGAGCTCCAATTGCAGGGAGAGTGATGGTCATTTTGTTTAACTAGACAGTTGTTCCACTGTCATTCCCTAATGCATTGTTTTTGTGAAGTGGTTGGAGTAGGAGTGACACAAGAACTATTCTTAGTTTATGGGACTGAAGATGTTTATTATCCACCACCATGCAAAAACATCATATTTCAGGGAGCCTATTTGTAGTTCAGCACATCTTCCTTTTACAGTCCAGTCTTGTGTATTTGATGGCGGGCAGTCAGTGTGACAAGAACAAACTGTTTGAATTTACTCCTACTTCCAGCACCATATTGCCCTTTGTAGAGTGGAGCTGGACTTTAATCAAATTCTTCTCACAGGAGCTGAAGCAATGCTAGGGGCTGCTGTTATCTGTTTAGATGAAAGGAACATAACCGGGTCATGGCTTAAACCAACAACTCTAGCACCTCTACTTGAATCTCATGGGTTGGCCAGGATTGGGAAAATGCCCACGGCAGTGGTCAGTGGAGGTGGTTTTGCCTCAGAAGGAAGGAGCATCTTTGAGTAAGGGAAAGAGGGAATAGGAACAAAGCTGGCAACAAACAGCCACATCTCTGCCACTAAAACATGAACTGTGCACCTTGCAATGCCTCTTGCAAGGTGAGAGAGAGACTAGGAAGAGCTGTGACTGGAAGGGGTGGTTTAGCGTAGTTCTGCAACACAGGGATCCCCTTGAGTATGGACTCTGACATAACTGTGTTGCTGACCTCACTCCCAGCTGGGGGCTGTAAACTTCATGGACCTGAGCACAAAGACAAGGACTGAAACCAGAAGGGAGCGCCTGCATTTCCTAGGCTTGTCTCCTGATACACAGGTGGCCTGAGACCATCAAGTGAAAACTAGCAACTTCCTCAATTGCTATGCAGAGCTCAGATCTTCACTCAAGAGTGACGATGTGTTACACTTCACTTCTTCATAACAATTCAATTCAGCCTATAAGATGGAGCTCTAAATAGAACTGACACTATTATTGCATAGTGGTGAATGTCCCGCTTTTATTTATTAACCCTGTTGAATTTCCTAAATTTCATCTTAAAACTATAACGATAAGGAGCCCCTTGTTACTGCTGCAGATTATTAGGCACTCTGTAGACATATTACAGGGCAATCCATACAGTGCTGAGTGTAGCACTGAGCTACTGCCAAGCAGAGTGAAATAAAGCATACTGTATGTCCTGGATACAACACTATGGCCATCGTCTCAAATTTACCATGGCTGGGGACAGCTGGTTTTCCTCCCAGTGAAAATCAGTCTCATCAAGTGAAAGAGCCATTTAAAAAGATTCTATTCCAATGAGTAATGACTAATTAAAAGCATTATGACAAGGATGTAATTCTGGTTGCTAATTTGGCATTGAAGTAATTTTATGCTCTGTGGCAACTAGTGCGTGAGTACTGTATTTCCACTGCTAAAATAAGTAAACACATATATTTTAGAAACGCAGGAATCTTCCTAGTTGAAATAGCACTGGCTTTTAAATACCAATAGAAATAGGATTCCAACAGGGAGAACGTAGAAGGGCACAATAAAATAAAAACAAAGGGTTTAAATGGAGCCCTATGGTATAATAGTGTGTAAAATCAATAAAGATACAGCAGCTGTCAGTTGTGATGGAAACATATAAACCATTGCAAAGATTTAGATCTAAGCTAAAGCAGAAAGAAGCATGCACAAACATTATTCTGTGTGGGGACAGCAAAATATTAACCTGAATAATTACATCTGGCTTTCCATGTGTATTTCTTTGGGGTCCTTTCCTGCCTCTCCCCAGAAGTACATAGTGAGTTGAAGTAAGTTTTAAAAATAGTGAAAATCCTGTCACTCCATCCCACTAAAGAAAGATACTGTGTCTGGTAGGCAGAAGGTTATGCTTATTATATTCAGTGTGGTTTTCCTTTGTGATGCAGAGTAACAAATTCCATCAGGTGGTTCCTCCCCTCTCCTGCCCCGCTGAAGCACAGTGGTGCCAACTTCATTAATACGTCTCACTGAAACAACTCAGACTTGATTTTAAAATTTCCAGTGATGGAGTATCTGCTTTGTTCCATGGTAAACTGCACAAATGATTAGTTACCACGACTGTTAAAAGAGGTCTATTATGGGAGTGAATTTGCCTGGCTTATGCTTTTGATCTCCAGTTTCTGCTATGCCATTATGAGGAAGTCTTAGAACTCTCTCAGGTATGAGAAACGTCAGCCCCCCTTTTCTGTATGTGGACCGCATTCTTGGGTACTCACTATTTGACCCAGCACTCCAGTGTACTCAAAGTGCATAAAGTTTTAATTAAACCTGGTTTGTATGACAGCTCTTGTCTAAAGAGCAGGTTCTTCTGGAACCACACTTGTGATTTTATTAAAAAAAAATACATATATATTTTTAAATATACCAAGATTATTTAACTGGTGTTGCTTTAAGCTATTAATTGAACTAAAGACTGTTTCTAGCCCAGCTGAGCTTCCTCTCTTGCTCATGTTTTACACTAGGATATCACTGCTGTTCCACAGCTATGAATACAGATTCTTCTGTCAATTATTTTAAAACTTGAGAGAAAGTTTCCCAAGCGTGAAAAACAAAACAAGGATGAAGCATTAGGACTTGGTTCTTCTTGGGTCACTCATAAGTATCATCTGTAACCTTGGGTAGATTATATACACCCTTTTTCTTCTCCTATGGTATATGAAGATAATCATTTTTCTCTACTCCTTAAAGATGTTCTGACAACATTTCTGTAATTAATCCAGAGCTTCATATTAATCAGGCTCATAAGATAATCTAATCAGAGACTCATACTATGACTATTGACTGCACAGTTTCAGTGGTAAATCTGGGAGAGGCATTGTTTTCCTTAAAATGGTTTAGCAGTGGAAGGCAACTTGAGAGCTACAAATGAGAGTAGCTCAGATGCAGCAGAAAAAACTAGTCTAAGGAAATCCTGAAGCCCAGTGTATTGTGCTGAATTAGGTGGAACAAGGCTATAAAATTCATGGCCCATAGCCTACTCAAGGCATTACTGACTATTCTACACATAATTTTTCCATTGATCTTGGCTTAAAATTCTCACTCAAATTCTCGAAATCTTCCTATCCAATCTGAAATAAATATCCCTGTGCAAAGGTATAACTTCAGATTCTTGGCTCACTCCAGCAGCTAGAAAAAAACATTTGTAATGGAAATTCCCAACTAGCAGTACCCCAGTACCCAAAACATTCAACTGACAGTGAAGCTCTGAACAAAAAGTGTCTAAGGGGACTTAAAAGTAATCTGAAGACAAGTTTCTACTCCTTTAAAGGGAACTAGTGGGAAAAGGAGAAAAATCCACTTCTGAATGCTTGTGTTGTTGTGTTTTTTTTTTTAACTAATATTCATGTTTTGTCAGGCTCATACTGTATACTGTAAGAAGATCCTTATGTTATCAGAATAAAATAATGCATATCCTTGTTCAGCACAAGTAGTGAAGAGCTGGTACTGCCTATAAATCCCTTCGGATTACTGCATGGCTTTGAGCAGGCAGTAAATCTTCTCCCCTATCCCATCACTTCCTAATCTGCTAAAAGTCTTCCAAAAGATCAGAACCATTAAGATGACATTTCATAATGAAGGAATTACAGCCTAATTTAACAAACCTTGTCCTGACGTCTATAAACTAGGACTCAACAGTGAGAAAGAAATCCCATACTGAATTCAATCTCTGCTTGGTATTCATTGCCATGAGAGCCCATTCATTGGCTGACTAGCTACTAGCTTCCTTTTTTCAAGTGGTTTTTTTTTTTTTTGGATCCCACTAATGAGCCAAAATGCAGAACAACTTTGTCAATTTGTTTCTACTAAATAATAATAATTCCCTGTTTAATTTATTCTTTCTATACTTGTATCAAAATCCAAAACTTGTACGCAAAGGTTTGTAATCCTACAAATGGTTGTTAAAGCATCAGCAAGTAGCCTTCTGTCTTAGAAATCCCTAAATCTAGCCTTTCCTGAAGTGCTCTATCACACATATGTTGAAAAAAAGTAAGTTCCTCAGCCCACAGAGATGGAGTGGCTCAGCCACTGATATATTTAATGTATACAATACACCCAAATAACTAGCTGGGCTCATACGTGCTTCTATGCTCTCTGATTTTTAGTGTAGTTATTACCTCTGTCCACCTTTCAGTTTCATTAGAGCTAGTTGACTGGGCAGGAGTGTAATCAAAATGAAAGTATTAGTGGTTAATGAGGGAACTAGCAAGTCCCTGAGGTGCTTAGAAAAACAGATTGCTCCAATATCCCTTCACCATACACAACCCTTTCTTGTACACTGGCGTGTGCAGTCAGACAGTTAGTCAGGTTTCCATGGAAATTAGGGTTTTCCGGTCCACCAGCAGCTGCTTATCGAGTTTGATTTCTTGTCATTTACAGATTCCTTTTCCTAAAGTGAGAAAACGGTTAAGATTGCCCCTTCTCTCTTTCTCTCCGTCCTCCCATTTAGCACCACCTCACCTTTCAAGAGTCTGCAACAAATATGTGCATGTGTGAGGTCAAGTCTCTGAAGGTTTTCTGCTTGAGGAAAATCAAAGAAAAACCTCTGGTGACTTCATGAAAGACTGGGTCGTGGCTGTGGTACTGCTCACCAGATCACAGGGTGCCTCAGGCCAGCCCTCAGCATCAGTGGTACAGAGCAGGCAGAGTTCCAAATGCCTTCTCACCACAATGAAAGCTTTTATCTCCAGAGTATGAGAACTGACTGCTCATACTTAAAGCCTGCATAACTATAAGCTATGGTAGCGGTTATATATTATTAGTCCCTTTTGAGATTTAAACTACTATGTTTGACTAACTGACCTCCTGTGAGACAACTGTGAATTATTACATGAGCAAGTGACACACAGCACAGAAAGTCTCTCCTCTTAATCTCTTCTAAATTTACCAGTCATTAATTCCACTGAATAACCTCTTTATTACAGTGTAATCTTCCCTTAAATTTATGAGAAAAAGGCCTATGCACAAAAGCAGAAAACGAAATTACAGGTCCAACCTATAAGTGAATATGCCTGAATTCCTGCATTGTCATTTTTATTTTGGTTTCTCGGCACTGTTCAGGACCTGAATAAAGACTTATGTCAGTTTATTCCCACTCTAAGGAGAGAAACTAAGGCTCACTACTTAGAGAAATAGCTCAGAAGCTATTTTATTATTCTTGGTGGCATTCCTCTGTCCTACTGGCTTTTCTGTCATTTTATGATGTGACAAAATCTTTTTTACTATAAGCCATAGAATGGGTTAAGACCCGCACGTTCCATTCAGTGATGCCTCCTTTCCATGCCACTGGTGTCAGGGCATGTGTATCCTAACTATATACTTTTCCTGCAGTGCTTTTTGCTAGTATGACATGGAATCTTTCAAGATGGGAGACCATATAACTGGCACGCCCAGTTCAGGCCATACAAAGTAAGGGCAAAACACCATACAATTTACAGTGTTATCCTCTGGTCTACAGACCCGTCAGGTCAAGGGCTGAGGTGCACATTAGTGCAAGCTGAGGTCTGAGAGAGCTCCGGTTTTCCACTTTTAAGTTGTGGAAGCAGAGGCATGGTCAAATGTGTTTGAGGGTGCAGGGAGAAATGTGAAAGGGGACAGGAGACCTCATTCTGCCCATCACACTCAGGACAAACTGCTAATAGTGACAGGAAGCTGGAGCCAGCTCTGATCAGTAATGAAAGGCTTATCCACTTAGTGTGATTGAGCGATGTTCTGAATTTTTTCTGTACTATCCATCTCTGCTAGATTCAATCATTTCCCTCCTGCTCTAAGGATTTGCCATCAGGAATTGGTAATTACTCTTTCGTGCAAATGATGGACCCTGAATGATGTCATTATTATTTTTGCTGTTTTCTGACAGGGACTTTAATTGAAGTTTATGGATCTACTCACCATAATCTCCTGCCATGTGGCTCCTGTTACATTGAGTTCAAGCTGCCATTGTTGGTGTCTGAGCAATTAATAAGAAATTTGTTCAGCATTTTTGGGACAGCTGGCTGGCACTGCTTGATGAAGGGTCAATTACATGAGGCTTACCAAAGTACATTTTTTCAGAAAATAAAATGATTATGTCCATATATATTGCTGTAAAATAAACATCATCAGAAAACCAGTGATTTCAGACAATTCCATTACAGAGCTGCACCACAGAGTAGGGTCATTTAGCTGGAGTCCAGACAATTGTTTATGAGTTTAACTCTTAGGAACTATTTCTGCCTTCCTTATAGGCACATATGTGGTCCAAATCTGTTTCAAAACACGAATTGTCCTTAGTAACAGGATTCAAAACTTTTCAACCAGTGCTCTCAAAAACAACTAGCTCTTGTGATGCATCAAAAGTTTGCTTCCACTTACCTATAACCGTAAGAAGAGCTATATTGCCTTCAAAAAGTACTTCTGTATTTTCTCTATTTCTTCAAATATCTTAGAGAAAAAAAAATGTAGCAGACAGCAGATTTCTTCAATTTGATCCTTCTTCTTCCAAGAACTTTCACTCATCCCTAGCCTTAG
Source organism: Numida meleagris (assembly GCF_002078875.1). Taxonomy (NCBI): domain Eukaryota; kingdom Metazoa; phylum Chordata; class Aves; order Galliformes; family Numididae; genus Numida; species Numida meleagris. Next base: position 10,614,750 of record NC_034413.1, on the reverse strand, counting down.
TCCTGTAGATGGAAAAATCTAATTGAATGACTTTTGCAAATATGTTTAAGTTTGAGGTCTCCTCTGGCTTATACTTTTCCTGAATCTAAGTATCTGAATCATTCTTGTGTATTTTACTAGACTCAATAAATAAAAAGTAACAAAGACTTTCAAACCAAACATTTAAGAGGCTAGGCCAATTACCGTGAAAATTTAGCATTTGCTTTTGATTTGTTGATTTGTTATCAAACACAAAATGGATCTTCCCTTTGTCAATGAAGTACTACCTTTCTCCAAGTGGAGAAATGCCCACTTGGATTCTTGGGCTGCTTGTGTCCATATTCTTCAACACTTTTGAGACAAATGAAACAATTTAGATTGACCTCGTCTGAAGGTTATTATCCTTCATGACTTTAAACGCCACCAGTTTAAGTGTTCACACAAACAGCCCATTCCAGGCTTCTTAAACCAATTCTGAAAGTTGACAAGAACAAAGCTGCTTATGCTGGCATAATTAAAATTAGGCAAACACACAGGGCAAGTGAGTAAAATGTATGCACTAACATACAAAGGGCAATTCTAAAGGTGAGCTTGTATCCATTCCTGAATCTGTTCTATAAACAGAACATTGTTTAGTACTTTGGAGAGAGCCTACAGGAATTGTCAGAGAAGCAGAATTACTGCTGTGTGTGCGAGAAAGACAAAAACAGGACATCTTGAGGGCTGGTGGGAATTATGAAACACGGTAAACATCCTTGCTGATGTACAAGTTTATGCTATGACTCCCAGGTGAATACATGTTGTCAACTGCTGCGCATCTATCTTAACAACAGCGCAATAGTCTATAGGTAGTCAGCTCGTGGTACACGTTAGAGGACTAGGTGTTTGCAGGGCTCTTTAAACTAGGATTAGAAGGAGATATCTGTTCCATTTTCTTCCCTGCAGTAGGAAACACATGCATGTACTTTTGCAAAAGTTCCTGGAAGCCGTACTTCATCCCTTAATTTTAAAATTGGGCTCTAGGTCTTGAGAAATCTGATTCTCCCTCTACCCCTTGGATTTTACCCTGGCTAGAGATATCATAAAGAAAGATCACGGTCCCAGTTCAACTGTCCAGTACAGCGGTCACCAAACACAAAATGAGATAAATAATCAGAGTTTCCATAGTGAAATAAAATGACTTTCCACAATGTCTAGAAGAGTTTCAGCTTTGGTCTGAATCTGAAATGGAGGTCTTGGGTTAGTTCTTCCTGTGAATGTTCTTCCTGTGAATTAACATCTCACAGCTTCTCTGAAAAATCTTTAAATTGCTGCAGAAACCCTTTTGTTTTCCTCTCGCAAACAGAAGACAGCAGCAGTGCTGCGTAAAGTATCAAATGAATCCAGGCTCCCATAGTAAAAATAGCAGCATCATAAGAGACAATGGCAATGCTGAACTCTCAAATATGTCAGAAAGGAATGGCAAATACAGTACTCCTCTCTCATTACTCCTCATCAGGTCACACAGTATGTACCTTGCAGGCTTCTTCTGACAGCAGCAAACCAGCTCCAGCTCAGAAACATGGATTTTGATTGTAAGGACATCTGACATGCTGCAGTAGAGGTAGATTACCCAAGAACGTTGGAGTTTTCCAGCTTCATTGTACTGCTGGAATATTTCTTTCCATGATATCCCTTGTTCTTTTTCTGTCTTCTGAAGTTTAAAGATTTCTGCTTTGCTATTAGTGGAATTTTGTTTTGCTTTTTTTCTCTGAGGCAAAAACATTTGAGACATGAAAAATTTACACTGTGACAGCATTGTCTTCCCTTTTTGGTGGCATTGACCATAAGAAGAATAGAAAGCAAAGCAGCTCATCCCTGTGAAAAGTTTTCAAATGAGGTTACGTGGCAGGAGTGCAAGCAGGCTGTGTATGAGGTAGCATTCAACATCTGGACCTAGAGCACAAGAGCCTTTCAGGGAATAGAGTTCAGCTTTTACCACAGGGCTGTGGGTGGGAGACCAAGTTTGGCAAACAGTGGAGCTGAGAAGCGGATGTTCACAGCTCAGGACTTTCCCTTCTCTTCATCTCTCTCTTAATGTAGAATTTCTTTAGCCTGGAAAACTGGAGCTGGTTCCCTGGAAGCCAGAGACCAAACACTTTTACAGAGGATAGCACACACAATGTCCCCAAGAACTGTGTGCCTGCTTTCTCCACCTGTGTCAAGCTCCAAATCATGGTAGAAGGCCAAGAGCAATTTTTGCTAGTAAGGGGTGCTGACAAAGAGAGAAAGAAAGTGAGGAACTGGGCCACTCCTAAAACTGTTACTTTTCCGGTTGCAAAGCGGTATAATTAAGACAGATTCCATTTTGCTTGCTGGATGGTGAAAATTCATGGGAGGCAAAATTCACATCACAGCTTTCTGGACAGCTTTAAACAAAATGCATCTAGAAAAAAAAAGACGAGAACTTGTAATACTCTTCTTAGCAGCATGAAGAGTAGAGTCTGATCCTGCTTTCACAGCAGGCATTTGTTCAGTTTTGTTTAATTATTGTCAGGAGCTGCAGGGATGTTCTTTCAGAGAATTAGCAAAAAGAAATGTCACAGCTGGGAAGTTACATTGAGAGTTTGTCGAGGCTCCTTGCACCAATCTAGACTTGAAAAAGTACATTTACCATAATAAACACAGAATGGCTGAGAGCAGATTAGATGGCAAGAAAACCAGATTTTCTTTTCCTGCAGGGATAGCTGTAGATCTAAAACCCTGCTTTTAATTAGTATTTGAGAAACTTCCTAAACAGAAAGTATTAGCTCTTTCCCTTCCCCGCCCCAGATGTAGCCCCAGGAATTCAGTGTGCAAGAAGCAATCATGGAAAACTTCCGAAGACTGTGTAGAGGACATTAGGAAAGGTATGAAGGAAGACACAATAATGAAAGAATATGATAAAATCCCTAATATGGAGTTTTCAAATATTTCCTCCAATATTGGCTTAAATGTGAAGCTGATTTTTCTTGCAACTTCCAGAAATTGACTGCAATGATTGTCACTTTTCTGCAAAAACATTTCTCCTTAAAAATACTTTCCCTGTATTTTTCGTAAAATTGGAAGTATTTTATGTGAACAAAACTACATTATAAGAACATGAACATCTAATACTGTAAAGACTGTAGAACTGTAAAGACTCTAGACAAAATAGATCCATCTTCCATCTTCCTTCCTCCCATGACCTTTATTTATTTCTCCAAATGAGTCAACTCATGGGAGAATGTTGTAAAAATAGTCCCTTTAATCACCTACGAAGATCCTTCAAATCATGAAATAAGAATTCCTGATAACCATTCAGGCTTGTGCCTTTTCTTCCAGTAAGAAATTTCCTTCTTCTATGAGGATATGGAGATGGATTGAGAGGTCAAGTGGCTGAGAGTAAGGAGATCAAACACCCTCTTATCCTGAGCAACTAATGTCATGTGAGGTCATAATTAAAACAATATAACAGCGAGCCAGTGTAAATGGGCTCACAGGTGGCATGTTGCCTGTAGGGCATTCTTCTGGTGCAAAGGCTTAGGAGCAGAACAGTCAAAATGGCTTATTTTGTCATATTCTGTTCAATCTTATATATGATCAGCTAACACTGTCCAAGCTCAACCAAAATAGCTTTGGTAATGATAAAGAACAGCAAGTTCAGCCAAGAAATCGCAGGCATTAGGGAAGCATTTCTGCAGCAGAAAGTCAAGGTATCCTCTTTGTTCTGACTTATTTTATAAGTAGCTAGAGCGCCCATTAAAAATAAGTCTCCGATAGAAGAGTGCTGCATATTCCATAAGTCTTTGTCTCACAGACCTTAAGCAAACAGGACAAAAAAGTACTGTGCCTGTCTGATAGACATCTGAAGGAGAAGCACTGGTATGCCACTACCACCCAGAGAGAGTATAGGATTTGAACTGTGAACATAGGCTTCCTCTGAATCACTGCTACCACCCAACTATGCTCTGTACATTTGATCACAGGGCTGAGCTCTAGAGTATGATGTTTTACGTTTGATCAGGCTGCTGTTCTATTTGTTGGATGATCATTAGATTGTATAGGAAGCCTTGATTATAGACATTTCATGCACTTGTAGATAGATGAAAAGATTCTGTACAGAGAAGACATTAATGTTTGTGGCTATATTTTGCTTTGTGGATTGATGGCTCATTTTGCTCTGGACATACAGTGTAAGGTGGACTCTTTGATAGTTTTGCTATGTTTAGAATAACAATGTCATTAAATTGTGATCCCACCAGGTCTTCCATGCCCTCTATTGGAGTTAGGAGGTTTAGGCAGAACAGTCAGTATCAACCCTCGGAAAAGACAGATGAATACAGCTGATCTTTGTATCTCTGGGATTCAGGGAGATTCTGGAGAAGTTCTGAATTTCTTACATTTTTCTCAAGCTTTCTTTTACTTTTTTTTTTAACCTTCCCATTTTGCTGCTATTTCAGATAAAAGATTCTGCTTTCAGTCATGTGTGGGCTTACAGCCACCGAGCTGAGATCAAATGGTGTTTTCCCTCATCTGTCAAGAACTGAATTAATATATGATTAAATTATTTCTTTATAAATAGAGCAGTGAAAAGACTTCCAGTATATGATGCTTACGAAAACCAGTGGGAACTAGAATGAGAATCTCTTTAAAATTGGCAGAGATTAATTTTGTGTGGGGCTAGATACAACCATGAGATAGAATGTTGTTCTATCCAATTTACACACGTACAGTGCTATGAGAGAGCTTGATGGTGATCAAAGTCCCATTACAAATTTTTTTTATTGTGCTTGCAGGATGCCAGGAGTGCCTTGCATTGTAATCTTATTTTTCCTTGTACCTCTGCCCTTCCAGAGATTAAAGCTGTGATTAAAATAGTGTTCATGTCCAACAACCACTCATGCAGTTGAAATGTGAGTGCCCTTGTTTCGTTATACCACAAAAAAAATGCAATTTACTAAACCATGACAGTTAAACCATTAACTGTAAATATTCCCATAATTCCTATTTTAAACTAACATGCCAAGCATTTGGGTGTTCACTTTCTGTCATGGCTCATAAAAGGAGATTGTCATGGAAATGTTCCCATCCTACCTGCTGCTCAGATGCAATTATTTGCTTGAGTGTTTAAGGCATTGGTCAACGGCCATACCAACTGATAAATATTCTGAATTCATTCTTTCCAGTTGTATTGACCAGTTCAGGTGATCAAATGTTCAGAAGAAGAGAAAGGGAAGTAGCATTTCCAGCAGCTCTGTAGGCCATTTGGTGGGATTTATGTACGTACCTTAGTAATAAGAGAGGATAATGTGTGGTTGGACCTCATAAGAAGATGGGGTACCTCAGTTTCATCTTTCCCTCTATGATCCATTTCACAGAAGCATCTGCCTGTGGATGCAGGGAATGCTGTTTTCTTTTCAAGAATCCAGGGTCTCTGATGCAGAGATTATGTCTGACCAACTCCACCTGCTGTCATTAAATTCATCTCAAAAAAAACAATAGCTGCAGTGAGATTTCAGCCAATTTAAACTGTTCCTAAGATGGAGCTGTAATCATGTGATTCTAGACACAGCCCAGGCAGTGAACCTTTCCTCTTGGAAAAAAATCAGCTTGAGACTATTCTACTGTGATTCTTATGGGGCTCTGAGATATCCTAGACTGCCTTTCCCTGATATGAAACAATTTGTTAATTCATCTAATCAAAATATGTCAAAAAATATAAGAGCTTTTTTTTTTTTTTAATAGTTTGAGATGAAGAGAGGTGAAAAAAGCAATTTTCAATAGGAAAGCGCTGTCTTACAAAACCTTTTTTTCCATCAGAAGTTATTTTGTCTCAAAATTCCCAGCGAGTTCCATTGCTCAGGCTCATGATTTAGAATTACACCTAAGCCTTGGTAAGCAGTTGTAAGGTTGTAAATTAACTGTGAGTTCTTCCTGGAGAATATCCCATTACTAGTTTTCACTCTGACACTACTTTGTTAGGAAGGTATTTTGAACCAGAATCCTAAGTAGCATAAATCAGTGTAACTCCTGTTGGGATCCTACTAATGAACCCAGCTGAACCATATGAACTTGGTCTTGCTGTCATATGCTGTACTTCCTGCTTTAAATTTTACATGAAAAGCAGCTTTTATATTTTACAGAAACAATGGCATCAAATATGTGCATTGTCCAGAACATTTAAGTGTGTTTTTCCTAAATCCTTAATTTCCTGGTACTAGTGTAGATGAAAGAAGTGTGCCTATGGTGCATGGGGTCATTTGCTGGGATCCTACCACTTATCACTTTTTGCTTGAATCTGAAATCTGGAGTACTTTGCTCCTAGATGCAGAAGAAAAATGTATGCTGAGAGTCTAGGAGAACGTTGTCTCAGACTACAGCAGCTGGGATAATAGCAATATGATGTTTGTACCCACTCAGAGAAAACTCCTTGTTATGGCACAACTACTTCTTGCTGATGAAAACTCGAGCATGGGGTTGGACTAAATAACCTTTCAGAATTGTGTTACCAGTCTTTAGTGATTCTAGACTATTTTCTGCTTCTCATTGACTTTATTTTCCTCCTTTTTTCTCCCTCACTACCAAGTTTATTTCATTTCTTGACACTACTCCATATAAATATTAACTACAGCAGAAATTTAAACATTCTGCGCTGTCCCTGTATAATAAAGACTCAAAAAGAACTGTTATGAAACCGATCCTTGGACTCCCTCAACAGTCAACAGGGAGAAACAGGGACTTCCAAGGGGTGACTCATCCCACCTTGAGACCTTTAAGACAGAAAGAAACAATCGCCCTGTAGGGTTTCCCATTACCCTCACTGACAACACAGGCAGTCTATGTGTTCCTCTTCTAGAAACCTATGGTTAGTTAAAATTAATCCTAAATTTATCCTCTAGTCTTTCTCTGAAGTTCATGGTGGAGGAAAAGGAAGTGAATTTCAATTGACTTAGTCTTAAGGCAGTCCTATGACAGGACAAATTGTTTTCTGCATGCGCTTACTGTTTTGCCTTGGCTACAGCAGCTCAGGTTTCTGGTTTAGACTAGAAAATCTGTGTTTTGGAAGCTGAGCTGAAATTAGGTGCTTTTTATCTGAGAAGGAATGCAAAATCACACAACACCCAATTACAAAGCTTCTAATTGAACTAACAAATGTAACTCTTATGCAGTTTTAGGCACTGGACCATGACTTAACATATTGAGAGATCAGGAGTATTACCTCATAACTTTTTTACTGCAATGCTAAATCTAAGAACAAGAGTAGTTTTGTGGCTGAGAGAGAAGTTGAAAAATAGTTACAGAGTGCTGTGAAAGAAGAAAGCCAAATAAATCCTCTGGCTAAAAAACTGAGACTGACAGCAGCCTTTAAAAGCCCCTTGGCCCCTGGTGAAACTCACAGCGTTTGGCTGTCCTGCTAGGCAGTGCAGTACAGTGAGAAGTGTTGATGATTGCACATCTCTGCAGTGGTAAATGGGAACACGCTGAGTGATTTCTCCCAACAGCCATGCAGATCTTACTGGTCTAGAGTTGAAAATACTTTGTCTTTGGGGATTAATGGCTCCCTCAGTTCTTAGTGCTGGTGTGCCCAGTTATTTCAGCTCTGTTCCTGCTACTTCGCTTATTGTTCTCCGAAGTATTATTCATTCATGTATTTCTATAGGCCTATAATGGAGTCTCAGAAATCATTTCAGGAGGATAGGGATTTGATTAGGGTGATGCATTTGAAATGTCAGAGGTCTCTCCACCTCATCTAGAAGAAATGGGTATAGTTGACAGATGTGCTCTGTGATAATGGGAACAGCATTATTCTTACAATATTTTTATAAACTACCTCTGTTTATTCTTTTTCTCCTCCTCTCCCTTTACTTTTCTCTCTTCTGGAATAAACACTGAAACTATACAGGGAAATATATAAGGAAATAGACTTGACCTGAGCCACCTAACCAAGTTTTTCATTATTATTATTTTTTATTTATTTACATAATCTTTTCCCTCTGTTAAGACCACACAAACCATCATATGCATTTTCTAGAATGTTTTTTGATTTGTAGAGCTGAAATTCTAAATACCTCATGAAATAGTAATATTTTTTTTCCAATTGTTCTTCTGAGTAGCCAAAATCTGGCTGGAAAGTGAAGATTAAGAACAGAAAAACGGATACCGTTCCTCTTGAAAAGGATGCAGCCTGGAATTTCTGGGGAGAGGAAATAGAATGACTGGAATCTCAGAGATAAAAGTCAATTGTTGTGCAAGCTACATTGCCCAAAGCAAAAGGAGGTTTCTGTAGCAAGAAGAGCTCTAAACAGTTTCAGTTCTATTTTCTCATTTGATTTTCCAAGGGGAATCCAGAGCCCATCTGATGGCTCCAAGAATTCCAGCACAGAAATCTAATCTGTAAGGACAAAAGCTGCACATTTATTTAGACTCCTAATTCCCTTTGATTTTTAAATACCTACATACCGCCAGGGACCTGGGCTTAATAGTCTAGTACTAATTCTCTTAGTAGTTTATTGGGCTCATTTGTCTTTCATGCACCTGCCAGCAGCTGCAGGCTTCCTGTGGTTCCTTGGCAAGGTCACGTCTGGATTTCTGCAGCATATTGTTCTCCACAGGACTGTAGTAGGGATTCGGAGGATACCAGTGATCAGGGCGAAAGGAGAGACTCTTATCTTCTCTGTGTAGATAGATATCATAAAGTAACATTGCTGAATTCTCAGAACAGCAGATATAGGGCTAACTGGTTTGTCTCTTCACTCTTGTATCCTCCTAACACTAGAGATTCTTGCCCAGAAACAGAACTTTCTTATATCATCCTGAAGCCTTTAGACAGCTCAGAGGAAACAGGCTTCACATAGGTTCAAACATAAGATTTTGAGTAAATGATTAACTTTCATCTTTTTGTTGCTGATAAACTGTTAACCATTAGTTATTGTTAACTTTCTAATGCTCAATGTTGCCTGTAATTCTGTAGCCTCATCTGAGACTTTTGTCTGGTACTCTGGGGAATATAACTTAGTTATGATCTGTTTTACTAAATTTGCACATTATATCTTCACTTCAGATGTTAACCATGATGTAAAAACACTGTAAGAGATGGGCCACGGCCTGCCCATGCATTAGCTGTTTAGCAGCTCCATTAATCAGTTGAATAGCTTATTGTTACAGTAGAAGTATTAGGAGAAACAACCTTTTTTAAGGTAATGAACTTTTCTTCCAAAACTGATATATAGGGGAGCCTCAGCCATCATCTTTTTTTGCTACAGGCAACAAAAAAATTATAGCAACTCCTTTAGAAATAAGAGACATTTTAGACCATCAGATAAGCAAAAATCGATTATGTATTCCTTGTTTTGGAAGGAAGTTTATCTCTTTCTATGGCCCAGTTTGACTAAAAGCATAATGGGCTACAGCTTGAAGCTGTAACTTGTTTGATAATCGAACAGGTATGATCATCCTCTTCATCTTGCTCAGGACAAGCTCTTTGTAAACATGCACAGAACTATCTTGTTAACCTTCCTCAGGCTCTTCTGTAGTCTTTTCTTCTTGGGTTTTAAACAACAGAAGTATAAAACTTTGATTTTCCTTTATTTTCGTAAGCAGCCTGTATTAGTATATCAGAGTGAATCTTTATCTACAGCTAATGTCTATTGCCAAAGATAAAATAAAACATTTTGGCAATGAAAACAATATTTATCCCACTCCAACTGCTCCTTCTGCCTGTTCCTTCTCTCTCCTTTTATTAGCTTAACTACAAGCACCTGTTGTGTGAGGATCTACAAAGTTTGAGAAAAGTGGTTGAGTTCCTGCTGTAGTTCTGGTCCCCATGGGACTGTGACTTCCCTCTCTGTATATTCCACCCTCCCCCCCCCCCCTTCTTTCTCCTTCTAGTTGAGAAGTTTAACTGCTTTACTCAGAAAGTGTGATAAGTAAGCAGTGTTCTCATCTTCCCCTTATTGTATCTCTTTGAAGTATTCCTGCTGGAAAAGGTGCTTCTCACTTGCTGCAGTTATTACGGATCTGTGAACTGGATTCTTCTAAGTTTTAATATTTAAAATACTGAGCTTTCATTTATACAATAAGCAGCAAGATTTCAAAGGCAATGCTTAAGCTAAGCAATCACATTAGAGAGTAGGGTGATGAATATTACTTCAATTTCAACTACAAAAATGCAAAGACGCAAAGATATCTCTACAAATTTCAATGCTATTTTAAAACAGTTTTGACCTGTTCTTTGTCTTATTTTGACCAGCTTTCCAGGCTAATAGCAATAATGTACTAATACCTGGCACAGAGACCATCTGTGTTGTGAAGACAGACTTTTCCCTATCCAGATTTGCTTAATTTAGTATATAGTTTAGGTAAATATAAATATTCCAGAAACTCAAGTGTTTGTATTGCAGTGTTATTGAAGCCAAGACTGTATGATATAGATTCTGTTAACAGAAAGTATTCCACTGTTAAACTGGCTGGTGTAATCAGAAACCCAGATATGCTTTATGATTGTCCAAGCCTCCTACAAATTCAGGCATTAATTAGGATAAAATGCAGTTTCTTAATATTGGCCCTGTTTTTCTTTTGTTTACTTAAATTGATTTGTTTCTGGGAGTGGATGCTGTCCACTGTCACAGTGTCCTACACATTATTCATCGCAGTGGTGTTAGGATCAGGGCAGGAAAGAGATGCAAACAGAAAAAACTTGTATTTTGATTTTCAGCATACTTTTGCTCACCCTTGGCTTTCTTCCATTTGTCTCGGTGATTACGTAGGGTGCTTTCATTTGAAGGGTTTTCTGGAGGTTTGTTTTTGGGAGTTTGATATGGAACCTTTATAAGGAAGGAGGTGTTAAAACAAGGAGTCAAGCTGTCAGGATGTTCTAGACAAACCTGCAAGGCTTGTCAGAGAAAACATTTGAATTTCTCTTTCCACCAGAACATATAACACTTCATTAGGTAACTGCAGCCCTGGGGCTTTCACTGTCCTCTTGCTTTAGTGTGTGCTTTCCCACTACTGGAACACAACATTGAGCAACATGAAATAAATAGTAGGCACTTCTTCAGTATCTGCTGGACAATTGAACAGGAGGGGGATTTAATTAACAGGCAGGGGAGGAGAACTGTTACTAGTCCCATATTTAAAAGGCAGATCTGTTTTGGCAGGATTTGTCTCCTATGGAATAGCATTGTAATTATTTCTGCACCTTTAGGGAGGCTGCAGTTTAAAGTTTGCTAACGGAAGGCAAAGAAAATGCAGTGAAGGGCAGTGATACGGTGACGAATGTAGTGTATGTTCCTTGGAAAGCTTCTAACCTTGTCTTTTGTCAAAGGACTCTTTCCCCATCTTGCCATCTGTAGCTGACTTTAGAAAGTCTAGTCCTGCAGCAATGTCCAGAACTTCATCCAACAAGACTTAAGAACAGTGGACTTTCAGTGACTGCATCTTTTTAGCTGCTTATCAATGGTGTTTGAATCTGGCTTTGCTTCCAGAGTTGAGGTAAAAACAAAACAAAACAAAAAAAAGACTGTTATAACCTAAACTTGATATGATGTTTAAGGTATTTTACAACTGTTACAACAATGGGTAACTTTAATCTGGGTGTGTATTGCATTCCTATGTTACCACTGGGATGGCAGATTACTACGAGTAATAAAGCACTCGTGGGTTTGCTTGGGGAGATTTCAAGAGGGTTATCGTGCAGTGACCCACCGTGGTGCAGTCTGTGTGGGGCTGATGAGAGAGTTCTACAATCTCTGTTAACTGTGAAGAGTAAAAGAAAGCTAAAATCCCAGGTTAAATCGTTGGTGTTTGGATGTGGGTGGTTTCGCAAAGATACTGAAGTAAACACTGTAGAAAATACATGAAAATAGATATTTACTGTTTTAGGATACCAGCAAATGGGTTATATTTCCCACCTACCCAGCCTCTGAGAAGCAGGATGGGCTGTTCTGCTCATCCCTAAAATATCCATCATTTAGAAACTTTATTTTGAAAAGATGAATTTAGGATTTTTAAATTGCGGTCTTTTGCAGAGAATGAGTGTAAATAGAGCAACAGCTCAGCCACTGAAACAAAGTTACAGTCAAAGACAAGCCTTGAATGCTTCCATGGTCTTAAAAAAGGTGCAAAATGAATCTTCTTCCAGAAGAACGAAATATGTTCTCTTTAGCCCATCTTTCTCCTTTCCATGCACTGAGAGCTTTAGAAACTGAGTGCACTAATTCTTTGTTTGGTTTGCACCTTTCTGCTGTGTCTGACAGCCGTCCCCTATTTACTCTTTTCCAATAAAAATGGATGGCTCTCCCCTGCTGTTACACACAGTTTTGTCTGAAGTGTTTACCTGAGAGTGCTTCAGGACCAGGGCATTGCCAGTTTCTGCTGAAGAATTATCTTCTTCCATTATTTGATGCTCATATGCAAGCTTTGGCCATACTCCAGAGGTCTCTGTGGACTAAAGCTAGAGGATGCTCAGTGCCTTAATGCACAATCTGGGAAAACAATGGGGTAGATCAAGCCTGGGAGAGTTGGCTTCACTAAACTCACCCTGCTTAGGAGGCTTTACTTCTTCTGCTGCACTGTGTAGATATGTTGACTGATCCTGGTTGAAGAGTAGGATAGAGCTAATAGAATGGGCAGCTGATGGAACACTATAAACTCACATTGGGAGTTCTTATTTTCAGGCTAGATGTAATCTCAGTGTTCATATAAACATTAAGGTAATATTTTCAGCATATAGAGGCTAATCAGTTTTGCTCTTTAAAAAAAAATGAAAAGAAAGCATAATCCAAGCCAGTTTTAGAAGACTTGACTTCATGGCTTTTAAGCAATGAGAATATATTTTTATCTTGATGGATTAAAGCTGAGGAGGCTTTTTTGACTTCCCATCGATGAACATGGAAACAATGCTGTGAGCTGCAGAGCCTCTCTGACTGTGCCTCATAGCCTGGTTTGGGAGTGCAGTATTCTCTGCAACCAAATGTGAACTATGTAGGAAGCCAGACATAAAAGCTAGCTTAGACATAAGGCAATGACTTTCTGAAAGTAGAGAACTTCAGTGGTTTGGATTCTGTCATTTAATGTTTTCTCTCTCAATCTGCATTCATGCAAGTCAGCCAACACTAAGTACAAGCATGAATAAAAGGTGCAATTCTAGGTGGAATGAAAAATTGATAACATTTCTCTTGATCTCCATAAAAGTGGTCATCTTCCAACTATAGCCCACTGTTCTTCTAAAATATGAGTCATCTTACCAGTTTGGTCCAGCTACAGATCTCACACATCAGAGCAGGCAACCCGTCAAATTCAACTGACTGCAAAGAGTTGGTCATTTGTGTGTATGTGTTTTTGTTTTATGTTTAACTACTGAAAACTAACTACAAAAAGGAAACAAAATGTATTCTACCTGCCATTTCCTTTCTTATTATTCTCCCTCTTACAGAGAGAGTGAGATGGCTTTGAAAAATGTTTTATTCAGCTAGCTGCAGTAGAAACACAAATGAAACCAAGCAACTGTCAGATTTCTAGCAAGGCAAAAAGAAAAAAAGTCACAGAACCACCATCAAACTGATAAATGCAGTAGTTTGATTACATCCTTTCCACTGGGATAATGATGATAGCATAAGAGAAATGAAAATAATATAGGTCTAATTCAAAGATGGATACACTTGAGGATATTAAAAGTAATTCCAGTAAGTGTGTATTCAGAAAAGAGATGGATTTTGATTGTGGATATTTTTAAGTGATTGTTTTCCATGATTTTTTCATTAAAAATCTAAGTGACCAAAAAATTCAGTATTTCTTTTTGTGTATAGTTCCATGGCTATCATCACCACCTTCTTAATACTGAATAATTATGTGCCCCGTCTCAAGCTGTGGCCCCTGATGTAGTTGTGCTCTCGCAGGTGAGGGTTCAGTGAGTGCTGGGAACATCACCCATTTGGTTAGGGGGATGGAGGCCAGCATCCCAGGCTGCTCTGAGAGTTAACTACAGCTGCTTGCAGCTTATAACAGGATCCAGTGCTGCAGGAGACTGACTAAATATGAGTTCATAATACCAGGTTTCCATGTCTTGAAAAGACCAACAGCATGGACATGAAAAGGAGATAGGTTTGAGTTTGCTGTCCATTCAGTGCTCACATCTTTCAGTGTAATCTGTGGTGAATATATCTTTAAAGCTTGTAGACCTCTGTTTGCAGTTACTGGCTGGGAATGTGCTTTTGAAGATCTCTGTCTATCAGCATTTGGAAGTTAGAAAATAAAATCTCCAGAACTTGAAGAATACTGGTGTTTGGATTTCTTCAGGCACTTTGGGACCGGCAAACTTAATGTACCATCTCTTACAGCTATAAAACTGGATAGATTTATTCAGCTTCCTAAATGGCCCTATAGGTAGGAGGAAGATCCTAATGATGTATGACAAGACTTTCATTACAAAATAATTTCATTTGCTTCATGTGTGTTAAAGCACCTTATAGTGACTCTGGAAACTTGAAAATGGGTTTTAAGCAGGTTTTAAATTAAAACAAATGGGGGATGGGTTATTTCAAGTATGGAGGTTCTTTATAGCCTAATCCCAAATGCCCTGAATTTTTTGTCAATTGCTGGAATCCTTTATGGCAGGAATGGAGAAAACATTTGCATTAAGTAAAACTTCTCATATTTTCATGTAATAAATGGGAAGCAAGTTTAGACAAAGACAGAGTGGGAGAAATGTCAGTCTCAAGTGCAGTAGAATTTCTGCAGCATCTTTCAGAATAGTACGTAAAGGAAGTGAGTGTAGCTGCACCTATTTAACTGAAGGGCAAAGATGAGGTGCAGGGGATCTGAAAGCTCATGTTGGGGCTCAGGAACAGCAGTAAAGTCTTACAGCATTGAAATGCCAGCCCTGGTGCCTGCTGCGTGCTCTGCTTAGTAACATAACTGTACCCTGGAATGTGTGTGTGTGCCATAGCTACAGCTAGGATCCCATATCTGATCCAAAAAGCTAACAACAGGTAATCATGCGTGCAATAAAGAATGCTTTGATCCAGTCTTATTAACATTTGGATTTATATATATATCTTTTCAATAACAGAAAAATGGCTGCATCAAGAGATGCCTTATACTGGGTAGGTTGTATATGAAAGAGAACATTTTCAGAAAGAGGTTATAGGCCCATGAAAAACCAAATGTAAACTGTAACTGTGACGATAGATTGCATTTTTTTTCCTACACATTGGACCAAGACAGTTCTGGAGCATACATCCCATTAAAAGGAAAATGCATCTTTACTTTGGTCCATAATGTTATCTTTAACTGCAGAAACAGGCTAGGTATGCTGAGAGATTCTTTCTCTAAGGAATCTCACAGCTACTAGCTACCTTTTTTGTGTTTGAGATGTATTATACATATACTAGATCAGCATAGAAGGAACAGACAAGCCTCAGCCACTTTGAGGTACCTGATTTTGCACTGTAAATTATCATGAAAAATAATGGTGACACGAAATAAAAGTTGCAGAGTTCTGCAGAGTTTAGCTAGTGGTCCTGACTCTGCTATGCCTTCTTGCCTTTGTGCTTTTAAAATTCCAAACCATCCCTAAACTGACACGAATCTCTGTCTCCTTGGAAATGAGGAGGGATGCTGCTGCTACACAGGTGCTTGAAGAGCAATCCAGGACAGATCGAGGAATAGGTTTTTGGTTATAATGAAGCTGGCAAGTTGCCGCTTCATCAGTCCAATGATTACTGGAGTGTTATTTTTGCTTAATTAAAAATAGCAGTCAACAAGCAATACTTATCTGGCTTCCAGTGAGCTGACACCAAGCTGCTCCAGTCATCATAACAGCTTTTCTCCAGTGATGGCTTTGATGGCATTCCTCCCTCTGTCAGCCATCTTGCAGAAGAGGCCATCTTACAGATTTGTCAGCAGTAGTTCCCACTGGCAGAGGCCTTTCTGCAGGACTGGGAGAACAGACTGCATATAAACCTGCAAGATTTCCCTTTGGATCTGTCAGAGATGCAGCAAAGGATGGTGCAGGGTACAGGGAGGTGGAGAGGAAAAGGGGTCTTGCGTGGAAATTCTTTTTAGTACCTTAATTAGGCCTAGGTATTTATCAGTGGTCCTCGTTGGGGAAGAGGTAGGGATTTACAATGCACTATGAGCATGCAAAGAACAGGGAGCCAACCACAGCACTTTTGCTATCTGAAATGGGCTGCTCTTCTTTCTTTGCTCATAAACCCATTGGCTTATCTGGATAAATTATAAGGGGTGTACTGTTATTACAGTCAAGCTTTCCAGGCGTCTTATCAAAATGTTCACTGCTGTTACCATCTGGGAATGAGTCTATTCACATGGTAGTCTAACATGCAATTACATCTTTATAATTCATTACCCAAATAGTTTTAGTTTAATCTCTCTTTCTTAATTAGCACAAAACTACATTACCTTGTATGAGTAAGAAATTGATTTACTCGTAATTCATTTATGTGTGTCACACAGTTCCCAAGGAGGCCTAGTAAAGGAAAAGTTGACCGTTGTCATTCTCTTTGCATTGTAAGATTTGGTCTAATTTAGGCATTCTCACATGCTACCTTAGTGATACTTAAAAATCACTTGAGAGCTGTTTGATCTGCTCTGCAGCACCTCACCTTTGTTCTGGTCACCAGCAAAAAGCTGATGTTGTAGAAACGTCTCTGATCTCAGGTAAAAAACTCAAAGAAGTGGCCTCTAGTATAATTCTGAAGATACTGTTTGCAAATTAGAGATAATTTTTCTTAACCAAAAATAAATGAACAGTACTAGGTGATACCAGGATTAGTTCTGATTTCTACAGATAGTCTGTATTCAGTTCAGAGCTCTCAAGAGAAATTTAGGTAACAGTGGAGCTGAGCCTCAGTCTCAGGCTAGGACAAATATTCATAGACAAGCTTCAATTTTGCCTTTAGACTGTTTCTTTCTTGAGTAGTGTGACTGCCAAGATACTCCTCTTTTTTCAGTTATTAAAAATAATATTTTTCTTGTCAAAAAAGGAGTATGCTTTAAATTAAAAGTATTTTTGTTTGAGACATATTCTATTCTAAAAATAAAAATTGTATGTACATGAAAGCTGAGATCCCAAAAGGAATATTTTACTCAGAACTAAATGAAAAAGTAATCTACTCTTCAATATTCTGATTTTTTAGAATTGTAGAATACTGTCCTAAAATGAAAGGCTTCTCACTATTGAGTCAGTGAACCAATTATTCTGCTATTTAAAATGTTGGAAAATTCTATTTTCAGATTTTCAGTTATTTTTCACGTTGCTTTTTATTTTCCAGTGGAGTGTTTACCAGTTATGATAGAAATTGATTTTGGTATTTTAGGTATTAAAAAAAAAACTAAAAGAAAGAATCTAGCAAATGCTGGTGCAAAAATGTAATATAAGACTCTCAAAGTTCCATATGTCTGACCCACCTGTAGCTGAAGGGAAGAGAATTTCTACCAGATGTCAGCCAAAGTCCTCCAGTGTCATTGAAGTAAATCAAGTGAAGCCTTGAAAAGCCAGCAGGCAAAGTTGGGCATCTTTTCAGGCCACATGAAAACCTGGCTCAAAAATGACTCGTGAAAATGAATAGCTCATATTCTGAAGGCAACATATATTTAAAGAAAATGAAATCCTGGTTAAAACACTTTTTGAATCATGTTGAAATGTTCATTGTAAACTCGAAAGGTCTTTCTTGATTTACTTGGCTCAGTTTCTAAACTTTTTTTTTTCCTTCTGCTAATGGCAACTCATCGATCATTGGAGCTGTAATCAGATTTTACAGAAGGCCACAGGCGTCATTTTCAATCATTTAAACTTTGCTAGCCTGCCTCCATTTCTTATGAATCATGTGGATTATTGCCAAAGGATTTTTTACTCTTTGAAAAAATTAGCAAATGTTGATCACATCTTTCCTCTTGCACCCGACCCACTTATCATCAATTAACCATTTCAGTACTTGGCAGACTCACAAGAAACAGTCCCATCCATCTCTGGCCTTATCTCCTACAAAACACTCCATGGATCAGAACTTCAGAAATTATTTGGATGTCTAAATGCCTTTGAATTTCATAGAGGATATTTGCCTGAACTATGAATGCAGCGCAGACTTCAGTGTGAGTGAACAGTGTGAATTCAGAGCCAGAGGCAGTGGAAAGTCATCATGTCTCCAGTAATACTGTTAGTAGTAGTTGTTGCAGTAGTTTGTTATTAGCTGATTGAGACATAATTTAAATGCTTTGCTTACATTTTTGAGCCATTATAAACTTATCTCTGGAAAATTACCATTAGAGTTTTTTTTCTCATAAGTATAACTTCACACTACTACTCCTTTCAGATTTGTTGCAGTTAACCCATCAGTGGCTGCTTGCATGTAACGCTCATTGCAATCATAGTGTCATCCCTCCTTTAATAAATCAGAGGAAGTATTGTTAAAAAATAGCACTTTTAAGTGAAACTGTCTCTCTCTCTCAAATGACTGGTACTGGAGTTGTCCATACAAACGATCATGAGTGGGGAGGACTAACTGTTGAATGTGCTGGATCAGCAGGTAATAGTGAAGCAGAAAAGAGGACCAAAACAGAAATACAAGGAAGTGCTTTTGGAAATAAAATGAAGGCTGACTTTGACTTTTCTCTAAACATGAGTATGTGAACCCAGCGTGGGCCAAACCTTGAGATTTGGTCATTGGTCACTTCTGCCCAGTTTTGGCAGTTACATATTTCTCAGTCTTATCTTTGATTGTAGACTGATAGCACTGAATTGGGTGAGTGGCATTGCTCAGAAACAGCAAGATGATATCACTGCTGAAAGCAAGTAAAACTGGAGGGAAAGATATTTTGTTGTATTCTCCATTCATTTCCATTTTCATCTATTTAAAGATATCCGCCCTCTCCTAGCTGTGGGTCAACAGCAGCGCCTTTCTCCCAGGTAGCTCATGATTTTTAGACATTCCCAGCGAATCTTCTCCCATTATGTGGGGAAAAATTATAACAATTATTTCATAACAGTGTGTACTTCTACTACTCTGTGCTGGAGGGTAACCATTCAGATCCTGCGATATAAAGCTGTGTTTAAGCGCACTGAATAGAGATGACTTGTTAAATCAGATTTGAGTTCCTTTGGTCCTACAAGGACAGGAAATTTCTGCCCTGAAACATAAAACTTGATCTTGTTTTTATTTGGTTATTCACAGAAAATTGCATCCTTTTTTCTACTTCATTAATCAGAAAGCACAACCAAAAATCAATAATTTAATCCTGGACATTTTTACTGGGTTTTACCTTTCCAGTAGGTAGTCTCTCTAGTCAAAATCAGCAAATGCTGTCCTTTTAAGCCACGCTACATTTAAAATATTAAAATGATTACCAAAAATACCTCTTTTCAGTGGATCTGTTTTTAAGGAATTTGAATCAGGTGGCCTTTGTGGTAGTGAAATGAGAAATTAAGTCAGTCAGCTAACACATGACATATTTGCTTTTCTTTTGTTTGCACGTGTAGAATTATGATTGCACAGGTAGAATATCAGTTGTGAGCGTCAAGGTGATCAGTAACATAATCAAATGCAGGATCATTCTTTACCATAAATATATTACAAGAAAATCATTCACATAGGTTTGGCTTTCAGCAGAGCAGCAGGCTGAGATCTATTCATAACAAATCAGTGCACGCATTGGAGGAAACTACAAATCACTCCCACAGCATTATTCATTGGATTGTCCTTTGCATTCCTCCAAGGAAGACCTAGTTTGAATTCTTATGTATTCTCTCTGCCATTAGACTAGCAATGGCAGTGAGGGGAGGAAAAAGGAGGAACAATCTTCTTGCAAGGACAGTTTGATTTTTTTGTGGGTGTGGGAATACATTAGTGAGCAGGTTTTTGCTTGTCACGGCAGGCAAGCATTGTAATAGAATGCATGGTAGATTATTCAGTTTTAGGTTTATTGAGCTTATGATGATTTAGCTAGAAATCTCTGCTTTCTATCGCTGTGAATTTGTCATTGGTATTGCTAAGACAGCTTATATTAGTGATGGTGCATAAAACTCCTCAATGAATTGGGGCCAGTTGCACCAAGTACTAGACAGCACAGTGTAAAAAATTGTAATAAATATTCAGCAGGCAATGAGGATGGTCAAAGCTCACCCTGTGCCTTAGGAGAAAGAATTGCAAGAGTTTTCAAATTCTTCCCCAAGAAATGGCTGCATGTAAAAATGTATGACTCCACCTGGCTCTGCACAGCATGCAGAACTGGGTGGTAACACCACCGGCAGTGTTTTCCCTGGCCTGCAGGATTGGATGCTGAGCAATTACTCTTTGGGAAGGCTGAGCTTCCTCTGCTGTGGCACAGCTCCAGAAAGCTCCACTTGCTGTTGAGGGGCTGGGGTGTACAGACGTGTGGATGGGCAGAATGTGGCTACCCCTTGTCTGCCTCATCCCACTTTCCACAAAGCTGCAGAAACAGGCAGCGCCTCTCGTCGTTTGTCTGCCTCCAAACCTCTACCTCAGCACTCCTTCCTTCTCCTTGCTCCATGCTTCCCAGGACAGGAGCGGGCTGGCTTCAGCTTTTGGGCCTGAAGAGGCCTAAATTCCCTTTTAGTTTCACTGTTGATAAAACTTCAGCTGCATCTGTGAAACCTGCGCTTTCTTTTGGAGAGATAGAATCATGGAATGAATCTTAGAATGGTTGGGTCGGAGGGAACCTTAAAGATCTAGTTCCAACCCCCTCCTGTGGGCTGGTTGCCACCCACTAAATCAGGCTGCCCAGGGCCCCATCCAACTCAGTCTTGAGTGCCTCCAGGGTCAGGACACCCACAGCTCTCTGGGCAGCAGTGCCAGGGCCTCATCGCCCTCTGAGTGAAGAACTTCCCCCTGACATCTAATCTAAATCTTGCCTCTTCTTGTTTAAAACCACCCCTCCTTGTC
This sequence comes from Numida meleagris, assembly GCF_002078875.1. Taxonomy (NCBI): domain Eukaryota; kingdom Metazoa; phylum Chordata; class Aves; order Galliformes; family Numididae; genus Numida; species Numida meleagris. The sequence goes on along the minus strand of NC_034413.1, from coordinate 10,593,853 downwards.
CTATCACTATCAGCCTGTGTAAAAAGTCAGATTTTCGTTTTTCCACAGATTTGGGCACCTCTCCAGGTAGACCTTGAAGGGAATGCATCAAGCATTTAATCGCAGGGGCTCAGAGGTGGACACACCATTTGTTCTGCTGCCTCGGCTGTGAGGGTGATGATGTCTGGCAGAAAAGGAGAGTGGGCAACTGTCAGCACTTCTCTCATTGTTTCAGAGCCAACTGCTAGAAGTCACAAGTCTGAATTCAACTGTGCATCAGCTACTTTCCAAAAGACTTTAGGTCAATTTATTGCATGTAATTTAGTGCTTGCTTAAGCCATGCATCTAATGTGCTCTTCAGGTCCTGACCTCAGCCTTACAGTCCTTAGGAGGGAATGTGTTTAATGCAAATCTACTGACTGAGAAGCCTCCCCTCAGTCCACAACTTGTAACGCAGATCTCAGAGGCACCCACCAAGAGGATGTTTCGAAATCATCGCTGTCCTGTGTGTGAAATGGAAACTGGGAAATAAATATTTTCTTCCTTTTTCTCTTTATCATGAGATCATCATTTTCCAAGTAGTTCAAATAACTCCTAAAGCAAAGATCTTGCACTTTACATGATGCAGATAGTATATGAAATGGCTAAAATTATAAGCAACTTGTGGAAGAGGAGCTGACCCATCAAATATGTGCCATCTGCACACAGGATGAAAATTCAACGTTATTTTCTCATTAACGCTCTTTACAACATCAAGTGAATATGAGGCTAGAGCAAAAATACTGTTGACTGACACAAGGAGGGTATGGATTCAATTATTCAGCAACGCCCTCTATGAACTTCTGGAACCTGAACTTTAGGGAAAATGACTGATAGATCTAATAATGATGCTAACATAAATACATGACATAAATCCACGCACTCAAAATGATCTCCATCGAGCATCAAAATAATCAAAATATAGATTTTCTTCCAGATGGTTCCTGACTCATCAGGAAAAATGGTAGCATCAGAAAATCAGGCTACCACTCCAAACTAATAAATTATTGCGAAAAATGGAAAGTAGTTAAATGTCAAACTGCCTCAAAAGGGCAATTTGTTGGAACAGCAAATTTAAATGACATGTTTAGTTTTGGGAATATCAGAATGTTTGATTTTTTGGTAAAACTGTTCTGTCATTTCCAAACTTATCATTTGTACATTTGCATTTATCAGTTTTGTACAGATACTTTAATTTTTATACCCTCACACATATGCATACTCACAAATAAGAAAGAGAAAAGTTTATTTTTATTTGTTCAAAACATTAAAAGAGATCAATTAGGGGTAGACCGTAATGTTTCAAGGAACAAATATTTCAGTTTCTACTTCAAGGTAGCATTAAAGCAGATAATTTCCAGCAAAAAGAAGACTTCATATGCACATATTCTCTCCTGTCCTTCATTGGCACTAAAACCAGAGGTGTCAATTTCATGCTGTGGTGAAGCCTTTCTCCAAAGTGTTTAGACCTAAAGGCCAAATGGAGCATACCAAAAGTTAACTTCAATTTGATACAGCCCTGCCTTTAAAGAACACAAACAGGGGAAACCCAGTCCGCTTGTCTGTCCGCACTTCCTACTGAACAAGTAGGGAATGGTTTATGATACAAAAATGCCCACATAGCAGTGCAATAGAAATACTTGGCTAGATAATTTATTTAATGTTAGAATTTCTTCTCAGTTGAATCTTTTTGTGTGTGTGTGATCTCCATGAAACATCTGTGAACCTAAATTTATCTCCTCAGGCATTGAAATGAAATCAATCTCCTACTGTGTTAACAGAACTAGCTTAATGTTGTGTTTAGTTAAGACTCTTTTAAAGGAAAGAGAAATAGATTGAAAGAATTGTGGCATCTGTAGGACTTAATACAAACTTTCTTCCCCTCTCTGCAATTCCTAATTGAGTTGTGCAGGAAGCAGCTTCTAACCTTTCTTCCAGCATCCAATGGAAATATATTGTATCACTGTCCTATTTTGAAGATCAACATACCCACCTTCTGCTCTATGATTTAAGAGTGAGTAATAAGGGGAATGAGTTATGAAGTCACAGGAGCTGGCTTGACTAATGAATTCTGTTGTTGTCAAAGTGTTCTTTTGGGTGCTCAGCAGGGAGTGGGAGAGGGACATGGGAGGAAGAGAGAGAAAGAAAACAAGGAGTGAAACAATATTTGGTTGAGGAGGAATCAGAAACGTTTCGTCTTACGCATGACAGGCATGTATAAGCTAGGTCATGTTGACCAATAGGAGGGCTCCTCCGAAAGTAATGCCTCCTATTTTATTGTGTAGACCTATGCCCAACAACAGATGTTGGTGGTATGGCAGTAGAGGAACTTTCCCACAAATATTCTGTTACATGTTGTTGTTGTGTGACAGATGGCAGCAAAGGTGCAGTCTGACAAAGTGGTATCTGGCATGGAGGAGTATATGAAGCAAAATTAATTCCTTTATGAGGTAAAAATTGCATCCATTGAGATTTGTCAATGTTTGCTGAATGTTTATGGAGACCAAACAGTGGATGTGAGCACAGTGAGGTGGTGGGTAGTGCATTTTAGCAGTGGTGATGATAGTGATGTGAAAGACAAGCCATGTTCTTCGCAGTCATGCAGTTTTTTACGAGTGTGGCATGCAGGCTCTTGTTCATTGCTGGTGAAAATGCATAGCTAATGGTCATGTCAAAGTTGAAAATTCATGTTCTGTAGCTGAGAATTTGCTCTATCAAATCTTATTGTGTTCTTTGTAGTTTCCATAGAAATAAATAGGAGGCATTACTTTCAAAGTGACCTGTGTATATTATTGCTTTAGAAATGAAGTAAGAGAAATCATAAGAAGTTCTGAACAGTTTAGAGGAAGGAAATGGCAAAACAGATGATGACAGTCATTTTTAATATGAATGAAAGAAAAAAAATCTTCACAAGTAACAAAAATCCAGCTGCTTAATCTATATAGATTTTTAGGCACATGCATAGCCAACAATACTTGTCAGTAGGATTCCTTCTTCTCCAGTTCACAAAGGTTTTATGAGTAGTGAACAGTCATCCCTGTAATAGTAAAATAGAAGAGCACAATGGCCTGTTTAGTCCACTGCCAGTCATGTTTCATACATTAAAATCCTGTTTCATTAGCATAAACTAGAAGAGAAACCGAGCTCCCAGGACACTGTTGCTAACTGTCTCAAATGCTTCTGGAGGCCAAACTTTTATTAAGGACAGATAAAAGCAAAGTGAACTTGCCTTAAACTTTTCTGTTTTGCCCAAATTATGACTAATCCCACACAGACGTAATTAGTTGCATTGCTGCAGAGAGACCAACTCCTGCCAACCTTCACGGCATTGGCTCTCAAAGCCTGTCACTGGGCTGTCCTGGCCAAGAGCCTAGGGATTCATACAGGGTTCTTGCAAAGTCTGGCACAGTAGGAAGTCTGTCAGGCCACATACTGAAAATCTGGAAGCTCTACAGGACCCTATCTTTAGGGACTGTAATATATTTTGCTGGAGATTGACTGTGTTTTGGAGACTGAATGTTTGTTGCAATTCTCTTTGGCTAGGTACTGGTGTGAAATTACATACAGTTGCCTCTATTTTGCAAATAGCTTTGAGAAATAGTGGAGACAAAGAGCATCATGAATTTAACATTCCCAGATACAAATGCATTAGACAGATTTCTTTAATACCCATGGTAATGTAAATGATCCCTGAAGATTTATATCTTCATATAGGACTTCAAAAGTTGACTTGGATTTACCTCTTTTTCCTCTTTCTGACATTTGTAATTTGGAGGACAGAGCACTGAAGATGCATGGTCATCTCTTTCTTACCTCAGAAATTCAAATGGGTAAAGCTGCTAAAATGTAGTACATGTTTCACAACCTTCTAAGTTTTGTGTGAGTGGTGCCCAAACAATAGCAGTCCTTTTTTGAAGAGGAGGGCCTAAATAAGGGACAGAACAATGTGCATCAAAGCAATTTAGAGGGTGTTTCTCCATCCACATTATGGAAACATGTCAGGCAGGTCTCTGACAGCAAAGCATAGCAGCAGGCTATGTTCACATTTCTCCTAACTTTCATACATCAAATATATTTGCAGTTGGACTTGATGATTTGTGGTTGGACTTGATGATCTTGAAGGTCTTTTCCAACCTGAGCAATTCTATGATTCTATATTCTTTTAGAGAAACAAATAATAATAGTAAAAGCAGAGATCTTGTTGTTCAAGTTCATATCCTGCTAAGTACATTCATTATCCTACAAAATGTGCTGAGGACACTTATTTGTGTGCTGAAATGAATAATTGATTTTTAGTTCAGTACACACACTAACAAATCAAAGTGAAAATCAGCACTAATAACGTTTAATTGGAGGGGTTGTTATTGAAACAAACAGAAAGCAAATATCATACGAAATGTTCTGTTCAATCTGAAATATATTTTTCTTATTCTATGCTTTTATTGAAAGCAAAGGAAATTCTGGGACATATTGTTACTCCATTAGAGTTAATTAGAGTTTTAGAGTTTACATTTGTTTTTACAGATGTATACCCAAAAGTAATATTTTAACATTGGAATGGAGTAGATTAAGATAATGTGTACTGATCATGCAGAAATATGAGTTTGGGCATGCTGTTTCATAACATGACCATGCTCTCGAGGGTAAATCTTTCTTCCTTCAGTATCAGATCTCTTCTTTCCTTTTGAATCAGGCAGTCCAAGTCTTCAAACTTACAGATACAAATATCTTTCTTTTTAAATCTCACTAATCCTCACAGTTTCTTGAGAGCTTGTATTCTTACCCATCTTCTCAAAAAGTACTACTGTAGCCAGTATTTTGGTAGTTGGTAATTTTATTATTATTTTTCATTGGAGGAGGGTTTTATTTTTGCTATTATGACAAATGTACTCTACTTTAAACTAGATCTTTGGCTGATATGAATTGACACATTTTCTGCAAAACTTGTGGAGCAGCAACAGCAGCAAATCTGGAGCAGAACTGGTTCCCATCCTTCGTAGTGAGTGAAGAATTGTTCTCCAGAGTGACTTCTGTAATATTTTAACTGCAGCCATTCTTCAGTGTCTGTTTTGTGTTATGACCAGTTTAATTTTGGTCTTCAACACCCCAAGGATCAGACACAGCATTACTTTTAGTTAAGTTATGTACCTGCTAGAGATAAGTTACAAGTGTAGCATTATTTGTTGTTTCTCTTGATTAGGTGCAAACATATGGGATTTGGAAACAGCCATAAGGACAGCACAGAGATGTACTTGAATGCTGACGGGGCAGAAAGAGAGAGGGTCAAGAAAGAGTTTACTTTCCACAGTTCACTGACATATATCTTTTCCTTTGGTGTTTGTCTTCCTCTCATGATGATACTTACCTTCCTTTCATATATCACCATTTTCACTTGTTTCTTAAGGTCCTAGAATTTAAACAATAGCTTGCTCTATTTCTATGATGTTCTGAGTTTGTTTGGCTTATTTGGGGATTTGTTTTATTTATGGATTTATTTATTCTATTTTGGGATTTTGATAAAACTTGCCATTTGCTGTAGTATTTGACAATGTGAAGTACATCTGCTGTATTGATGGTCATGAGTGGAGTAGCTGATTTTTGTAGGCTTATCTGAAATGGTTTCACATCCTTATGCGGACTTAAGTGGACTTGCTAATTCCATTTGGTTTCCTCCTCTGTTCCTGTGTAATTCTCCACCATGCTCAACAATCATCTACTATTGTTCCCTTTTGTATACTTTCTTCACAGTGTGTAAGAGACAGTGAAAAGTTCCTGCCTCATGAATATTTGTTCTTTTGATCATGAGTGTACCCCTTTTGATAAATGAAAAAGGGAGGGATTGCCTCTTCAGATATGGAGAAGGCTGAGGTACATAACGAGTTCTTTGCCTTAGTCTTCATAGCCAGTTAGGTTTCTCACACCTCTTGCCCCTGAAGTTCTAACCAGGGGCTGGAGGAGCAAAATCCTTCCCAGTCTAAGAGCGAAGCAAGTCCTAGGCCAGCTCACGAGGCTGAATGTGTACAAGCCTATGGGACCAGATGTCAGGCATCCCAGAATTCTGAAGGAACTCACTGATGTGGTTGCCAAGCTGCTCTCCATCATACTTGAAAAATTGTGGCTGCCAGGCAAAGCTCCTGGTGACTGGAAAAAGGGAAACATCTCTCCCCAGTCAAGAAAGAGAGAAACAAAGACCCAGGGAACTGGAGGCTGGTGAACCTCACATCTGTGCCTGGAAAGATCAAGGAGTGGTTCCTCCTGGAAGAAATGTTAAGGCACATGTGAGATGTGGAGGTGATCTGAGACAGCCAGCATGGTTTCGCTGTAGGGCAGATGACGCCTCACTAATCTGGCAGCCTTCTATGATGGAGTGACAGCATCGGTGGGCAAAGAAAGGGCAACTGATGTCATCTACCTGGACTTGTGAAAGGCCTTCAACATACTCCTGCACCAAGTCCTTATTTCTAAATTGGAGAGAAATGGATTTGAAGGCTGGACTATTCAGTGGATAAAGAATTGATTGTATGGTCATAGCCAGAATGTTGTTGCCAATGGCTGTGCATCTGAGGGGAGGCCAGTTACATGTGGTGTCCCCTAGGGGTTTGTCTTGGAACTGGTTCTCAACGCCTTTATCAATGACATAGAGAGATTAAGTGTACCCTCAGGAACTTTGCTGATGACACCAAGCTGAGTGGTGCAGTTGACACACTAGTAGGGAAGTATGCCATCTGGTGGGACTTAGACATGCTCACAAAGTGGGCACATGAGAATATAATGAGGTTTAAAAAGGACAAGTGCGAGGTCTTGCACTTGGGTTAAGACAATCCCAGATACGAGTATAGACCAGGAGAAGAACTCCTTGAGAGCAGCACTGTAGAGAAGGACAAGGGGATCTTGCAGACAAAAAGCTACACATGAGCCAGCAGTGCACTCTTGCAGCCCAGAATGCTGACAGTACCCTGGACTGCATCAAAAGAGGGATGGCAGCAGAGAGAGAGAGGTGATTGTTTCCCTCTACTTTGCCCTTATGAGGCCCCATTTGGAGTACTGCATCTAAGCCTGGGGCCCTCAGTACAGAAAGGATGCAGAGCTGTTGGAGCAGGTCCAGAGGAGGCCACAAGATGATTAAAGAGTTGGAGCACCTCTCCTATGAAGAAAGGTTGAGGGAGTTGGGCTTGTTTAGCTTGGAGAAGAGAAGGCTTTGGGGAGACCTCACTGCGACCTTCCAGTACTTGAAGGGAGCTTACAAGCAGGAGGGTGACCAACTTTTTACAAGGCCTGATATGACAATGGGGGAATGACTTTTAAACTAAAAGAAGGTAGATTTAGGTTAGATGTTAGGAAGATATTTTTTTTACTCATAGAGCATGAGGTGCTGGAACAGACTGCCCAGAGAGGCTGTGGATGCCCCATCTCTGGAGGCATTCAGGGCCAGGTTAGATGGGATCCTCGGCCCTGCTCTAGTAGTTGGGAACCCTGCCCGTGGCAGAGGGGTTGGAACTAGATGATCTTTAAAATCCCCTCTGACCTAAGCCATTCTATGATTCTGTGATCATGTGTTGCTTGCCCACACAAAATCCAAAGGATCCAAATGAAAGTGAGCAAAAGAGAGAGCTCCCTTTTTTCCATGGCTGACCTGCAGCCCTAACATATATGCTCAAAGTGTAAGTGCCCTTTTCTTTCTTCTGACTTCAATAGCTGGCAAGGGATGATGATGGTTGGCCTTCTCTACCATGCCATTACTTAGAAGTTTCTCCAGATTAAAATTAAGGATTTTTCTCAAATTCTTAATTACTTTGGAGCCTTTAAGATTTTTCATCTCTGCTGAAAAACAGAGACAGTTTTCAACAGGAGGGAACATTTCATGCCATTTCCCCATTTCTAGTGAGTACATTGGAGGTTTTTGCACTAGGACCATTTGCAAATATCAAGCATAATCATATTTCAAAGAAAACATGGTTTTATGGCTCAAACTAGCTGCCTTAATGTTTTCTTTAGGATCCCCAAATCAGTTTGTTTTGTGTGACAACATTACAATTCCTTTGTTCCCTGGCAACATTTCTCCAAATGGGGTTATGTGGGATAGCACGGAAGTTTCTTTTCTCAGTTTGTTTTTAGGGTCTTGAAATTCTTCCTCATTAAAAACTTCATTGATCTTCTGGATGTAATTACATCTGTCTTCCTGTAATTATTAATTCCTTAATAGCTTTATGAAGGGCTTCTTATTCCTTCTTAAGTGCCATTTGGATGCCCCTTTTCCTCTTACACAGACTGAATCTGTAATAATGAAGCTTATAGAAGTTCAGCAAGTGCTCTAGAGATATTGCATGCAGTGATCTCTTCACTCACCTGTGAAATGCAACCATCTCTGGAGTGGAAGGCTCTGAATATTTTAACAGGATCTCATGAGTATGGCATGACTTTACCAAATCAAAATGTATAAATAAGCAATTCATATTTGTACAAAACTTCTGAGCTGAAGAAGTTTCTAGATATTTTCTTGTTTCCAACTCTGGAAATATAAAGTGGATGTTTCTTTTCTGAAGTATCCTTTCTTCATTATCTGATATCTCAATGACCTGTTTCATCTTGGAGATCCTAAAATTGAGACTTTAGAAGTATTTGTGTCTTTGAACTATGGTGACCAAGTGAAATTGTTGATTTTATCCGGCCATTGAAATTTATTCTTCCCTGACAGGAAAGACTACCAAATTGAGCTGCTTGGCATTGAAAAGTGTCTATTGTCTCTCTAAATGGGAAGAGCTTGTGGCCCTGCAAGAGAGGAGTAGCTGCTCTACCCTCTACCTGTAGGAGTCACTTCTTCTATTATAAAATGGCCTCTGTCAATACCCTGATGCAAATGACATTTACATAGGTTGTTCTGAAAGTGATGCTTCCTATTTAATTCCTTGGAAACTGCAACAGATACAAAGAGCAAAATAACACTGTTTGATAGAGCAAATTCTCAGCTACAATACATTGTTTTTCAACATAATGTCCACCATTAGTTATGCATTTTTGCTAATGATGAACAAGGGCCTGCATGCCACGCTCTTAAAAATCTGCACCAGTGGAGGTGATTCACTGTCACCTTTGCTGAAATGCACTGTTTTATCAGGCTGCCCCTCTGCTGCCATCTGCCACATAGCAACAAAACATAATGGAATACTGGTGGGAAGGTTCAACCTCTACTGCCATACTACCAACATCTGCCTCTGGCACCATGGGCCGACATCATAAAATAAGAGGCATTACTTTCAGAGCAGCCCTATATAAACCTGTGGGTAATTAATGGTCTATTGCCATACCACATAACATTTGTTTAGGGAGCCCAGAGGACTATCATAATTTTTCAACATCCTTTCATAGAAAAATACCTATATATTGATTTAGTGGATCTCTGCTTTCTTTACCTTCCTCAAATTCCCGTCTGGTTTTTATCTTCTCCTGTTAATTTCCACAGATTTCCACTTCTGCCTATTCCTTTTCAAGCAATGAAAGTGGTCAGAGAATCTGTGAGATTTCCTTCCCCTACATGGGCATAATATGTCTCCAGTGACTGAGAATGGGTGACGTTTTCTCTTCTCAGCGAGTGCCTTCCCCCAGGTCTCTTGCTTTCAGCAACAGGGTACTTCCAGTTGCTGGCAGGTGCAGCCACAACTGTTCAACACATTGTGTTATGTCACTGCCAAAATCCTTACCTCAGGCACTAGAGAGGAACTCTCACCCTGCCAGTGCCAGGCTGCAGAAAGCCAGTGTGGTTAACTTGATCTGACACAACTCCTCTGCCAAGGCACTCCCTTCATAGAAAGGTGTCCTTTGCCATCAGGCAGGCAGTTTGGATGGGCTGTCACAGGCATTGGGAAACCTCAAAGAAAGTAAAGTCTGAAAAAGATAAGGAAGTAATGAGCTCCGGGTTAACCTGCATTAATGTGGTTTGAGGGAGATGTTTAACATTATATTTTAGATGGTGCTGGCACACAGAAGCTCAGGCCATGGATGCACTAACCTTCCTGCTGAGAACAGATGTTTGTAGTCAGTAAAGGTTTAACAGGTATTAAGATCCTTGGTGTCTCTTTTAAATCTTCATTTGGGATGGCACTTGTCAAGATTTGGACTCTCAACACTGTCTTGTCGTAAGAGAAAAGACAGTTTTGTCCTCTGCCCTTTTCCATGAAGGCCAAAGAATTCTTTGAAAGTTTCTTCTTCTTCTGTGATAATTACAGAAAGTCATGCCAAAGCCTACACATGAAGGGAAAAGCGGAATAGCAGTGCAGATATTCTTTGACTATCCTGGACCTGCCATGAGACAAATGGATTTCCTTTCTCATCCCTAGAGCACTTCAACAAACAGGACTCTTGCCTTGCTTTTGTTTAGCACTCCCTGCTGGTCTCAGATTTTAGTCTGACTCCAATTTAATTTCCAGTGAGATTCTTGCTCCTTGTTTAACCCGGAGTGTCGGCGCTTGGTCCCGTTACAGAATTCCCTCAGTCAGTGTGGCATCACAATAGCAAGTCTTCAGAATAGCAAGTTCTCTGAATAGCAAGTTCTCTTTATTGTGTTTTACACACACCTTATATATCCTTCACTCGTAAGCAGTAACTCCACTCACGGTTAATTATCCTTAAGTTCTTCACAACAACGTAGATAACAAACAAAGGGTTGCTTAACTGTCCCAGAAGTGACCACATTAGCTGTGCATACTAAAGAGTATTCTCTTTACAACCTTAGCCCTGTCTCCAGACTCCGGAGGCCTCATAGAGATAAGATCTACCAGAGTCTGTTGGGCTCTTTGTTGTTAAGTCTCCCCCCACACGGAGGGATTGCAAAGTCTCAGTCACATACTGAAACATGGAAAAGCACAAAGACAGATTTCTTCTTTCATCTCAGTGGCTCCCACTCAACTGGCAGATCACTGTTGCTTCTTGGGATCCACTTCTTGTTGTTTTTCCAGAGAGATACTAGATTCTTTGTCCATTCTCTAAATACTTGAAAAAATGAGTACAAATCAGCTTTAAGGAAGCAGCACAGAAGTGTACCTGAAGGAAGACATCCTCCAGTTTAGGAAAGTTTGTTATGTTGCACATACAGCAGCTACTCAGCATCCAGGTTCAGAGTGCTCACAGAGAGAGCTTATGCCTGCCTGCAAAAGCCTTTTCACTTTATTACCCATTCCCAGCTGGATCCTGTCTTACTGAAGCTGGTGGACTCTCAGCATGGGTTTAGATAGGAGTCATACCAGTGGTTTTTGGTGCTAAAGTGTCCAGGAGAATTGGCAATAATGATACACCATCTTGTTAAGAGCCAGACTAAGATCCCTCCTTGCAATGTTCTGTTCCTCCTCACTGTACATCTCCTAGGTAGCAGGATTTTTTTTTTTAACTATTACAATAAATTTCAAGATAGAGTGTTTTCTAAGTTTCAGAGTGGTTTGTTGTTGTTGGTTGTGTCGAGACCGACACTTGAATTAACATTAAAAAATAGATATTGCTCTGGTTTATGTCATGTCTACTAATATATTTCCCTAAAAATAGATGCTTCTGATTAGATCCAGTGTACATCATTGGTTTCACCATCTATTTATATTGAGATTCTGTCCCTGTGTGTTTGAAAAAAGAATGAGCTTGCACTGTATAAAAATGACTCACTTGTAAGCATTTTGCAGAGGTCAGTGTGGGAAATGCTCCAAGAGAAGGCTTAAAAGAGAGTGGCCCCTGCCCAAGCAGGCTGCAGCTGGAGCACAAGACAGTGTAGCAGAGAGATACGGACCTTAGGGTTGAAGCATCAGAGTAGCACTGTTCCCAAATCTGATCAGCTTTAAAAATCTTTTGTCTGTCTCCTGATGAGAGTAAGCTATCTGCCTGGTCACATCAGCTTTGGTGTAGTATTGTAGCACTGGATCGGGATTTGGGATTTGGAATTTTGATGCTATTTCTTTCATTGACCCAAGGTGTGTGCACATGCCTTGCCTCACCCACGGCCTTCTATCTGGTCTTTCTGAACTTCCAAAGGGAAGGACTGGGCAGCACTGTTACAAACATGTCAGCAGAAGGATTTTGAGGTAATGCCATTTACTTTCCTACTGATTATGACTAAAACTAGAAAACTCTGGAGTGAAAGTGAGAAAATGATGTTATGCTTGGATGGATTTCAAAATGCAAAGAAAAAAGCTCACGTTATTTCAGAATGCAATCTTACATTTTAAATCTGAAGAATATAAGCCTAGAATGCAGTTTGAAATGAAAAATGTAAGAAACTCTGTTACATCTTTTCATTATACATTACTAAACCATCTCCATACCTTTTCCCCCAGTGATATCTCAGAGAAAAAGGGCATGGGTTATTTCTATGCAGAGACAAATTCTATTCCCACAGAGCCCTATTTTGTAATTACTACCTTATATTATCTATGTTTTTCTTGAGCAGAACTAATCTAATCATAGGACTTAGATTGACAAGATCTATAAGTATTGTCATAGCAGTAACAGTAACTAGTAGGACTGCATCGCGCATCTCTGCTTGTTTGGCTCTACAGTTCTTCAACATGTTTTAATTCTATTGCTGCTGTCTCAATACTTTAGAGTGCTAGAAGGCAGACTCTGCAACTAAATATTACCCAGCCCTAAAATAAATTTCATGGAGTGGAAAAGTAACCCTGGAAATCGTCATTCAGATCATTCTACAGGGCTCTATAATCAGTGTTTCATCACAAAGCTTTTCGTATTTGCTCTCGATATTATTTTGTTTTATTGTGTTCTTGTCATCACAGTTCCAATTCCATTACGCTTCTGATGCTTTCCTTGGAATGTAATCCTCTTCTGTGTGGATTTGTGCATGCAGGCTTTTGAAAAATGCAATTTATATTTCAATTGGTTTATCAAAGAGCACAGTCATCTACCTGGATTAAATGAGCTCATTAGGAAATTAAAACTTTCAGCTGCTTTTAAAACAGCTTACATTATTTTTCATCAACTCTTTGACGCCAAGCTCATTGGTCTATAACATAATAAATTATGCACACAGACAAATGAACTGGAACAAAATTACCTTTCTCCTGTGTAACAGATTAGTTTTACTTTGTGCATATAGTGGTCTGCCTTCCTGTTGATGTGTCCTGAGGATCAGGAAGAAATTTATGACAGTTCTACTGAAAAGGCTAATGGAAGGTAGATGCATTTTCCTGCCCTCTGGCACATATCTTGAAACCAAGAGCAAAAGTGGAAAGCGCAGTGTATTGTAACTCTGGGCATTTAAAGTAAATTCCTGTGAATTTACAGCCAAAGAACTGTATGCTCATTTCTGAATCTTTGGTTGATTTCAACTACTGTGGAAGAGTGGTTTGCATAAGAGATCTTCACCAAGAGTTAGGCAAGTGGGAATTTGGAATTATTTCATTAACAGAACTCATCTAGTTTAGGAATTTATTATATTAATAAATTCGGCATTTTTCCTCTTTTTTCCCTATCCTTTTCCACTGTGATATTAAGGTACTTTTGAGAATCTACCTGACTTATTTTCATCTTGTTAAATTCCCTCAGCTCTGGAGGAAAAATGTTGGATCATCTGTTGTAAGCCCATACGTTTAAACAAATGGTTTGCTTTCTTCTCCCTGAAGCTTTTAGATTTTCTTCCTCTACTTTTCTCCTTCTTCTAATGAAATAAGCCAGCTGTATCCTATGATAACAGTTTCAGTGGATTTTTTAAATACTTTGTCAATACGATGACTTAATCTATATGTAATTTTATCAGCTCCATTTTTCTCGGCCAAGTTCAGACTGACTTGTCAGGCACCTGGTAGCCTGTGGATGACACCTTGGTGACAGTCAAAATTGAAAGCTTAGCTGTTATGAGTTTTGTTTACCACTGACATAGTAAACATGTCCTGTATTGCAAATGTGAATTTGAGTTTCACTTCAGATTTGTTTGACACGTGCCTAGTATTGGGATAACTGGGAATTACATCACAAAGCACCTTTCAGGATTAGGCCTTTTGGCTCATATTTGCAATAATAATTCAGTTTGCTTTGCTCTTAATGAGTAAAATTCTCCAAGCATACTAGGTAAATTCACTTTATCAAAATCAGTTTATTACTGAGAGCCTGCACAATTTTGTTAGCTTAGTCTTTTTAACCCTGTTCCTCAACACCCTGCTTGGATTTAGGCAGTGAAGATAATAGCAGGCTTTTTCTGTCACAAGGGCATTGTGAAGGTAGATACGTTAAATATTATGAGATGGTCTCAGTGAAGTGGGCCCTGCAAGTTTTTTCTCTGAATATAATTAACATATTCTTCAAGTCAAGTATGCATATGCTCACTTTAAAATGTTTTCCAGTAGGAGGAAGAATTAAATGTGTGCTTAAACTGAAACTCATGCTCAAGTACTTTGTTGAATCAGGCTTTGTAATATCTATCCAGCCCCTTCTAAATAGCATTTCTTTAGTTCTTTGCTCCTGACTAGATTGAGCAATGCACTGTTTAATTACATCAGAGCCAGTGAATATTGATGTTCAACTCAAAGGTAATGCTTCCAATCTCACCGTCCCCTTGACTAACCAATGTGACTTACTTGAATTTGCATTTTACAATCTAAATAACAAGCTGCCCTTATAATTAATTATTTATGAAAAAGCAAGAAGACACAGACAAGAAAAGTATTTTTCCAATGAAACTGTAGAAAGAGAAGAAATAGCTTTTTATATTAGTTCACAGTTACTGTAAGAATTATGCAGCTTCTTACCTATGTAGATCGTATAATGTGGGATCAGTGGAAAATAAGGTGCTGGAAAATAAGTTGGTTTGTGGGCCTGGACATTTTGTAGGTGTGTAAGATAGCAGCTGAGCTGGTTCTGTACAGTGTGTGGAGGCTTTCACCACAGAGATGTCTATAGACATAGAAGCCATACCTGACAGGGGGAAGTGTAAAGACCCTGGTCTCTTCCCTTTGGAAGAATCAGGGATTTCTGGAGTGAATCCTGAGTTGACAAGGATTTAAAGGCTGCTGAAAGAAACAATGGCCTTGAAAAACAGAGAGGTTTGGAGGTGAAATGAGGGAGAGAAATAGCAGCTCTCTGGAAAGGAATAAAAAGGACACTAACAGTTAAAGCTTCCTGTAGAATTAGGTGGACTACTCCCATTTGTGTTATGGGCTGCATGTCTCAGACTGTATGCAAAACTGGGAGAGGGCTCCTGTAAAAATTCTCAAACTCCACTTCAATTCTGCCTGTAGAGACATCTCCAGGTCTGCTAATAGACCACTGCTACCATAATGAGATCTAAAAATTAAACAGCCTGCAACATCACCAACTTTGGAAGTCCTGCACAGACACTGAGTGTCTGGCATTGCTCTCCTGTTCATCTAAACATGTCAGAAAACATTTAAAAAGTAAGAGAAAGATTTCGTACCTTCAAAGCTAACCACAGAAGATAAGGAATACAACAAAAGCAACATGAAAGCAAGGCTTGCACCAGCAGTTTGACTCTAACCTGACTTTATCTATAGATGAATGCAAATTGCCATTCTTTCCTTGATAAATTAAATCAAGCCTTGATGAAACATACAAATCAATCAATTTGTGTGTTTAAGGGTTTTTTTGTATAAACAATGTCAAACAAAACAATGTATCCAGGCCCACTGTGTTCTTCATAAATCCTTCAGCTTGTTCCTACTTGGAGGTATGCATTTTATGGGAATTGATGATTTGGAATAGGTTCATCATTCATTTCACTACAAAGAGAAGCAGGGGGTAGATAAGATAAATTGGTATCTACAGGCATTCAACAAATTTTTAATGCACTTGATCAATTGTTTCTCTCAGATTTTGTCTGCAATGCAGGGAGGTTATGGTAGTTTACAGGCTTTAATAATACAAACGTATTTAAACAAAAAATTGTGTTTTTTTAACATACTTTACTATGTAGATACAGTATATTTTAAAATGTTATGGTATTCTTAGAGGCTAAAGAGACTGTATTTAAGCTGAGAAAAAGAAAGAATGGTATTCACATATATATTCCCAATGACTTCTCTGTTTGCATCACTCCATTTCTTCTTCACATCTCCCCTCAGCTGGATTTCTGAATAACTGTTATTAGGACACAAGGTTCGTTGAAGTGAAGAGACATTAATAAGCTTTGCATTAGCCCTTTCTCCTTTGGGATAACATTATCTTACCTGAACTAGGCCATGTGTGCTTCAGCCAATGAGAGATGATCTAGTAGTCGCAGTGGCGCAGGAGATCATACAGGCAGGTTAGGCGACTGGGATTAATTAGCTTTCTGCAGAAACAGAACAGAGTGTTTTGGGGACAGCATCATGTAAGTACCACTTTACTGCTTTGGGAGAAAGTCTGTATCTCTGAACAATGCCAGGCAGAGGTACTGGTGAGTTATTTCTAGCTCTAGAATTCTGCACATCACAGACTGTTGCATATGTCTGTGAGGCCTTCCGAGGCCCCCGCTTCCATAACAAATTGTTTAACTTTTTGGAGCAAGTTACAGAAAATACTGGAAGTGCTAGGTTCTCTTTCCAAAGTGTGTAAGACATTAGGAAATGACAAAAGGTCTTTTAGGTAAATATTCATAATTATAATTTTGATTGTTTCAATTAATATTATTGTTTAATCAGAGCGGTAAGAAAGTGTGCTTTGCACAAAGAGAAGGTTGTTTCCCCACTGAACTCCAAAGCTAAAAATCTCTTGGAACAGTTTCATCTCCACTACACTAGCCATGTTCTAGTATGACTTGTTGCTATGGATGTACATTTTCTGAAGCATCAGTGCTATGCTCATGATGGATAGTTGTTTGTGACTAAGAGATCTTGTGGAGGAGTACATACAGAGAGAAAATATTAATGTTTTCTTTCAAGCTACTCACTGTTACAGTGTTGTGAAGGCATGAAAGTGTTTCTCACATCAACGACTGCTTAAAGATTGATCTGCAGACAGACTATTCCTCTCAAAAGTACTGAATGCATGACTTAAAAATAAATGTGTTTTAAAGTTCCTCTGCCATTTACTTGATACAGAGCATTGCATCATACGTCTTGCCTAAATTACACAAGTTTGGAAGGTGAATAGATACTCTTTTATAAGAACTGCACACCTTTCCTTTTCATTGTCACAAGATCTTCATCTAACTCATTTTATAACGACTCCTAGCCAGACATGTACCAAAGTGAAATGCTTGATTCCATCAAGTATAGTTTATCAGTTTTATTTTATAAAGTCATGTGGTTGGAAATAATGTCAGAAGGTCATTTAATTCATCTGTATGTGCTAGTGATAATCCTCCTGAAAAGCTGAATAGTCTGCTCTGAAAGACTTTCACCATTGTCATCTTCCCAGGTTGTCTTAGTCCTTCACAACCACTTCTGTTAGTAAGTTCCTCCCTACATATAATTTGAATCTTGCTTACTGCACACATTAACCTTCATCTTGACCACATAAAATACGGAGAACATATTCTTTCCTCTGTTAAAACAGCCCTTTGGAGACTAAGAGTCTATTTCTCTCTCAGAATTCTCCAGCTTGCTTTTTCCTTTAGAGCCATATTTTTGGTTTACCTTGTTATTTTTCATGGATTCTTGTCAGATGATAAGCATTATTTTTCATTCATTGATGAAAACTGCCTGAAAGATTCCTGCTGAGGTTTTACATTTCTTGAATGATGGAGAATGCCTTCATAAGTGGTGGGCTTTGTTGCTTTTGCATACTGAAATGGTACTTGCTTGTGGAAGGGCTCAGTCACAAATGATCTCTGAAAATATCTTCTAGTTAGAAACATTTTTGAGTTTAATCTCGTCTTATCCTATTCTGAAATTATTAAACATTTGCAGCTTTCTTCAGGGTATCTTGTGCCTGTGTCCCTGTCTATCACTTTCTTTGGGGATGTATGTTGATCTGAAGCTTTGCTAATTGATTATTGTTCTCCAGGATGGCACACTCCACCACTTGAAAATTCACTGGGTTTGTGGAGAAGCAAAGATTTAGGTGGATAACATACAACCAGCAACATATGTATGAGCTGCACCAGTTTTTCCAATGGTACTTTAAAATCAGCAGGTTTTGACTCTAAGTGTGACCAAGGCAAGGACCAGAAGACTTTGAAAACTTCATCCCACAGTGTGATCATAGTCCCTGAAGATGATTTATTTGTCTCTGAGGCAGGGGCTGGAGGAAAGGAATTGCTCAAGGAGCACACAGGCCACTGGCATGCAGTGCTTAGGGGCCTGCCTTTCCTTTTTGCAGTGCTTAATTTCTGTGGATGCAGCTGAAGAAAGATGTCTCTAGCGGCACTGCGGTTCAATGGGGATGGAAATAGAATTTGACATTTTGAATGTAATCCCCAACTGAAATGACACCTCAGTGCGAGGGGAGCACATCTGCCATTTGTTGTTGGCCATTTGGATATCTGCTCCCTCACCGCTTTGACTAATAACAGGGAACTGCTTCACTGAAACACGACATGCATGCAAGGAGATGTCAGTTTTCTTTTCCAGTCTGGAAATGCTAACATTTCTCTTAACTAATTTCTCCAGCTGGGTGAGTTTACAACTTAATTTATGTCTGGAGAATAATCAAGTTTACATCTGAGGTGCTTTCTACCTCCTTTCTCCTGACTTTCTCCATAACTCTCCACTCTTGACAAGGAAGGAGATATTGCATGGATTTGTGAGAGGAGTTCTCCCCTTTGGCTTCACAAGATAAAGTGGAAAGATCTATTTCTCCACTTGTTCTCTGCTTTTTTCTCTTGTTTTGGCCCTACCTTACCTTTCAGAATCAAAACAGTGATATCAGAAACAGTCATTCCACTGAAGCAGAACAGGGGATGGCACCTGGTGGTTGCAATCACTCATCTCAGGATAAAGTAATCCTAAAGATATTCATTGTGGACAGCCCAGTTCTGCTTCAGCCTGTGATGCTACCCAACGCTGAGCGCCTTTTCCCAGCTACATCCACTCATCTTTTCTTCTCCCTGTGTTCTTGACACTCCTGAATGGAGAGAGGTTTGAAATAATGGGCAGGGCCAATATGTCTGAGAAGGATGAAAACAGTGTAGCGAAGAAAATTTTGGTGAGTTTTTACGAAGGAAGCTTGCATCACACCCCACAGTCTGCAGGGACACTTTGCTCATTTTCATGCGTTCATCTAAACAAATTATTTCAACATGTATCTGGATCCCAGGGTTTTAGGAACGCATCTCGTGCTTTGTGTCCATGTTGTCCAGTTCTGCTTTGTCTGAACTGGTCTTTCCTTGACAGGGGAGTGAAGATGCTCTCACAACTTCTTGTGGTAAGAAGTATTCGGTGGCCAGACTAATATGACTTGCTCACACTGACACAGTTAAACCAGTCCACAGGTTTAGATTTGTGAATACATTAATCCCCAAAGCAGATTCAGAGTTGCCACTGGAGGTTTTGTCTTGTCTTTTTAGTGTGGAAAATACTGATTTGTACTTCAGTATCTGACTATTTAGTCCTAAAAACTGTCTTCATCCTTGAGTGGTTGTGTCTTTGAGATGTCCTGTGGTGCACAGTATTTCTGGATCTTTATGGCATTTGTAAAGGGATGCATTAGTAGTACCACTGAGCTTGTGGGAGGAAAAACTGATGTTTTGTTGGTCCTCTGGGATTAGTTAGTAGATGACCAGAAGCAATAACCCATGTGGTTGATGTTCTCATATCTGTGTTCTAGCTAGTAATTACAGTCATCCATTGGTCAAACACATGATAATGATTCCAACAAGGCTATGAATGAACTACTCTAAGTCTTTATAATAGATGATTTTAAAAAAGGATAAGACTAGAATGTTTCTATGGCAATCAACAGACAATTTCCTTAATATGCAAAGCATTTAGTTTTATGCAAGCTGTGTCGTTTCTCTGGACAGGAATTCAAAGCAGCTGTGTTCTTCTCATTGAATTCCTATGCAGGTTATAATGAAGCATGCTCCCAAACTACAGAACAGTATTTAGGGCTCTATTTTTAATCTTGCAATTTATAACTTTCTCCAAACTGCCCAAGTTTTGTACTTCATGGATTTTAAGTCAATTATCAACTAACTTAAAAAAAAAAAAAAGAAAAAAAGGCATTAATGAAGGAAAGACAGAACCCTGTTGTACCATGGTGCAGCCAAACCTTCATAATATTCCTCTTTTTAACTGCACACTGGAAACAACTGCCCCGTCAGTTTGCTCAAGTGTAAAGAGAACAAAAGTAGAAAAGTTCTTGCCAGACTCAAGGAATCAGAGAGATTGGAAATGCCTGGAAACCACACTTGTGAGGGTAGAAAGAATATGTTATAGATCCTATTCCGCGTCTCCATTTCCTGCAAAATGCTGGGGTAGGGTGAAAAATGAGGGGAGTTGATTTGTTGCCAGACTGAAAAAGTACTATCACAAAGGAAAACTTTCCTATTTTGAAGGAGATCTTTTCTGAAACTAAGCATGCTGTTGTGAAAGAAAGAGTATGAATAGGTCACTTAGAAAAGGCTGGTATGAGATAGACTAAATTGACTAACTCTGAATGTTGATGGTGGAAATACGGAAAGTATATGGGCCTGGTCCTCAATGCAAAATCATGGTATGGTTGGAGAATTGGCCATTTGTCTTGAAATGTAAAGTAAAACCATCTCCCTGCCCCAGGGCTGGGTGCAACCGCAGTGCTGAAGAAGAGGGTTGGAGGGACTTGGCAATCCCCTTCTCTTGCAGATCTGTCCTTGTACCATGGACTGAGATTTCTCAAAGCACTTTGTGTCCAAATGCAAACAGCTCCAAATCAGGAGTTATGCTTTCCCAATTTCTCTCTCATTGCAGAGCAGATCTTGTAGTGGAGCAAGAAGCAACTACGGCTCTTTGCAAGCTGCTGCACTGCATCCACATATGCCCTTTGGCAGAGGGCAGCCCAGGACCTCTTGGTGCAGGAGCACTATCTGCTCAGACCACTTCCAAAGGAGGTCCCTTCATCACTGATGTGTCTCTCTGTCTCAAACATTTGCTGTTCTCCCTTGACAGATGAAAATTAGTTCCCGTTGCAGCACCACGGACTGTAATATGAAGGTCATAAATTAGCATTTCATCATGCTTACTTGCCATCCTTTACCTCATAAAAACTCCATTTCTTTATAATGTTTCCCTTTATTTTAGTGGCACTCTTCCCTTCAGTAGGCATAGGTTTTACCATCACAATATTGCATCTTATTCCCTGAAGCATTTATAGAGTATGTGTCACAGGTTTAATGGATCAGGCACACAATTATTCTTATCAATTTAAAACTTTGACGGACAACACTTGGACATTTTACTTTTTTTATTCCTGTTTTTTTTTTTTTAACAATGAATTGCAATACAGAAAATATTTTAATACCTCCAAGTGCCATCAGACCAGAATTCTCCTGCAAGCCCCATCTCAGAATATCAAACTTCTCTGACATTTTCCTTGAATTTCTTGCTGTGTGAGAATTGCCTGGGCATGAAACAATGGTCTTCTAGCAGAAAGGGTGAATTCCCTGCTGGGATTTGTATTTTGGGGGAGTGTTAATCTAATGTACTGTATAATCTAACAATTTGTTTCCATGTAAATGTAGAACTCACTTGGACAGTAGGAGAAGATTCCTAATGTGTTTTGTACTAATATGGGATCAAGCCAGCTGACACTATAATGTCCTTGACTGCAAGAGAATACACTGCACTGAAGTGGAAATTTTACTTGTAGTTATTTCAATGAATATTTCTTCTTAAATTGCGAGTTTAGGCTGGTTGAATTGGTGATATCATGTGATAATGAGCAAAACCCTTCAGTTAATAAAAATAAAGAAAATACGTTAGGAAAATTAAAGCAAATGACATGTGTAAACAATATTATCAACAATTTTCAAACGCATAAATACATTTTTTTTAAGATTATATTCTATGTTGAAATTTTCCAGGTTTGTTATTCAAAAGAGTGGTAAGAAATGGGTTAAAGACAACTCCCCAAACATAGGACAAAAGCCTATTTCTCTAGAGGTGATTGAATAGTTATCATTTCAAGGACATTTTTATGTTTGTTTGCTTGCTCTACTGCATATCATTAATAATAATTGGTGATCTAAATATCCAGAAGCTTTTTTTGACTTCCTGCAGTTAAAATCAATTATTTTCGGAATTTTCCTTGAGAGATCAATGGATGGTGTAAACCTACCAGTGTAGCTGCAGTCACGACATATTCCTTAACAAATGAAGTCAATAAGTATGCACTGATATATCAAGATTTTCCCTAAGGAGGCAGCCCCATGCTGTTTCCTGTTTTCTGCATGTATTGCCTGCATGATTGAATGCTGCATTACTCCTTAGATTTGCAGGGATGAATTCAAGTATGTATGATAAATGCCACAGATAATGCATGGCCATGGACAATATTTTACTACCTGAAGGATATCTACCAGCTAGTGAAGAGCCCGGGAAGTTAAATAGAAAGCCAAACCCAGAGGAAACTTTCAAAATAATTTAAGAGCATTATATACATTCATCCATGTACTCAGAAGACATTTATTTTTCCCGCATGCCTCCTGATATAGTTCAGAGACACAGTTCATTCTGGCTAACTAGGTGAATCCATCTCAAAGGAGGTGGATATTGTTTATAAGTAAAAACTCCCTAGGTGCCAGCCTTCTCCTCTGAAAAAAACATTGGCAGCTTCCAGAAGGAAGATATACCTGGAGTGTTGCAGTGTTAAAGAGGAATGGGAGCAGGGAAGGGTCTTCTGGTTACAAATGAGAAATATAAAGACAAAGAAGAAATGCCTAACCCAACCCAGCACTGAGATCATATGCAAATGAATCCAACAGATTTCACTGCTTTAAGTATTAACGGGCATACAGAAACCTCTGACTTCTGTTTCTCTGGGGGCAGTAACTATGAATGTGGTGGATCACATTATACAAAGCAAGCAGCTTCTATTCTGCTTCAGTTGATGGCTCAGTGTAGTAAGGTTTATTAGTAAGCTTTAAAGGAAAGCTCATGGATGAAAAAGACTATTGTAGTTTTCATGTCTTGTTAATTTCTGAAATGTAAGCATCTGGGCTTTTTCATTGTTCCGTTTGGGGGATCTCTTAACAATCCTCTTTACTTTTCCTTTTGATTTAGCTAAAAATTTCAGACTGGGATTCATTTCTTCTCTTATCCAATTGAGAAACACTTGCTACAGTCCTCTTTTAAATGATCTTCAAAGGTATAAATTCTATGCTTGAGACCCACTGATGGCACAGTGTTCCACAAATATATATATAAAAAAGGAATATCCCCATTTGTAGTTAGTTATTTGGAGAATGGCCATTCATAACAGGGAGCAAAAGATTCTGGCTGGATGGCTCAAGTAACTTACCTATCACTTATTGCATAAAATACTGGGGACTAATTCTTCCATATAATCCAATAAGATGGTCACATTTAATTCCTATGATTTTCCATGCAGAATTTCAGTTGTAACTAGCCTTTGTTCCACTGCTTGAGCAGCTCTGCCTTCAGATGGCAGTAACTGGAACAGCAGCGTAACACGACTGGAAAGCTCATCAATATGTCTAACTACAAAGTAGGGTCCAGAAATTTCTCCTACTGAAACTGAAAGCAAAAAAATAAGTGTCTTGATGTTCTTACCAGAAAATGACTTCATGTTGCAGCTCATAAGTGAGTGTTTTTCCTTCTGAACAGCCTGTTGATGGGAGAATGAGGCTTCCGTTTAAGGATAGATGAGCGCACAACCATGATGGCTTACACTTTAGCAGGCATACTGTAGAGGTGTGTCAGAGCTGAAAGCATACAGTACTGTCACTTCAGCTCAGAAGAAGCTTCTACAGCTACATCCTACAAGAGACATATTTGCAAGCTTTGCTAACACAGGAAACCTGGAAAACATTTCTGCAGAGAAGAACAAAGCTAGAAATCTTGACTTCACCCTGAGTGCTCTTCATCCAAAAGAGGAAATGCAAACCCTGGCACATCTATCTTTAGCACATCACTGATTCACCCAGATGGCACTGGTTTGCCAGCTGGCCTTAGACCTACGAAGCATTCTTCTGCTCTGCTGCCTTTCCACAATTGTAGCATAGAGGGAACACAGCTCTAGAATTTACTCTACGCATCAATCCACACGCCCACATAAACTCACTCATCAAATACTCTGAAAGAAAGAACCAACTTAATATAGCTGCTGCAGGTGTCTGAAGAAACTCACGTGCCTAAATTATTGATGTGGGACTGTAGACCTTTATGTAAAATAGACACGCATACATTTTTAAGGTTTATTCTAACTGCTAAATATTAATGATTTTTTATTTTTTTTAGTAAAAAGACTTCTTTATCAATTTAGCTCTAGTTACAGAATCCTGGATGCAAGAAGAAGTATGAAATTAACAGTTTCATAGTCCCGAAACTCAACCTTTAGAATAAGGGAAGAGGCCCAAGCTCTAGTTTTCCAGCCATAGCAGAAATGCATGCTGCCAGAGCACCAAACGAAGAGGGCATGGAGTCATTTACAGAGTATTTAAGTGGTCTGCTTGCACAGATGGAAAATAAGGCATGCTATAAACATCAGACATTTCCAAAGGGGATGGAGAACTAACATCTTGCTGTCCATCCCAGTGCTGTGGCACTTTTAATACCCCCTGGCTATAAATTTGGTCTGGATCCATTCAGAGAAAGAATGATAAGATTCTTGATGAGTTTAGCAATTGTCAGGAACCCATAGCTCTAATCAACTCCAAGATGACATTACTCTTTGAAAGGTCCACTAAAGTTTGTAGCAATGGCTCCAGAGTATTCTAGCCAAGATTTTTTTCTAACACGATTAACACTGCTATCCATTTGTCCCTGGAATGTTTTCTTGCATTGTACTGTCTCCTCATCTTGTGCTTTTTTTTTTTTACTGCAGTGTCTAGTTAATTAGCACTTGGTCTATCTTTCTGATACTTTGATTCCAGTCTCATTACATTATGCAAATCTGCATCTTGCTGAATCTGCTGTGGTTTAGGCCACATGCTGAAATAATCAAAATCCCTCTTCATCCCATTGTTGTTGTCCTCTCTCTTTCTGGTTTTTATTAATTTCTGTTCATGTGCTCGTGTATGTGCATGTGCGCTTCCTAATTTAGAAGCAATTCAAACCTTAACTTCAGTTCTCATACAAACAGTAACACTGCCATTCTGAGTAGATGACATGAAATGACCAGGTTTCATTTCCTAGGCATTTCTGCCTGAACCTCCTATTTTTCAATATATTTTTCAGTCTAGTACTGAGTACCTTTTCCCTTCATTGGTGCCAATTTTTTTTCTTCAAGGCAGAAATATCTGAAATGGACTGTGGACTTTATCTTGTGAACTGAAGTAAAAAAGTCATTATTTCAGGATCTGAGAATTAAATATTAAGCTGAATGATAAACCTTAAGCTTAGAGCTTGAAATTCAGGCTTAAATAAACAACTCAGGGAACACAGATACATGCTGTCACTCTATCATCTGAATACAGTAGGAATGAGAAGAAATAATAAATAATATGATTTGCAATAAGATCTCCAGTGTGCTGGGGATGTTCAAAGAAATGAATTCCTTGTTCAAGGTTATTTTTGGTGAAAAACCTGACAACGAAAATTACAAAAAAAAAGTAATTGAAAGAGGAAAATACAGGGGAAATTATAGAAAAAATAAAAACAACCTGCAAGACTAATTGCAGACAATGAGGCAAAGTAACCTGCAAAGACAGCAAGGTATGTGCTCCTCACCTTCTTTATCCAAGCAGCGTACGGGCAACATAGGAAGCAGCTGTGTTACCTTCAATGGAAGCCATTCACAGCAAGAGAAGCCAAGACCCAATACCACCAGCAGGTCTGCTTGAGTCCTGTTCCTCTGATGTTCCCTGGGATCTCTTTGATACAGGCGCAAGTCATCCTCTTTTCCCTCTTACCTACATCTGCTCTGGGTAGGCCTGCTTGAGCGGGGGTTGAAGCAGATGGACCCTGAGGTCTCTGCCAACTTCATTCGTTCCTGTGAAACCAGGTTCTTGGAGTCTGGTGAACTACAGGAAATTCCAGCCAGAAAGGGTCACACTAGAAGCTCTTTCCAGGTGGAAAAGATGTCATAGTCAATGTGATTCACTTGCATGTAGTCAGGAAAAATGTTTGGCATTGGTGAAGACAACTTGTTTTCCATATGTGAAACAAGGGCCACACAGACTTCTGTCTTTTTTTTACAGTACTTGTTATGCAACAAACTATTAGTTCTCATACACTCTAGACCCTCATAATATTGAAGTAGTATTCTTCTCTCTTTGAGCTGCTATAAGAGAAGCAACATTTTGAAGGAAAAGATTAAACAACTTTCATTTTCTTACTTGTCTTACTAGAACCTCTATAAACAGAATGGATCACAGTGCTAATTTCAATAAGACACTTTACTTGCTGAGATTAAAGAGGAAGTGCTGCTGTGAGAGGAGATTTTTCACTCATTTCCCCTTTCTAGAAAAGCTGGAGGGCACACATAAATGGATAAAATGGAGTGAGATGACACAAAACATGCTACATGTTTGAAATTTGCAGTGATCTGTGATGATAAAAGCAACAAATTCAGTGGCAGTCAGACAAAAAATGGTGATTTTGTAATTCTCTGAACTGATATGACAGGTTATCCAACTCCACAGCAGATAATTCAGGTATTTCAAAACAAAATGCATCTTATGCTATCTCAGCACAAGAGATCCAAAATTTGAATCCAAACAAGAACTCATAAGGTCACTCTGAGTTGGTCATGAGTAGACTAGGGTCAGATTTGATGGGAAGCACCTGCTGTCTGTAAGATTTGCTTTAAGAAGCACAAGCTTAGTTTCTATCTCTTGTATCTGTCTAAGAAACCATTGAATCACTGAGGTTGGAGAAGGCCTCCAGGATCATCTAGTCCAACCTCCCACCTCCCACCAGTATTTCTCCACTAGACCATGTCCCTTAGTACAACATCTAAATGTTTCTTGAACAGAATCATAAAGACTTAAAAATAATTTAAGAAGAGTTCTTATTTATGGTCTCCACAATAGCTTTAATATAGCTGAACTATAATAAAAGCTTCAGAAGTAACATAAACAGAGCAGTTTCCTAATAGGCTGTAGGCAGGTGACAGGTTAAATTGGAGATTTTATCTGATTTTATTGACCTTTATTACTGTCATAATGCACATACCTAGTGAAGCCAATTTTCAAGGAGTGCAGTGTTTGCTTTTCATGTTATCTTCCACACAGAGGGAGGTCATTGCAAATCTTCTACATCTTTCAGATTGATATAAAGAGGAATTCATGTTCAGGTAACTTTGAACCTTAGATGTCAAAAGGAACAAATGTGGCAGTCATTACTGGCCACCTACCACATTTCTGGGGCATGCTTCAGACCTTTACTTATGACCACTAAATCACCAAGCACAATATTTTTTGTGAACAATCACTTTTCTTACATAAAACCTATTTCAAAGAGAAGAACAAGTATCTAGAAAAATAATTGATTTAAATACTGTTATTTTCTTGACTTTTTTTTCCTTGTGTGTGTGCCCTTTCACATGGGATTTGATCTCCCCTCTCTATGATTGCATAAAGCACGGTTTAGATTCCAGATGTATTAGGAATAACAATTAAAACTTGTAAGGAATTTAAAATCTCAGGTTTCATTTGTAACTGTCCTGAGAAGTTACTGAGAGTCATTAGGCATCAGCAATGATAGAATCGAGCCATGGAAAATGTTTAATTCTCTTTCCATAGTTGAAGGCCTGGCTTTCTATAGCTAAAGCCAATCTTATGCTGAACTGTGGTGAATACCCATGACTCCCTTAGAAGCAACTTTCAAGGATAAGAATCAGAGTCCACTTTCAGGCATTGTCACCCTGTTGTTTTCAGTGATGTTCTGCAGCTATGAACTCGAAAGAGATGTGATTGCTGACAGTACAACTGACAGCATGCATTTGCTGCCATGGTCTGGGCAAGATTCCTGTTGTGATGAACAGTTTCTCATCATGGGAGATGAGAGCAAAAGAGAAGAGACAAATGAACTCTTGGCCAACTTGCTTGTTGAGTGAAACTGGGATTCTGACATAAGCAGTTAATTAGGGAATCATTTGTGCACTGATTATCAGCACTGACTGCCTAAAAACACAACACAGCACTTGTATTGAAGCAAGCAGAATGTAACTTTATAGTATACTTGTGTTGTCAATTACCTGCCTAATAGGCTTATAATTGAAACCACTATTATCATGTAGTTTCCATAATAAGCAATAAACACTGTAAAATAATGCATGAAACCCCTCCAACTCTATGGAGAGCATGCATAAATCATATAATCAACAACAGCTTACTTTGTGAATCCCCAAAATTGATTAAAAATAATGACACTTCCCGAAGGAACTCTTCATAGAAGCATCTCTAAAATTCAGGAACATTTGGATGAGATTCTGGATTTTGAAATGATGGCATTCATTCAGGAGTTTTAAGATCTAATCTCAAGCCTATGAATTCAAAGACAAGGTAAAACAAGAAAGAGGTTAGGATGTAGAGTTGTCTCAGGCTTGCTGCTGACTGGAGAACTTCAGTTTTAGCATTATCCTCACAAATTTAGGCACTGACTATAATTAACACAAATTCCTTGAGGGAAATTGTTTCATATATGCTTCTGGCTTCTTTGATTAACATATCATTTTCAAGGTTTCCAACATAAGATTTCCTTTAAGGTACATGGATCTACATCAAATTGCCTCAACTGAGAGAGGCAAACCTGAAATGAAGTAGTAGCCTGGATACATTTGAGAGCTGCAGACTGATCATGTCATCACTTTGACTGTCCTACCTGTCGTCACTTCTAACCATCTCTTCCTTTCCTGCCCTGCTCTGTTCCAACAATGACCTTGAAAGGCAATTTTTCTCTTGTTAATTGGGAAATGAGCTGCAGATTTCCCTCCTGGTAGAAACTTTTCCTGCCATGAAAATAAGAACTATTTTCACTTACGAACCAATAGGTGGAATGAGCATTTAATGTCACTAAGAACATATATAGATAATACCTTCTGGGAGCAGAGGAAAGGAAACATTCTCATTCCCTAGACAAATGTTAACAAGAAATCCTGACCTTTCTTGGTTTATGTGAGTGGTTTCACTAGCCACTTCCCACACCATACAGCAGCTGACATAGCTGCAAGAAAAACTGGAGCCATTTTTCTCATGAAAAACCCAATGAGTTAGTTTCTAACTACTTGAAAGTAATCCTGATGAAACAGCATGACCTCTTTCACTTTCTTCACTCTATTTTAATACCTTCATTTAAGTGAGGAGATTTGACTTTATAGAATATTTAATCTTGCTCAAAAATGTGAGATTTCCCCCCCCCAGCCCCAACCCTTGCTTCCCCTCCCAATCCTTATGATTAAACAGAATGCCTTATTCTGCCTCGGTCTAATTTGTATAATAAATTAGACATTTCAATGTAGATTCCTAAATGATAGTTGAGACAGTTAGCAAGTTCTACTTCTTATTGCACAACTAATTCTTAGCTTCAAATAACTCCTGGGTGTATATATTAGGCTTTGATTTTTCCTGTTTCTCCTAATAAAATGTCCTATATAATTCTCCTCCCCATAAAATCATAACAGTTTTATTTCATTTCTGTCCCATATAATGTAAGTCAGTGTCCCACCAGTGACCACATCCCTGTGTCAAGGACATTCACGTGGGAGTTATCTATTTACAACTCAGTTAGGTCCAACCAAAGTCTCAATATTGGTTTCTTCTGTGGGCCCATAGATCACAGAACCATGTGCAGACCTCTCAGATGGGCTCTCTGTGGAGATGTGATAATCAGGTTGTTGTCCTTGGCTTCCAATGCCTGCCTTCCACTGACTTCTCAAGTATTTTGTCTTCAGGGACTCAACCAACAGCAAAGAAAATTAAGACAGGAAAAAGTCTTAACAGACGTAGTTGTCCTTAAAGAAGCAGAGTGCTCAGATAAGTGTTTGACAATGTCATTTTCCACATCTCCTCGGCGGGATGTGATTAACTGCATTCATAGCAGATCTCATATGAAGTGTGCATTAGAAGTTCTCAGCTCTTAACACACAAACTCTTTCCATTTTATACAACCAGCTTGGAAATTTCTGTTCCTAAACCCACTGTCAGTTTACAGCTCCTATTGTCCGTCTTTTTATATGCAAAAATGCTGCTCTTCCTCAGATGTAAAACAGAAACCAGGAGAGAATCGCCCTGGGGTTAGGACAGCAGCCTGCTACCTTCCTGGTGAAGTGGGATGTGTCCTTTTTGGGGGCACGTTGCTTTCAAAAGGGCAAGATACATCCTGAGCAGGAGCAGTGCAGATGTTCTCTTAACATCATGAAAAGCAAATGTTCTGCATAATCTGATACAAACATATCACAGTGACACAGAATATTTGCTTAAATTCTTGATATTTCGAGGCTTTCCACAGTACATATTTGCACGACCAAAGACTATCTGGACCCTGATCTTGGCTGGGTTTCGCACTGTTGATTTAATTTCATTATTAATCTTGTTTGTTGTAGGCCTTTATTTGACTATTGTCTGCCAAGTTCTGATGCAAAAGTGAAAAGTTGAAATAAGCTCACCCTTTGGCTTAGCCCCTTTTTAGTGCTTGCCTCTCCCACCTATGCAAGGCAAGGGCATGGGTTCTATTGTCCTCAGAAATCCAGGGTGTGCAGCTGAACAGACATTCTGGCAAAGGATCCAGAGCTTCATTGTTCAGTGGGTAGAAATTCTGCCTGCTGAGAAGCAGTAATTTGCTTTCGTGGCCTGCTCGTCAGAAAACTTAGTTTCAGAAAGGTTTATTCTGAGAGAATAGATGAAGGAGAAGCTAAGAGGTAGGTGCAGACCTGCAGAGATCTGACCTCCCTTAGATGACAGCTTTGTATCTGTGTTCCTACAACAGCGAGTGCTTTGCTCCCAGCCATGCTGCTCTTCATCCTGTGCTGCCCAGAGGGGCACAGCTGCCTTATTTAGCTCATTTAAACTTTTCCCAGTAAATCAACTGCTGTTGCTCTTCTTTCTGAACGCTCGTTTGTCGATATCTCTCTGCCCTGGACTGAATGTAATATTCCAGGTGCAGTCACAGCCAAGCTGTACAGAGGAAAATTATTGGCTTTTTTTGCTCCATAATGTAATCTCTCTCTGACTGTAGCCTAAGATTACATTGCCCTTCCTTTTGCTGCTGTATTACATTGCAAATTCATCTGTGATTTCTCTATTGCTAGCCCTCAGTCTCCTTGAACAGTACAGTTTCATTCCATTGAATATAGCATTAATTTGTTAGTGTTTATAGACCAGAGAGGGCTATTGTGCAAGAAGCTGGAGCTGACCGTGTGGAGACAACATAATATCGATGGCAGCCAGACAAAGAGAAAATTGACAATTCAAAAATAGAAGGGAATGGATGAACAAGAGACAGAGTTTCATTTCTGTGGTGCACCAAAAAGGATTTTAAAAATTGCTCATGACTTAATGACAATAATCTTATGCGACAAAAAAAATCAAAATCTAAAACACAGTAAATTAGTCATTTTGAACACTACCAATGTATTTTGTTTAAAGTGAATGTCTTGAGATTTTTCATTTTTCTGACTTGTCTTTTATTCTGATATAATAACTTAAAAATTATCTTTAAGAAAAAACATATTTTAACTTTAAAAAACTTCTGTTTTCATTGATCTACAAAAATGGCACTGTGAAGATAATATTTGTATGAATATTTCTTATATTTTTTTCAAATTTTCCACATTGTTTAGCTTGACAGCATTAACAAAAGCTGATATAAGTAGACAGGTTATGTACCACATTTTAATTTCTCCAGGGTCAGTTTTGGAAGAATTGACTTTTTATTCAGTATCCACTGAAAATACATAATACACAATCAGATAGAGGAAAGGGTTGATCACTGGAATATGAGATGAATAAGAATCAACAAAAAGGAATACTGTGTACAGAGAAAATGGGAGATGGAAAAAAGTCAAGAGAAAAGGAAGAATTTGTAGTTTTGGGAGTACTAGGGATAATATGTGAGAAAATGGGAATCAAACAAAAATCACTGACCATCAGTTCCCACACAGTTTTTGAGAAGAACAGAGATTTCTAAGTGCCCAGATGTCAAACACTTCCACTGCAAGAAAGAAAAAAAAAAGAAAGAAAGAAAAAAAAAAAGCTTTGTCAGAGGGAGCTGCACCTGAGATCAAAATCTCTGTTCAGACTGATGTCTCTTCACTGGAGATACAAGGTGCCAGAGGCGACCAGACTCCCCAATCAGACTTGTACTCTTTTGTTTCATGGTCTGTCCCTCACTTGTACCAAGTGTCTGAGAAACGGCTGGTGAGCTGGGGTGGTTCATTTAGAGTAATGTAGAGTTGCATTGTAGGTCATGGAAGAAAAGGATAAATTACATAGAAAATCCTGTTCCTTCCCGATGAATTCTGCAACTTGCTGGTAATAACACTCAGGCTACTGGCGTGAATACCTGGGCCATGCACCAACAATGTCAAAAGACAGTGGCTCAGATAATCATGCAAAGAACATCTAGAAATAGATTCAAGTTCCCTGAAGGATCGATTCCCCAGAGCTCTGCTCTTTTTGACCCTGTCAGGAACAGCATCCACCCTTCTTCAGGGTTTTCAGTGGAACAGACAAGCAATTCTTCTTCATCCCTTAAAGACAACCTCTGTTAACCAACATACAGGCATTTCTCATTTTACTTGTGGATCTTGGTGCCCAGAGGAAGACAACAGACAATGTTGAGTTTATCAGCTCTTCAGTTCTAGGCTGCAATGTGAACCTGGTTTGGCTTAACTAACTTGGCAATCTTTACACAGTACAGAAGCTCCTTCCCTGAGCAGTGGGTCAAAAACAAAAAGATATTTCAAGGTCCAGGATATTTTCAATATCCTCATTTTTAATC
Source organism: Numida meleagris (assembly GCF_002078875.1). Classification (NCBI taxonomy): domain Eukaryota; kingdom Metazoa; phylum Chordata; class Aves; order Galliformes; family Numididae; genus Numida; species Numida meleagris. Next base: position 10,560,875 of record NC_034413.1, on the reverse strand, counting down.
TTTATGCCAATTATGTTGAAACTGCTGTTTTCCAGGAACATTGCTTTCAAAATATTTATCATGTGCTTTACTTCGCAGGAAGAAATCATGTGGCAGGTGGCCACTGACCTCTCTAATGCCACTCAGCTGGCGAAAGAACTAAGAGATAGCTGTTCTGAGTCTCTTTGTTTGGCCTTTTCCTTTTCATATTAATACTCAATCGCAGTAATTGCCAGATCCTTTTTATTTCCAAAAGAAAGCTGACTTCTAGACTAACTCTTCTGTATTACTCTAAGTAATAGCAGAGTCAACAGGCTGCCAGAAAGGTCTGTGATTCCCTACTTTGAGCTAGAACAAACATTTGCATGGTGTGAGGTGCTGGGTTCTTTCTTTTTTGACTGTGACAAGATTAAACCCTGATGTTGTTTTTACAAGATCTAATGACTGATAACCCCAGAATCAGTGCCTTGCTGGATGCCAACAAATGCCATCAGACCACGAATTACCTCATCAGGACCTGCTATTCAAATACCGCAGACTCATGCTCACGATTCCAGCATGAAAAGCTGCAGCTGCAAATTTCTGTAGGATCACCTTTTATTAACCTCCTACAGAGAACATGCTCTTACATGGAAGAATCTCTCTTCTCTACCGCCGAATCACTCCACTTTCTGCAGTGACATACTGACCATGAAGAATACTTTCCTTATATTTTTCCTTTCCTTTTACTGATGCTAGGCCTGAAACAAGTCTCCCTTGTGTCTGTTCTGTGAGTTCACTGCCAAGAAGAGTTCTTTCGCCAACAGATATCAAACCAGATGATCTGAAGCTTTTCATTAAAGCAAACTTAGAATCAGCTAGCTTTAATAACTAAATGGTTATTTTAGTGGTTATTATGCTGTTACTGTGAGACATCTCATCATAGAGGCAGATTGCATGAATCAAAGTAATTGTATGTTGTAGAGATAGGCGATGATAACTTTATCTGCATTTGTTACACAAACTTCATCTTTCTGAGCTGTTGTGTGAAATACGGAGTGCAAGAACATCTCCGTTGTGGCTGAGGCACTCTGAGTGAAGATTTTCTGTCTAACTCCTTCACTACCAGCAGTTTTCTCCTCAGTGCCTCACAGAAAAATAAAAGTTGAAATTAAAAAGGATACAAAGCATAAAATTATTTTCTTGTATGACTGAAAATTTAGAAAATGGACAAGTCTAGGTGCCCCTTAGATTCCCCCCCAAAAGGCAGTTTAGCTTCAGTTCTCATCAACTTCAACTGAATTCCCAGTTGAAACTTCTTTGCTTGTGGGCTTGCAGGTTGCAGTCAGGACATGAACTTTGTCTAAGGCTGTGGCATCCAGCTCACTCAGACTCCTGGATCTGGAAGGGCCTGTTTGCAAGGCAGTCTGCAGTGTGACCATCTCACTGTTGCACAAAGGAGAAATGAGCATTCCCATAATTCACTTTGGCAAGAAACCAGGCAGAGATCTACAGGAGTTTATATAACTGGATCCCACCAGGTAAATAATTTAGGTTTCAACAAGTCATTCTTTTCCAATAACAACTTCCCAACCTGATCAGTCTTGCAGTGTTTCATGCGCAGCTTTCTGAAATCTTTTTAAAGCTGCATATCTGCCAAACTGACGTACAGCTTTCCAAACTGCACTGTTTCAAAAAGATCCAACTTCCAAATGACGTACTCTGGATCAGATCCCCAGGCTGCAGTGGTAAGTTTGATCGTCTTTCCCCTACTCAGACATTTTTCAGACTGTGGCATCGATATATTAATATCCGTCAGCATGATAACATCTTTTAGTTAGGGTTGACAAAGCTTTAAAAATATTAAGAAGTTCTTACAAACTTCTAAGATTGTGGGATAGCTATTTGGTGTCACAGGAAGCCTTAATACAATGTGATTGCATAATTTCAGTGGGACGTGAATGTAGTCTAGAGAAATCAACTAAACTAAAACTAGAAAAAAGTACTAAAAGTTCTCCTGAGTGTTCTTCCCTTCCTCGTATTCTAATATTTTTGGAAAATGTTAAAGCTCTTGTTGAATTCTGGATCAAATACAGCATGAGCTGTACCTTTCTTTCCAAGCATTTCAGTTCTCTTTGTTAAATAATGGATCTGAGCAAACCAAACCTCTCTCATGTGAAGATGTTGAAATTAGATGTAGTCCCTTATGGTTCATGTTCAGGCAAACCTTAATGGCAGTATAAAGTTAATACTGAAATTAACTTAGAGGAGAATATTTTAATCTATATATTTATGATTGGACTGATTTCCTTTGCAGCTAGAGGAAGGAAAGTAAGTGGTGCTTTTCTTCCATTTTGAGTCTTTATATTCAATCGACAATATGCAGTGTTGCAAGATGGATATTTATAATTACTCTGATTTCATTAGCTAAAAAGCCAGAATTGGATAGTAAAAATTAGATTTTAATGAACAATTTCAACATGAGGAAGTTATGAATTGGTGTCTTGAGGATATCATCACAACTTAGAAATGAGGCAAATTAGACAAGTCCAAAAGGAAAAAAAAAATGGCAAGGTTGAGAGGAAATTAAAATAACTTCAAACATAGCAGAGGGAAAGAGAGAGTGGAGAGGAACATGAAATTAGCTTCAAAATCAGGGAATCAGGGAGGCCACCTGCACTGAAACAAGCAGCCCTACAGACTGGATACACAGCAGCCTCCCAGAGGGCCCATCTCCTGCCTTTGCACTTCTGGCCTGTAATAGTGGTGACCCCCAACCACAGCTTTGTGAGAAGGCAGAGATGTTCTACCAACAAAGATCTGAAATTAATCTATGTTTTGATGACTGGGGATGGAAAGCAGCTGTTCACAGCATAGTAAATAAAAAATAAATACAGAAATCTCTTTACTGCATATTCTGCAGATCGTAACATGGAATACAGTACTGTGGTGGACATCTGGATAGGGCAGCTCTTGGCTGAAATTTTTATGAAGAGGATAGATGCTGCTGAGAAAGAAAGAGAAAGGAATCAGCGGAACCAAGAGGCGATCTGACTTCTTAAAAGGTCAAACACTTGGAAACAAATCTGAGGTGTCCTGAATCCTAATGCAATACCATTCTCATTAAACTGTGTCATGGCCTAAAGCAAATGCTCAGTATAACTGCGTTTTTACTGCAGCCATTTTAAAATGATGGCTCTTGTGGCATCCACATGTCTCATTTGTTATATACAGCCATGCAAGCCATGCAGATGACTGTTAATGTTACCCTCTCTCCCCCTCAACTATTAAATAAACTCAGAAATTACAATGACATTAAAAACACTTTGAGCAATTTTATGTGATCATTAAGTCAGAATATTCTACTCTGGAGGCTTCTGCTATTCAGCAGCCTTGAAATTACTTAGATCAATTAAGTGCATTATATTTTATATGGAATATAGGAATGCATTTTTTTTTTCTGCCACTGTGAGGAAGTATAAATAATGAAAGAAGGTGAATCTGCAGCAATCTCTCTATAGTCCTGTATTGCTTTTCTCACTTCTGAATGTTTTCACTTGGTTGGTCTTTCTTTTTCTTTTATTTTGGCACAGAATCGTATTTCAATATAATCTGAACATTTTAGCAGTAAGAAAGCTTATAAATTTCCCTTAATCTGTCATCTCTTTGTTCATAGAAGATAGAGGAATAAGCATACATAAAACAGGATCTTTTCATGAATTTACAGTACTTAACCAAACCACTGAAATCAGAAGCCTACTTACAATGTATCCTGGAGAAGAATTTCCAGAGGATTCTTCATTGTACTGTGGATCTGAGGTATCATCTCCAAACATTGCTTGTACCCACTGACAGAATCTGGTCATGAGTCGCCTTCATGGGATGGGTCCCTTCTTGGAGTGTTGGTGTCAGAATACTGAAAATTTGATTATTATGGGAGCTGAAAGAAGTAAAAGGGTAGTGGATATGTCAGGCAGAGGTCAGTGATTTGCTGATGCTGGTCACTGGTAGACTCAGGACCATAACCCAGATTTTTAATGGACAACATCTAAAGGATAATGCCCCTTTGGAGGGAATGATATGTGAAAACTTCATTCATGAAGTGAAGACTGTGTTAAATAATTCACAACACCAGGATTGTCTCAATCAGCTCACCTGTGTGAAACAGCTAATGGTGGTGACTATGTTGAAAAATGGTGTTTCGTAGCTGAGAATTTGCTCTATCAAATAGTGTTATTGTGCTCTTTGTTGTTATTTCCATGTGAATAAATAGGAGGCAACTTACTTTACTTAGAATATGAGCAATTTTCTTTGCAGTTAATCGCAAACTTTGTTGTTGGTGATTACCAATTTAGGAGAATATTTATAGCCTCCAGTGTAGTCTGGGGATATGACCTTGCAGGCGAGGTTGTTAGTCATTAGCCAATGATTATTGCCCAGGTTGAAGGATTAGCTGGTCAAGTACAATGCAAGTGTGACTTCAGGGAAAGCACTTCTTTCTATAAAGTGGAAGACCTAGAAGAGAGTTTTCTAGCTTACAAGAAAGCCAATTGAAAGACTGTGTAATTAAATTCATTGTGTTCTGTATCCATCCTGCAGAACATAATAGGACTTACCCAGAAAATAGATCTGATAACTTGGTTCCCAGTGCCATGCCAATTCGCATGCTGTTGTGCAGCCCAGCCACTCAATTATAGTTGTGCAGGATTAATTACTACAATTCTCCATACCGCTAATACTCAGTGTAAATGAGGAGGATTAGCAAAGAGTTTTATGGTGACTTACGTGAAAGGAAACATTTTTCTTAAACAGGAAACTTAGGACATATAAATTAAAAACCAAGGGATTTGCATTCAAATACCAATGGCTTACTGCAGCAGGTATGGCTCTGGTTTGCTTTGGCACTGAAATATGTTTGCAGAGATAGAGTTGTGCTCTGCTAGGTGAAGCTGAAACTCCTTAGGTATTTCAGGAGTCATCACCTTCTATATTATAAAACCCAGAAGGGACTCACTGTGAGCTTCTAAAGGATTACTTGTATAATGTGGATGTTCCAACCTGCTTGAACTACATCATTCTAAAAAGAATATTTTCGGAAAAAAAAAAAATCTATGAGCATTTACTGATAATCTAAATTTGCATAGTGATGCCATGAAAGTCCTCCTATTATTCTAATAATTAATATCTTCCCTATTAAAAAAGTGTACCTTATCAGACAGGTTGTTTAACTCTGGATTCTAATCCCTGGGATTACTGTAACTTTATCAGATCAGGTTTCAGTAGTGAACTCCTCCCCACTGAAATCCTTGAGAACTGGGATGAAGCTACCTCATCTCTTCTGTAAACAGACAGATTGAACTCTTCAAATATTTCTATTTTGGGAATGTTTTTCAGTACTTCACTCATTCCTCTTTTCAGACCAATTGGCTGTATCCTTCCTGAATTGCAATCACTAGACCTGGATATCTTAATCCTGCAGCATTATCAAATGTTGAGTAAGTGCAGCATCTTGATCTCTACACAGAATTCTCATTTATATTATAACACACATTTTTCACCAGACTCTTTTGCAGGCCACACCACACTGACTTGATTCAAGAACATCTGAGCTTGTTTCGAATTCTCTCTCTCATTTATGGAGTCTATAGCTTTGTCTAGCCATCTTCATTCCTCTTCAGTCTCTTCTGGGGTACATCAGTTACACGTAGAGGTTAAGGTTCAAGGACCTTTGCAGTAGGAACCAGGCTCCTATGTGGGTATATGTCAGACATGCTGCAACTTTACCTCCTTCTGAACCCTTTTCTATTTTTTTCCAAAAAGGTTCAGAGCATTTGCAATCATAATCCCCAGATAATCTCTCTGTCTCTATGCCATGGTACCTTCAGCAATTACTGTATAGAGTTACTATATTTTTCCAATAAGAAGAAGTGCTATGGAAGCTTTTATGTTGTTTTCTATTTTTATTTGGTTAATACACTTAGTGTGTGTGAATGCATGTCTGTGTAATGTTCTGTTAATGTGGCATTTATTCTCCTTTCCTTCCAACCCCTCCTCAAGGATGTCTGCAAATCAATCTGGTTTTGTGTTTAATGCAAGTTATCAATCATCTTTTCAGGAGAAAATGGTTTCATATTAAGGGGAAGGAAACATTCTAATGTATTCATTCTATTATTGTTCCTTGGAAAAGATCCAGATTCGCAATAAACCAGTGATTGGAAACGCACAAAGTATTTTAATATCCTAATTATTTTGATTTAACTTCCTCTAATAGTTTAAATTGATACTGAATTTATTTAGAAGCCATTACAAAGGGATTCCACCCCCCAAGTAGTTCAGAAACACAAACCTTTCTTAAGCTAAAGACAAAATACATTGTTCATATTCCAAGCTGCCAATTGTATGAGAGAGTAAGCTTTTGTGTGAGGCAGCCAGGTGGAAGGAATAGTAGGGGGAAAAAAGAAGCAAACAAAGCTGCTATAAATACATTCAATTATTTTAAAATTCATCTGAATTAGAAAAAAAAGAAATTGCTACAATGGCAATTTTTCTGTCTTCAGGAGATGATAATCAGACGCCTACTGACTTCCTACATTGCTGGCACTAACACAGACTTGACTGTATAAAAAGACCTACTGAAAAATTTCATCTCTCCCTGCCAATTTTTTTCCATGATCTTCACTTCTACCCTACTGTTACAGTCACAAACTTTTTGCATAAATTTTTTCAAAGATGAACATAAGCAGTAGGATACATTCTAGATTTGGTCACTCCTCTTGGTATCTGTCTCCACCAGCCTAAGTCCTCTCTGTTTGCCAAATGTCAGCAACAAAAAACAATCCAGTGATGGAAACTTAGTCAAGCAGGGCTAGAGGAATGTGCTCAGCTGGGGCTGGGGAGTTTCAGGTTCAAATACTTTCTTTGCTGAGATGATCAAACTTACATCCCCTCCCATCCTGAAGAACCCTTGTCCATTAGGTTACTCAACAGGGAGTGAGGCACTGCTTTTCCCTCTTGTTGAAATTGCACACTTGGAACCTAAAAGCAGAAGATTGGCTCTGGGCGCATGCAGGAGAAAGAAATGGGTCTAAGTTCTCGAGCTAAGGCCTCTCCAGACACGTCAGTCTCCAGGGAGTCATTTTAATGCCCTCCCCACAATAACAGCAACCCACTCATAGATGGTGTTAATCTGGTTTATGTGTCTGTTCAGGTTATCTTTTTTATATTCTAGCCAAATAATTTTTAATGTTTTATTCAGAACTTTATCTGGGGGCTCCTTCTCAAACTCCCTCCAACAAGAAATTACAACAGTTTTACATGCTCCTGACCCCACCAGAATCACTGGCATTACACTGGCATAAAATCAAAGCAGTGAAAGATGGAAAAGTGAATAGGAGCTCTATAATCAGTTAAGAATTTATGCCCTGAGATCATGTTGAAAATAGCTGTAGCTTGACAATTGCTATTGCCTGTAAATGAGCATCCATGGATATCACATTACTTATGAAGTAATTTCACGATGACCCAAAAAGTTCCTCAAGAGTTCCTTCAAAAATTAATTTTGAAGTGCTAATTTGGCACCATTTTTTCAACACACATTAATTCAAGATATAAATTTGGACACGTTCAGATTTTTATGAGAAATTTCAAAAAAAATTGAAGTTTGTTCAAGAAATGTACTTTTTCTATATAAATATACTATAATTAGAACAATCATAATTTTAGTGCTTTAAGTAGTTGCAAATGAAGGGAGGTTATTGTGAGGTGGGGGTTGGCCTCTTCTCCCAGGTAACAGTTGTAGGATGAGAGGTAATGGCTTCAAGTTGCACCAGGGGAGGTTCTGGTTGTGTATTAGGAAAAAATTCTTCTCAGAAAAGCGGTGATGCACTGGCACAGGCTGCCCAGGGAATTGGTCAAGTCACTGTCCCTGGAGGTGTTTGAGAACTGTAGAGCTGTGGTACTGAGGGACATGGTTAGTGGGCATGGTGGAGATAGATTGGACTAGATGATCTTAGTGGTGTTTTCCAACCCAAATGATTCTATGATTTTACAAGGTCATGTGAATGAAGTTCTTGAGTCTATTTCATTGTACCATTTTGCCACCTAACTTTAGGGCAGAAGTCTGAACTGCCTGCATTTGCTTGTTTTGGCAGTGAATGGGTAAGTGGAAGTAATATTCATTCCTGAAAAATAATCAAGGAATGATCTTCATAGTTAATGAATATCCTCTTAGAGGTAAGTAATAAACACAAGACCATACTTAACATTTTTAGGAAGAAATCTACTATTATAGTGTTCTTTCTTTTGCATTACATCTGTGTTCAAAGTTCAAAGCCTGAAGATGAGGAATGTGGGCTCTGGCCTAAGAAGATTAAAAATATGGATCCTGAATTATGGCCTGGAGCATTCTGGAAACAGGACACCCTCTTCTATCTGAAATGGGACCACTCTGTACCCTGAAGTGCAGAAACTCATGGAGAGTGTGCATAAGAGCAAACCTGACTGTGAAGGTTAGGGCATAACACATAGAGTGAGGACAAGGGGAATTCTAACATTTTCATCCCTGTAAAAGGAAGTCATAAACAGGAGGAAGAACTAGAAAGGACATCCTCCACACCCTTCATGCATGCAGTAACCATCAAGACATCATGCAAAGAGTAGGTAGTAAGTAAGCAGGTGACTCTGCTTCAGTTTGGACCACACTGCCAACATCTACGGTCCAAATGAAAATGATCCCATACATATCCAGTGCTTAAATACATGTATGTACAAAAGAGGTTTTTCTGGTTGCCAGGGGAACAGCCTGTGTGCTCTGAGGTACTCAGTAATACATAGCAAACACCCCTCAGGACTGCAAGCTGCAGTTATACCATACCTAGAGCCATTTTAGAAGGAGTTTGTGCATTCTGGAATTTGTCATGACTGTTCTTTTGTCTGTGATGCAGTAAAGGGAGCAAAACATCATTTGTTGCCACTGTGAAATATGGTGCTGGTAGAGTAGTCTGATCACAATGCCAAGGCATTTAGTTTAATGGTGATAAATTGTGTCATGTTTTTTTAATATATATATATATTTATCTACCTATCTACCTGTCAGATAAGCAAGTCTATGATTATCTGTATTTGTCTGAACTACTGAGCCATGATCTAAGTTTACTATTGATGCAATCATCTTTTCCCAAATCACTAAACATTTTCTGAATCCCTGAGGATGTTATAACTCAGTTTCTTAATGCAAAATTTTCTTTCTTGAAGTTAACAGGGAGATAAAGTGTATCTTTGTCCCTCTGCTCAGTTCTCTATAAAGTGTGCCAAATAATTGCAGTATTTTTTTCTGACTGTGGTAGCAATGCCTCATCTACTCCACATTCTCTTTGAAGTAATCCATTCTCACAAATGAGGCCACTTCAGATTTTGAAGTCTATTGTCTATCCAAAAAGTTGATAGATTTTACAGGTGTCATGTTTTCATTGATTAAAAAGATGGAAGCTACTGGAAAGTGCCCAGCCCATGCAAGATGTGGTCCTGAAGAAAGGGTTGCATTTGGATTTGCATGAGAGATTCAGTGTACAGGGGGATTTATTTTTAGGTGCATATTTGTGACTGAACATGAGTTTTTTGGTTCTGTCCTGAACACACCACTACTGTACCTGATGAAGTTCCTCTACTCATAGAAACAAGGCTGAGGATGCTCAGCAGAGCAAGAGCATCCCACCAGCAAAGTGGACGTAAGCTTCTCTCTCTGGTAGCAGTCTTCATTGCCTCTGGAAAAGGGGTGTGGATTTATGGTCCTAAAACTATAGCAGATGACAGTAAATCAAACCCCTTTGTGTCTTTCACCTGTTACTAGTGCAGGTGTACGTGATGTGTGTACATAACATAAGAGATTTCCAATTGGAGTTGTTGTTTAACTCTTTTTACACAGCAAACTGTTCTCCTTTCTTTCAGAAGAGTCCTTGGATGCATGCCTAAAAGCAGATTTCCAAATCCCTTCATCAAACTCCTTCTCGTTCTCTCCTCTGTCTCTGCCTCTCCCTTTTCAATAATAATGGAAACAATTTTCATCATAAGCTAAACACAACTTAATTTCTTTGCACCTTATGTGAAAAAAATCAAGCTGCAAACTAGATAAAGTAGAAGAATAGTGCATGAACTGCTGCCATCTCTTGGTTATATTCATCACTCCAAGTATTCTAGAGGTATTCACTGAAATGAAGAATATTAGGGCATTTCATAGTATTATTTTCCCTTTCTCTTCAACCTTGCAAATACAAAACCATGTCATTTTTTTTTCCTGATGTTATTGTTGAAATTATGTTACAACTGTTAAGGCAACATTTAAAGGTCTTCCATCAACTTATTTTGTGAGCTTAAGCAACGATGTTCTTTGTCTTACTTTGATGGGTTTGTGGTTTGTTTTTATTTTAATCTCTATCTTTGTTAAGTTTCTAAGTACTGTTGAAATTTTTGTATCACAACAAAGAGAGAGAGCGTTACTGCTGTGGCATTCTGACAGTGAAGGGCATAAGAACAAATGAAAGGAAAGGAACTGGTAGTGGGGAAACACATCTGCCTAAGTGAAGCAAGATGAATTTCCAACATAATTTTTTTCCACAACTGAAGAATAACACACTAATTTTATGCCCTATCCAGATGTGTGCTCTGATTAAAAGCTTATTGAAGCTAGTGGCATAACTCCAGTTGACTTCATGAGCATTCAGATAATTTCTGGTGAAAATCGTCAGCTTTCCATCAAAGTTGTCAGTGAAATTACATTCTCCCATGCATATTGATCACCACAATTGCTGCATGTCTAATCTGTTCCTGTTTATTTCAGTAGGATATCAGTTGGCCTTTTTTAGGTCAACTGAGATGTGTGGACAGCTAAAATAGCCTGTCTAAGCCCTCTGAATGGTGATAGGGATGATGAATTGGAATGCAATCCTGGTTCTCCCAGTGACTGCCACAGAGGCAGGATTTTCAGCCATTTCTTGCTTTTTCCCAGCCCTGGATCTCATTCCTGTTGATGTCATCCTTGCTTTTTAACACCACAGGTTTGCTACAGCCATACCTTGTTAGGCCCTATGGCTGTGACACACCTTATTGCTTCAGACAGTAATGGAGATGGATCAGTTATTTGTACCAAAATACAAGTGCAGAAGATTTGAGAATTGCCTAATTAAAGCACTCCTGAGTTAGGCTAAAGGTTTCATTAACACCAGTGCTACAATGAGCAGATACTTTCACTTTGTTGAGTGAGGAGGATTATCCATGGTCTGTCTTTTGGAGCAGAAGAAATTAGGCGCTGTCATTAGCATGACAAGCACTTGGTTAACATGTGCAAGTGAAAAGTTGAATGGAGGTCTCAAAATAGTTTCTTTATCTGGAAGAACAAGAAATGCTTGATCTGGTCCCTAGACATCTACAGTCCTGGCTGAAGATCTCCTTCCAATGGTATGCACATGATTCTGCAGACTTGGGCTCATTTAACTGTCTTTTTTGTTGTTGTGACTAAATAGTATGATTATATACCCACTCAGCTAAAGCCCCCGGCATTAAGTTTGAAAGAACTTGTAGAAAGGAACAACATCTCCCTGTGTAGCAAGTTTTGCTTCACTGGTTTTTATTCATGAGCTTTTACATGACAACTTACTGCAGCCTGATTTTCTTACTCAGTGAAGTGATTAAAGCAATATCACCCTGGAGACTCCTTGTTTGTCTGCACATATCACCGCCACTGTCTTATCTTCCTCCAAAGCAGGGGCAGAGGCCTGGTGTGCTGGAAATTTGGCATGATGAGGTTTGTTCTCATTTTTAAATAATAGAGCCATTCTTTTTTCTCTCTTTTAGGTTTGCTGAAGTTTCTTTCTGGTAACTTTATTAAAGGATTAAGAAAATGGTAATTCTAATCTAAAAGAACACAGTATATTGTAGAAACATAGAATCACTTGAGTGATTAGGCATCTAGTCCAACACCTCTGCAATGAACAGGGACACCTACAGCTAGATCAGGTGCTCAGAGTTCAGTCTGAGAAGTGTCATAAAGCAATACTTCACCCTCACAGTCATTTGAAGAGAGCTAAATAGAGCGTACGGATGGACAGGTATTGCCCTATAGTGCCAACACAAGCACTGTGATACAGAAAGCATTGTATGGCACCGTGCTGCAGAGCAGGCTCAGGGATTTGACATCTGTGCACAGCAACAATTATGGCTTTTAGTCTATATCGTACATATGTTGATGGCAGGGGGATAGGAAGGAGGGAAAAAGAAGGCTGAAGTAAAGCAGCAGTTATGTACTAGACAACACTGATGAACTTCAGGCTGGGAGCTCAACTCAACCAATCTGCTGAGCAGATACTTGCTGGAGTGAGTATGAAGTATGGGCATGAAAATGGGTTGAAAACCCACTGCAGAAGTACTCGTAGGACCACCAGTGCTCAGAGCCGGTTACTTAAGCAGTGCTTTTCTCAAACTACTTAGTGCACTAAGCTTCCCAGAAGGGAGGATTTCTGTGGGTAATTTGTGGAAAAACTCATCAGTGGGCAGTCTGCCTGAGGATATGGAATCTGCAGTTCTTAATGTGGCCTTTTCCTTCCCCATGCCCTGCTTGCAAGGGATTGTGTGGTATTGCTCAAAGAGCAACCAAACGACCCTCGTAAGCCAAAAATGTTTTTTTTTTTTCCAGCCCATATCTTAATTTTTTATTTTTATTTTTTACAGATCCAGGACATGAAAAAAAAAAAAGCTCAACCCTCGAAGGAAGTAAATTCACATTGTCAGGTTATTTCTGGATATGAATACCTAAAGTGCAGCTTGCAAATTGCTCTTCCTCTGCTGTTTTTTCCACCCTGTCATTGGACTAAATGCTAAAAAATGTTATGTCATTACCTTTTGTGTTCAAACTCAGACAAGTCCTAGTGGCTTCCAGAGCTCCTCTAGAGACTCATCTTTCCTACATTGCTGCAGCAGTAGAGAAAAGGAGAGAGCTGTGTTCTTGTTCATTAATCTGGTTATTGAATGAGATTTCTCTCATGAGAAAGCTCTGTGGAACCCTGTAGAATACTTTTTATTTTCTAGAATAATTCACTTTCTTCTGAAAGCAAATTGTCATGCCTAAAAGATACAAGTGCTTTAATTAAGGATGGATGTCTTTCTAAAGGAATTTCTCCAGCTCAGCTGGGCACCACTAAGCTCAAACCAGAAACTGGACTGAGAATTTCCCACAACAGACCATTGCCTCAGCAGGGCGGCACAGCCTCATTGGGAGGAGCTTCCCAGCCCCAGTGCTGCAGCACTGAGTTTTGGATGATTCCTGCTACAGCTCGTTATTTTGGAAAAGGATCTGAGACTGAAAGATAAACTGTCTTTGCTACTCATTAGAACAGCAGGGTACAGCACGATGGGACTCACATGAGGTATCCTCAGCCTTCTGTAGCAAACACTGCTGGCTGCTATGAACAGCTCAGCCATAGATAGATAGATAATGATTTTTTGCTGTTGTCCATCCATCTCAGGTGGATAAGAAAGAAAAGTAAGAGGAAATAGAGATGTTCCATTCTGGTGGAAAAAAAAAAAAAGAGAGAAGACAACCAGAAAAAATTCAAATCAGAGTACAATGTAGTTCCTCCTCTCCCCAGAAATAATTATTTGAAATATTACAAATAATGGGAAGAGATAACAATTTGGCCTCAGCAGTGAGGGAGCATGTGCCAACAGCAGCAATTTAGGGCACTGCCAAGTATGACCTAGGTACATTGACTTAATTACATGAACAAGGCTTAGTGCTTACAGTCTTTGGGTAGATGAAAGTTGCTGAAATAACTTTTAGAAAAAAATAATTAAAATCTTATTTAAAAGAATGCTTTATTTACTTTTTTTTTTTCTCTCCGCAGCTGGGAGGGTAGAGAACACTTCCCTGATGATATTATAATAATGTTGAAATGCAATTCCCTGATTAGGCTGAGTAATTTCAAATCCTGACTAAGATATTTAATTTGAAATTATTTAAGTGGTTATTTGGCTGAAAGGGATTCTGAAAACAAGATCTACGTATGAGTCTTCAGGCTAAGGAAGCATTCTAGTGAATTTAATTAAGGGTGAGATTCTTTACCAGCTTCAATCCATTAAGTAACCTGCAGGTTTGTATTTTGGTAATTAATGTCTGCTGGTTAATACAGTAATTACAGCCACATTTACAGAAAATAAGGACTTAATCAAACAACAACATCAACACAGTGTCCACAGAGGTTCTTTTTTTTTTTCCCCTCCTTGGAGGAACCTCCTGGATGTATTTATACATTTTATTAATAGAGCTGATACTACTTATCTCATAAATCTACATAGAGTTGCATGCTGGTGTTCTATGATTGAGCAAGATTTGGAAGAGGAGGTTGTCTGGCAATTTTTATCAGTAAAATTTCCTGATAAGGGAACTGGGCTTTTATTTTTCCTTGTTGTATCTTCTATAAGGCTTTGAGATGCTATTTTTGAAAAGAGAAAAACAAAATGGGAATTGTTGTGCCCGAGAGTTTGCTTCACGGCAGTGGTTACCTAAAATGGCACTGGTCCTTCCAAAAGCAATCTACTGACATAGCAGGGAAGAGTTGGAGGAATGCTGAAAAGATTAAAATAGGAAATGCAATTCTGCAACAAAATGATCTACGTTCACCACATGCGACCATTCCCTCCCTCTCGCTGCACTCACAGCTGGGGAGTGCCCAGAATGTCTGTGACAAAGAAAGCTGGAGAAAACAAGGGGAGAGTATTCGGTGGCAAGGGGCAGTATCAGCCACTGTGTCAGGTTCCCTGCTATATCCAGCAAGCACATCAGAGCAAGTCCTGCCAAGAAAATGAGGAAAAGGTTTGTACTGAAGTCTCCTTCCTTCCTTTCTGCAGCAGTATGTATATATATATATGCAGACCGTGCAGCAGTTGAGGAGTGGAGTTTATTCCTATACTTTTCAGTTCTAGATTCAACCACTCAGGATCAGGGTGTAAAGAAGACAATCAGTCCATGGGAGTGGAACGGCACACAAGGTAAATGCTTTCATCATTCACGTTTGCTGCCAAATTCTGTATGGCAGTAGGCCTTGACAACTCCGATGGTCTCTCAAGCCTGGACTTGTAACAAATCTTTTAAATTCATCTGTTCTTCACGACAAAGAAAGCCTTTTTAGTTTTCTGAAAATACGATTAGAATCCACACAAGGGGTCCTCTGTATGCTTCTAAAAGTCTCCTTTCTGCTGTACGTTTTTCTGTCCACTGGAAAAGCACTCAAATACTCAAAGATGCCAAAATCAAAGGCTAGCTAGTATCCAGTTAATCCCACCAGCAGGTGTCTGCAGATAGCTGGTGAAGACTTTGTAGCCATGATGTTAACATTCTTTCAGGCATTATCTGGTAGAAAGGAAAACGGAGAAGAAAGAGAACTTTTTTTTAATTATTATTCCCCTAGGTGGTCAAGTCCTAGCTTCTTTATCATTTAATTTGTGCATGATTTTTCACTAATACAAAGGAAAAGATAGAAAGATCTGAAAATTGAATCTAGTTCCAGAGCTAGAAATGTCTGCCATCTTATTTCTCCTGTTTGTTTCTCAAGAGTTGAGCCTTTTTTTTGTTTGTTTGTTTTTCCTGGAAAAACAGACCTTGATATCTTGCTATAATTAGTATTTCAAAAGGGAGTCAGTTAAAAAGGATAATTAGGGGAAGTATTATGTAGATGAAGGAAAAGTTTAACTAAGGACTGAAGGTAAATTCCCTCTCTCTGAAATCAGAAATAATAAAAAGGTGCAATAATTACAAGAAAAATAATAACTTAATAAAGTTTAGATTAACATGAAAACAAAGTAAATTGCAGAGGAGGGATCATAATTTCATTCTTGTTAACAGCTGCTGAACATACTCCTACTGTATTGTAACGTTCACTGAGGAGTTTCAGCAGTAAGTCCCAAGTGGTGATCTCCCTTGAAGGAAACCCTGAATTTTCCATAGAAGAGTTCATCCTTAAACCTTCCTGTGAAAAAGGAAGATTTTATTATTTATTAAAGAGCTGAGGAACCTTGAAAGCCACTGTAAAGAAATGGCTTCTCTTTTACAGATAGATAGATAAACACTAGTAAACTTCTTTTCAGAACAAGCTTTTCTGATGGGGTGTTGTTGGCAGCTTAATTACAGAGCTTTCCTTTGCAGCTAAATCCAAGGTCAGATGGGCACAGTGGCTTTGACTTTGATTTGGGCCTAGCTAAATGAGAATGGAGATTAATATCCAGACTGATGTTTTTTAGGACTTCGAGTGAGGAAAAATGTCTCTGGACACTGGAAGGTCCTTTCTCTTGTCCATGAAGAAATGTTTTACAGTCGAAACATCAGTTTGAAACTAACTGCTTTCTGGTGCTTTCAAAATTTCCTCTGTAAACTGTGTATCGTTTTGGATACGTGTTGTCTTTCAGCCTGTGACAGTTAAGCTTGTCAAGATTTCTAGTCACTAATGGATAATTATCCAAATGAGTCTCCTTGCAAGTTCATCTGTAGTGGAAGAGACTTTTATGTACACAAGCCAACACAGCAGTAGGGGAAAATGTATTCCTTGAATGGCCGACTCCAAGTTTTATTCAAGAAATCAGTGTCTCAGAGGTTAGCCACCCCTGTCCTATGGCTCTGTGGCAGGGCCTAGAGAAGGATTTGTGTTGTACTTGGAACAGAGATGTGAATTCAGTCCCTCAGTCTGGTGTTACTCTCCAGTGGCAGAATAAGGATGTTCCTCCTATGCAGGGAGGGTTAGTAACTAAAGGGTTTCTCCCTTAAAGCTCTTTGTTACACTACATTTCATGTACATGTATTATTCACCTTCTGCAGCAAGAACCAAGACAGCTGTCAGTTCAATCTGTGTTTCAGAGCTCTACCCTGCAGCTGTCCCTGCTGAGTGTGTGACACGGGGCTTGGGGTGAGTGGACCACACTGTGGGCTGGGGAGCAGTTATTTGCCAGGCAGCAGTCCCAGCAGCACCACTGGAACCAGCTTTGTCCAGGGAAGGCTGGAAGAGGGTTTTGTTACCAAAAGCAAGGCTTTTCTCTTGCATCTGTGTTGTACCAAAGGTAAGGAATCGTGACACTCTTCTCAACAGCTTTGCTTCTGCATTATTCCATTTTTTGTCTCTTGAGGTTTCTCCATAAATTATTATGAAAGCTACAAAGCTTTGGAATTGTAGCTTCTTTTCTCTGCAGCGAGGTGGATACAGAGCCTTACAAGTAATGATTCCGGTTGAGGATCTTTCTATACTTTTAATTCAAATATGAAGCACAGCATAAACGATATTCTGGCTGGTGATATTTGTGTCCAAATACTGGGTTTACTTCAGCCTGTGGAAATCCAACAGCTGTCTGGCTCCTGCTCTGCATACATATAGCTGGCCTATTACAGCTTGGTGGAAGGTCATTATATGGACCGTAGCAATGACCTATTCTCTAAGTACTTACTTAAAAGTCATGGGCAGATATTTGACAGGGATGTATTTTAGTCATGCTACTCTCTCTGCTAACAAAAACTTATAAAATCTATAGAGAAAACAGCATAAATTAGCACAATCTTCAAATCATTCCAACTTACCCCAGCAGCAAGGAAGCCTTTTGACAGACAGAACAGTATGGAGCTCTTGCCCTGGAAAACTGGCTGGTATCCTCTGAGTCTCTGCAGCTCCTAGGACTCAAAGGTATTACCCCTATGTTGAGTTAGAGGATTTAGATGATGGTCTGTCCCATCTCATTCTGAGCTCATACACAGTGGTGAGTTCTTAAATGTCTGGTTAAGGTCAAAATAACTCAGGATTACAGCATGAGACTCAAATACAGAAGTGGTAAGAAAACTCATTCCCATTTTTTCTTCATGTTGTTCAATTTACTGCCTGTGTGTGTATAGCACCTAGAACTAGGATGCCTGTAGGCTGCACCATACTGCAGATAACAAGGAAGTCATCTTGAAATTCTCACATTAAGAAATGCATAACAACACAGATTTCCTCTCGGTCCTGCTTTCAGCATAGTGAATGGAAATAGATAACCATATTCCCCTGTAGGAAATAAGGGAAAAGAAAAAGCTAAAGTTAAAACTGCAGATGAAATACATCTCTTAGGTTGATGACTTGGTGCGTGATAGCACTTTGATCTTATCAATCAGAAAACAATTTGACTTCAGTCTTTTATTCTGGGCCAGGATCATAACAACATTCTCATCTAAATGGTTCTGTTCTAACTCAAGTATTGTTTATTCCCAGCCTTTACTATTCTGTTTCAGTGAGATGCAAAGATTGCGTCTCAGTAACTAAAGGAAAAGAAACCTTTTTTTAACAGCGTGAAGATGGTAGCTCTGCAACCAAGGGTAGTGCTCAAAACACCAAATGTACCTAGAGATGTAATGTGGCAAGGAAACTTTCCATGCATTCAGTGAGAGATGACAGCACACAGATAAAATACTAATCCCTTGTTATCAGCTGTAGGGGTACCAGACTAAATGCAATTGTCAGAAATTCTCAGCAGAAATTGACAGGACTAAGAGTAGGTTCATTTAGGGTCCTGCTTCATTTGCATAACCATTTCAGAAAGCGCTCTAGGAGTCTTGCTTTCCAGCAAAAGATAAGCAATTAAATATAGTCCCACATTAATAGAAAACAAGAGCCTCAAAAGTATTTGACCACTAACACCTGCTCATTTCAAGGGGGGGGGGGGGGGGCTGCATCTCAAATCTTTGACTATGTATTTATGTAAATCTGAACCAAGAGACATGTATAAGAACCAGAACAATCTAGTGCTTTCATCCCAACTTGAAAAGTAGGGCAGCTACATGTTTTTCTTTTTCAGCAACATGCATTTACTGTTACCAGGTAAGATGACTGAAATTTCCTATGTTTCATTGCTTTCGCATGTAAAACCTGATTAATTAGTAATGGCAATACCAAAAAACTTCCTTCATCAATGTTGGCAAAAGGGTACTCAAAAAAGTATTTCAAAGGAACCTTTAATGGTGAGTGTGTATGGGGGTGGCTAACCATAGGCAGAGAATGGAGCTGGAGCTCCAAAGAGCTCAATCCATTGCCTCTTTGGAAACCAGAGAAACAGCATTTTCTCTCTGTGTCTCTGTTTCTCCACCGGCAGAACAGAAGTGAGTACCAAGCTTCACTTATAAAGCACTTTGCCTGAAGGCTAAGCGAGTTATCTTAATCTTGGCTTCTGAGTATTGTATTTTTTCAGAAGCACGCTTTAAGCACCTACTCTCTCTTCCATGCTACTGAACATCCCTTTATTTTCAAAAGTTTCCCTTCTATTTTATCATCAGTGATCTCAGTCTAGGAGAGAGAGTTCAAATGAGCAACAGAAACACGGGCCTTCATTTAGAGACATAATCTGTTTAATAAATATGACTGTAAAAGCAATAAACAATAGCAATTATACATTACGCTACATTGTATTTAACGAAAGGGAAAAAGAAGATGAAAAAATACATCGAAAAAAGTAATTTTAAAATTAGAAATAGTTCCAACACTATAAGAAAACTTTTTGATTGGCTTACTATAAAAATAAGTTGGCTAATGTTGGACTTCAGTGGGGAGTATTATACAGTTGCTACCAAAACTTTCCCATCTTTCTTGAAGCTGTAGTTGCAAACGCAATAGCAAAGCCATACAAACTGCTGTGTTTCTACCTGTCTGCAGAGAAACTACAGAAAGAAGTGGCAGAGGGCTACATACTGTGATCATCCTTTGACTACTAAAGGTCTGATGCTCTTACATTTGGTATCACTTTTTTTTTCCTTTGCCAGCTAGTAGGTTGGGTGGTGTTCATGTCCAGTTTGTGACAAAGAAATTCAGAATCATCCCTCTCCAGCTCCAGGACTTGAGGCTCTGCCAAGAATGTTGCTTTGTCCCGTATTTGACACAGGTTGCCTTGTGCAATATCTACTGAACAAACACATTCATATCAGGAATCAGGGTGCATCTGAGCATGCTAGCTACACCAATTATGAACCAGCTGCTACTGGCTTTTTTACCTAGCATAGCTAAGTAAATGTATATTGGCAACTGTATTTCTTTCTTTGCACTTCAAACCAAAATCTTATTTCTGAATTTACCTGAGTTGTGTTGTAAATCAGCAGTTGTGATAACCATGGGATAGGCTTCAGCCAGATAGCCGGTGCTCTGGAAGGACTTGTTTGAGGTGTGCTAAGTCTGCTTTCCCCCTGTTCCTTTGCGTAGTCTACATGCATGTGTCCTGCAGTCGCATTTCCAGTTGCAGTGTAAGACACCACTTATGTTACTGGTAAGAACTCAGACCTTGTACAACAGCTGTCCTAGGGTGCTAGGGCTCAAAATATATGGCAACATGTTCAAACCAAATCCAGCTTTTCTCTCCGCCTCCTCTGCCTCAAAGAGCAGTAGTTTGCAAAAAAACCAAGGGGTTTTCCAAGAAGGTCATGAGAAACTGCAACCAGATTGTCCATATAACAGGGAGCAGGGAACAAAGTGTCTTCCAAACAAATGGCAGGCCTTGGGGTGACTCCCAAAAGGCAGAGATCTCCTGAACTTCCCCAGACAACTCCCAAGATGAACATTAAAAGCAGTAGAGGGTGTTATTAGGCTTTATCTTAGCCAAAATTTAAGGTGTAAGGCTGGAACAAAATACAGTGTAAGTTCATGCTGGCACTACACTCCTCTCTGCCTGCAATGCATACTAGTTCTGTTCAGTCCAAGGTTAGGAGGCATAAAGTTATTTCCAAACAGTGTTATTAAAGGGGTGCCTTGATGTGAGTAGGCTAAAAAGCAGTTTAATAAGAAAGAGCCTGGCTTTGCAGTTGGGATTGCCCGAGCTCATACTCAGCTTCTGTGCAACTGTGGGGCACAGGCAGCAGCTGCAGCTAGAGGAACGAAGGGCAGAGTCCAAACTAAGACATAAACCAGACTGACCCAAGAAGATTTTCAGTGCCTTTAAACTCCAGTGTGATTTCTTTTGTGTCCTATGAAAGTCTGCTGGGGTGGCTAGCCCTCCCGCAGCCCAAAGTGCTAAAAGAGCAGTTAAATCTAAAGCCAAGAACCCTAAATTCTCCCTCCCACCTCCCCAGCCCTTCTCCCCCCACATCCCAGCCCACCCATCTCCCTAAAGAAGAGACCCCCATGCATATTCTTGGCCTATATCATTATGAATTTTCTACAAATTAGAGACAGATCAGAAGAAAAGAGAGTGGAGGGGTGAGGGGAAGGGCTGCAGGGTTGAATGGTAATATCAGTTCCTCTCCCCCCACCCCCCCCACAAAAATTGAACACCTGTACAATGCAGTTCCGCTATGGTCTCAGTATAATGTCCACATGCACAGGCTTAAAGCTAAAAACCCTTTGTCATCTGAAGAATTAAAAAGTCCGAATGCAATGAGTTCTCCTCTTTTTTTTTTTCTCCAATATAGATATATATCGGTGTCCTCAATTCAACCATTTACATAGGTAGGGATTTCTTTTGTGCTCTGGGGCTCAGCAGCTGTGGAAATACTTCCTGTGGCAAAGAGAGAACAAAATAAGAGTCAGTAAATAGTAAGAGTGTTTTGCCAAAGATGTTTGAAGGTATCACCTTGCTGGCCTTTGGGATTGAAGGGTTCCAGACTGACATGTTCTTCCCACAAATGTTTTCTTGTTATTCAAAACACTGAAGGTGATGTATTGTTCTTTTGCTAATGAAGATGATTCACTCATGTTGAACAGAAGAGGGAGAGGCCTGAGCAGAGGGGTGGAGGGAGGGAGGGGCTGAGGTCCTCAGAGGAAAAACGTAACTCATTTGCAATTACGAAGGATTGGAGATTTCATAAATAACCTTATGCTTTGCCTTTGCAAAAGAAGAGCCTAAACTACTCACTCCCGGAAAATAGGAACTGTGTTTTTTGCTGCCAGGGTTTGGACGGAAAATTACATGATCCAGGGATATTCATTTACATTCCTCCAAGGAAGGGTTTCTGAATGTTAGTCGAAGGGGTTGGAAAAAAAACCTGCCTTCTGAACAAGCATACAAAAGAGAAACACCCAATTACAGTGTTGTTTTGTTTTCCCCAAAGAAGGAAAATTCGTTAAAAAAGAAATTGCTGATTTACAAAAACACACAAAGTGGTTGTATATGAGTGTAAAGAGCCTTTGCACTTTATTCTATTCACATCTATGTCCATTTTGTCAGTGATCTCTGATTTAGTTTCCACATTCATCCTACTGCCAGAATGGAAAAAAACGCTCCTAGGAAGTTTGTTGGAAGGATTTCTTTTGATAGAGAAATGAGACTATCATCTATCCCTTTTGTGCTCACTGTTGTAGTTACAGGTGAAACGCAAGGATGTATAAAAGGCCAATTTCTGGTTCAATATAGTGTCCAGCAGCGCAGGGTACAGCTGAGAAATCCATAGAATGCTAGCTATTGTAGAAAGCCAGAAATGCTACTGTTGTACCAAATGAAAACCAAACCCCCAAATTGTCTTTTGACTTCTCTGATCCCAGAGGCTTTGAGAGATTAATTCCCAACACCAGCAAGAGTAGAGCTAGCAGCTGGCTGACTGTTGTCTCTTCAGTCTGAATGACCTCTGAAAACATGTTTGCTACTCTCTGCCAACAGTGTAAATCATGATCATTACATTCCTTTAGAAAGAAGAATCTCAAAGCTCAACTAACTCTGGGAACTGAATAACTGGCCTGAAATTGGGTGTTTCTCCCTTAGCAACTTAGACCAATTTTGGAGCTTCTAGGATAAAAAGAGACAGGGAAAAAAAAAAGAAAAAAAAAAAAAAAGAAAGAATAATTGTTAAAATTTAGGACCCACCGCTCCGGGTCTTGGCTTGAAACCTCTTGGTGATCCACAAGCCTTTTGGAAGTCCTCTGTCCAGACTACCTTGGCTGCATTTCCTTTCCTTGGGTTCTGGACTGTGGCCTGGGTTTGCTCTGTATGGGGAACACCACATGGGAAGGTTGGTTCCCTCACTCCATCCTGTGTACTGCTAAGCAGGGATATCCAGGTCTGCTAATGGATGGCTATGGATAGCAGATGGATAGCTGCTAAAAAGCTTTTAATAGCTACCAGATCTCCCCTTGGTGTATGTGTGACAAGAGATCACTACTGATTGCACTGGGGCTTCCAATTTAGGCATCGGTTTCATCAAGAGATTTTCTTCTTCTTCCTCCCAGGATGTTTCACAGGCCACAATCGTAGCACATCACATTTCCTCCTTTAATTGCTCTCCCCCTTGCTCTCTCTCTGTGGTAGTTATGACATCAAGCCTGCTTTAGCAAACTCCCACACAATTTAGGGACTTCCTCGGGTGGGATCTAACACTTGGTTAAGTTGATGAAATTGTGAAAATAAAGGATCTTAGTTATGACTATGCATGAATTCTGTCTGAGTCAGAAGAACTGTACATTTTATGAGTAATTCCTTCAAAGCAGGTCTATGTTCTTACTTGCAAGAGTCCTGTACTGTTCCCGTGGTCTGGGCTTGCAGCTATCCCCTTACAAATGAAACTGAACAATGCCCAAGCAATTCCTGAGCGATGCCCAAGCAATGTTGACTTTAGAAGAACATACCCTCAAACTGAAACCTCCCTGCTTCATCCCAATGCTTTTACTTTATTCAGGGTGATGTGATAACATAAGCACGAGCAAATGGGTGACTGAACTGAGTATGGTCACCCCAGTGGTGTTCATTTAAATCCTAAAGTTAATTTTTCAACCAGAGTCATATGTGGGAGGAATCAGCCTGAGGGCAAACCCAGTTGCCCAGTGCTGAGATCCCAGGTTTTGCTCTATTTCCCTGAGAATTGCTCGGGCTAGCATTGCTGCTGGCAATGAGATCTGGCACACCATGAAGGCCACAGCAGTCAAAACATGAATGAATATTTAACTTTTATATTTGACTTACCGAATCACCTGCTCACCTCCACGCTCCAGGTGAGGGTGTCTGAAGTTCTCCTGGACAGGACTCGGGTGTGAGGTGTAGCCCCATAACAACATCAGCCCCAGCAAAATAAATTAAATTGCCTTATAGCGCGAGTTAAGTGCAGCAGGGTTTTTGAGAAGAGAACGGGATCTACACAGAGCAACTAGGAGAGGGGAAAAGCCTAAAGTTGTTTCTCTCCCTTTCACCACAGGGCAGTGAGGGAGAGGGGAGAGTTAGCAAGGTTTCCTGTAGCAAAACTAACACTGCAGTAGAAGAGGATGGTGGGAGGAGTGTGCAGGGAGATGGGAAAGGGGAAGACTGAGAAAAGGGTTAGCCAATTATAAGTCAGAGTCTGACCAACTGCGGGTTGCTGCAAGTTATTTACCTATGGGCTGGACATCCAACTTCTCATCTACTAGTTGCTCAGGGCTCATCAGCTCACTTTGAGGGACATTAGGTATGCTTTCCCTCTGACTGACTGGACTGACCATCTCTTGATCTTTTTCATTCTGCATCTGTGCATATATATTAAGGCCAGGAATCTTCCTAAAACATTAACAGAAACCATCATTGGGGGAGTACTCTGGCAGATGATGTAGCATTAGCTTTTGCAAACCAAGAAACAAACCACTGTGAAAAGGAAAGCCCAGCAAACAAATCCCCGGCAGCAGTGGGGAGAAGGAAATGGCCCAGGGAAGGTCATACCTTTTGAATTTGTAGATTACAAACACGGCTAGTCCCACAAAAACGACAGAGAGGAGCATCAGCATTGCTGAACCACTGTGACTGGGAGTGAGGTCGACCAGGGGAGCTGCAAGAGAGGGAGAGAAGGTTAGAGCCACCTCCAGCCTAGAGAGAAAAGTTCTCTCTCCAAAAATGTACTTCATTCTCTCCTACGGCATTTATAACAGTCTCATCTGTCCCCCTGTCTTCAGGGCTCCTCTTTCTTTCTAATACAGCTGGGAAGAAACCTGGGTTCAGACTAGCTATTGTGCTCAGCCTAAGCCCTGAAGGCACCATAGCTTTCTCTTTAGAGGCCTCTCCTCTCTGGCACTTTATAGAATAAAGTCTGAAAAATACCCTCTTATGTTGCAGACAATTACCGAAGGTAGTTGCAAATGAGGTCACCCGAGTACCAAACCCAGACCTTCTGAAGGATCCTGGAGCTACCCATGGGCTACCTTGTCATGTTGACTTTCTATTTTGCCTGGAGCTAGTCTGGGTAGCTCTCAGTACCTGCTGAATAATGAGCAACTGGCTACTGGATTTTACTGAAGCAACAATGTTCCAATATCAAATGTGTTGCTCTCTGCTCAGTCCTCTTTGTTCACAACCAGAAGTCCAGTGCCCTTCACAGACACTGCCCCAGCATCCATGCGTTACCATGGCAAGCTCTTCTCACACTTCTGATATATTCAGTTTCTTCATCTATCCCTTTCCCGTTCCTCTGAACGCCTCTCTTTCCCCCATGCCCTGTTCTCTCTCCCATAAGTCTTCTTTGCAAGGAAGTGCAAAGGTTCAAGAAAAAAAAATATTAAAAAAAAAATCAAACAAGAAGTCTCCTAGTGCTTCTCCTCAGAGTTTTGTGCAGCACCTTTTCATAGCCCCTTGCAAAATAAGGCCACACAAAGCATCCAGAAGTGTGCTTTCCCAGAAATACAAATTAAATGATATTAAATAGAGACAGTTTCTATTGCTCAAATAACACACACAAACAGAAAGACTCCAGCACAAGAGTCACTCATATGCATGCTGTCAGCAATCACACCCAGCCTATGAACCAGATTTTATCAGGAGAAGTGGAAGAACTTCCCACATCCTGCAGGTTGTGCTCAGGAAGCTGAGGCATCTATTGCTACGAATCCTTCATACATCTGAACTGTATTTGTACTGTGAGGCTCTCTGCAGTTCTGTGGGATGGTTGAAGTGGCTCTCTGACTGATTCCAGCATCGCTCAATGTTCTTGTTCTAATGCTGCACTCAGAACCTTGCCATAAACAGCTATTTAACTGCTTTGTGAGGAATGCTGGCATATTTTACTCTCCCTTAGAATGGAGGCTGTTGCTCACTGGGTTGGGGACATTTCAATTTTTTTTCATAAGAAGAAGGAATGAACATGATGAATGGATTGCAATCTGTTGTCCAGAATTGCCATAAATTAATCCTTCCTCCAGTGTGGCCTGAACAAAGAACACAGAGGCGTGAAACGTGCTGAGCCCAACGTCTGTCATTCTTCTGTGTCCCAGGGAATCCATGTGTTTAAATACAACACGCACAGAGAAGCTCATTTCTGCACATTCTGCCTGAATGTCCAAACCCAGTTAATTTAGATATCTGCACTTTTGTTCCCTGCAGCTTCTCTGATGCTGGTATTTCTGCTGTGCATGACCAGGCACACACACAAGGAGCAAAATATGTGTGCACTGAGGCATGGGGATGCATTTACATACATGTTTGCCTGGACAATGCTCTCAGACATATGGTCTGATTTTTGAGTGGCCCTGTGTGGAGCCAGGAGTTGTATTCAATGATCCTTATGGGTCTCTTCCAACTTGAGATATTCTAGGATTATATGATTCCATAATACATACATGTACGCATGCAATTACACAAACACTTGATGAGCTGTGGGGTTCAGTTCACACAGAACCCATAATTGCCAGGATTCCAACACAAAGTTGTACTGGAAATAGGATTCTATGGACCAGAGCTGCATCTCTTCAGCCATGTGAATCCCCCTGGGTTGTGTTTTCTAGGGACTGCTTCTGGCCCTGCCTTGTGTGAACCAGTTCCAGGCATTCCTGCTTTATCTTATTCCGTTTTTTTTAAAATGCTTGAATTTGAAAAGCAGAATTCTTCTTCTTCCTTGACAACGCAAACAAGAGCTTTCAGCAGCAAAGTAAATCTCTCTTTTGGCATTTTGTCAAATTCTATACTATTCCCCAGTTTTGATGTCACAAAAGTGGGCTTTCTATTTAGTCAGAAAGTTGAACCATGACATCAGCAACACGAGAAGAGACAATATTCTCCCGAAGACCCACAGTAGCTGCTCTCTGGGCTTTTTAATATCTAATTTGGCAATCCAGGCTTATTTTGCATTCTTGCTGAATCATATTTCTGCAAGAGACAAAATCCTCTAGCATTCCTATAGGACATTGTGAAGGTGGTTACAGCAATCACTCACGTCTCACTGGTAGCTTAGAAAGGAAGAGCAACAAAACCCACCTGACAGCACAAATGAATGTTTGCATCTATTACAGGCAAGAAGTATTCATTCCTGGTGTGTGCATAAACACAAAAATATACATTCTCTGCAAGCACAAAGATCCTGTATTTATGCAGTATGTCTAAACTGAGCAGTTTCTGTTACCCAGCAGAGCAGAGTGCCACACTTATAGACTCGGCCTTTTGGTTCATACAAGGCAGAACACAAGGCTTTGTATCCCAGGAGAGATCGGTACCTGTGCTAACTGTCTGGCTTTGGGACTGGAGCTGCCCAGCCTCTAGGCAACCCTGAGCTGGGGATCCTCTGCATGCTCAAGCAGAGACATGCCAGATTCCTCTCCAAGGAGGTGCAGAAGGTTCCTACATGCAGCACAAAATTTGGATTCAGATTCACCCTGTATGAAATATGAGGCTGGAGACTTGATTTTAAGCATCATGTTTCCACTGCATGAAATCCTGTATGTCCCCTCAGTAGCGAGGAGTAAAGATGAGCCACATACATCTGAGGCAATTCTTTCAAACTACAACTTATTAGAAAAGGCTTATAGGATCTTCAGGGCCAGATGAGTCATTTCTAAATGCTGATGTGGGATTTTATCCTGACTTTAATAAACATCAATCAAAAGGCAAAACAGCCATCTGCACAAGCAGAGTAAACACACAGGAACAAATTACAGAAACTGAGCAATTTTAGGGAACTCCATGTTGGAAGCTCACATTTAGATGCTTTCAGACAGTGTTCCTAGAATTCTGAGATAAACACAGAGCATTTTCTGAAAGAGCACATCATTACCACTGGCCAGCATAGAAAATTCAGGCCAAGGATTTCTTCATTGGCCACAAGTATTATATAAAATGCGTACAGATTTAAATCTTAAACATAGAGTCGTGCAATTCTTCTGTCATATGTCTGTGAACATTTTTTTACAATCTACAAAATAAAAAACAGTCCAACTTCAACTGACTGTCCAAGCTGTTTTTTTTATTATTATTTTTTCTTTAGAGATTAACCAGCTGTGCTATATCTTTGCTTTTCCATGCTTTTGGTTCTAACTTGTTGAAAAGCAAACATCTGCTCATACGTTCCACATCTAAAAGAAAGCAGAAACAGGCAGCGATATTCCCAGGGCAGATATTAGCAAGTTCTGCTTAGGAAACATGAAGTATTGCTAACACCAAGGCTTTCTTCTAGGAGGATTTAAATGCAGTCACACCACACTTTCTGAACAGTCTCTTTTTCCTCCCTTTTATTGACAAGGCAGCATGTGGGCTGACACCAGCTTGGGCAGACCTGTTCATACCATGAACCGCTTTTTGTAGAGCAGATCACTGGTATGAGTGAACTGAGGCTTTTTATTTGCATGTTAGCAGGAGAAGCTGATCAGAATTATGATTTTTCTCCAACAAATCCAGCAGAAAAGGAATTCCTAAAACCCTGAGCATGGATTTATACGTCCCATCTCCTGCAATAATTAAATAGGGACTGTACTGTGAAATGAGGGTTTAGTATACAGAATACGCAGAGACACGTGTAATTAAATATCAGGACTTCGGAGATGGTTTATTTTGAGATAGGATTAGTTAAAGGGCAAACTGCCTAATCTTGTTTATGTGCATATGTAAATTGATTCTAGTCTTTCAGACTGCTGAACAACTTCTGAACTGTGCTTCACTGCTGTGATTGTTCATTTACTCCAGAACATCAGAGAATGTTCAACACTTGCTGGTAAACTTAGCACTCTCTGATCCAGGCTGAATATACCATGGTGCTGCTTAGCTGTTGAATATTTCAGAGACAGCCAAAAAGTACATACTACTACTGCTCATTATAAATGCCACTATACCTTTTTGACATGATAAAGAATGGAGAATCAGAGTGGGCATTTTAATTCTGCTCATATGCTGAGTTGTGCTACATATCAACAGAGCGTGTACTAAGAAAGAAAGAGGTCACCCACCTGCTGTTAAATGGGCGGCATGGACAAGGACTCGAACCCCTGGCTTTAACTCAAAATGGACAAAGTTTTGGTTCAGTTTCTGGATCAGTATTTCTGAAATCTGGAAACAAGAAGAAAATAAGAAATGCATTTTGTTTCTTTATCATCAGCTTATATTACCAAGAGGTGAGTAGGAAATAGAGCTGTATGCTAAGCAAAGATTTTGCAAAGGCACTGGACTTTCTGAATACAAATTCCTGTCAGCTCATAAAGAGATGTTTCATGGAGGCTGAACACATGTGCAAGTACTATGTCCAGAGGGATATGTGGATAGCTAGCAATGACTGATACAAACAAATTCTCCCCCACACTGCTCTAGGAGCAGCCCAGCAGCAAATAGAGGTTGAGCCCCAGAAGAACATTACACCAGCCAGAGTGCCTGTAGGACCATCCCACAACAGTATGTAGCAAAGATAAGCATTTCAATTGTTAGCATTCATCCGCTCCAAACAAAGAACTTACTGAGTGGTCAGCTTTAGTTTCTTACAGCATGTTCCCAACACACCTGGTTCAAAATGAAGGGTTTAATTTCTTACCCCAGCTTCACTGAATTTCAAGTCCTAGAAACAAATTTAATTTCACTCAACCCCAAGATTCGGGCCAGCTGGTCTCTGATTCCAAAAACATACCAGAAACAGTTTGAAACCCTGAAAATGTCTATGCTGTTGACTAAATATGAGATGAATTAGTCTTACACAAAATGTACGTTATTTCTATTCTTTTGGGTTTCACAGAACTTGCTCTTATCCTCACTTTCATGGAAGAGAACTCCCACAGAACATTTATTTCTCTCAATTTTCTTTCTATAATTGTGATGAAAACAAGAAAAGCTCTAGCAGAAAAACAAAGCAGGTTATTCCACCCTAAAGGATGCAACAGAAGAGATGAGCATTTGCTAAGATAACACCCTCTGAAATCTGTATTTGGAGAGTCAGAAGTCAAGCTTTGGTCCAATCTGTTGGGAAACATCACTTTTTAAAATCAGTTTTTCATATCACGCACACATAGCTACTTTCTCCATTTTAAATTTTAATTGTATCCAAGAACTTGCATATATGTTGCTATTAAAAGCAAAATTCTAAATAGATTAGTCAAGGAAAGGAAACCTGTAGACATACTGTTGATAGTTTCCTGTGTCTTCTGTACGTTCATTCTCTAGATGTTTCATGTTTCATCTTTTCTCACAGCAGTAAGCAATTTTCCAATGGAAGACACCCACTCTTTTGCATGTGGATGTATTAGGGAGAAGTGGTTGGAAAAACACAAAAAAAATCCACCCCACAGCCCTTACGCAATTGAAGAGAATGCTGTTTTTACAGCCATGCCAAGATAAAGGAGAACTGTACAGTAATGCTCAACACTTAATTTAATTTGTTTTAAATAAATCCTTATTCCTTCTCGAAGATTAATGAAAAATTGTCAGAAAAAAGAACATTCCAATATTTTTTAAACCATCTTTTTCATGTTCTTCATTTTTGGCTGGTTGAGCTATTTCAGTAAATCTACCCTGATATGATTAGATGTTCCTTGGCTATCATTCATCACAGTGTGAGATTTATCTGCTTCTTCTATTTTTTTAACATTCTTAATGGTTCTTTCAATTCTCTTGGCTTGTACACTTCATTTTTGGCTGCTGATCACTTGAATAGGTGCCTTTGGTCCAATATCAATTTGGCAATAACTCTTACAGGCATTTTATTTATATTTTTAATATATCTCTTTAAAGTTTACATTTTTTTTCATGGGTGCCAGAATGAGTAAATATATTTCTTCCAACAGTAAGAAAAAATACCACCTGCTCACAAAGAGCCATCTGGTGAGCTCAGAGCAGCAAGGATGGTGACATAAAGCTGTGCTGAATGTGAAGAAAGCCTAGGAAGCAAATTATATCTCTCTTTAAGAATTTGAGCATATTAATAACCAAGACTGACAACTATAAAGAGTGCTTCATCTCTGAAAGTGGAGCAACAGATGCAGATGGAATATTGTAAACCAGGTACATTACGGCTCATGGAATCTAAGAAAAAAAGAGGGTCTGTACTTGTGATGAATAACTGAAAACGCAGCTAGCAAGTGTTGTTACCTACTACAGGCCTCATCAGGAATTTGGGCAAGAAATAAATAGAACAACAGGAGAACCTCAAGAAAGTCAGCACGAGAAGGGGCCAGAGAGTTTTTTGAGCACCAGTGATGCGAAGAAGTATTGAGATCTCTTCTGGCCTGGCTGAGGATTCCTGCAGCAGGATGAAGGGGACAGAATGGTGGCACCCACAGGGACACTACAGCTGCAGGGTGCTGTGGCAGCCTCCTAGCAGGCAGGTTGAGTGTGTGAGAGAAAGGCCAACAAATTTTCTTGGCTGGCAAGATGATGAAAGAGTTAATAGGAAAAAGAGAGGTCGTAAGAGTGAAGTAGTAAGAAAAATGAAAAAATAAAAAGTGAAACAGTCACAACTGTTTTATTGTCATTGTATTGCATTGCTACCTTGTTGTAAATGAGGACCTCATTGTATAAATGCAAGTCAGAAAGAAATGATTTATGCCCCCAGTGTTCCAGGACTATATGCAGAGTCAAAACAGGCAGTAACTGTTCATGCTGCTGAGAGTACACCACATATTTCCTTGGCTTAATTAAGTATACACTCTCCCAGTAGCTTTCAGAGTGCAGCTTTTTACCTGGGTCTCTATAAACTCTGAACAAATCTGAAAATGAGTAACAGTCCAAGACCTTAAAAAGCACTAGTAAGAATCAGACATCTGCCTTCCTTACACATACTTCTGAGGGAAGAAAAGATGTATTCAGATATGTTTTTGAAATGTTTGTTCATCTGGTACAATATTTTAATTTTCCTTTCAATGGATAGTCAGATTCCCTTTAAAACATACATATATACAGCACAAAAAAAAAGCAAATAAGAAATTTATTTCCATACACCTAAAATATTCTGAAATATAAACCATTTGCTCTGGCTTATAAACTTCGTTATTTGAGCAGGTAGACACAGTTAAAGGGTCAACTTCACATTGGGATTGGACACAACTCTCCAGAGTAAGTTGGTGCTGATGCTGTTTCTGGTCCTCACACAGTCTCAAGAGGATCTGTGAAGTGTAGACATACACTCAGACTAGAGAAGTGACATTTCTGCCATTCTTATTCTATCAAGTCTGTTTCTAGCTCAGCGGACCACAGGTTAGTGGACTTTAACCTTGGTGTGGTTCCGACTCTCATATGATTTGTGTTGAATGTTAACAAAATGTTTTTGAAGTAATTCTCCACACAAGGGATGACCTCACACCTACTAAGGTAATGAAGATGGTTTCAGTTGAAAACAAGCTCTTTTGCCTGCCTTTATGTCTGCATTTAAAGTGGTACCATGGAAACCTGTTTGTTCAAAAAGCAAATGAGGAAACGTCATAGTACTTTTGCCTATTTATTTAGTGAATAACTACAGAACTCTAACTGAACAGCTAGATGTTCACGTGGGGAACAGGTTGGCCTCAGGAACATCCCCGTTCCTCTCTCACTCAGATGTGACTAACTCAACTAAAGATATAACTTCTTAGAATAGCAACCTTCTAATTTATAGTCTTGAAGAGTCTCCCTTGTGAAAATAATTAGCTTTCAGAATTAGTTTTGCTCCTTAACTGAGCCTCATTGACTTTATCTGCTTCATTTGCAGAATTAAGCATGATGTGAAAAAATAATTCAGTAATAGAAACCATTCTTCATGTATCATTTTTCATCAAAGGACACATAATGAATAATAATAACAGACAATTTGTGAAGGAGAAGAGATTCCAATTTAAAAATTGAACAAAACAAAAATTAATTTGGCTTGTCTTAGTATTTTGTCAGAATTAGGACTATGAAGGAACTGTGTGAACCAAGAAACAGAATTATCACTCAGAAGAGCATTTTCCCATTCATTTATTGTATTTTAAAATCTCTGGTGTAAATTGGTTTATGTACTAATTGAATGTGATTCAAATGTGCCAGCATGTACTAGTTAAGAATCTAGATTATTTTTAAAATAACGTGTAAAGATCTGAACTGATGAGTGCTACAGTTCTGTTCAATTTGTTGGGTAAATCAATAAACAACTAAGGAAAGAATTATGCACATTGATTGGTAGGAAGCAACTTGAACTGGTAGTAAAAAAGTGAATCAGGACAAACATGGATTACATTAAACTGTGCCACTCACCCTAAAAAACCTTATTTACCTCACATGAGGCCTCTAAACCTCACTTGTCTTAGCTCTGAAAAGCTAGTCAGTCACTGACTTACTTAGGTCAAACAGAAATTTCTTGAGGTTCTTTGATGAAAGATGCAAAAATCAGGCTGCCATTAGTACTGAGAAATACCATGAGAGTACAAAGTGAAGGACATGTTTCTGGTTAGTCTGGGACAAGAACTGACCAGCAGATACAAACCCAAAGAGACTCCCAGACATAAGAATAAGGATACACTTTAGCTGAGCAAAGGTGACTAGGAATCTTGAGAACCTAGGTCTGCTCTGTATATTGAGCAAGAATGAGAAGGTGAGAGGACTGATACTTCACATGGCAGAAGTTAGTTCAATGGCATTGTAGCAGAAATGCTGAGTCATGGCTTGAATCAGTGATTGAGCACCTGGTGGGAAGGCAGGGCCAAACCAGGGGAGCTCAGGTGCATGCAATCTATCTGAGTGACTGGGAGGTGTGGAGCCAGGATCCACCCCTTCCCAGACCTCATTTAAGGATTGGCAGTGGAGGCAAGTGTATCTTGTTGAAGATCCCTGCCTACTTGAGGTCCTCTAAAGGTAACTAAATTTTCTGTCTTTGTTTCTGTATTTACAGCTGTAGTATTTGGCCTTGTCCTCATTTACTGCAGCCTAGGACTTTGCCACCCTGCTATTATTGCTGTACTTCCTATCACATTACACTTAGAAAGCCAAGCAGATACTTATTTAAGGTAGTTTATCATAAAATATATATATAAATTTATATATATATAAATAAATGCATAATTTATATATATGTAAAAATTATGCATCGGATGGGCACTGTGACCCCCTAATACACTGAAAGAGGAACTCTGGGGAGGAAACCCTGGGATTCCTGGGTTCCCCATGGCTAAGTACCATATGGATTATTGAAGAATGGAGACCTAAAAGGAACAATAGTCCCATTATTAAGTCCCCTTCAAAAATGGCTTACTTTTTTGAATAAATTAGGACAAAACTTTTTGACAACTGAGGAAAGAGGAGTAGCAGCATCTGCTGTAGCATGGCTGCTGCTACTCAGTATTAACATGTATCATTCCTCTGAGGAAGAACTGAAAGATGAAAATGAGCTTTTAAAAACCTGTATTAGACAACCGGAAAGTAAAATTACATCTTTGACGGGGCAAACTGCCTCACTTTCAAATAGAACTTCCCCTCTGAAATTAAGACCCCATATCATTAGAAGGGGAATAGAACTTAGATCAGCAGGATCCTTGAATTTAAGGGGAAAAAAAAAAAAGCCAAGTAGACTAAAATCCAACTAGAGGATCTGGGAGCCTCAGATCCTCTAGAACTAAGACCAGTAATAAGTCAAAAGACAACGAAAATCCAGGATAGACCAGCAGGGTTGTTAGCCAAAGAGTGGCCCCCTGCCCACACCACAATACATATAATGGTGTGCCTGTACACAGCTGCTGAGCTCATGGATCTGTTACAAGGATTTAAACAAAGACCCCAGAGAGCATACCAGCCTGGCTCTTGAGATTCTGGGATACAGTGGCTGAAAGTGTGGTAATTAATGGACCTGAGATTTCTAAACTTGCATTCATTACCACACATCCAGCCCTCAGACAGAAACTGTATGTGATGGTAATACATAGTGAGGAAAACCATTCTCTAATTCAGTGGATAATGGCAGCATATAGAATCACATGGCCAAACAAGAGATATACCAATAAATACTGCTCTATAGACTGCAGTAGAAGAACTTCAGGATTGTATTAGGGAACTAGGAATGAAGGAGGCCGTTTATTATGATGCTTTCGAGAGTCCTGACCTAGTTAAGTTTTCCTCAGGAATGAGGGACCGCATGCTACAACAAGCTCCTCCCCACCAGTATGGCACACTGGAGGCCATCATCCAACAAGCCACCAAACTGGTGACTGATCTGGAGGAGACAGAGTGCCTTCAGACCAGGTGCAACATCCAAACATTGGAAGGGGCCAAGGTCCTCCCCATAACTAAAACCAGGAGACCCGCCCCATGAATTCCTCAACTGGGACCCATATGGGTATCCTGAAAACAGATGTTTAATGACTTAATTTGGGCTGGGGTTCAATTTGCAAAAATCGATCACCAGGCCAATCATGTCCTCCTCCAGCTGGAGGAAAATCAGAGGTTTCAAAATATCCCCCAAAAAGCAGGGGTAAGAATTACTGGAAAAAACAGCAATGAGAACATGGGATATTGGCGTTCCTTTATACCTCACTTAGTGCAGCTGCTGAAGCTTTTGTATTGGCTCACAAAGAAAGGCCAAAAATGGGACGGGGGGGGGGGGAAGAACAGAACAAGAGGCCTTCCACCAAGCAAAACTAGCTGTTAAACAGGCCCAGACACTGGGTATATTCGATTCTACCCTTCCAGCTGAAATAGAAGTCCATGTAACTCAGGATGGGTTTGGCTGGGGCCTATGGCAGCACCAGACTTCTGTTAAAACTCCAGTAGGGTTCTGGTCTCAGATCTGGCATGGAGCAGAAGAGGTGTACAGTATAACTGAAAAACAGTTATTGTCTGCCTATTCTGCATTACGGACGGTAGAGCCAACACTTCAAATATCTGAAGTTATAGTTAAGACAACCTTGCCAATTCAGGGGTGGGTGAAAGATCTGACGCACCTTCCTAAGTGCCCAAGCACAGACAGTGGCATGATGGGTTGCCTGTCTCAGCCAGAGGAGTAGTTTGTCTTCATCACCATTGAAAGAAGAACTCCAGAATATCCTAGGCCCAGTAATGTATCACAGTGATGCGCCAGAAGAGACAATGGTCACTCCACTGGAGAAGAGTCCTGTTCAGGAATGAAATATCCCATTCCTGAAGATGCCTTGTATACAGATGTATCCAGCAAGGGTAACCCAAGCTAGTGGAGAGCAGTGGCATACCATCCCTCCACTGAAACAAGTGGGCTAATGCAGGCCTATCCGGGACCAAGAGTGAACCAGGCATATACCATCAAGGTGCTCACCAAGTTGATGGCTGCCTATGGGACACCTCAAGTCATTGAGAGCAACCAAGGGACTCATTTCACTGGCGCAATGTAACAATGCTGTGCAGAAGAAAACAACATTGAGTGGCGATTCCACCTACCATATAATTTGATGGGGGCAGGCCTTATTGAATGCTATAATGGTATTCTTAAGGCTGCCCTGAAGACAGACTCTCAGTCCCTGTAGGGGATGAAGAGATTCTATGAAATGAAAGGCCTAGAGACAACAGACTCAGTGCCCTGAAGATGTTACAGACAACATGGGCCTCCCCCACTTTGGATCCAAATTACTGGCACCAATAATTGGGTAAGACCCCAAACTGGCAATGAAAATGATCTTCTGCTCCTTGCCCCTGAAAACCTAGAGCCCCGTACCCATAAAACAGAATGGCCTTGGAAGGTGGAAGTAGGACTGGTGTGGCCTGCTTGCATCTTGGGGGGAGATTACTGGAGGCTGGGGGATCGGTAGTCCCCCCCCCCCCTGCCCCGTAATAGGTACATGGCCTGCAGACACTGTGGTCAACGCTTCCATTTTCATTGCTAAGGGGACCTTAATCATGTCCCTATGGCAAATCAGGACCCCTGGTTTGGTACTCAATATAGTTATGCAGCCTCAGATATTGGGCCAAAGGGTATGGTACAGACAGCTGGGATGTGCCCCAGTGCAAGCCAAAGTGTTGACCCAGGACAGGAACGCGGTCTGTATCTTGCTGTGGAGAGCAGTACCTCTGAAACATCTATACTACTCCCCGTGAGTCTCTCTGAGTCCCCAGGATCACTGGGAGGAGCAACATGACATCGAGATGCTCTAATGTCACCATAAGATCAGTGTAACACCCAGTGATGGACTGTATGGGACTGATGGAATGTGAGCCAAACTGTCCCTGATCCCAGCAACTATGCGCCTCCAGGAGGACCATTGAGTACTGGCCCACAAAGTAACATGAACTTCAACCACGAACCAATCATCAATCGTCTTATATTTTCACAGTCTACACTGTGATGGGTAAATAGTACAAAATGTTGTGGTGTACTGGATCACTGTGATGGAAAGGGCCTACCTTCAACCTGCTCGATCATTGGTTCATGCTGTGAAGAGGTGGAGTGTAGCAGAAATGCAAGTCAAGGCTTGAAACAGTGATTGAGCACCTGGTGGGAAGGCAGGGCCAATCCAGGGGAGCTCAGGTGCATGCAGTGCACCTGAGTGATGTGATGGGGTGGAGCCAAGATCCACCCCTTCCCAGACCTCATTTAAGGCAGTGGAGGCAAGGGTATCTTGCTGAAGATCCCTGCATACTTGAGGCCTTCCAAAGGTAAGCAATTTTCTTCCTTTGTTTCTGTGTCCACAGCTGCAGCATTTGGCCTTGTCCTCATTTACTGCAGCCTAGGACTTTGCCACCCTGCTATTATTGCTGTACTTTCCATCACATTACAGCATTACAGGCATTGAAAGAAAATATACAGATAATATCTTTTATGGCACAGAAGCAGCTCACTAAGAAAAGCTAGCTAAAGAGAAAAACCAGCAAGAAAACGTTCATATTATTCCATTCTCTTCCCATTTTTCTTTACCTCTTAATTGCCAGGCTTTCCTCAAGCATCAAAGCTACAGGTCTTAAAGAAATCTCTTCTAGTGTACTTGAGATATTTAGTCTCTTCTTCCTAGAGTTTAATTTCTAAGATTGATTAGCACCATTTTCTGTAGGCTTTGAAAGTGTTCACTTAGTCATTACCTTGCTAAAATATTGTGGTGATGGACACATCTGAAATACAGGAGAGGAAAGAAGAGTAATGAAAGTAAATATGCTAAAACACTAAAGCCTAGGAGAGGGGTTGAGAACCCAGCACAAATAAAGATTGAAGATACATCGCGTACAGTGAAGCAGAAATAAAACTAAAGCCGCTTTAAGGAGCGAATCCTAAGATATATACACATACAGACTTGTGGACAGCAGCTTCAGTGATGTTAGAGGTATTTTGTCTCCTCAGTTCATCACTGTCCATTTGATATTCAGTCATCCATGTCATTTCCCATCTCTTTGGTTGGATACAGATAGTGGTCACAGCTGCAATATGTTGATCACCGTTGGCTACTAACCAGCTGGTGATGCCATTTGCCAAAGACTCCATCATGCTTCCTGTGTTGCTGATAGCTCTTTTCAGAGGTAAGATTAATGGCTTCAAATGTCATTAGCTCGTTGCTCTTGCATCTTGTTTACATTCTGCTTTTACAGTTATTTTGAATAGGCTAGGTAAAAGAATGCAAATGGAGAACACACAAAAACACTGAAAACTTTACTTAGTATGAAAACATCTCTTTAGAGTTCTCTTATATCTCCTGCTTACGTTCGACTTGCCAGGAGATACATTTCCTATATTTCACAAATTGTCTGCATTAGCAAATAATGTGGAGAGAAAAAAAAATTATGGATAATTAAAAAGATAACCCTTCAGAGTCCTCATATGGAGTAAAAACATACACTGAACAAATTGAGTGATTGTGTCTGTTTGTACCACTGCCCTCTGAATTTTAAGTAGAATATTCTTCCTACTGTGCATTCATTTTGAATTGGATCAGTGCTAAAATTACTCAAAAAATTACTTGAAATACTTCTAATTAAAGGTCTGCCTTTCACAGAAGAGGAAAAATTCAATCCTTTTGAATTCAGCATATCTGAATTCTGTAGTCATCACATTCACCAAGCCTGTCTATAAAAACAGTTTAACAATTGCATTCCAGACCAAGTGGCCAATGGTTATTTTCAGTGGCTTTTTTTTGCAAGATGTGAGATAATTTAGAAGTGTTGCAGTGACAACATGGAAATGAAGCAGCAGCATTTTACAACTGTCAATTATTTATCCATTTTTAAGCAGGTTTCTGTCTGTCCTGCTGGGAAACAAAGCAGGGGAACTAGTGCCATAATTTAAGAAAAAATAAATTAAAAAAAGGGGTGAATTTATAGTGTTCTGGTCATAAATACAAGATTTTTTTTTTTGCATGCCCAAAATGTTTGGGGATTCCACAGGATGAAAATATCTTTTCATTTTTATGAAGAAAAGTTTATATTGATTATAGAAAGTAGAGTGGACAAAGTAATCTGAGATCATCACATGGTCTGTATTTATGTGTTAGAATGCATTGTCCTATATTACACATTGAGAAAATGTCTCCAGTATCATGCATAACATTTCTCTCATCTGTCAAGAACAGTTACTGATTTACAGAGACTTTGTTCTCCCTTAGGAGGTATCTGGAATGCAGATTTCAATTTTGTGAATGTAATCTGTGAAGAAATTAGACACTGATTGGTATTTGTATGGGAAACTTTAAGTCATGGCCTGAACCAGTGACTGAGCACCTGGTGAAGTGGCATGGCCAGCCTTAGGAGCACAGGTGGAAGCAATTCACCTGTGCAACAAGAAACCAGGCTCCACCCCTCCCTAACCTCATTTAAGGGCTGGCTGCCACAAAGAAAGTAATCTCTAGCTGGAGATCACCTCCTTTATAGTGTTTGGAGAGCCCTGATCCTTGGAAAGGGGTAAGCAATTTTTCTTTTTAATTTACTGGATTGTGACCCTTATCTTTCTTGGGTAATTGAAGACTGGTTTAAAGCAGCTATATCTGCTATCACCTTTCTCTACAGTACTGCACTTAGGAGTCTCAAATTATATTTTCTAAATTAGAGTAGTACATCAACTTGAGGAAATAATGGCATCTACCATCATGCCGCATAGTTTCAACAAGAGCATGAGACACAAATGCTCCATTCCTATGAAAAATGTTATTGTTTAGTGCAGTGTATAGCCTGGCTTATATGCTTTGACAGTCCAACTGTTTGTGAACCCAACATCTCATGATTTACTTACAGTGTTTAGTCAACTTTAACAAGTGGCAAGTGAGAGCTAGATTCCCAAGGGACAAGTAGACATATAATTGCCTCTGACCTCAGTGGGAACCGAGAGACCACCTAGAGTTTGCCTAGGAAGACCCAACAGTGGGCAAGAAAATGAACCTGTACAATAAGTAAGTGCTTACTTGAAAAACCTTATTCCCTTGCAGTGTTTGTACAAAGCATTTCCATTTGGTTCCTTTATAATTTGAAGTTTCCCTTCCAAATTAGAAAAGTTATTCAGAACTATAACTCCTTTGGGTCTGCACCTGCAAACATACAAACTTGCATACTAGCCTTTGAATGGCTCACTGCTTGCATGTGAATACAAAACAGATTTGTATTCCTATCAGAAAAGAAAACTATACATCATAAAGTACCTAAGAAGCAACCTGAGCTATCATCAGCAAAAACATCTGCTCTCAGTATTCATCTCAGCAAATGAGCTCTGAACACTTTGAGAAAAGGATAGAAAAGGATTACAGGCCAAATTACAGGATGACAAAACAGGAACAGTATCAGAATATATTTCAGAGCTGAGGGCATAAATTTTGGGGCCTTCCTTAGGCAGTTCCTGCTGAAAACACTACTAGAATCGCCCTGAAGGGGAATATAGTAGCCACAGACCAGTAAGAAATACGTTCTGATGATCCTGGTGGGAAGATACTTCTCCATAAGAAATAGCTGGCTGCAAATCGCAAATAATTTCGCTCCCTTTACAGGTTACTCTTTGGGCCCTCCAAGATGCCAGAGAAGTAGCAGGATTCCCATGTAACGTGACATTTCTTCTTGTCCAATTTAAAGTGTTGTGAGAGCACTGTCAGGGCTCCCTTTCTTCACAGTCACGGAGATTCCATTTTTACAGGTGGGGAAAAAAAGAGAGGAATAAACAGGGAGTAAATAGCATCATACAATCAGCTGCTGAGTGTTGGAAGGGAGCTGGGACAGATGTAAATTTAGCTGTTCATGGACTGGCTTCCTTACCAGTTTAAGATGGAGTAAAAGAGGGATGAATGAGAAAGGTGAGGAAGGATTTGGCAGAGCAGTTAATATCCATCTTCTTTGGTGGCGGAAAACTGTAGAGGAAAGGCATTAAAAAAAAAAAACAAAAAAAACAACCTAAACATGATTGCTAAGGATGCTGAGCAGCAGAAGGTTTAAGAATATGGGTGACCTAGAGGATTGAAGCCTATAGGAATATAAGAAGGGGAAGATAATGTTGATACATGCACTGATGGAAAGATATTCGTTATTTACAATTTCAGGGGAAAATACAAGAAAAATGCTAAATTCCCTCTGTCATCAGATAGAGTAGCAGGCAGCCAGAAATGCTGAGTATTTTACCATGACAGAGTGGCTGAGATTTGTGAGCTGATAACATCTTCTACCCTAATGCTCATAAAGCTCCCACCCGCATGGGTCTATGTCTACTCTTGGGCCACTGACATGATACAGTGGTGTTCAGGGCTAATTATCTTTGCCCCTGGAACCTAAGGTACTAACCTGAGAGTTACGTCAAGATTTCTGCCCTGCACAGTCACAGTCATGGTGTTCCCACTCAGGGGCAGAACCTTTTGGGTCTTGCAGCTAGATATTGTTTTCCTGTTCATCATAACCTTTTCCAGCTTCACACAGGCAGAACATGCCAGAGTCACTCAAGCCCTCTGCCAGAATTATGAAGATGGAAAGCAGGATAACCTAACATCATTCCCTTGTCTTAAGGCTAATGAAATTCTAGTCTTTCCAGGTTTACCACCCAGCCCTATCCTCTTGAGTTAGCTCATATTTTTGACAACCTCAACCTCATAAACTTTTCCTCATGAGGCTACTTCAGTGCAGGTGGACAGGAATCATCCCCTAAATCCTCCTGCTGTCTTCCAATTTCCATGAGGTAGAACAGAATCTGTTCTCTCCTAAGGAAAAGAAGTCATCATTCAAATGTTTAATGTTACAGAGGGATACCAGATGAGTTTCCACTTCTAGATACACATCCAAAGATGGTTACCAGGAAAAACAAACAAAAAAAACCACCCCAAAACCAAAGAGGATATAGAACATAATACAGTCATTGTTTAGATCTCAGTTACTCTGATGCATTTGTACCATAATTATTTGACTTGAAAATCCTATATACATAAACAAATGCAAAAATATATACTTCTCCAGGAAATAACTGGACACAATACCTGCTCTAGGTCTTCTGCTGTTCTTTTATTTTCCCCCGTGGCATCTTGAGATGGTAAAATGAAGAGTTCGGCAGATGTGGGCAGGCCAGGGAGCACTGCGACCAGAATATGCTTGCTTGAAATACCTGTTGCCTGATACATAGACAATTAATGGACAGATAAACAATGGGGATGGCATTGAATGCTGACAACTTCTTTGTGAAAGCATTGCATACTTACAAGATATAGCTAACATCATTTCTGTACAACAAAGAGAATCTTGTTAAAATCCAGTGCAAGTAAAAAGTTAGGGATTCATAATTTTACTGTGTTCTGCAGTAAAATATACAGGTTCTAAGGCAATAGTGATCATCAGACATGCTAAAAGGACCTCCTAAATATTGGTCATATATGGTATAGAATCATAGAATATTGTCAGTTCTGACTTATTTTACCTAAATGTAGCTATTTTAAAGTTTCTGTCTACTCTAAGCTGATCCCTGAGGTTTTTTATTAGTCAGTGGTAAGAAGTAGTATGGTAAAGGGCAAGGTATGTGGGCTGAATTGCACTCTAAAGGTCTGAGCAGTCAAAACAGAGCCTAAAATCCTTGTGGAGACTCAGAGAAAGAAAAGAATATGAATCAGATTTGAATTCCCTAAGTCAAACAAATTCTTATACTTCACATCCTGGGTCAGTTCCACAAGTTAATGAGGAATTTATTTATTTAGCTGCTAAATGTTGTATTAATATGCAACTATTTTTCTGTGTGTGTCTGTGTGTCTTGTTGGCTGAAAAATCTTATACAATCAGTTTAGACCCAAATATCCCTTCCGCACAAAATTAGCCAGAATTCAGAAAATAAATGCCCCACAGACATCACTGACAGAGTCATCTCTGTGTATGTGTTTCAGCTGCTGTTACTAGGACATTGTAGAGTGCATTGTGGAGTTCTCCAGAAAATGAGTTTTTTGGCCTTCAGGAAGTTTTATGGG
Organism: Numida meleagris; assembly: GCF_002078875.1. Classification (NCBI taxonomy): domain Eukaryota; kingdom Metazoa; phylum Chordata; class Aves; order Galliformes; family Numididae; genus Numida; species Numida meleagris. The sequence goes on along the minus strand of NC_034413.1, from coordinate 10,517,460 downwards.
CCAAAAGGAGGAGAAACATTTGCTGAATCTTCCTCCATTGCCTCTTTATGTTTGGATTATCCAGGCTGTCATTTAAATCTCTGGTTTTAAAACGCTGATTTTGGTACATCTGTTTGGGGAGGGGGGGGCGAAGTACCCTCACATAAGAGCAGACCACAGCAGCTGGATGAAACTCAAGAGTATCCTGCAGACAGAACATGAAACACTCTCAGACATTAATTAGACCTAAGACTTTTGAATTCTTCTCCCTAGCGGTTCAGGAGCCAAGGCTTGGAGCAGCTGCACCTTGCAGGAAACAATGGGCAGAGGATAGGATGTCAACTGAACTGTGATTAAAGTTCTCCATCACCAGAGCTAACTATGGTTATCCCATGTGTGACTGCTGACAGCCAAGGGAATACCGTGTAGAGCTATGAAAAAGGAAGCCTTCATTTCACTGCATACCAAAAAAAACCCACGAGCTTTCATTACTGCTGTTTTTTTAGTGGGGGTTTAGAAGAAGAATTATAACAATATAAAGGTTTCATATATTCTTTCCAAGTACTGCATGAAGCTACAGCTTGTATTATTTGTGCTTGCCTAACAGGTTGTTCTAAGATGTCAAGAAAAAGACACAGCATTACCAGTTAATGGAAAGTCTTCATTTTCTGAGGCTAGGAATGATTGTTATTATTTTTAGCCAGAAGCTTTTGTCTGATGTACTCAGTTCATTCTTGTATTCATCAAAAGTAGAAGACAGGACTCAAAAAATAAAAAAATAATAAAAAAATCAATGATGTGAGGAATAATTACGATTGTAATACAAAACAGGATATTTTGTGATAATCTGAAATTATCCCTACATATAGAGAAGATCGGATTTTAGTAGAGAACTATAATTTCTTATGCAGAATTTTTATCCAAGTCTGCGGGACTCCGTAATAAGAATGCAATACTTAAATAAAAGGTCATAAAAATTCTATAGCACAGCTATAATTTCCTGTTGAATTATTTAGTTATTCAACTTATTTTTATACAGTGCACTTAATTGTGATAGAATCTACTGGTTTTAACTTTAATTTCTATAGGAACTTCTAACAAAGGCTTATTTAAGGTGAATCATTTAGCTATATAAAGGGGGATAATTAGCAATCAGTTTTTCTTTTTCTTATGCAAACAACAAAAAGACCGTGTTTTCACTGCTCTGCTTTCGGAACGTATCCTTGGCACTGTGGTTTTATAATCCTTTTTTTCATGGCTTGATTTTCTTTTATTGAGTTGCTTATATTCCTGAAGATAAATGGAACCTTGAATACTTGATACAGACATAAGTCAAAAGGACAAGCTTCAGAAAACTGGGGGATTTTTTTGGTGGTTTGGTTTTTGTTTTGGCTTTCCTCCTCTCCACCTGTCTTTTCAGGAAATTGAAGAAAAAACTGTCAGTAAGGATTCAGACAAATTTTCTGTGCGTTTTAAATGATATTTTTCAAATTTTGAATGGAAACAAAATTTGTGGATGTTATTAGCAAGCTTAACTGTTTATTCATGGCATCATCTATGCAAAAAGACTAGAAAGACACTGTGCATTCATCAGGTGGACACAGACATGTTTCAAACAGTTCCTTCTGCTATTCTTCTGCTGAGCTGAGAACTCCCCACCATCTCTTCTAACATTTCTCAGCCTCTCAGTTTGAAATCCAAATCTTCAGACAGACAATATTTTTATGACATTCTGCTCCACAGTTTGAGAAGGAACTTCAGAGCTTTGCCATAGTGCTGATGGGAGAAATAGCACCCAATCTTGACCCATGAAACTCATGCTATATTAAAGATGTGAAGTACTTACTGCAGTGCTCTTCTGTGTAGTGAAAATTGTTTTCTCTTTGGTCCCCTAAGTTTCCTACAGCATATTTGTAATTCCATTAGAATAGCATTGCTTTCCACTGCTGTATAAGAACAGCAGTAAAAGAGGAATTGCAATGCACCAGAAAAGACATTTGTAAAGCTACAGACATACATAAGTAATTTGTTTTCCAGATGCCCTTTTCTCTGAAATATTCCATTAAAAAGAATAAACTGAAGTCTGACTCTGAGCACCAGATTGTCATAGGATGGGATCATTTCACCTGTATAAAATTTACGATTCTGGACTCAAACACTCGTCTATTCTCCTTTTATAGTTGCAAGGGACAGAGAGACACCTTGAAAGAACAATTTATTCGGCCCTAATGTAAGCAGAAAGCAGAAATGGAGCCACCATAAGACAGTTTATGCACATTTGCTTACCTCTACCAGAGCTCTCTTGACTACTCGGCTGATGTCCCTTCTCCACTCTGGGATATCTGGATTGTAGTCATCCAGATTTGGGGAGAAAGATAACCGCAAGGACCGAAATTGCTCTGCAGATACAATAACATGGCGGTAAGACATCTGAAAATCTCTTAGTGCTAAGTGGGCAGAACTTAGTGAAACCTGCTGCAGTTTGTGTTTTGCTTTTCTTAATCAATCTGCAAGTGAAGCATATGCTGTCAGAGAATCTAGCAGTAAATCTGAGTGATTCACTGCTCGAGTGTCACAAAACCGAAAAAGGTGATAGGTCCTTATTTTAATAGGTGAATAGCATTGGAAAGGGAGCTGTGTGGAGAATGTAAATGCTACCTTCTTCTTGATTTCTGAAGACAAACTCTGCGAAGGAAGCTGTGATTATATTCTCATAGACATGTTCCAAACACTTGAAATCTTAACTGGACAGGAATAAAGGTGGGGAGAGGAATAGCCTTGGAAAAAAAAATGCTTCTTAATCTTTGCTTTTGCTAACAGAGATGCTCACACCAATCATTTTGGCTACGTGCTTAGGGGATTCCCAGTGGTTCGTGGACTATATCCGCACTATATGGCATTTGTTTGTCCTAACTGCTTCTGAGGCCTGAGTACAATATCAGAGCAGTGCAGATTTCTGTACAGGACTGCACCACACTGCACTGACTTGTTATTTGAGCCAGGCAGTTTCTGTGTGAGTAAAGAGGCCTCTACTGGCCAAGAAGGGGGGGAACATCAGCTTGTTGATAATTGTGTTGGACTAAGATATAGTGATAGATTTGACACAGAGGGTTCTGGGAAGGAGATCAACACTCTGCAATCATCTCAGTCTGAACTAATGTCAGTCAGAGGCCTTCAGAGACATTATGCTGAATTGACATCCCTGGAACTGAGCTTAAAGCCTCGCTCAAAGTATCCTGGAATTAAGACCTTATGTTGCTGCCTGCATCTTCAGGTCTTGATTACGGAGAATCCTGTGTAAAACAAAGGGGGAAGGGCTCACCATACACAGCGATGGTCTTTGTGTCCTGAAGAATGGTGTTTCCTGCTGAGACCTGAACAGTGATGGTATTCATCCCTTCCACAGAAAATGTAAATGTGATGCTCCCTTCCAAAGTGATCAGTGGCTGCAAATACATCAGAAGAAAAGAAAAGAAGTTAATTTGGCTGTAAAGGAAAAGCAAAGATGAGTTTGGCTCTTTGGCCTGTTGGGATGGTTTGGGGAATTGGTTCCAGCTTGGAAACTTAGAAGGGATCATGTGACATGGAAGCCAATTTTCTGGAGACTGCTCAGGGTGCCTAAAATTTCCAAAAGAGACAGTTACTAAGAACATGCTATCCCTTAGTAGCTGTCTCCAGGTGGCTTTCTGCTGAGCACGCTGTCTGTTTGGAACCCCATGTTAAAATGTCTTTGCTGCACTCTCCAGAGAGATGCAGATTCTAATAGGAGGGCCCACCAGACTCACTGCTCCAGTGTCACACTCCTTTCCCAGATCTAGCTTTGATTTGTTTAAGGTACTTAAGCAGGTTGTGGCAGAACCAGGAGGCAAATCAACATTTCTCAGTTGCTATCCTGTGTTATCCCTAGACATGGAGATGTTGCTCTTTGAAAAGGATGGGTTTTAGAGAACACTGATCCCCTCCAGCTTGGTCTGCTGTGCAAACCAGTTAATCAGTGAGCTGTGCTCCCTTTCAGCAGTCTCTGCCCTAACTTCTGTTTTCGCTTATTAATGAACTCTGGATGAGATCTTCAAAGCACACGGTATTAAGTCAAACTCTGTTCCCATTGTAGTCTGTAGTAAAATTCTCACTTCAATGAGAACAGAGTTAGACCAACTCTGATCACTTACGAGCTTAGAAGATCAGAGGGAAGGTTAAAAGGTGAGAATCACAGCCTGTAAGTACCTCAAGGGAGAGATGATTTCTGATACAACAGAGTCCTTTAATCTACACACAAAGACGTAACAAGATCCAACAGCTTGAAACCAGAGCTAGATAAATTCAGACTACAAACACAGGGCATATGTTTAACACTCAAGATAATTAGCTGTGGGGAAAAAGTTGGGGGAGAGGGTAAGAAAGAAGCAGTGAATTTTCCATCATCTGAGGGACAAAGCAACAAAAAATTCAAATTCTACTTTAATCACAAAGAGGTAAATAAAGCAGTAAGTATTGATGCAATCCTCCGACCTATTTTATACAAAAGAGAAATGTGGTTGAAGGTCCCTCTCAGCCCTACAAAAGCCATGAGAATCTTTCCCCTTAGAGGCTAATAAGGGTATGGGTACTCCTGCCACAAAGGTACGTACAATAACATTTGTAATGCTAGTGCAGATTTACCAACTCTCTGCAAGCACAGAGGCAGCAGAATGTGTTGCATGCTGTTTTGAGCTTTTGTTATAGATTTTTTTTGAAGTAAGTGAGGGGAAAAGCATATTAGAAACTCTTTGGGACCTTGGCTCTATACCTCTACCTTGGATGAAAATGCTGGTACAAAGCTATTGGCAATTTGCACAAAATGCCAATAAACCCTGCAGCTAAGTCACAGCAATAATCACAAAATGGTTCCTACATTTCAATGTTGGTACATCAAAGATCCAAGAATTAGTGTCTCTTCCTCTGATTTACAGTTTTCTTGTGTGGGGGACTATTCAGAAGCATTTTCAGACCCTTCTCTTCCTCCTTCCCCAGTCAGAGTTCCTCCTTGATTGTTTTAATTTCAGTTCATAGGGAATACAAACCTCTGTGTTGTTCCCAAACCACCAGACATAAGTAAGTGTTCCCACTTGACTTGGCCAGAGTACTGCCGTGGCATTGACCTCCTTGTTCTTTGTGGTGACAAACGGGAGAGATAAATGAACATGTTCCAAGGGGCCTGCAGAGACACAAACAAGGAGTGAGTCCTCCCTCCCTGGGAAATACCAACATGGGATAGAGGGGACCTGAGGGGAGACCCACTGGTTTGAGGAAAAAGTGTTCTAAATCACCATGGGGCATGACATTTATCACCCCTGTACCGGAGCTAAAATCTTGGGTTCTTTATTGCATGGACGTCAGATATCCAGGGACATTATACACCACTTAAACAACAGGGGCAGAGCCGAACTATGTGAATACGGACTTCATCAGAAAGACATAAGAATGTGCAGGACAAATGGCTTCAGTGAACATGGAGCATCTCTGCTGATACAAATTGTTATGATTTGGTGAACTTCAGTAATACTGCATCTATTTATACCAGATGAAATTCTGCCTGAATACAGTTATTCACTGACTGCTTTCATTTTATGTTACCTTATACTCCCTCTTTTCCTCAATAAACTCTTTTATTTTTTAGTATAAACAGAACATAATTCATTTGACAAGTGACATTATGCCCAGGGTTACACATTTCTCATCTTCTGGAGACAGATGGGCCTTTGTTATTACATCTTGTCCTCTAGATTATTTTTTAAAACGTGTTCTGACTGTTCACTTAGAGAACAAAGCAATTGTCCTAAAACCGACAGAGAAAAGAAAAGGAAGACTTCCCAGGTGATATGGGGACATGGGTTTCTAAAACAAATAAAATCCACTCCTACATCTGCGAGCTTCTAAGTGATGAGAAGGGGAGACCACAGCTGGAGAGGGTCAACTGCATTGTCCATGTGGAATTGAGATGCTTTGCTAAAGGATCTTTTATATTTCAGGAGAGGATTTTTCTGAAAACATCACATGCATATATCATCAGGGAGACCTTGGTTTTCAACCTGGAGAAATGCTACACATCTTGGAGCAAACATCCCATGACCCTGTACCTCACACACATGCAGAGAAGCACGGAAAAAAACACCCAAACGAGATTGTATAAGCAATGCCAGTATAAATGAGAACCACTCTTTCTGATTCATTACTAAAACACAGGTTTCTTTGGGGTGTAGACACAGCTGCTGATTAACCTAATGGAGCCCCATTAAGAATCACTCATAATCGAACAAACCACAGACTGCTATAGAGCCAGACTGTGGCTCATTTTTCCTTCAGTAATCAGCAGCCAACACCCCTTTTACAAATTCTCGAGAAGCTGGAATTTCATCCCTGATTTTAATGGAATTTCCCTGCTCAGGCACATTTCTGTGACCTGCAAGACACTAAGAACTGAAAAATGGCAGCTTCCCAAGCTGAATATTTTGCAGCTCTGATATCTTTCGGGATGTTTGCCAAATGCCAAGTACCAGCACAGACCTCTAAAGGAATACATTTCCTAACACCTGATGTGGTGACAGTAGTGACAATGGTGCCTATGTAAAATCTAATCCACTCCAACAACACAGTTGCTCTGAATACAGCTTAAAAGACCATACACTGCAGAGGACACCTAGCCCCTCCTAAGACCTGTGCCATGTGCTGGCTTGGAAAGAACATGAAAGAACGACTCAAACAAGCCAATTCTGCCTCAGCATTTCTCTGCAAATAGCTCATGGGCCTAAGTGGCTGAAATGCTGAACTATTATCTGGCCAGCAGATGGGGATAGCTCATTCTAGATGGGCTCTTAACTGCTAGGAGTCTGCTTCCTCCCAGGTAAGTGTAGAGAATTATTTCAATGTAAATACCTTATACAATGTACAGTCCGTGCACACCAAAATACTCCTGCCTCACAATAACCTGCATCTGTGGAGCTCTGGACCAATAGCAGCAAAGCGGCTGCAGCAGGATGAGCAGGACACTATAAGGAAGCTTTTCTCTTGTCATGGGTATCACAAATGCTACAGCTCAGTGCCTGCAGCTTTGTCCTCACCAAAGCTGCTGGTCACAGGTAAGGAAGGGTGCTGGAAGGCCCAAGGTCGCTCACACTCATATATCAGCTCTGTAACAAGAAGTCACCCCTGCAGAAGGGCAAGTACTCCTTCTTCAACTCTCTTGAAGCTTGGGCTGCATGTTGCTTTCCTGTGGATCTTAGCAGCACAGCATGTGTTTTAACCGTCAGGTCACGTATTTTTACAAGACTTCCCAGAGGCCAAATTCATACTTATGCACCCCAAGCAAAATAAAGTAGCCTTGCTTACTAGAGAGCTGAGAGGCAAAGCAAGCATTTCCATGGGATTTAGAAGCTTTTGTGGATCTGGGCATTAGGCTCTATAAGGGACTGAATTTATTGTACTACTCTGGCTTCAGCCAATCTATTGCTAGTCTGAATGGTGCCGTACTCACTTTGTAGCCTGTTCTGAGGTCCCTAATTCTTCTCACGTAGAGAAAGGCAAGACACATCTTTCAGGCTGTGACTTCTCTGGGGGTCAGGCACATATAATCTAGGCCCAGCTGCAATGATCATGCAGTGACATATTTAAGTCACATACTGACTTTATCTAAGCACAACATAGAAATATATGCTCAACCAGCTGCTAAGTAGCATGAAGAGATCTGGATATTGTTTCTTTATTGTACTGCTAAAACAATCAAAACAGTTCTTAAGCCTTCTATGGCTCGAGAAAATGAATTAATCAGCTATAACCCAGAAAGCCAATATGAGTGAGGGTGAGGGCTGGATACCTGCCTTCTCCTTCTATTTTGTGGTTGCATGAGAGAGTGGTTATTGTTGTGTGGGCTCATTACTGTGCAGATAGGCTGAGTATGTGCAAAGGTCCCCATAGAATTGTCTCTTGTCAAACAGCAAACGATTACCAACCCTGCTCACAGAAGGCTGTCAGAACCTCTTGTGAAATATCAACCGCCAAAACGCTGCTCCATTTGTTTCCAATGACCTTTTACACAGACTGGAAAAAAAAAGGTGACCACAGCTCCTGCTGAGGTGACTTTCATAACCAGCAGCAGAGGGAGGAGGGCTGCTGCATCCTGAAGCTCCCCTGCAAAGCACCCTAGCACAAGCAGGAAGGCAAATCACAATGTGACTCCAGAATCTCTCTTCCGTAGACATGGGCACTCTCCACTGGACCAAACCTGTGCTAGCTCAGTAGCTGAAGAAATTATGTGAAAGCATATAAATATCTACTCTGAGCAGAGGTCCTTCTCTATCATACAGTGATTCTCAAAAAACTGTAACAAAACGAACAAGTTTTTCTCCAGTAAATCTGTCACATAGATACACACTCTGAAATATAAGTAATTGACAAAACCCAACAAAAATAACAAAACAAACAAACAAAAGAAAATAATCACACCATGCAAAACAAATTAAGGCCCCAAACAAAATCCATCAGAGATACTACAGAATTTCGATAACAGTTAAACCCTTTGGGTTTACAGGCATGTGCAAGAATAAAGATGAAAGAACACATTGCTGGTTTTATACATGGACTGAGATACATTTCAGGTGTAAATCAGAGAGAGCCGAAGTATAAAAAGGTTGAAAAGAATAGCAAAAGAGCAATGTGAAGATAACATTTTTTCTTGTTATACTCTTTAACACCAGGATTTTGGTTCCTATGACAACAGAAAGACTGAAATGCAGAAGTTTCCATCCCAAATGCGGCTGCATTTCATCAAAGGGCAAAACATTGTACAAAGTGAAAGTCAAGGTTTTTAAAAGTGATTAAAGATGCTAGATGTCTTTATTTTTCTGTCACTGTAAACATGCTAATGACAGGGCATTTCAGAAAGGGAAAGACACTACTCTGAGGTGTCTCAGATCAGACCACCCAAAGTTAGAGGTTAAACATGGTTCAAAAAACAAACGTTGCTATTCCTCACGTCTCCTCCCACTCTGGAGTCCTCTGTTGGAGGACAAACACTCACCATCTCCCATCACTCCATCCTCCCACATGCAAAGTCCAAACACCATCTCTCAGAGCAAGTGATAATTTTTTTTAGGAATGACAGAAGCTAACAACGAGTATGAACATACATACACGTTACGTGCAGGTAGAGGACAGCGTTGTCAGATCCCAGGCTGTTCTCCACCAGCACAGTCACTCGGAATATGCCCACATTCTGGTAGGTATGTTTGATCCCATCTTCTGTTGAGCTGAGATTAGCATATGAAACAGCAGTGCCGTCGCCAAAATCTACCTGAATGAGGGATCTCTGGAGGTCTCCCTGTGGGGACAGAAAAAAGAAAGCATCAGAATAGAATCTTTTTTTTTTTTCCTGAAAGAGACTTCTCGGTAAATGAGTCCACAGTCCCTGATGTCAGCAGGAGTCCTGGTGGGAGCTACAGAAAATGACTGCGAGAAACTGAATCAGTGGAGTGATGTAGACCATGCAGAGCATATTCACATTCCTGATGTTAGCAGAGGAAAGGTGGTCACTTCAACTTCCTCAGCAGACACTGTAGAGAAAGTGACCCTTCTTCAGGGTAACTCAGCTGTACTATCAAAGGTGAAGTATTATTGAAGGTGTGTACTGTAGCCTTACTTTCCTACCTGTCAAGAAAGATAGGGATTATTTGTAAACATACCAGCTTCTTTCCCTGGGTTTCCTTATTGTGAAGAGCAGTGTTGTAGTGGGAGTGGTAATCAGCAAGCACTAAGGATGTGGGTAACTGTTTGCCTCAGGAGTCTTTGGAACAACCCACATTATCCATTTTGCATTTTAAATCATAAAAAGTAGAAAGATAAAACAGTGCAAGAAGGAACTTCGAGAAGTCCTCAGGGAAGGGTCAACCCTAACAAAGCAGCAGGGTGTTAAAAGAACCTCTTCAGCCTCGCATGATAACAACCTCTTACAGCAGCTTACAACTTGTTCAGTGGCCTGATTTAAAGTGAGCTGGATTTGTATTTATTTCAGAATAGCTACCAACACCACTGACACTAAGTGGGACCCTCTGTGACTGTCTCAGAAAAGAAGGGCTAATGAATTGACAGGGCTGATTAAACTCTTCTCCTCCTGCCTAGAGATAATCCTATCAGAGTGGGTTTGTAGCGCAACTCAGACTGCCACTCTGTGACATTAGTCTCCTGGGCTGCTAATCTAGCAGGTTTCAGAGCTGTTACAATAAATTACAACAAATAAATAAATAAATAAAACCCACAGCTGGGGGGAAAAAATTTTAAACCAAAGCCAAGGATATCAGAGATCTACGTTATTCATGCCAGACTCTTTAATGCAAACGAATCCCAGAACAGGTTTTAATCTTCTGCTCCTGAAACTGAATTCCAGTCTGCTACATATGGTTTTGTCAAATGTCAGAGTCACCCAGTCCTAAAAGACATTTAAAACCCAAAAGAGGAGGGTGATGTCATTTCCTCATTCTGCTTTACGGACAAAAAGCAAGTTTCTGATTTTTTGTTTCCAAGCTAGTTTAACAGACAGAGAAGTAAGTCCCAATTGTATTAAAAAAAAAAAAAAAAACAACAACAACCCAAAACACAAAAAAACAAACAGATAACCCGTGTCTTACATACTAGAAACACTTGTGAGATTTTCTGATATCACAAGGCAGTGATGCACTTCTTGTAAGGGCAGCTTCTCATGACCAAACACAGCCTACATTGCACTGTTTAGCAACCGTGGCTGCCACAGATCCCCTGCCTTTCAGGTGAGATGCAGAATGTTGTCTCAGTTTAAAGCACTCTTTCTCCTTCTGGGAGTGCCCCTCAAAGGCTTCGCCTGGGGCCTACACGGGGTATGTCCCAGCTCACTGTTGCTATGCAGCAGCTTACTCCCAGGCTGGTCCCAAGGCAGCTGCCACTGTCTGGAAGAATGTCGCTAAATTAATAGCCAAGGGCAGTCCATAAAACTGGCTGAAAAGACACTAACTTTACTTTGGTTTCCTTCTTTCCCTACCACCCTGAGATAGAAGCAGTCCTCTGGATGCCAAGCTGGAAGGAAAGGTACCCATGTAAATGGTTGGCATCAGGCAGGTTTTCATATCAGAAAGGGAAATGTGTGAGTACGAGGGAACTGGAACAGAATCATTCACATTCCTCATGTTCCCTCAGACTTTTTATCACTTGTTGTGAAGTCAGAAATGGTGGAAGTGTGGCTGAATGAGAAGCGGTGGGACCAGAGCTCTACTTCAGGATAGCAAGAGAGAGAAATTGTTCCAGACACTCTGTTTGTAGAGGTTAAAGTGGTAATCATTACACTGCCCTGGCACCCTGCTGGAAGCTCAGCTGCTTCCAAAGGGATGAGACAAAAGTAACTGCATTGCTCTGCTCTGGAGTATCCCAGATTGAATGTATGGAGAGAAAGGCATCCCCTGACAGAAGCACCTGCCTGGGGCTTCCTAGAGATACCCCATGCCACTTCTTTCCAACTCCTGAAGGCAGAGACAATTAAGTCCCTCGGTGATGCAAGTTATATGAAAAAGGACGTGCAAAGTTACAAACAAGACAGAATCATAGAATCATAAAGGTGGAAAAAGACCTCTAAGATCACCAAGTCCAACCATCAGCCCATCATCACCATGCCCACTAAAGCATGCCCCTCAGTCCCACCACTGCTCTGTGGTATTTTGACTTGATGCCCTGTTTGACAGAGCCAGCAATAGGCATCACATGAGATATCCCTCCACAGACAAAGGTGAGCATACATCAGTTTTCTGAAAGTCTCTTAAAAGCTCTTCCAGTTCCTCTAACCCCATCAGGGTTTT